>NC_054498.1:12821667-14021667 GCF_017639515.1 Carcharodon carcharias | reverse complement strand
GTACTGAACTGATGTGTCAGCTTGGATTTTTGTGCTCAGGTCTCTGAAGTGAGACTCGAGCCTGTCACCTTGTAACTGAGAATTGAGAGTGCTACCCACAGAGTGACAGCAATGGCAGGCAAGATAGTTTAACATCTGTGCTCAGGAACATTTTGAAATCTTTCATTAAAAGTTGAAATGAGCTATGATTCAAACGAGGAGGAAAGAATTAGAGGCAGTAATAGATTTCAAAAAGGAAGAGTGTGCTTAAAACCTGAGCACAGTCTTTGAGGAGCTGCCAAATATGGCGGACAGAGGAGATGCAGCAAATGTGGCATATATGGACGTTCAGAAAGGTTTGACAAGGTATCAGAGGAGATTACTGGATTGAAGACGAATGGAATTGGAGGGAAGTAAACAAATTGGATTTAATTTAGTCTTTGTTGTCAGCCTGTTAGTCCGTGAAATTCTCTTCCACAGAGAGCAGTGGAGGTGGGGTCATTGAATATATTCACTGCTGAGTTAGATTTTTGATTGACGAGGGTTATGGAAGGCAAGCAGGAAAATGGAGTTGAGGACACAGTCAGTTCATCCATGAACTTATCGAATAGTGGAACAGGGTTGAGGGGCAGAATGGCCTACTCCTTTTTCATGGGTTCTGTGTAAAACAGGTTAAAAGCAGGAAGCAGAGAGTAGAAGTTAAAGGAAGTTTCTTAGGCCTGGATTTTCACCGAGTTGGGTTGACTCAGGAGCCCTTTAAAAATGGCAGGCAGATCCTGATTCCAAGGTTCCTCACCGTAGAGATCAGCGAGGCTGAGCTGTCAATGAAACAGTGTTTCCTCTGGTGTATAGATATTCTCATATTTTAATAAATGATTGACAGCTCAGGTTCTCTGACCTCTGCAGTCAATTTCACAATGGTTGTTTACACAAGTTAAGTGGTTTCAAGGGTTTGTGTTTTTTGAAACTTCCAGGGCCTGGATGATATACAGTTTTAATTGCTTATACTTTAGATCCTACCCACCTCGAGGATGAAAGTCTAGGCCTTAGCTGTTGACGTGGTAACAGCATTCCCACAAAGTTGAGTTCTGGCACTTTTTACTGTATTCATCAATGATTTGGAGGAAGTCGTGTCCAAATTTATAGACAATACTAACATTGGAGGTAGAACAAAGAACAAAGAAAAGTACAGTGCAGGAACAGGCCCTTCAGCCCTCCAAGCCTGCGCCGATCATATTGCCCATCAACTAAAACATTTTGCACTTCCGGGCTCCATATCCCTCTATTCCCATCCTATTCATGTATTTGTCAAGCTGCCTCTTAAACACCACTATCGTACCTACTTCCACCACCTCCCCTGGCAGCGAATTCCAGACACTTACTACCCTCTGCATAAAAAATTTGACCCGCACATTATCTTGATAGTTTTCTCCTCTCACCTTAAATCTATGTCCCCTAGTAATTGACTCATCCACCCAAGAAAAAAGCTTCTGACTATCTACTCTGTCCATGCCACTCATAATTTTGTAAACTTCTATCAAGTCGCCCCTCAATCTTAGTCGCTGTAGTGAGAACAATCTGAGTTTCTCCAACCTCTCCTCATAGCTAATAACCTCCAGACCAGGCAGCATCCTGGTAAACCTCCTCTGCACCCTCTCCAATGCCTCAATATCCTTCTGGTAATGTGGTGACCAGAATTGCACGCAATATTCCAAGTGTGGCCTAACCAAAGTTCTATACAGCTGCAGCATGACTTCCCAGCTGTTATACTCAATACCCCTGCCAATGAAGGCAAGCATGCCATATGCCTTCCTGACCACCTTATCCACCTGCGTTGCCACTTTCAGTGACCTGTGGACCTGTACACCCAGATCTCTCTGCCCGTCGATGCACTTAAGGGTTCTGTCATTTACTGTGTAATTCCTGCCCGTATTAGACCTTCCAAAATGCATTACCTCGCATTTGTCCGGATTAAGCTCCATCTGCCATTTCTCTGTCCCAGTCTCCAACCGCTCTATATCCCGTTGTATCCTTTGACAATCCTCTTCACTATCTGCAACTCCTCCCACCTTGATAACTTTGAAGACTAAAGGAAACTACGAGGGGAAATTGATAAGATGGTGGACAAAGTAGCGGAAGATGGAATTCAATGTCACTAAACATAAGGTGATATATTTTGGCTCATAAGATATTTCAAATTATAGATAGTTAAGTAATTACGGAGGAACTAATTCAAGGGTTCAGTTTCGCAAGACATTAAAGCAGCAGTTTAAGTGAGTAAGGTCATTGTGAAAAGACAAATGGATTAAATGGTTTTGCAACAAGAAGTATAGAATGCAAAAGCTGGAGTGAATCCATGTCAAACTTCAGTGGAGCCACAGTTGGAATATTGTGAGCAGTTTTGGCCCACACCATAAGGAGGGAGTTGACACAATAGACAATGTACAACTGCGAGTACAGGAGGCCCAGCAGCCCCTTCGTCTTGTCCCTTTGCCCAGCCAGGTGCCTCCGCCCATCTCTTCTTCTTCTCTGCTCTCTGTAAGCCATGAGGCATCCCACTAAATCACCAGGCTCCATGATCCTGATGTTCTCCTCCTGCAGGATCAAAGAGAGAGACACGTGGATTAGCATATATGTCCTAAGAACCTCTCTTGGTTAAGTCTGAAGGCTCCTTCATGCATGCCGGAGAGTGCTGGCCGTCACTTGGATAGCTAGTGTGCTTCATGGCTGTCTGAAACTCTACCCAGCTCTGCTCCACTCCACTTGACCGAATACTGGTCCAAACCTTAATAAAGACATTGCAAGGAGCTGTGAGCGCCTCCACCAGTGACTGCACCATGGTCACCTTTCACAAGGGGATTGTACAACTTGCCCAGTCGGCCAATTGTTCTGCTGCCCCCCCCCCCCCCAAAAAAAAGGACATTAATTTGCAGTCTGCACCCGAGGGGTGAAAAGTTCTGCAGCATTTGGTGGCACCTTCATGCTTTTGTGTTGCTTGAGTGGGCAGAAAAGTTTCAGAGGCCCCGACTCCAAGCCTGTCAATGGAGCTGCAGCTGAACGGTCTCAACTGTGGGAGAATGCTCACTTTTGCTCACTTTGACAAGCTTTACCAAGTGGGTGGCCACTTCCCTCAACACCCCCCTCCCCCCACAGCCCCTCCAACACCCCCTTGGTGTGTGCTTATGCACTTCCTTCAGTCTGTGCTGCCCTGCCCTCCCATACCCACTCTGCCCCGGCGAGTGAGATGCCAGTGAATATGCGATGGGCTTATGAGTTGGGTGAGTTGAGATTGATGAAATGGTTGCCTTACCCTGGCTGTTCGGATGTGATCATTCGTCCATTTTCTGCACTAGATGGCCGACCTCTGCCACTGCCTCCCAAGCCGGAGTGGTGAGACTGATGGGCCTCCTGCGGCCAGAGTGGGGGGTAGAGGACATCTCGGTGGCCTCCATGGTGTCCAGAAGGTGTCCCAGGGCTGCGTCACTGAATCAGGGGGCTGCGCTCCTTTTAGCTTTCAGTGCCAGGTCTTCACCAGAGCAGTCCTGGGCTGCAAGCATGGAGAACTGTGCATGCAGCTGCATTTTAAACCTAGTGCCCAGTGTGAGGAAGCGGTAAGGTAACGGTGTGACAGGCCGAGTGGAGGCCGGATGCCAGTGATCCGGCGTGTTTCCTGTGACTGCGTAATGTATGAGGCGGGAATGGGACAATACAGCGTGGAGACCCGCCATTGCGGCTGGCGGGTACAAAGTCTCTTTTCACCACCGCTACCGCACTTAGTGCAAATCTGGAACGATTCCACCCAGGGTCTTGTGGAACAGTAGGACTATTGGGCGAATGGATATGCTTCAGAGCCCCTTTGGAGAAGTGGCCATGGAAAAATCACCGAGGGGAATGTTCCAAACCCCCTAAATTATTGTAAGGTCTACACTGGATGTTCACCCTCATGGTCATACAAAACTGCCCAGTCTTGGAGTGCAGGTTGGGATGATGCCAGCGCCTGAGATGGGAGCAGAACATCCAGTTGAGTGGCTGAAGCTGTTGGCAGTCGGTCATGTGGCTTGGGGTGAGGTTTAAGGGGTGTTGTGGCCAACCTTCATGCCCACCCCCCACTGGGCATCATTTCAGAGGCCAGGATTCTCCGGTATGTGTAAATGGGACTTGGGGCCACAATCGCAGGCGATGCCTTAACCCAAAGTGGACCTGAGGAAACAGATGTGGATTCTTACACCTCTCTCATTGATACTGCTGTGAGGAGACCATCACAAACATGGACCTTGGTGTTATCACTGCCTGCATTATTGCTTATAGGCAGCAGAGAAGAGGAAGAATGCGAAGGATGTGCCTGGCCCGCCAAAGTAGGGAGCAGAACCCTCAATACCAAGGGGCAGCAGGGCCTTCCCCAGATGCAGAGGGTGATCCCCAGAGATCTGTCATGTGTAGGCGCCTCACTAGAGCCAGGGTCTATAGGTTGTGCATGTGCCACCTGCAGATGAGCAAGGACCAGTGTCGCCGATACCTGCACATGTCGAGGTAACTGGCCGCCCACATTTGCCATCTTCTACAGGATTTGGCGCCATAGGGACTTGGAAGGCATCCAGTGGCAGAGTAAGTTATTGCCACATTCAACTCCAAGGCAGTAACTCCTTCCAGTGATCTTCTGGGGACCTTTACAGGATTTCACAAGCCTCCACCCACAAATTCAGCCAGGAGGTCACAGACACCGTTTTTACCAAGGCACACAATTTTGTCAACTTCGACAGGGCTCAGGCAAACCAGAACACCAGAGCACTGGGCTTTGCTGAGATTTCTGGATTCCCATAGGCGCAGGGCACCATCAAATGCACTCATGTGGCTCTCAAATCTCCCTGGCAACAAGCAGTCCACTACGTCAACTGCAAAGGCTTCCGTTCCCTCAATGTTCAGCTGGTCTACAACCATAACAAGCGGATCATGAACACTTGCGCCAGATACCCCAGAAGTGTCCATGATTCAGGAGGTCTCAGGCCCCTGACATCTTCCAGGGACTACACGAGTTGGTTCCTTGGGAGCAAGAGCAACCCCAAAGGACATGATCAATGACAGCTGTGTGGCGGCTTTAGTCCCCCACTGAGAGAAGGTGTAACAAGGCTCATGTTGCAACCCAGATTTTGGTGAAACACACCATAGGGATCCAGAAAATGTGATTCCAATGCCTGAACAGATCTGGTGGAGCGCTCCAGGACAGTCCCCAGAGGGTCTCACACATCATCGTGGCTTGCTTGAGGAGGAAGTCAAGGGTGATGAGGTCCTGGAAGCTGAGGAGGCAGGCAAAAAGGCCATTGTGCTGGCCAGACGAGGCAGGCATGCTCGTGATGCCCTCATTGCCAGAAGATTCCAGAGGAGGATGACGAGATGCAGTGAGGACATTCCTGGACAAGTCTCCTCCATCATGGGCCAGCATGAAGTACGATCATTGCTACTCCTCTAATTTCAGCCGTGAACTTCCAGACAACAGTGCATTGTTGCACGGCTTGCTCATGTCGCCCTGGTGCTTTGAAGGATGAGGTCGTCTCAAGGGCATGTGTCAGTCCTGAGGTGATTTGCTACCTGGAGAAGGTCTTTCCTGCCTCAGACATCAGAAACTGCTGCATCCTTACATGTTCACCCTGCATCCCAGCCACAGCACCAGCCTAAAAGACACACGGGCACTTGGACGATCATGAGTGTGATAATAGCCGCATGCCTTCGATCTGGCAAGTCTCCTCAGTGAGATCCATTGTGACCAACGCAGCCACACACCATGTTTTACCTCATTGGTGAAATTACACTTGGGACAAGGGACCCAATGAAATCTCGCTAGTGTGACGGCAAGTACAGAGACTCAGTGAGCTGTGACACACTCCCCGAAATGACACTCCCATCCAGCAATTTCAGTTTGGGTCAAAGATGTTCATTAATCACGACGGAAGAATTGAGGCGGCACAACCAAGAATGATGAGGCCAGACACTTGGCTGCATGACATTGAGGTGCCTCCTCTGACATACATGCAATGTGCCCTCGTGGCCAGACCTTGCCCTTGCGAAGTCCAAAATGATAAGACAACATGAAGACCTCAAGGGCATGCGTCTTGGCTTATGAGGAGCCTTGTTCTGGCTCATCACACACTCGATCCTATCACATTGGCACATTGTGAGAAGCAACGATGAGCGATTCCAGTGCAGGCCTAATGGAGATGAGGTCAGATGGAGATGTGAGGGTGAGTGAGAGTGAGAGTGAATGGCGACATCCCTTGAGGTGACAGCCTGTGAGATCCTTGTGAACGTGTGATGGGCTCGTGAGTGTGTGAGTTGGGAGTAATGAGATGGGTCACTTACCCTGGCGAAACGGAAGAGGTAGTTCATGCTCTTCCTGCGCTGACCTCTTTTGCAGGGCATTGGCACTGACCACCGCTGCCACCGCCTCCCGAGCTGGATTGGTTAACTTGCTTGCAGTTCTGCATCCAGAGCGGGGGTAGATGACATTATGGTGGGCCCTCACTGCGTCCAGCAGGCGCTATATGCATCCTCCCCTGTGGATGCCATTTGTCTTCTGCAGCTTTCCTAATCTGAGATATGCCAACGCTGGGCAGAGGTGCCCTCTAAATATGGCGCCTGGAGTTAAGGAACTCTGAGGTCATGGTGGGCCAGATAAATCAAAGGCTGCCCACCAGCAATACAGCGGGACCCTGTAGATTACTAATTATTTAAACTGGTAGTGGACAATATGGCACAAAAACGGTGGGTGGGAGTGATGCCGATTTTTAAACCCGCGAACGGACTTTGCCGATTCCTCCAATGTTTCAGGTCTGTGGCTTTGCATCACAACATGAGTCTGATCACATATCTGTATTACTGTGTACCCGATTTCAAAGATTATTTTGTAAATTAATAAGATGCATTGAACATCGCTATTATCTACTTTGGCAGCTTTGTAAAATCAGACCAAGGAGGAGAAACAACACTGATGAAATTATAAATTGCTCTTTGTGCTGTCATTAAAAGCTGATAAATTTAGTATACATTCCTCTGCCCAATGTCAGCACTCTTGCTTTTGGTGATTTTCATAGCTTTTTTTTAATGAATTGTAGCTGTCTCAGGAGAAATTCGCATAATCCTGAGAGTTTGATGCCCTAATTAACTTCCAATCTGCTCCTTCTGGTTTAAGTTTCATTATTTACTGCACTGCTTATTAAATAGCAGAGCTGGTGGACACATGTTCCACATCTGTCAGGGCCACCGTGAAAGAAATGAGAGGAGTGGGTTCACTCAAATTCCTTCATTGTTTGGGTAGGAAAGGAAACGACCAAAACATGCACTAACCAGTATGAAAAATTGATCTTGAGTTGGGGGGAAAGGTGACACTATTGCTTGTTTGGAGGTGCAGTGCTTTGAGACAGCAGCTAACAGCATAGATGGATATATAGATTCATATGCCTCAAAGCAACAGGGACATTTTGCAGTGCAGTCTGTGCCTGTTACAGGCATGTTAAAATCCAAATCTTCCATCCCCTGTGTGACATATTAATCATTACAGACAGATTCTAGAAGGGAAGGAGACACAAGGTGGCAACCAAGTGATTTCCTTTTGTTCCAGCTTTCTTCTCCTCCTTAGGCAGCTCCTAGAGATGGAGGATGATTTGCTTCTACTCTAGTTCAATGGGTACAAAGTTGGCTGAGTCCAAAGTGTGATCTGCAGACTCTGCCACATGCTGGATGCTTGAGGGTCAGGAATATGAGGTGTTTGGAGGTTTATACGCCCCCTCCGATGCCTTGACTTTGCCTCTGCGTGTTCCCAGCAAAGCCTCTCCTGGCTGAGCCTTATCCATTTTGTCCAGTCACAAACCATATCAACTCATGAGTTGACAGGGACATCTTCAGGGATAATTTGAGAAGATCCCGAAAGCATTTCTGTTGTCCTCCTGAGAGTCTCCTGTCAGAACTGAGTTGGGAGTAGAGCAGTTGCTTCGGGGGTCTGGTGTCCTGCTCAGCAGAGCTAGTTTTGTTTGATTGTGGCTGTAAACAGGTTGGAGCTACCTATTCTTGTCCCATTTCTCTAGGTGTTTCAAAAATCCTGGAACTTTCTTCCTAGCAGCACTGTGAGTATACTTACAATAGATGGACTGCTGCAGTTAAAGAAGCTGGCTCACCACTACCTCCTCAAGGGCAATTAGGAATGGACAGCAAATGTTGGCCTCGCCAACCACGTCCACATCCCATGAAAAATTAAAAATAAAAACATCCCTTAGGCTTAGGTGGTTTAGGGAGCAGCCCCTTAACTCTCTCTTAAATCTCACGGTTGACATGGCCTTGATAGTCATTTATGGAAATGTATTTTATATTTTATCAATTCCATGCATGAAAAGAAATCCTTCAACTTCCCCGTTAATGCTTCACGGACATTTCAAATCAAGAGCAGCATTGTCAGAAATCTGGGCTTGAGCTGTCGCCTTGAAAGCGATGGAGACATTAAATAACTTCCAAAAAAAATACAGAAGGATTAACAGAGAGCTGTGAGAATCTGCAAAGAAGATATTCTGACTTTTACAAAGACAATAATGATAATGCCGTTGTATTCTGTGGGAGACTGAAACCGACATTTCTACCTGGAGTAAAATTGTAAGGAAGAGAGTCAGCATACTTTGCTTTCCAGTCTATCCCTTCTATTTTACCTCTCTTCTATAATCAAGAAGGAATACTTGTATTTATAAAGCACCTCATCAGAGATGCCCAATGCACTATTTATGCAATTGTATTTTGAAATGCAATGAGATGTCAAGCTCAGTGTCAGAGGTTGCATCAGAGGGAGGATTGATGTCTTCAATGCTCTCCCTGATTATGTTCTTAGGAATCAAAGCAATCATTTACACTTCTTCATGGGATGTGGGTGTCACTGACAAGGCCAGCATTTATTGCCCATCCCTAATAGCCCTTGAGAAGGTGGTGGTGAGCTGCCTTCTTGAACCGCTGCAGTACATGAGGCGTGCATACACCCACAGTGCTGTTAGGGAGAGGGTTCCAGGATTTTGACACAGTGACAGTGAAGCAATGGCAGTGTATTTCCAAGTCAGAATGGTGTGTGACTTGGAGGGAACTTGCAGCTGGTAGTGTTCTCATGCATCTACCGCCTTAGTTCTTCTAGATGGTAGCGATTGTAGGCTTGGAAGTTGCTGTCAAAGGAGGCTTGGCAAGTTACTGCAGTATATGTTGTATATGATACACTTTGCTGCCACTATACCAGTGGTGGAGGGAGTGAATGTTTAAGGTAGTGGATTCAATGCCAATCAAGCGGCTGCTTTGTCTTTGACGGTGTTGAGCTTCTTGGGTGTTGTTGGAGCTGTACTCGTCCAGACAATCACACTCCTGGCTTAAACCTTCTAGACGGTGGGCAAATTTCGGGGAGTCAGGAGGTGAGTTACTCACTGCAGAATTCTCAGTCTCTGTCTTGCTCTGGTAGCCACAGTATTTATCTGGCTGGTCCAGTTAAGTCCCTGGTCAACAGTAACCCCTACACTGTTGATGGTGGAAGATTCAGTGATGGTAGTGCCATTGAAAATCAAGGGGAGATGGGTAGATTCCATTTCTTGGCGATGGCCATTGCCTGGCACTTGTCTGGCGCTGAATGTTACTTGCCATTTATCAGCCCAAGCTTGAATGTTGTCCAGTTCTTGTGGCATGATGGGGATAGATTGCCTCAGTATCTGAGGAGTCGTGAATGGTACTGAACATTGTGCAATCGTAAGTGAACATCCCTAATTACGATGGAGGGAAGATCATTGATGAAGCATTTAATGATGGTTTGACCTTGCTCGCAATCTTGAAAAGCTCCTGCAACTATGTCTGGGGTCTAAGGTGATTGGCCTCCAGCAACCACAACCATCTTCCTTTGTGGTTGGGTATGTGGTGGGGCCTAGTTGTCAGAGCTCAGAATCGGTGGGAGCATTGGGAGGGGGGCTGGTAGCTGGATGTCAGGATTCTCAGAACCAGGAGCATTGGCGATTGTGATAAGTACTTACTTTGTTTCCTTATGCAATGTTTAGAGTTAGGTTTCTCTGAGGCAAATCAAGGTTGTAGAGGGTCCAGGAGCAGGTATTAGATCCCTTATTTGCATATGGAATTAATTCATGCTCACTTGGGGATAGGACACCTCTTGCTTCCCCTTACCCTGTATGGCAGGCAGTATTCTTACAGTTGAGGTTATGTGGCGCAGTGAGGTAACCTTCTTGCCTCTGAACTAGAAGCTCTGGGTTCAATTCCCAGTGCAGGATTAAATGGCCAAGGAAGCTGCATTCATAATGTGGCCAAACAGGTTGAGCAGCAACATATAAATCCCTCCAGCACATGCCAATGGTAGGCTCCATTTCTTGGCAATGGCCATTGCCTGGCACTTGTCTGGCACTGAATGTTACTTGCCATTTATCAGCCCAAGCTTGAATGTTGTCCAGTTCTTGCAGCATGATGGGGATAGATTGCCTCAGTATCTGAGGAGTCGTGAATGGTATGTGTGGGAAAGAGTGGGAAAGATTCCTGGTCAGCCATGGGATGGAAAGAAAGCTGGAGCCTCTATATTGCTATCTGTAGCTTCAGACTACGACATGCATGGAAAAGTGTACATTGCCACAGCAACTTGGACTTCCTGAGTGCACAGTAACACATATCACCCTTCTGGTTGTGCACATACAATTGTTGTCTATCATCTTTTTGCCTTAAGGTGTCCTGTTATACCTGTAAAATGGATGCGATGAGCCCCAATGTAACCCCTGAAGTGCGCTAATTATAAATCTCAGGAGCCCATATGCTTTTGAACCTTCAAAGCTTCTCCCTCCAATTTTATAGATTTGTGTGAATGCAGCGCAGACTTTTTCCTGCATCCCTTTAAAATTATATTCTGCTGATAATTCCATTCCTCAATTACTTCCAAAATGCACAAGTTCACACCTTTCTCCATTAAATTCAGTTGTTTTTTTTTTTCGCTCGTTCATGAGATGTGGGCATCACTGGCTAGGCCAGCATTTATTAGAGTCATAGAGTTATACAGCACCGAAACAGGCCCTTCAGCCCATCATGTCCATGCCAGCCATCAAGATTCTAATCCCAAAATTGCCCATCCCTAATTACCCTTGTTCAGAAGGCATTTAAGAGTGAACCACATTGCTGTAGGTCTGGAATCACGTGTAGGCTAGACCAGGCAAGAATGGCAGATTTCCCTCCCTAAAGGACATTAGAGAACCAGATGGGTTTTTGTGACAATTGGCAATGGTTTTGTGGTCATCATCAGCCTTTTAATTCCAGATTTTTATTGAATTCAAATTTCACCATCTGCTATGGTAGGATTTGAACTTGGGTCCCCAGAACATTACCCTGCGTTGTTTAGCATTAACTTCCAAGTAGTGAAGACAAAGAGTCTGGAATTGTCTACGAAGCTGTTAAACACTGTAATGGGGGGAGGGGGCAGTGCAGGGCCTTTGTAGACATTCATTAAGATGAGCTGAATAGCCTTCCTTTTTTTGTAGTTCTTTTGCAAGGTCTCGAGAGAAGATGGAATATTTTCCCCTGAAACTGGTTCAATTCTGCAATGGCAAGCTAACACCATTTGAAATCTGCATACCTTCTACGCAAGAGATGCAGCGGTTATAATCCTGCTGCAGCTACTTGCAAATCAGTCACCAGTTAGAGATAATTGAATCGTCTGACAAATACTCTGGGTTCCTCAACTGCTGCAGTCATGGAGGTGTAAGACTGCTTGGCTGGGAGATACAATGTACGGTTGGTCTGGAGTCTTGCTTAATGAATCTTTTGGAGGAAGAGGGGGCAATTGTGCAGAAATTTCACCTCAGGTGACTAACTGGGTCAGGTACAGCTGATTGTGCCCCAGCGAGTTAGATGTATTTTTATAACCTCCTTGTTTTCTTGTGTATATGATTTCTTCAGTGGATTTATCAAACATTGCATTAATTCATAGTTAACGTTGAACGTGAATTCTGACTTGACAAAGGGAAACTCCCAACTGGTAGATTTCAGACTCTGCATCACCCTCCCTTTGCTGTACATGTGGTGACCCTCCTGCTGTAACTGACCAACCAGTGCAAAGATAGCTAAGGCCATGGAAAGAGCATCAATGTTTCTATCAATTGACCTTCAATTCCTTACAGTACTTTTGCTTTTTTTCAATCGATGAGTGTGAATATACAGTAAGTCCTCACTTAAAGTTGTAGGCATGTTCCTGAAAATCATGACTTTAAGTGAAATGACTTAAAATGTTTCATAGATTCCCACAGGGATCAATGTTAAAACCGGAGTTCAGTCCCTTCGGACGTTTCATGCCTGGGAAAACCAATGTACATCTTGGAATACTGTACTGTACATGGGCAGTATTCCTTTCTGATATAAAAAATAGAATTAAAAGCTGCAAAACAAAATATATCACTAAATCTTAAAGAAATATTCTCTAGTTCGGTGCTTTAGGGCCTTTCTCAGCAGAAAAAACATTAAAACATTATGGGCAGAATTTTCTGCCTGTCGGGCAAGCGGGCCTGACCCAATCTCCAGTGGGCAGGGAGCAGATCCCCCCCGGAGAAGTAGGCCCCGCCGCCATTTTAAGTGGACGGGCCAATTAAGGCCCACCCAGCGTGACGCCTGGTGGGAAGCGCTATGCGCTCCCTGTGCGGATAGGGGGGGGGATTCCCCAAAAGCGAGAGTGCGCTCTTTCGCGCATGCGCACGATAGAGCGCACATCTCCCTGCGGCTAAGTGCAGCCTCAGGGAGATCGCCGACAGTTCTAAAAACATTAAATATAGAAAAAAAAAATCCTTAACATGTCTCCCTCGTGACAATGTCACACGAGATGGGACATGTTAATAAATTTCACTAAAACTTTATTAAACTTTTTTAAACCCTGCATGAAACCTCATCCCGTCGGTGGATGAGGTTTCATGTTTTCTCTATTCCCCGCTGGGGTTCCTGCCGTCCTGCCAACCTTAAGGTTGGATGGGCAGGGCCTTTAATTGCTTTAATGACCCTGTCAATGGCTTCAATTGGCCATTGACAGGTCGGCGGGCCCGCAGCTGATTTCATTGTGCCCCCGCCTTCCTGAAAATTTAAATGGGGTGGGATGACATCGGGGTTTCCCCTGACTTCATCCCGCGTCATTTTACATGTTGGCGAGTGGGCCCCGCCCCCTACTCGCCGACGGCAAAATTCAGCCCTATAAATTGAAATGCTGTACACTCGAGAATGTCTGCATTCATAAAGGAAATAACCTTTAAAATAAAATAAATGTTAAAATATAAAAGAAATACAATATAAGACCATAAGATGTAGGAACAGAAGTAGGCCATTCGGCCCATCGAGTCTGCTCCGCCATTCAATGAGATCATGGCTGATCTGATAATCCTCAATTCCACTTTCCTGCCTTTTCCCCTTAACCCTTGATTCCCTTACTGATTAAAAATCTGTCTATCTCTGCCTTGAATATACTTAATGACCCAACCTCAACATCCCTCTGCAGTAGAGAACTCCACAAATTGACTACCCTCAGAGAAGAAATTCCTCATCCCTGTCATCCCTTACTCTGAGATTATGCCCTCTGGTCCAATACTCTACCACAAGGGGAAACAACCTCTCAGCATTTACCCTGTCAAGCCCCTTAAGATTCTTATATGTTTCAATAAGGTCGCCTCTCATTCTTCTAAGTTCCAATGAGTACAGGCCCAAACCACAGTAACTATAAGCAAATGTAAAAAAAAAAAATTACACTCACCAGCTAGTTTCAGTTTGATCCAGCTTCAGCGGCAGAGTTTAGTCAGTGCAGACAGCAGCTGAAGAAGTCCTAGGACTTCAATGTGAACTAGGAGTGGGAATGGGAGTGAAGGGAAAAGGATCTGAAGTGGTCTACAGTGGTAGCAACGGACACCAGGGACTTTGAAAGTAAGAATAGAGGGTGGAAACGGGAGCAGGGAGGAGGTGGGGGTGGGTGTGTGGCTTTAGGACTAAGGGCGAGGAGCAAGGTGAAGAGGAGCAGCTGAAGAAGTCCCCGGTGGTGGCAATGGACACCTGGGACTTTAAAGGCGAGAATGGAGAGTTGAAACGGGAGCTGAGGGGGGAAAGAGGGACTTCAGGATGGAGGCCATAGAATAGGGAAGTTCATGATAAAGACATTATCGTGAACCTCGCAACATTACATGGATATATTGTGCCTATTTTATTAATGACATTGAAGTGAAACAATATTAACTGAGTTAGTGTTAATCAGGGACTTTCCGTAAAAATTACAGCCTCCACTGGAATTTCAACTGCATTTACAAACTGTTCAAAATGCACATCACAGGTTATGTAGAATTTTCAAGTCAGTCTCACCTTCTATCTCACCAACAGCCTGTCATTGGGAAACATTAGACCTAAGCCCTGTCTGCCCTCTCAGGTGGATGTAAAATAACCCGTGGTGCTAAATTTGAAGGTGAGGACATCTCCCAGTTTCCTGACCCATGTTTATCACTCAGTCAACATCTGGAACTCTCTCTCCCCCACGAAGCTCTTGAGGCTGGGTGGCAATTAAAAATGTCAAAAGCGGAATTGATAGATTTCTGATAGGTAAGGGTAATAAGGGTTAAGGAACCAAGGTGTGTACATGGAGTTAAGATACAGATCAGACATGCTCTAATTGAATGAAAAGATAGGTTTGCTGCACGCCTACTTCTATTTCTATGTTCCTATGTTTCTGCAATCACTAAAACTGGTTATCTGATCGTTATCACATTGCTGTGCGTAAATTGGCTGCTGCATTTTCTGCATTACCACAGTGACTACACTTCAAAGGTAACTCTCATTGGCTGTAAAGCAATTAGGGTTGTAAAGGCGCCATATAAGATCATAAGAAATAGGAACTGGAGTAATTCAGCCCACTGAGCCTGCTCAGCCATTTAATAATATCATGTCTGATCTGATTGTGACCTTAATGCCATTTCCTTGCATGTGCCCCATAATCCTTAAATCCCTTGTTGATCAAGTATCTAACTCAGCCTTGAATGTATTCAATGACCCAGCCTCCACTGCTCCCTGTGGAAGAGAATTCCAAAGACCACCAACCCTCTGAGAGAAGAAATCCCTCCTCATCTCTGTGTTCAGTGGGAGACCCCTTATCTTTAAACTGTGACCCCCACCCAGTTCTAGATTCCCTCACACAAGAGGAAACATGCTCTCAGCGTCTACTCAGTCAAGCCCCCTTGGAATCTTATATTTTTCAATAAGGTCATTTTTTTTCTTTCATATTTATATCCATCTCACTCATTGGCTCACAATGTGTTAACTCAGCTTTCCCTTGCTCCTTGTTTTTAGACTGTCAAATCCCCAAGCAGTGATCTGTAAATTAGACCTGAGTAAATTAAGGGACAACTGGCTTATATCACGGAAACCAATAAACCTGGGAGGCCACAGCTCAATGCTGAAATGAGAGAAATGACTAAATTAGACACCTCTGTCTGATGATTGTGGTTGGTACTGAAAATTGGCAGGCATGAGGGACGGAGCAAGAATCCACAGAGAACACCTAGCACAACTCAGAGTAAAATTAAATGCGCAGAATTTCACCTTCTGGAAGGTTCTGATGAATCGCCATTAGTTCTGTGTGGCCGTAGATGGTATTATTCACTTACGTTCACAGTTACAGAAGCCACGGGCAGAACGTTATGAGGTGGGGGCCAGGCGGCTTACCACCCCACACCCCCCACCCACACCCCCCTCCACTCCACTCCCCACCACCCCCCCTCCACCACCCACACCCACCTCCAGCCCCACAACCCTCTGAGATACCTGCACTCCTTTCATTCTGCCCTCTTGAACATCCCTGATTTTAATCACTCCATCATTGGTGACCATGACTTCAGTTGCCAAAGTGCTAGGTTTTGTAACATCCTCCCATACCTCTGTCTCTCTAGCTCACTTTCCTCATTTAAGACACTCCTTAAAACCCTGTTTGACCAAGCTTTTGGTCATCTGACCTTAGATATGCCGACGTAGCTTGGTGACATACTTTGTTTTACCTGTGAAGTGCCTTTGAACATTTTATGACATTAAAGGTGCTATAAAAATGTAAGTTTTTGTTGTTGTTTACAATCACACTCCAAGGATGGTCACTTGGGAAAGACTCAAAAGATTGTCTGTGGGACCATACATTAGTGAAACCTTGATTGTGAACTGATGTTTTTAATTTTAAATGGTTACCCCATTGAAAACTGATAGGTTTGTTGAATGAGCTCTTTGAGCTGGTCAGTTTGTCAGCTTTCAACTCATGCACCACACATTATGATGATGTAGTGATCACGTTAAGGAACCAACCGTCCCTAGAACATGAATTCAATTCCCACCATGACCGTTTGAAAATTGAATTGAGGCAATCAGGTTATGGTTCATGACTGTGCTTTAGGGAGGAGACTTGCTATGCTTACCCTGACTGGTCTATATGTGACTCCAGCATGGTTGTGTCTTAACTACCCTAATTCATATGGTCATATGTACCCTCTGAAGTCACGTAGCAACCTATTCACTTGTATCAAACTGCCAAGCTAATCAAGAAGAAGGCCAACCACATCCTTCTCATGGCAACGGATGAGGACAGCAAATGCCAACTTTGCCAGTAACCTTAAGAATGAATTAAAACTTTCTGAAACAAATGCTAATAGAGAGAATCTATCTCCTCTTGACATTAAATGGCATTACCATCGCTGAATCCCCCATTAACAACATCCTGGGAGTTACCATTAACCACAAACCTAACTGGACTAGCCATATAAATACTGTGACTACAAGAGCAGGTCAGAGGCTAGGAATCCTGCAGAGAGTAACTTACCTTCTGAATCCTCAAAGTCTGTCTACCATCTACAAGGCACAAGTCAGGAGTGTGATGGAATACTCTCCACTTGCCTGGACAAGCACAGCTCCCACAACACTCAAGAAGCTTGACACCATCCAGGACAAAGCAGCCCACTTGATTGGTACCCCATCCACAATCATTCACTCCCTCCACCACCGATGCACAGTCGCAGGAGTATGCGCCAAAGGACTCCTTTAACAGCACCTTCCATGACCTCTACCATCTAGGACAAGGGCAACAGATGTGTGGGAACACCATCACCTCAAGTTCCCCTCCAAGCCACTCACTATCCTGACTTTGAACTATGTTGTCGTTCCGTCACTGTCATTGGGTCAAAATCCTGGAGTTCCCCCACTACACCATGTAGACTGCAGTGGTTCAAGAAGGCAGCTCACGATCAGCTTTTCAAAGGCAATTTGGGATGGGCAGCAAATGCTGGGCTGGCCAGCGATGCGAAACAAAATAATTACAGTAATAGAGATTTTTTAATACTTCAAATTAATCACTGAATACTAAAGTCAGATAATTTTAATGAAAAATTTTATCAGCACAATTATTCTCGCCCCCTCATTCCTTTGTCTTCTTATTTTTAAATGGTATGTTTTCGGAAATTTAGACTTGCAGCTATATTTTATGAAGCATTTGGAAGGACAGGATTAAGTTCCCTTTTCATTTTGGTACTTCAGTGCCGGCTTCATTCTTGAGAGAAGGGGCTTGCGCTGATGCAACACCTTTCCCACTCTCAGGACATCCCAAAGTAATGTGAGCAACAGTCACTGTTACTTTGTGAGCTGACGTGGCACAGCAAGATCCCACAAAGAGGAAATTTTTTAAAAGAAGAGATGGATAAAGGTTGGCCTGTGACACCTGAGACAATGCTCCTGCTCTTCTGTGAATAGCGCAGGAGGGACCCTTTACATCCTCTTCAATAGGCAGCTAGGGGCCCCCATTTAATGCTCATTCACCTCTGACCTTCAGGTCCTCAATCCATCCAGGGGGCAGGCTTTCACCTCAGGGCACCAGGAGAGGAAACGTGCAGTTAACTTTCTCCAGTGAGGTGCAGCCGCTGTTAGACACTTAAAGAGAAAGATCAGCCCTTGTACATTTTAACTTAGATGTAACGATGGCAGTCATCAGAACTGTCCAGCAGCAGGATTGATTTCCTAGAACAGTTTTACAAGATTTGATTTTGATTTGGATGTAACAAGGGCGCTGCAGGAAGTGCCTGTTTGATATTTTAGCATCAAATCTCCAATGATAGCAAGAGAGGTCAGGCCATTGTTCACATCAAATAGCAAGGTTTAATTGTGGCAACTAACAGTAAATTTAGAAGTTGTATTGCTAGAACAGTGTGGTTGGTGCCTGTATATGGTAGCTGACTCTATCCTTTGTCCATTTTTCTATAGAATGTTCGGACCATTCAGCCCAACTGGTTCATGCTGGTCTTTATGTTTCACTTAAGCCTCCTCCCAGCCCTCATCATATTACCCTTGTTATCTCATCCTATCACCATAATCTTCTTTTCCTATCTCTCTCAAATGTTGATCTAACTTCCACTCAAATGTATACTATTCACCCCCACTTATCCTTCTGGCTGTGAGTTCCATCCAGTCTCCCTTGTGTTCCATATTAGGTTTGTTATTGATTATATTATACTTATGACCTCTAGATTTAGTCTCCCCAAAATAACTGGAATCAACATCTTTGGGCAGGATCATCTGGTCCCATTGGCGTTGCCTGACATGGCAGGCAGGGGGTGCATGAGGGGCAGAAATTGGTTTCACACCAGCGTAAAATCACAGCAGGATCGTCTGCTGGTGTCGGTGTGATCTCGATTAGCATCCCAGTAATGAGATGCAAAGCAAGGCCCGAACGGAATCATCCCCCCACGCCCGATTTACTGTTACGCCAGCGGAAAAACACACCGGTCCGGAATATATCTGGACAAATGAGATGTACAGAAGTCGGGACTCACCATTAGGGCCTTGCTCAGGTCCCGGACATCCGAGGAGAAGATGATGCTGGAGTCCTACAGCTACTGGACCCTTGAGGAACATCTGCATTGCATTCTGGGTGGATTCTCCACCGTGAAGCAGCTCATGGAGGTGGGATGATGTCCCGGTAAACGTCTTGGGCCTGCTTCGGAACATCATGGTCTTGGCCGTGAGCTGCTACAGATGATCGGCGAGGGGGGTGGAGAGGAAGGTTCAGCCGTGAGTGGGAGAGGAAGGTGTACCGGGAGGGGAGGGGGAAGGGGGTTGGTGGCCGGTGAAGGTATTAGAGTGATGAAGTTGGGAGGGAGGGTCTAAGGTGTTGGGGGGTGAGTTTGGGATGGGTCGAAATTGGGAGGGAGGAGGGAGTATGGGGGAGGAGGGTGTAACGGGGGAGAATACAGCAAGTAGGGGAGTAGGTCTGAAGGGGGAGGAAGATGCAAGGGAGGAATTTCAGAGAGAGGAAGAAATTCGGAGGGGGGAAGGTGTCCGGGGGGAGAGGGTGTTCGGAAGTGGGACAGCATCCGGTGGGGGGGAGAAGAGGGAGCCTGGAGTGGGGAAGGTGTCCGGGGGGAAGAAAATGTCTGGGGCTGGAAGGGGTTTGGAGTGGGGAAGGAGTTTGGAGTGGGAGAGTTGTCCGAGGGGAGGACAGAGTTCAGATGGGGAAAGGTTTCCGGGAGTAAGGGTGGAAGAGGGAGTAGGGTGGGGATGTCCTGGTGAACATGGAAGGGAAGGGCCTGTGGAGTCAATGACTGCCACCTGGGGGGGGTGAACTGAGAATGGGCATGGTAGGAGGGAATGGTGAGTGAGAGAAGGGGCAGAAGGAGCTGATAGGGTAAGAAGGTGGGGATGCATCGGTAACGGTAGAAGGGATGGCAAGGGTGGTTGGTGGAGACTTGGAGGCAGACATGGACCCTGGGGATGGGAAGGAGGAGGTCGGGGATGTCAATGTGGATGGGGGTGGGATTGTCAGGAAGGAAAGGGAACATGTATGTTCACCTGGACACCCTGAAAAGACAAGGGTTCAGGTAGGTGACGGTGGAGAGGTGGAAGGTGATGCCAGGGGGGTCGATGATGGGGGAAAGGACATAGGTGACAGGGGAGCTGATGATAAAGTTGATAACTACCATTTCGCAGAAATTGAAAGTGAGCGGAGCCTTGTGTTGGACGGACACAGGTGCTGCATGGGAGAGAGGTCAGTGGGTGGGCGGAGATGCAGGTCGGCTCAGATGGACACCTGAAAGTCAATCCCAGCAGGCAGCAAGGAAAATGCTCAGGGCAGTGAGATGAGTGTGATGGATGAAGGCTCCGCAAGCGTTGGAGAGGTTTGCACGAGGCTCCGACAGGCCCTCCCACACACACACACTTCTCCCTCCAGAATCACTCGTGGGACGGTACATGCAGCTGAACTGCTAATAGGGGATACAGTGGGAGGTCTTGTGAAGCCTGTTAATGAAGCTGAAAGGCAACATTACACATTATTCAGTGAAAGTGAATATATTTTCAGCTTATAAAGTGACAAAATGTGTTCACATGTGCAACTACTTGTGATAAGAATTTCTTAAATTTTCTAGGCCTACCACTTCTTCTAGGTGCTGCCCTGACATCTGCAGCAGGGGTGGAGACAGCCTGTGCAATGGTTGGACCTGTTGCCTCTGATGATATCGGTGTGCGTCCTCTGGAGAACTGAGGTCTTGGGGGTCCTGCCTTGCTTTGGCTGTCCTCCTGTGGGCCAGTTGCTCCCCCTGCAGTGACAGAGGATGAGACTAAGGGTGGGGGTCACAAACAAAGGGGACTCAGAGGGAATGGACAGCCTCTGAAATTCCTGAGTGGATGTCTGTTGCCGCTCCTCATCCTTTTGAGTGCCCGAGGTCCCAGCCTGACTCCTTGAGGGGTAGGAGATGCAGGGACTTCGAGGTGCCCCGTGCCCTTCTCGCGTTGCCACTGGAGGAACTCACCCATGGCTATTGCAATGGAGTGCACGTCTGCACGCATCTCCACATTGTGCTGAACCAGGGTCTCCGTGGCATCTTCCATCCTTTCCATGGATACCTCCATGCATGCACATGTGGGCATCACTTTGTCAGAAAGCAGGCGGACACATTCCTCTGACTCGCGACCCACTATGTTGAGGGCTTCCAACAGCTCTGCGTAATGTTCTCCCACTTTCTGCTGACTGTCCACGATTAGTTGGGAGGCCGAATTCAGAGGTTTGTCACCTGACCCGGACATCACAGATGCCTCTTCCCCAGCAGTCCTCTGAGAGCTGGAGAGCTCAGTTGAACCTTCCTCCTCCTGCTGTGGACAGGTGACCATGCGATAAGCATCAGATTATGAACCTGAGCCTGCTCAAGATCTACTTCCCACCAAGGTGTGCCTCTGTGCTGGTGGATGGTTGGGGTAAGCGCCTTGACAGGTCTTCCAGGTTGCTTATTTCCAGCTCTTCAATGGAAGAGGCGTCCTCTTGGCTTGAGCTGAGGGATTAGCTGGCTGAGGGTGTTGGTCACTTGGCAGAGCTCCCTGTGAACCAAAATAGAGATAATTAGTGTATGGCAGCAGAGTCAAAAGCAGGAAAGAGCGCACTCACAGTTGTATAGAGAGAGGGATGATGTGGTGCAGGATCCTCACGAGGGTGTTCGACACTGACCTCACTGTCACTGCAGGCATGGTCCATGCCCTCACCAGTCAGTGTGATGGCACACTCCTCAATGTGAGCGAGGGGTCTAATGTGGGCTACTCCACCCACAGTTCGGGATGTCTTCTTGCTGTTGTCAGTTTGGTGGTTGCTCACCCTGACGGAACGGATGAGATCACTCATCCTCCTACTCCTCTGGATGGCTGACCTCCTCTCTGCTCCGGTGTGTTGACCACCACTGCCACCGCCACCCAGGTCAGATCGGTGACTCTGGTGGATCTCCTGCAGCCAGAGCCAGGGTAGAGGACGTTGCTGTGGCCTTCCACAGCGTCCGGCATCTGCCCCAGAGGGGTGTCACTAAATTGGGGGGGGCTGCCATCGTCTTTGCTTCCGGGGCCATCTGTTGCCTGGAGCAGTCCTGGTCTGAAGACATGAAGCCATTGCAGCTGGTGGGTAAAATGATTTTCATCACCCCGGCTCCCACACTTTCTGCAAATCTGGGACAATTCCGCTCTTTATGTTCACTTTAGCAAATCCTTTCATAATCTTAAAGACCCCCCCAACAGGTCACCCCGTCCCCTCAACCTTCACTTTTCCTCATGGATAGAAAATTAGAACAGACTTTGAAACGCTAACACTAGCCTCTGTGCCTTATATTCCGTTATGTGTTGCCAGCATTTAATCCTCCACACAGGAGAGCAAACTTCTCTTTGTCAGTTTGTCTTTCAGCTTTTGTTTCTGCCCACATTGACTTTTTCTGTGTGAATGTTTCAAGTGGTCTTTCTCAATTTTCTTTCTAGGCCAGCATTGTCCCTCCTGAGACCTTACTTAGTAACGTGGCTTTTGTTAGACAAATAAAGGTCAAGGCTCATCTTGTTATGACAGTAATGGAGCTGTTGACTAATCATATCAATCTCTATCAATTCATCTCAAACCAACCCAGACATGACATATGAAGAAGCCCAGCGATGGAGAGCTTTGGGAAGCACAAGACCCAAGGTCACTTGTTCCTCCGAATGTGCTACACTCACTGCACGTCGTGTCTCAAAATGTATCCCAAAATACTATTTTCTGAAAGGAATTTATCTAATTAAATTGGAATGAATCATTACTAACTGCTTTCACCATCAATTTAGGGAATCTGTCTCTTAGATTAGCCACTATGCTCACCGTTTCTGCAGATTAGTGTTGAATTTACTCCCCTTAAGCACAGGCCATGGCCTCTGGTTTTACTGTTATAGACAAGATGAAATAAGCTTGTCATGGTCTGACCTCCTTAGAATCTGAAAAGCAGCAATCACATCACTTCTCAATCTACTCTTTTCCAGTGAGAACACACCCAATTTACATTATCACTTCTCATATTCCAATCCTTCCATTCCCTCCATCATACTGGTTGCTCTTCTGCAGTATCGTTTTCGTACACAGACACACCTCATGCACGCTGGAAAACCCTGGCTTGTGACCAAGCAAAAATGGGAAAGCGTGACTCAGAGAGACGCCAAAGCACATGGAGAGACATCATTGGGAATAGGCTGAGGCAAAGTTGAGGTGTTGGGAGGGAACGCACAAACCTTCAAACCTCCATTCGGCTGATCTTCAAGTACCACCTGCCCCGCGTCTGTGGCCGAGCCTGCAGAACGCACACTGGATTTATCAGCTGCCTCGGAGCCATCAAACCAGAGAGGAAGCCAAGTCACCCTCGATCCCGAGGGACTGTCTAAGAGAAGAAGAAGAGTACCATTTACATACTGCAGCAACTAGACTGAACACAGTATTCTAAATGCAATCACAGCAATAATTTGTAACTTTTTTTTTTATTCATTCACAGGATGTGGATGTCACAGGTCATCCCTAATTTCCCTTGAGGAGCTGGTGGGGAGCTACATTCGTGAACACAATTGAGTGACTTGCCAGGCCATTTCAGAGTCAACCACATTGCTGTGGGCCCAGAGTCACATACAGTATAGGCCAATCTGTGTATCCATCCCTAAAGGATATTAGTGAAACATGTAGGTTTTTACAACAACCCACTGGTTTCATGGTCAGCATTATCAATGCTAGATTTTAATTCCAGATCTATTGATTGCGTTTCAAGTTCCCTGTTCCCATGATGGATTCGAACTCATGTCACCGGCTCACTAGCCCAGGTCTCTGGATTACAATAGCCACTATGCTCCTGTACCTGATTACTGGCAGAATTGTCTCACATGCTGCTGTAGTGTCTGTGCATTTGTATAGCACCTTGACAGAAAGAAAGACTTGCATTTATGCAGCGCCTTTCATGACCTTAGAATGTCCTAATACGATTTATGGCCATTGAAGTGTTTTTGAACTGTAGCTACTGTGATAATGTCAGAAATTACAACATGTATCATATGTAGCAGAACTTGTAATGGCAACAAATTACACTGAAATGCAACGGCTTGCTAAGTAGGTAAATGTGGAAATCATTATTTGAAACAAAGACCCCACAAACAGCAATGAGAAGGTTGTCAAATTAATTTGTTTTGGGTGCCATTAGTTGAGAGAGGAAAATTGACAAGGATCGCATTATAATTTCCTGACCTACTTCAAATAGCACCACGGAATCCTTGACATCTATCTGAACAGGCAGACAGAACCTCAGTTTATTGTTGATTGGGGGATAATTACTGGCCAGGACACCAAGGAGAACTCCCCTGCTTTCCATTAGGTCCACCTGAGCGGGCAAGCAGGTCCTCAGTTTAACGTCTCACCCGAGGGATGGTACCTCTGACAGTGCAGCACTCCTTCAGTACTGCACTGCGGTGTCAGCCTAGGCTTTTGCACTCAAGACCTGGAGCCGGACTTGAATCCACACAACCTTCTGACTCAAAGATGTGAGTGCTACCCACTGAGCCACAGAAAGAGAATATTGAGATTTTTAAAAATGAAAAAAATTGAAAGGATCGTGCAATTGTTAGTGCAGGCAATGAATGCCCAGCAAAAATACTTTTTGTACATGGGGAACATTGAGACCTACTTTAATCCTTTGGTGTTGGTCATTTTCCTTCTTGCCCAATAATTTTTCACGCTACACACCAAAAAGTGTGTTCTGCAAAAGTGCTTTAGTTGCTGGATACATTGTAGTGAGGCTGTTGAGGTGATGATTGTATACAGTAATAACTCGCTTTGTCTGTAGATTTGGCTTCCCTGGGGTGACAAATCTAAAAGTACATAGATTATCCAAGCACTTGTTGTTAGATAGCAATTACCCCGAGCAGCATGTTATCTGTGGGAGAGGTGTGTTTTGTTATTGGTTTTGTCTTCACAAAGCCTTTATGAAGCTTTTTGCTAAAACATGTAGTGTTTTGACAAAGCAATAGCTAGTGTGCAATCTACAGCACTCAAGTGCTTAGGGGAGATGGTGGCATAGTGGTAATGACACAATACTAGAAGCCCAAGCTCATTCTTTGGATACACGAGTTCACTATGGCAGTTGGTGGAGTTTAAATTCAATGAATAAGTCTGAAATATAAAGCTAGTCTTAGTAATGGTGACCTGCTGTTATTGATTGTTGTAAAAATACCCATCTGGTTCACTCATGTCCTTTAGGTTTTGGGAAGGAAATCTGCCATCATCACTTGGTCTGGCCTAAATATGACTCCAGACCCACAACAATGTAGTTGAATCTGAACTGGTCTGGCAAGCTACTCGCTTCAAGGGCAACAAATGCTGGCTTTGCCAGTGACACCCACATCCCATGAATGAATAAAAAATAATAATGTTCCTTCTCAGGTTTGTCTACCAACATTAAGAAGCTACCTGATTTGAGCTGTGGGGTGGAATTTTACGGCCCCTCCCGCCCGCAGGAGTTTCCGATGCTGCCGAAGTCAATGGACTTTTGATTGTTTCGCCGCATTGTACGGACTTACCCCCACTGCAACTAGGTTGTAAGATTCCACCCGTGTGTGCAGAGAAGGTGTGACAATTAGCTTTAAAATCAGGAAGGGGAACCCTGCTCCTGGCCTCTGACCTGGTGAGCCACTGGTGTGCTTGCTGACCTACACTGGCTTCAAATCCAGCTGCTGACCTACACTGGCTTCAAATCCAGCTGCTGACCTACACTGGCTTCAAATCCAGCTGCTGACCTACACTGGCTTCGAATCCAGCAAAGCCTCAAATTTAAAATTCCAATCCTTGTGTTCAAATCCCTCTTCTTAACAGCTGGAGTGCGAATTCTAGCTGGGTAAGACATGCTTAATCTGCTCGTCCCTATCTCTGTAACCTCCTCCAGGTCTATTAACCTTTGAAGATTCTGCACTGCTTCAATTGAACACCCACAATTTCCTTTGCCCCATATTGGTGGTCATGCCTTCAGCTGCCAAAGCCCCGGGCTCTGAAATTCCCTCCCTGAAACTCTATATCTTCTACCTGTCTCTCCTCCTTTCAGGTCTAAGATATAACTGCTTTCACTAAGATTTTGGTTACCTCTCCATATGTCTCTTTACCTGACTTGCTGTCAAATCTTTAGTCCATTAACACTCCTGTGAAGTTGCTTGGGATGTTTTATTATGTTAGAGCTGCTGTATATGTACCAGTTGTTGTTGTTGCTGTGCCAATGGATGTCAGGTGAGAGCAGAATTAGTCTTGGTTGAGATGCCCTCACAGTTTAGTTGCCTATTGCTACTCACTGTATGGCCTAAAACATAAAGCATGGCAGTCAAGATCTCCTGGTGAATTTGAACCACCTCCCAGCAAGATGCGATGCCTTCAGTTACGTAGGTAGATTGGAGAAGTTGGGACAGTTTTCCTTGGAGAAGGGAAGGTTGAGAGGGGATTTGATAAAGGTATCCAAAATCATGAGGGTCCTGGAAAGAGTGGAAAGGGAGACACTGTTCCCATTGATGGAGGGGCTGAGAATGGGAGGGCATAGACTTAAGGTAACTGTCAAAAGAGACAAAGGAGACATGAGGAGAAGACACTTTTTCACACAGCGAGTGGTTAAGATCTGGAATGCGCTGCCTGAGAATGTGGTGGAGGCAGGTTCAATCAAGGCATTCAAGAGGGAATTGGATTATTATCTGAAAAAGAAGAAGGTGCAGGGTTACAGGGAGAAGACGGCAGAGTGGCATTAGTTGAATTGCTCATTCAAAGAGCTGGGAGAGGCCAACTGGCCTCCTTCTGTGCTGTAATAATTCTGTGGTTCAGAGGAGGAGAGAAAAGAGAAAAGGTCACCAAGGTTAACATTACCAGTGCAATTCCATATGTTGCTCACCACAATTCCATTCACATGTACAAAGAGTTCTCAATTGCTCCCCTTACATTTAGTAAACCACAGCCAATTCATTCTGGTTGTCCACTGGATGTCTGCATGAAATATGATAGATTTCTCCATTCCATTGATGCACAGGTTTGAGGCTCTGCGCTGATAACGTATTCCCAGAGCACCTTATGTTGATGTGTCTCTCACATCTGTTTGCAGGCTGACCTCCCATCAATAACAGCAGTAAGAGATTCCACAAATCTGGCAGTAGGTACCAGCACCCAAAGTCCAAAATTTTCTTATCATCGTACTACCAGATGACTGAGTAACAATGAGTCAATAGGCTTTTTCACTTTGGCTTCTGAATGGATAACGGTCTCTGCATTTTCCCTACAGAGATTGAACAAAAATACAAAGATAAGTGGGTTATGGCAGGAAATCCATTTCTTTTAATGGTTATTGTTTTCATACTACAAAAGTCACATGTAATCATGTTCCTATTAATTTGCAACTCTCTCCAGTTACTGACAGATCGAGGTTTTCTGATTTAGGGTTTATTCTTCATTGAGCCATAGTACTGGGCACAGCACTTTCTAAAACCCCAAGCACAAAATTAAACAGACCCAACAAATGAATAAGAAGCAGAAACACAAATAGGGCTAGTGGTCAGGGATCTGAGAGCCTGGGTGCTGAGCTTAGGATGCATGGAATCCAGGAGCTGAGTAAAGGAGCAGGGTTTGTAGCGGCCTAGAAATCGGCTGTTTGTCTTCCAGACATGATGGGCTGAGTGGCCTCTTTCTGTGCTCTATCACTGTATTATGTGGACACAGTTGAGCTCATGTAAAACCCATTCATGCCTTTTCTGTGACTACATACTGACCAATCTCAGCCTTGGGTCAAATATAGGCTCGTTAAGGAAAAAGCTACATTTGTACAGAAATATCGCAAAGCGCTTTGCATGCTGAATAGCCATTTTGAGTGCAGAGACTGTGGTTATGTAGATAATTCCTTGCTGAATAGATTATTTACCTTACAAAACTGCCACTATGGCAGCAAAGGAGAGTCATATTGGACTTAAAACAGATGCTGCCAGACCTGTTGAGCTTTTCCAGTACTATCCGTTTTTATTTCAGATTTCCAACATCAGCAGTACTTTACTTTTAGTTTAGTGTCCTGGAGAAAGAGCTTAGCACCTTTTTCTGGTCACAAACAGGCTGAGTGATAGATTTAAACTTCCACTGAGCTAAGATTATCCCAAGCACCTGGCAGAAAATAAAGCTGTAACTCACAACTTTAAAATGTGTGCTTGTATGTAGGTGTGTATGTCGGTACCAGTCTCTCCAAATGCTGCTGTGGTTGATATCTTCCTCTGGATGCTGCCCAGCGGAGACATAGTGGTATTGTCACTAGACTAGAGACCTAGGGAAATGCTCTGGGGACCAGGGTTCAAATCCCACAGATGGTAAAATTTGAATTGAATTAAAAAAAAATCTGGAATTAAAAGTCTAATGATGATCATTGCCAATTGTCATAAAAATCTACCTGGTTCACTAATGCCCTTTAGGGAAGGAAATCTGCTGTCCTTTCCTTACCTGCTCTGGCTTTATATGTTTCCAGACCCACAGACTCTTAAATGCCCTAGCCAGAGATGCCCACATCCCATGAACATATATATTAAAAAAATAATCCCACAGGAGCCAGAGCTCTTGGCATTAGCACTCAAGTGCCTCTGCAATGTAAATAGAGGCCAAATCATACCTGAGAGTTCATTGTCATCATGTGTCAAGCTTGTCAGAAGTCATGGAGTGGAATTTTTCCATGCCCACTGGTGTCAGGTATGATCGGTGGTGTGAGTGTACAATATGGTCAAACGACAACAGGAAACCAGTTCGCGATCATTGCCGGCCAGCTGGAAGGCTCAGTTTTCAAAGTCCACGAGGACTTTGATTTCAGGCATTCTGCCACCAGTCAGCGGCCTTTCCCTCTTGTTGTGTGTCTGCTTGTCCTGCATGAATAGAGGTGAAGAAAGTGTAAGCAGGACACCTGCCAGGACAGATGATATAAAAACAAAAAAACCCCCAAAAAACTGCAGATGCTGGAATTCCAAAACAAAAACAGAAACAGAAATACCTGGAAAAACTCAGCAGGTCTGACAGCATCGGCGGAGAAGAGTACAGTTGACGTTTCGAGTCCTCATGACCCTTCAGCAGAACAGGACAGATGATAAGTATGCCTGGCCTGTGTGAGTGATAATTGATCCCATGGACGGGATGAGGACAATGATGGTGAGTGTGAGAGAGTGAATGGTGCTGTCCCTTGAACCAGCAGTGTGAGATCTTTGTGAGTTGAGAGTGATGAGAAGAGTGACTTTCCCTGGTGGAACGGAGGAGATTATTCATCCTCTTCCGGCACTGGGTGTCTATCCTCTTTGGAAGGGCGTTGGCACTGACCACTGCCTCCCAAGCCAGATTAGTGTTGCCCATCCTGCGGCCAGAGCAGGGGTAGAGGACATCCCGGCCGGCCTCCACAGCATCCAAAAGGCGCTCGAGGGCAGCACTGCTGAACCTGGAGGCCACAGCCTTCTTCAGTTTCAGGGCCGTGTCTTAGCTGCAGCCGTGGTTTTCTGGAAGCACTGAGATGTGTGCTTGTGGCTGGACTTTAAATATGGTGCCCAGCGTAATGCAGCAACAGGTTGATAGCGGGCTGGCAAATGAGAGCCTGCCTGCCATGGAAATGTTATAGTTCCTGGGAATGCATAAATAACGTGGAAGGTTTGGGAGATATGGCGTGAAAACCCGTTATTGCGGCCAGCGGGTAAAATGTCGTTGTGCCCGCCTGCTACTGCACCGTGCAAATGTGGGAAAATTCCGCCCATGGAGACTGCTGTGGTTTGCACAATACGATTACCTTATTGGGTTGTTTCAATGTATTTCCATTGTAACTTCATTATGGTGGTAACAAGCTGGTTAAGGGCTGGATGTGCTGGGTTCTGGCCTTCAGTCACCGATTCTGGTCAGGTCTTTTGGTCCAGCCATTCCAATTATGGCCATCATCAGTGATACATTGTACAGGTCATTAAATGTTCTGCTGCCTTGCACCAGTGACTGATCAAATATGCTTAATGTTCAGCAATTTACCTTTTCTCTCCCCCTCTGCAGTACAAGCAAGTGGAGCAGTACATGTCCTTCCACAAGCTGCCAGCTGACATGCGCCAGCGAATCCACGATTATTACGAACATCGATTTCAGGGCAAGATGTTTGATGAGGAGAGTATACTTGGGGAGTTGAGTGATCCTCTCCGTGAGGTAAGGAGAAATTAAACAGATTACTCTTCTAGCCTGGGGCGTGACATTTGAAATGTTTACTCCAACTTGACTCAATGTTTTCAGGCAATTGAGATCAAACCTTTCTGATTCACACTTCCTGTAACCATTCAGTGACTTGGTTTGCATTGCTAATAGATCCCCATTGTAACCTAGAGACTGGCCTTGAGAAATGCAATGTAAGTTGGTATATATTATAGATGGAAGAGAGGTCAAAATTTGGAAAGTAGATCTGAGCTTTGGAAGGAACTTCTTTAGTGAGATGCTCCAGAATTTCGATGGGCTCAACATTCCTCAAGATCCATTTGTAATGTATGACAAATTATCCCATTCTGGCTCTGGGTCTTCCATTGTACCTGCAGGCTGGGAGCTTGGCAACAAATATTTATCTTTGCCATTGGCAGCACTTTTCCTGTCCTGGACAAGGGAAGATACCACCTCCTGTGCTGGTGACCTATGCCTCCAGAGGCCTAACATGGGCTGCCAAAGCCCATGTATAACAATAAACATTGAAGGCAATGCCACTTTAGGGTACTAATGCTAGTTAACACCATAGATTGAAGCAGACCATGTCCAATTGCAGCAAGACCTGTCCAGGCTTGGGCTGGCAAGTGGCAAGTAACATTAGCACCATACAAGTGCCAGGCAATGACCATCTCCAACAAGAGAGAATCTAACCATTATCCCTTGATACTCAATGGCATTACCATTGCTGAATTCCCCATATCAACATCCCTTGGTGCAGGGGGGTACCATTACCAGAAACAGCCATATAAATACTGAGGCTACAAAAGCAGGTCAGAGGCTAGGAATCCTGTGGCGAGTAACTCACCTCCTGACTCTCCAAAGCTTGTTCATCATCTACAAGGCACAATTCAGAGTGTGATGGAATACTCTCCACTTGCCTGGATGAGTGCAGCTCCAACAACACTCAAGAAGCTCGACACCATCCAGGACAAAGCAACCACTTGATTGGCACCCCATCCACAAACATTCACTCACTCCACCACCAATGCACAGCAGCAGCATTGTGTACCATCTACAAGATGCACTGCAAGAACTCACCTTAGGCAGCACCTTCCAAACCCACGACCACTACCATCCAGAAGGACAAGGGCAGCAGATAGATGGGAACACCACCACCTGGAAGTTCCCCTCCAAGCCACTCACCATCCTGACTTGGAAATATATTGCCATTCCTGCACTGTCGGTGGGTCAGTATCCTAGAATTCCCTCCCTAACAGCACTGTGGGTGTACCTACACCAAGTGGACTGCAGTGGTTCAAGAAGGCAGTTCACCACCACCTTCTCAAGGGCAATGCTGGCCCAACCAGCGATGCCCACATCCCATGAATGAATTATAATAAAAGGGCTTGCCTGCCTCAGGCTGTATTTTACAACACAGTCTCTGTGGCTTCTGATCCAAGCGCACTCTGATTTTACATTGACCAACCACAAGATAGAATACTATTTGTGCACAGAAGGGCTGCTCAGTAAGATACCTTCTACAGTGAAAACAGCCTTATCTCAGAAATGAAAAACAGACCAAAAAGATTTCCTCCTGTGGGAAGTGTATCTTCTGCCATCTGAATGCTGAGGGCATTAGCATCAAAATGATGCAGCCCGCTGCTCACTTAACTGCCCTCTGACCCTTACGGAGAGGTGAAACCTTTTGCAAGCTTGAAGAGGGACTTGCGTTATAAAGGTCCCACTCCCACTTGAGATATCCGACCCTTATGGAAAAGGAATTAACCTTACCCTTTTTATGCCTGGATTTGTCAGTTTCTTTTTTTGGTGCTATTTTTGGTGCATTTGTGTTGAAAAAAGGCTGATGGCATCCAAGGAGGACCCGGCCTGAAGGCATTTCTGAGATCCACAGTTTTAGCAGCAGCCAAAATAATATTAGTGGCTCGTTCCTATTTGTGTCCTGGGGTGATTCAGTATGAGCTGTGCTTCCCCAGACCTGCAGTGGTACCTGCAGGTAACCCGCTCTCATTATGTCATCACAGTTCAAATACACTTAGTCAATTAAAAGCAAACAAAAGGAGGTTAATGTGGATGACAATTCTTGGGAACTGAGTTTTTCTAAAAAGGCAATGGTGGGCGGAAGAAGCTCTAACACACTGTGCTTCAGATTTTGAGAAGTGGGTAAACGTCTTGCTCTCAGATCTCGGTTGTACCACCATGGGGAGGCGCTGTAGAAAGACGGAGGGAAAACCACATCCATCCTGTGCCACACTTGTCCAATTACAGCAGCTTCTGAGAAAAGGAGGATGGGCTGAGAGTAGATTTCCAGCCTGTCGTCTTAAGCTTAAAAGAAACATAACAAAGGTAAGCTTAAGAAAGAAAGATACCAGCTGAAGATTTATAGAAGTAATTTGCAACATGACACCCTCAATTCAAAAATCTGATCTGAGCTCCTACAAGCATCCAGTAGATAGAGGAACCATTCAGTTTAGTATTAAGCTGCACAGAACAGATTTAATCTCAACCCAGACACCAGCTCAGGCTTTCAATTGGCCTCAATTGGAAGGGGACCAAAATTGGTTTGCGATCTCTATCCAGTGACGATCTCTTTCAGAGTGCATCCACCTTGATGTGAGATGAGAATTTGGCTCTGACATCTAACACGTGAATATTCAATTGATGTTTATCATCAAGCATTGCATATAAAAACTGAACACTTGGGGGGATTTATTAGCCAACTGTTGGGCCAGGGTTTTATGACACCTCCTGCCCTGAGAGATGTTACCGTCCTGCCAAACTGAATGGAGATTTAAATGGCTCGCTACATCCACTGGTGGGAGAGGCTGTGGCAGGGCTGTAAACCCCTAACCCTGACATCTGTGGAACTGTAATTCAGTCTGAGTCAAAGTCTTTGGGAGAAAAGAGAAGAGGAGGTTAAAAAAAAAATCAATGAATAAAGTTTTTCACAATTTTCCAAAGCCTTTTATGAGAATGTGATTTGGGGCTATGTTGAAGCAAAGATTCACTACCTTAACAGCTGTGTTAGTTCTAGCTCTCTGATCAACTGTACAAGGCTATAGGAGACGCCATTGCCAAGCTCTCACCAGGTTAGTTACTATTATCTTCAGCACCTGAGCTTCCACTGCTCCCTCCTTTCCCCCCACACTCTCCACCTCCCCACATCCCTTCACAAGTGGAATCCATTCAACTTGGAATATTGGCTTATTTCTCGATCAGACACTCCCAGCAAAGGATGACACTTGCAAGATGGACGGAAAGTCATGGGTTCCATGTCTATAATCCCCTGATCTGTTTTCCTCTGAGAGTTCTGTCCCTCACTATATAAAGAGAGGATCGCAGAATCAGCCCTAATAGCTGATGCTGGCATTGTTGGCACAGCCTCAGCCCATTATCAGATCCAATTGAGACAATTCTCCGAATTGTGAGCTGGTTCTTGAGATTTGTATATTGGGAGAGACACACTCAATGGAGGCATGGATTTGAAGCAGGATGAAAGACTGCAGGCCCCAATTTTTGGAACCATGACTGGACTTCCTTTGCAATGTGAGATCGTCAAATTGGAAAGAACTCCCTTTCCCAAATGCTGTCATACTTTTATAAGTGTGTACCCTGCTGTGAATTCTTCAGCTCAGCTAAACGGTTAGCCAGAAGTTAGGCCTCAACCCATATTATGTTGTGCCCTCCCAACTCAATTTGTTTTAAACCCCAATATACTCACTCACTCAGAATCTACACCTTCTGCCGCTGTCCCCTTGAATGTTGCATCTCCCATTGCCTCCTCCAGCTTAAGTTCAGATCTGGATTTGAAACATGAAGTCAACATCTGAGGTAACAAATGAACAGCAGAAGTGTACATGAGTCTCAGTAACTTCAGACCTCTGTCAAAGCACTAAAGCCACCATTTATGGTAACGCCATAGGAATGGCCTGTTCCTGAGATCTGACTCTGATTTTTTTCCCTTCTTCTTGGCAGGAAATCATAAACTTTAACTGCAGGAAGCTGGTGGCCTCCATGCCACTCTTTGCCAACGCAGATCCCAACTTTGTCACATCCATGCTAACTAAGCTACTCTTCGAGGTCTTCCAGCCTGGCGACTACATTATCCGCGAGGGGACAATAGGAAAGAAGATGTACTTCATTCAACACGGGATTGTCAGTGTCCTTACAAAAGGCAATAAGGAGACCAAGTTGTCGGATGGGTCCTACTTTGGAGGTGAGAAGGTCCTTATTTGACATTAGACTTTGAAAGGAGAAGAGGCCATGAACCCCTGAATAGATACATGAATATTGCTGAAAAAAGACACATGTTGCCAAAACTTATCCTTTTGCATTCATCAGGACAAACACAAGAATGCCAAATTTCAAATGATTGCAACAGTTTATACGACAGGAGAAAAGAGTGCTGATTTGTTGGTAAGTCGACTCTGCTTGATTGAGGTATTGCCATGGAGAAAGCAATGGAGAACCAATCAGCACCCTTTTCTCTTGTAGTACAATTTGTTGTGATCATTTGAAATTTGGCATTCTTGCATTCGTCCTGGTGAGCGCAACATTATCCATTTTACACTGTCACACAAAAAAGAGATCTACTACAATGCATTTGAAAACATACAAACATACAAGTTAGGAGCAGGAGAAGGCCACTCAGCCTCTTGAGCCTGCTCCGCCATTCAACAAGATCATGGCTGATCTGATTATAACCTCAGCTCCACATTCCTGCCTTCCCCCGATAACCTTTCACCCCCTTGCTTATCAAGAGTCTGTCTCCCTCTGCCTTAAAAATATTCAAAGAGGCTGCTTCCACCACTTTTTGAGGAAGAGAGTGCCGAAGACTCTCAACCCTCTGACAGAAAAAATTCTCCTCATCTCTGTTTTAAATGGGTGACCCCTTATTTTTAAGCAGTGACCTCTAGTTCTAGATTCTCCCACAAGAGGAAACATCCTCTCCATATCCAACCTGCCAAGGCCCCTTGGATCTTATTTGTTTCAATGAAGTCACTTCTTACTCTCTCAACTCCTCCACAAGTACATAGGGTTGTAGTGGGTTTTATTTCACTCAGGGAGTTGTTCACTCAGGTTACTGAGGCAACATGCATTTTTTTAACATGACTGTTTCATTTTTGGAGCTATGGATAGTGAAGATAGAGGCTGCAACTTCCTTTCCATCATCTGGCTAACCAACCTGTTTGGCTGTGTCATGAACACACCTTCCTTGGCAATCAAGTTCTAGGGTGGGGTTTGAACCCAGAGCTTCTAGCTCAGGGAAGCAGGGATGCTACCCACTGCACCACAAGACCTCTTTCTACAGGGTTGTGACCAAGATTAATTTTGGTTGAGCTGCATTTTTTTTAAGGGATGATTTCCGCTTACCAGAAAACATTCTTACTCCTGAAATTCAAAGGGCTGGTGGCTTCCAGAACCCAACAGGACCCAGACGCACCTAAATAGTTAAAGCAGTCATGACGGGAAAGAAAGAAAGAGAATGGGGAGAAAGAAAAGGCTGAGTGGATAGAAGTATGTTGTTGCTCCTGACATCTGAGAAGCTTTACATTGATACATTAGGGATTATTTCAGTGTCTAGTTTGTATGAGGTGGGCAATATGGGCAATTGCTGGACATAATGATGCTCTACATTTAAAATTAATTGGCATGAAATACATCTGGGGTGTAATTTTACACTGGCAGAATGTTGCAGTCCTGCCAAAGTGAATGGCTCGCTGGCCCTGCCTTGATGGGTCCTTAAAATTTGGCCCCTGCTGTTTCCTATTGATACTTCAATCCATCATTCCCTAACAGATCATTGATTGAACTGGTCTGTTCTCAACCTCTCTTCAACCTGTGGACCTAGATTCCTATCTTCTTTTGCTACATTTTAATTCTATAGCATTGTCATTCCCTTGCGCACACTTTGATCCTCCATTACAGTCTCTCGCCTCTCCCAATTTAATCCTCTATCGGTATCCCTTCTTCTCAGTGGTTTGTCTTTATAATACAAACATTCCTTTCTTCGGTCTCACAATCCTATCTTTCCCTCCTCCATGGTTCAGTCTTCTAGACTCATCCTTTATGTATCCTGCTTTGCTTCATGCTTCAATCCCTCTCGGGAGAAGCATAAACCCTTCATCCAACCGCACTGCGGTTCACAACCCACTTGCTTTTCCAGCCCATCCTGTTTCTGAAGGTGGGCTCAGAGCTTTCTTCGAGAAGACTCAAGTGGTTTCTTCCAGTCTAATTAACAGGCAGTAGTAAAGGAGTTAGCTTTTATGACAGTGTGTGAATTGTAATCACTTCTTACAGCTGCAGCTTTGTCCGAACATGTTCTCACACTGAGTGATATTCAGAAAGAAGGAATCAAGTATACAGCAGCATGATATTACATCTTATTGGGTTTGCACCTGTCGACTTAGGAGTTGGTATGAAAATCTGCCCAGTGAAGGACTTGTCAGCCATGCTGTTGCATTTTGGAGCAGAACATGCTGAAAAAAATAATGGCCTGTGAGCTTGTCCATTTGCTGGGCGGGAAATGGAAGAACAATATTATAATAGGGTCCTGACATTAAATTTAGCAGTCTAACAATAACTTGCATTTATATAGCACCTTTAATGTAGTAAAGCACCCCAATGTGTTCCACAACAGTGTTATCAAACAGAATGTGACACCAAGCCACATGAGGCGATATTAGGTCATGGCAAGATTTGAAGACAAGTATAAGAATTTTAAAATCGAAAACCTCCGCGTCCCCAGCCTTACCGAGTTTCTCCCACTCTGTCACACTCCACTGCACATTCTCCTTAAATATTGGGGCCACTGGTTGTGAAGCATTTTGGGACAACTTAAGGACACAAAAGGAGCTAAATAGATACAAGGACAATTTAAGATTATCTGTCCGGCTTGCAATATAGCTCACTTATGCTTTCTAGAAAGTACACATATGCATACACAGGGATGTGTCCTCTGCAAGCAGAAGGAACATGTACCTGCATTGCATCTTTTTTGAATTAAACAAAAGCATGGGGAATGATAGTTCCCTGGTGCATTCTCCATGGTAACACCTCAACCAATCAGAATCGACTTGTCAACCAATCGGCATCCACTTCTCATGCAGTATAAATTGTTGCTCCGTTTGAAATTTGGCATTCTTGCATCTGTCCTGATAAGTGCAAGACAAAAAGTTTGGACAGCAATGTCCCCTTTTTCAGCAAAACACAAATACAAGGACAGGCTTTCTTAGTAACAGAGATCCCAAGACTGAATCCAAAGTTGCATGTCACGAGTAAGTAGCCATCAACACTGGGACAAAGCCCAGCTTCCCTCAGCCTGGTTGGTGCTTTATACAGGAGTAATTTTATCTTGGCTAATGAAAAGTAAAAGATTTATTTCAGCCTTTGCTGTTTCTGACATGTGATAATCAATCTGCTGCATCTTTCACTTTTATGGCTCCTTGTGCCGAGTGCTATCTTTTAATATTGACATGTGGGGGAGAGAAGTGTAGAACATGTAATAAGCACAACATTAAGAAATGATTCACTGCATTTAAGTTGATTGGAACTATTCAACCCAGTTATAATGCTGATCTATAAAGCAATGCATTATAAATACACCATGCATGGCATTTGTTATCAGCACTAAACCATACTCTGCAATGTTTCCAACAATGTTTGTGGGGGAGGCGAAGAATGATGTGATACAGCTAAGCACAGTAAATATATGACAGGAGTGTCAAAATACTTTTGTTCAAAACAAGAATCACACAAAGCGTGCATTAAAAAACCAGTGGGGGGTAAATTCATTTAATTATTCGTTCAGCAGATCAATGTAAATCTAAACAGAAAAGAAAAGAGATATTCAGATGAAAGTAATTAAACTACTAAATGTGCTTCACAAGGTGAGGTCTGGCATTGGGTTAACTTAATGGGTACTTAGTATCGCAGTAACAGTAGATAATTGTATGCAATGAGAATGAAGAAGAAATTGGTGATTGCCACGTATAAAAGAGTAAATGAATGGGATGTGGTTTAATCCATGGGTTGGTTCATAGGCAATCATTACAATGGTAATGAATAAAGAAATGGCTTTGGACTCTTGGGATTCTGTAGAATGTGAATAAATATGAAGTAGCTTATTCAGTGAGATCCTCTATGGTTTGAATGAATAGATAATAGGTCGGTGGATTGGGATCCATTTATCTGCATCAGAATCAACAAGGAATAGTACTTGTGGCATCTATTGTGCCACAAACGCTGGCCCAAATCAGCCAGAGCCCTCGACACATGTAGCTTGAGCTACTAAGAGTTTGAACTAAAAGGAGGGATGGTTCTGCTACATATATATTATTCTATCTAATCCCTGTTACTTCACTGCAAACTCACCAATGATTGTTTTATCATGAGCAAAGTAATCAATGGGAACATTTTTCTAAAGGTTTGTTGTCCTTAGTGACTTCCAATATTTGCCCTCTTGCATTTCACAGTATTTTAGTAACCTGTTATCACTTGGGTCGAGTGGTTTCCTTTCCAGCCTTGAAATAATGGCACGTTTAAATTTCACGTGCTTAATGCTTTATACCAATCTGAAATCAGGAGTGAATCTGTAGTGTAGCCAAGTCAGGATCCCCAATTCCAGATTTTCCCATTAGGCTTCACTCCAGTGTCATGTCTGGGCCTGACAAGGCAATTCTGGGATTTACACCAGAAGAGCGGTGTTGTTTTACAGTGAAGGTGCTTCACAGGAATGTTACAATTGCAGTGTGAACACATCATAAATTCAGATTTTATCTAATGAATGGGATTTTGGCCCAATTTGGAAGCATTCAGATTTGGACAATGCTTTGTTGGCCACTGAAACAAGTATGTGGAGTCATTGACCATATTAATCGATTGCTCTTTCTTTCTCACTTGGTAGAAATCTGCTTGCTGACCCGTGGCCGTCGAACAGCAAGTGTACGAGCCGACACTTACTGCAGGCTGTACTCCCTCTCTGTAGACCACTTCAATGAAGTGCTGGAGGAGTATCCAATGATGAGACGCGCCTTTGAAACAGTGGCTCTCGACAGACTCGACAGGATAGGTATATCTCTTTTTTATTCTATTTGAATGGTAGACTCCCCTTTTTCATCCACAGTTTTTGTAATCTCTCACCTTAGCTTCTGTAAGAACACCTAGAAACGTAATAGGAAATATACCGGACTCTTAGATGCAGCATGGTTAATGAATCAATGCTACTTTCATTCAGGAAATCTAGAACATTACACTGTAAACTGTGAATTCACAAATTTCTTAAGTACTTCCACCAGCTGATGTGACATTATACTTAGACAGGAAGGTTTGTGCTGAATGAACTGATATTCATACAAAAAAAAGAAAAAAATGAATTTCTATAGCACCTTTCATGACCTCAGGACATCTCAAAGCACTTTACAGCTCCAACCTTTGAAGTGTAGCCACTGTGCAGTCCCATACACAGCAACTAGTACAATTCCAAACACTAAGCGCAGTCTGCAAAGAAATCATGTTGCAGTGATAAGAATTGACAAAAGCGAAAATCATTAAAACAAATCATAATATCAATGTAAAGTGGTCAGTTATTGAGAACCTTTTATAATCAATGAACTGTAATTTCAAAAACTTTAAATCCCTAACCCAACGTCTTTTTAATTCAGGCAATGTTCAAAGGTTTGCAATCTTGAATCTAGACCTTTCATTTTTTAATTGCCAAAATTATGTTGCTCTTTGCTTTTTTTTGTTGGATGAATGGAGTAATGAGTTGAGCAGATAATGAAAGGAGAATGACTGAGAGTCAGCCTGTGACCTAATCAGTGGAACAGTTCTTTGAGAGCAGGAGGAAGCCATGTAAATTTGACAATATAATTGAAATCTCAGAACATTATAATTTTAATAACTAATCTGTTACTTGTCAGATGTTCAGAATATGCTGATATTGATTTAGCAGGGGTATTTATTGTGAAACAGCCTTGCCTCATTTTAGTACGACTTTCAAACAATAATGCAGAGATTATTGGGATTATAACTGCAATTGTTGACTTTGAACTCAAAGCTGATAGAAAATGTTATTTTGAATCACTTAAAGGGGTAAAGGGAATCTTCTTGGGAGATAGCTTGCTACATCAGCATTAAATTTTGTGTTACGGTGAAAGCAAAATACTGCGGATGTTGGATGTCAGAAAAAAAACAGAAAACACTGGAAATACTCAGTAGGTCAGTCAGCATCTGTGGAGAGAAACAGTTTCAGACTGAAACCCTTTTACCAGAGAGAACTCCCCTGCTCTTCTCTGAAATAGTGCCATGGGATCTTTTACATCCTGAGCAAGCAGATGGGGCCTTGGTTTTGTATCTCATTTGAAATACAGCACATCCCTCAGTACCACATCCCTGGGGTGAAGGGGTTATCTTATAAGGAACGGTTGAGCAGGTTCAACTCAGCAGGTTCAGCAGGTTCACTAGAATTTAGAAGAATGAGAGGTGATCTTATTGAAACGTATAAGATCCTTGGGTGGGGGAGGCTTGACTTGGTGCATGCTAAGAGGATGTTTTCCCTGTGGGAGAGGCTAGAACTAAGGGGCACTGTTTAAAAATTAGGGGTCTCCTATTTAAGGCTGAGATAGGGAGAATTTCTTTTTCTTAGAGAGCTATTAGCCTGTGGGAATTTTTTTCCCCAGTGAGCAGTGGAGGGTGGGTCATTGAATGTATCCAAAGCTGAGTTAGACAGATTTTGGATCAACAAGGGAATCAAGTGTTATATGGGCAGGCAGGAAAGTGAAGTTGAGGCCACAATTAGACTAGCCATGATCTTATTGATTGGCAGAGCAGCTTCGATGGGCTGGATGGCCTACTCCTTCTCCTAATTCTTGTGTTCTAGTACACATCAGCCTTGATTATTGTGTCCAGCTAAAACCCAGAATCCAGACTCAAAGGCAAAAGTGCTCCCAACTGAACCATTGCGTTGGTAGAGGCGTTGCCATGGAGAATGCACCAGTAAATAATGATTGACATTCAATTCTGAAGCTTGTTTAAATTCAAACCAGGTAGGTTGAACCATAGAACCATAGAAAAGTTACAGCACAGAAGGAGGCCATTTGGCCCATCTTGTTCATGGCAGTCTGAGGACACCCTTTCTAATCCCACCATCCTGCATCCGGCTCATAGCCCTGCAGCTTACAGCACTTAAGGTGCAGATCCTGGGACTTTTTAAAAGAGTTTAGATTTTCTGCCTCTACCACCAACTTGGGCAGCAAATTCCAGACATCAACTACCCTCTGCGTAAAAAAGTTTTTCCTCATGTCCCCCTAAACCTTCTGCCACTTATCTTGAATCTATGACCCCTGGTTCTAGAATTCTCCACCAAGGGAAACAATTTTATCCTGTCCACTCTATCTATTCCCCCTCATAATTTCATACACCTCAATCAAGTCACCTCTCAGCCTTCTTTGTTCTAAGGAAAATAACCCCAACCTATCCAGTCTCTCCTCGTAGCTACACTTTTCAAACCCTGGCAACATTCTTGTAAACCTCCTCTGCACTCTCTCCAGTGCTATTACATCCCTCCTGTAATGTGGTTGACTCTGATTGGTCAAGGCATTGCCCTGGGGAATGAACCCACCAGTTAATCAGTTAACTGGCACATTTTCCTGGACGTGAATAACAACAGCAACAACAGTAGAATCCAACCCCTGGAATCACTTGTGAACTTGCTGGTGTCTCCACAGGCTGAATAAATGAAATAATGCCTCTACCAATCAGAGTCCACTTGCTAACCAATCAGCAGTCTCTTCTCATGAAGTATAAATTGTTGTTCCCTTTGCATTTGGTATTCTTCCGATGTGCTGATGAGTGCAAGTCAAAAAGCTTTGACATGTTTTTTTTCAGTGTTCTGTACTGCCAAACGACTATTTGATGCACTGCTGCAACTGTAACTGTTGCACAAACACATGGCATTGCATCATGCAAGCCATATTATACATTTTAACGTTCATTTCTCCTAGTACATTTCCTATGAAATGTGTAGAACAATGAGAATGTACAATCATTATTATAATATTCTCCTTTGTCATGTAAAATAAATCTGTAATTATGAATGCAGAATTTTTATTCATACTAATGCACAATAATTATTATTGAAAGTTAATTGTTGGGGGTGGGGGGGCCACAGGGCTGAAGATTCACCAAGGGTGCCCAATACTCTTGCACCAACCCTGAACAGCTGCCAACTATGAAGCAGAAACCAGTACAGTAGAACTGAAGTGCTGACTACAGTAGAATCCTGCAGCCAATATAACATCATTGCAACAAAATGAAATTGAAACAGAAACTTGGCCTGGTTTTATAGTTCTTTAACACAAGTCAACGCATTTACTGTTGCGCTTTCATGTTCCTTATTTTTTCCCAAACTGAGAGATATAACCACCTCAACAGAACAGACAGTAGCTGAGAAACTACTGTTAATGATATGAGTGAGCGAACACTTAATGTGTTCATGTCATCCACTATTTTAACAGAGAAGTTAACACATTTAAAATAAAAGGATTAAATACTGCCACTCGAAGTGGACAAGGGGACAAAAGGTGTTTGTGTTTAACCACGCAATGGCCTTTATCACCAATAATGATTTCTGGGCTGGTGTTGCCTGTAGATTTTCTGTTAAAAAAAGAATGTTTTCGTTTCGTGACAACATACTGCCAGAGGTTTAGATCTCACTTCCTGAAGTAACGATGACAGAAACACAGGAAAGCAAATGCTGCTTCCCTCAGGCTAATTAGAACCCTTCAGAATGTTAAGCCTTATTAAAGCACTATGAATAGCATCCAGTTGCAAAGCTGTTTTGACTAAATACATTCTCGTTGCTGACGAACAGGGAATAGAAAAATATTGCATCAAATTAGCAATAATTGTTTCATCCATGGAAGCAGTGTGAAATGATTCACCTCCAGCCTTCGATCTCCAACCTGACTCCATCTTCCTCTATTGTTTGGACACAATCCTGGACATTGAATTCCTGCGAGTCTCCTATGCTCTCAATATATATTTTCTGCATGTTCTTGCTTCTCTCGATATCCTCACTGTTGAATTAGAGACTCTTTGCAACATCTCCTCTAGTAGATTCACGGGATAGTGAAAAAGTGCTTTTATCAGAAGCCTTTAAAATAGGATTTGTGAAGAAGTAGTCTAGTAGTATTAATTCAAAGTTTCTTAATTCAACTTTTCTGATAATTCAAAAATGTTGCATTAAATTTGACTTGTTTTTTTACATTGCTTAATTCAAATGATTGGATGTGTATTTTTTATAGTGTGATATGATTTTAAATCATAAGATTGTACTCGACCCCAAGCTGTGCTACCTTAGACTCACATCACTGCAACACTTGGCCTTGCCCATAGCTTTTGACTGTCCACCCATATTCTACGATCTCATTCCTGCAACATCCAGACTTTTGTAAGTACTTATTTCACAGCCACCAAATAAGAACAATCAACAGTTTACTAATCTTAATCCTCTTGTTGATATTGTCCTGTATTTTTTTAAACCTTTAAATCTAAAATTCCTTCCATTAATATGGGTCATGAAATATTTCATATTTCAAAAATATATCCATCCACAGCTAACCCCCTCCAACCCCTTACCCCCTGCACCCCCACTCCTGCCAACCCGGAAGTTCAGCTGCAGAATCTCTCGCCACTTGGGACCTGAGAAGGATCAGGAAACCAAGTGGAGCCCAGAAAAAGTTGCTTATCTTTACAGTAGTGCTTTTTCCCGATGCGGTCCCATTTTAGTGCCTCAGATTTTGTGACCCCAGAGTGCAAATCTGGGGCTGGCGGGGGGAGGGATGGTCGGGGTGGTGGTCAAGCTGAGGGGGAGGGGGAAGAGGTTTCTGTTATTGAGCAGGGGGGTAAGCTTCAGTTCTTGAATGGGGGTGGAGTTCAGCAGGAGTTCAGCACTGGGGACATTGATGAAAAAGCAGGGTTTCTACACAAAAAAAAATGAACACTTAGTTTTCATAAGTTTTTATGCAGCAGCAACTGGACCTCAGAAAGCAGTTCATTAGGCCGTGCCCAGCAGCAGAAATAAATGTGAGGATTTAAAGGGGCCTTGTAGCTGCCAGAAATTAGTCTGAGCTCTGGGACACAACCCCAAAATTGCATCTTGTGACCCCAGTAGTGGTCACGAACCACCATTTGGTAAACCCTGTTTTATACAGGGGCCAAATGCTACTCTGTAATTTGGGGCCCAATGATCGCTGTTAATGGACAGTAACTGGTAAATCCCCTCAGGTGGCGGTCACTCTTTTTGGACTCTTACCTCAGAATTGCAAGGTTCACGGCCCTCTCCAGGGCTTGAGCGCAACAATCACGGTTGACATCCCGGTGCGGTACTGAGGGAGTACAGCTTTGTGAGAAGTACCGTCTTTCAGATGAGAATTAAAACTGAGGCTCCATTTGCCTGCACTAGTGACCGAAAATGATGCAATGGCACTATTTCAAAGAGGAACAGGGGAGTCCTCTCTGGTGTCCTGGCCAATATCCATCTCTCAGTCTACATTGCAAAAACAGGTTATCTGGTAATTAACACATTGCTGTTTGTGGGAACTTACTGCGAGCAAATTAGCTGCTGTATGTTTTCTACAGTACAACAGTGACTACACTTTAAAAGCACTTCATTGACCATAAAGGGCTTTGGGACATGAGAAGTGCTATTAAAATGCAAGTCTTTCTTTTTTTTAATGTGGAATCTACAATGGTTGAAAAAAAGTGGAAGAATGTTTAATTCCCCATTATGAACATCCTTCAGCATTATGGGACCGAGATTTAAAATCAAACCAGATAGAAAATGGTATGTGCAATTTGGCTGTGCAGTGTTCTAGTTTTTTTGGACTTATTCTCCATGCCTTGTGAGGCCACAAATTAATAATGATAGCCTACTTTCTTGACAGCTGTACTATCTAGGGACCAAGGCAGCCTGTGCTGGATCCAAGTCGGTAGTTAAGTAAATACCTATTGTCATTACAGCAACACTCCAGTCATTATGACATTGCTGATCTTTAATACTGTGTCCACTGTACAATAAAAGGGGGAGAAAAGTAGAAACCCATTTTCTTAGCACTCCTCAAACTTCAACTTTTAAGTTTAAAGTTCCTTCCAGCTGTTTAGATGAGGATGCCAGAATACGAACATATGAATTAGGAGCAGGAGTAGGCCATTCAGCCCCTCAAGCCTGCTCCGCCATTCAATAAGATCATGGCTGATCTGATTGTGGCCTCAATTCCACATTCTTGCCTACCCCCCAATATCCTTTGAAATACAATGGAAAGAAAGAAAGAACTTGCATTTGTATAGCTCTTTTCACATGTTCAGGATGTCCCGAAGTGCTTTGCCATCAATGAAATACCTTTGAAGCGTTGTCCCTGCTGTAAAGGTGACACAATTTGTGCACAGCAAGCTCCCACAATCAGCAATGTGATAATGACTACATTAAATTGTGAAGAGCATCTGGAAGAAACCAGACCAAATTTTGAATGATTACTAAATATTCAAATAGTTTACATGTCTCTCTGGACATAAAGTTGTTTAACATACTTCATCATTAGATTCTTCAGGCTCATGATATCATAGGTACGACAATGTATCTTACATTGAGTGCTGAATGTGGAAAAATATATTAAATCTGAGCTGCATTTTACCTGTTCCCGGGTGGTGGGAGTGGAGGTGGGGCAAACAGTAAAATAACAGGGAGCCATGTCAAAATGACTCCCCATCACTGCCCTGCTGCTGAGGAAGTTTCCCAGTGACAGGCAGGAAGTGGGCTATGAAGTAGATTGGCTACCCACTACTGTGTTTTATGCCCTGGAGATATGTAGAGGTGACACGCTTCAGGTCATATGGCTGAACAGGAGTTTTGGCCAATGCTTTTAAATGTCTGCTCTCACGCTTTCAGCTGCTCATCTCAGTTTAGTCTCTTTCTCAGTCACTACACCCAGGCTTAACTGATCACACACAGAACTGAGAAGAGTGAACAGACACAAAATTAAACACAAATAACTGAACACTACACGATCTATGACCATCTTAAGGGGTCACCAGCATTTTTGCAATGATGGATTAGCCTCCCTACTACATGTGGAGGCCACCAGCTTTGTGGAGGTGGCCTCCCTATGGTAGTCCGGGAATGCCATTGGAGCCTGAGGCTCCATGGCTCAAAGAGGAGGCCGCGTGCATGGTCAGCTGGCCCTGTAGCCCCAACAATTGCCCTGGAGGGTGTTCCCCTCTGTCCCATGGAGCCTGATATCCTTGGCCTCCTAAATGTCAATTCTTGCTTACCTGGTTGAGGGCACCTCCATTTTGAGGTGTATTCAAGCTCTCTTGCCTGCCCAGCAGAACCCACTCCGCCCAGTGGCAATGCTGAGGCTTCAGAGCTGCCAGCCCCCTTATTCAGTGGACAGCATCATGAGCCTGCCTGCCGTCCTTTGTTGGACGGTGGGTCCATAGGTGGCCAATTGGAGGCTGCCTGCGGTAAAATTGCTGAGCTGGTCACGCTGCCTGGGCTCTACTTCTTGCCCTGACATCAGGGCCCAGAAGCCTGGTGGTAAAATTCAGCCCACTAGTTTAATTGAGTTCCCCCTGTTTGTTCTCATGTTGTTAGTTGACCCAACTATGGTGTTAATCCCTGTGTATTCTTTGTGCAAAGCTGATTATAATATGGAGTCAGTAGCATTGTGATAACGTCACTGGACTAGTAATCCAGCAGCCCAGGCTAATCTTCTGAGGGACATGAGTTCAAATTGCAGCACAGAAGTTGGTGGAATTTAAACTCAATTAATAAAATCTGGGATTGAAAAGCTAGTCTCAGTAATGCTGACCATGAAACCCTCACTTCTTGTCATTAAAACCCATCTGGTTCACTAATGTCCTTTAGAAGAAACCAGGTCTGACCTACACGTGACACCAGATCAAGTGCATGCCTGGGCTCTACTTCTAGCCCTGACATCAAGGCCCAGAAACCTGGTGGTAAAATTCAGCCCACTAGTTTAATTGAGTTCCCCCTGCTTGTTCTCATGTTGTTAGTTGACCCAACTATGGTGTTAATCCCTGTGTATTCTTTATGCAAAGCTGATTATAATATGGAATCAGTAGCATTGTGATAACGTCACTGGACTAGTAATCCAGCAGCCCAGGCTAATCTTCTGAGGGACATGAGTTCAAATCGCACCACAGAAGTTGGTGGAATTTAAACTCAGTTAATAAAATCTGGGATTGAAAAGCTAGTCTCAGTAATGGTGACCATGAGACCCTCACTTCTTGTCATAAAACCCATCTGGTTCACTAATGTCCTTTAGAAAAAACCAGGTCTGACCTACATGTGACACTAGATCCACAGCCATGTGGTTGACTCTTAACTGAAATGGCCCAGCCAGCCACTTAGGGATGGGTGGCAAATGTTGGCCTTGCCAACGAGGCTCACATCCCATAAAAGAATTTTTAAAAATACTGCTGAAAATTACTCCATTGATCAGATAGCCAACAAATGATAATTGTACACGGGTTAAGGAAGTTAAATAACTCATGGAATTCAAATTATTTGTTTGGGGTCCTTAACTCTCTCCTTGAGCTTTTGCTCAATTACATCCCCACTAGGTTTACTCTGGGATCCCAACTTGCATTTTCCTTTTAAGAGAAGCGACTACTTTTACATGGCAGGTTCATGTCTGCAGGGGACAGTACTGAGAGACATGCTGCCTTTCCCAGGTGGAGGGATGAAGAACCACAAGTCACTGCAGATGGTTACCAAGCCCCTTAGAATGGCACTGACAGAGTAGGTTGTATAGCTTTTCTCTTGACCAGGAATAACAGGCCAACCTTTTACTGGAAGATTGATACATTAGTGCATAAAGGACAGGGCAATTTGTGGCGACAAAGTGATGTGGCTTGAGTTGTGAATCACCACAAGTTGGCTCCACATTATTAGAATTGCATCAACCTGTCTCTGAGTGCCAAGATTTGCTGCATTGGCACCACGAGTTAAACTCCCAGCAGTAAGAAGCACTGCTCTTTCACAGCGTAAAGACCATGTTAATTGCCTCTCAGATGAGGTGATGCACCTGACAAAGACCCCAAAGCACTGCTCAAAGAAAAGCAAACATTAATTCTCCCACTATCACCACCAAATGCATTAACTTGGCATTTACCTTGCTTGTTTTATGGGACGTTGCATGTGCGCAATTTGTCTGCAATATTTCTATACAAAACATTAGTGACTGCCCTTCAACACTGAGGGCAGGAAAGTATCGAAGGCAAAGTGTACGTCACACTTGATTGTTCCCTGATGGGGGGGTGGGTAGAAATGTCAAATTTAGGTTTTAAAAAAAACAGAATTACTTAAAGTATACAAAAAAAACTACATATTTCCTATTGGTTTCTGCTAATTTTGATAATGTAATTGATCTCCGAGGGAAGAAGTTAGGTATAAACATCTGTCAACCTGCATTGAGACCAATCAACCATTCTTTTCTCTTGATTCAGAGAAGTGTTATTACTGCACCAGAGAGTGTTTTCTAGAATTGTAGAATGATTACAGCACAGAAGGAGACCATTCGATCTTCATGTCTGTGCAGGCTCTCTGCAAGAGCAACTCAGCTAGTCTCACGCCCCTGCCTGCACATTTTTTTCTTTTCAGATAATTACCTAATTCCCTTCTGAAAGCCATGATTGAATCTGCCTCCACCACACTCAGGCAGTGCATTCCAGATCCTAACCACTTGCTGCGTAAAAAAAATATTATCCTCATGTCACCTTTGGTTCTTTTGCCACTCATTTCAAATCAGCATCTTCTGCTTCTCGACCTTTATGAAACAAAAATCAAGCCTCTAATTGAATTCACCATGTAACTGTTTCAAGCATTTCTTCAGAGGGCATAGATAAGGATGTAGAAGATCAGGGTTGAGTTCTGGTCCAATTGCATTTATAGCCTTAAAAGAGAAGGTCAACTTTAACATCTTAGTAACAGTCAGCTCTCTTCAGGCAAAGCACTGATCATAATAAAGACAGAAAATGCTGGAAAAACTCAGCAGGTCTGGCAGCATCTGTGGAGAGAGAAACACAGTTAAAGTTTCGAGTCTGCATGACTGTTCTTCAGGGTGACTTGATACGTTAACTCTGTCTCTCTCTCCACAGATGCTGAGTTTTCCCAGACAGTTTCTGTCTTTATTTCAGATCTCCAGTATCCGCAGTATTTGGCTTTTATCTTGGCTCTGATAGTCATTAGGAAATGGCCATCGAGACACTTCCATAATTTTATCTGGTTACTGGTCGATGTCTCATGGGGTTGGCCCTGCAGATGCACTTTTTTTAAGGAGAAGAAAAGGTTTATGAGGAGGGGGGGACTATAGGAAAGGAGGTGGGAGAGGAAAGGGGTGGGAGAGCAGGAGAAAGGAGGGGAGGAGGGCTTAGAGAGAGGGGAGAGATGGTGAAGGAGAGGAAGAGAAGAAAATTGGCGAGGAGGAAGAGGAGAGGATAGAAGAAGATTACAAGAGGAAGAGAGGATGTTTGGAGAGACTGGGGGAAAATATGCAGCGAAAGAAGAGGAATGGGGTGGGGTAAGGAAAGAGGAGGTGGAGAAAAATGAGGCAAAAAGGTGTGGGATAAAGGATGGTGAGTGCCAGAGAAGACGGGGTAGAGGGGAGGAAGAGAATGGATGAGTTTGAGGGGGGTGAAGGAGGGGCGCGAGAGGAGGAAATATGCACAATCGGCTCCCAGTGCGATATCTACCACCAAAATTGTAAGTCATTGGCCAAATGGGAGTGAGAGCAAGCTGTTATAAGGAGATATGGAAAAGGGAGAGGGGGAAAAAGAAAGGGATTAGTTGAGGTTTGGTGAAAATGATAAAGGAAGGAAAGTAAAAGGTGATGTAATTTTATCACTGAGGAGTTGGGGCAATGTCTGCAGCCTAGATTTCTGGTGTTGGTAGATTATTTTAGCCTCAGTTGAATGGAAGGGTTCAGTGGCCATTTTTGTCCTCACTATTTGAGAAATGAGGGGGAAGATGGGGGAAGGGATAGAGGAAAGATAGGCAAAAATCAGAGAAGTGAGAAGCAAAAGGATGGAATGAAGAAGGTGAGCGAGAGAATGTGACAGGTGAGAGAGGGGAGGGAGGTAGGGAGGAACAGAGATAGAGTGAGTGGTGGGACAGAACAAAGGAAAGGAAAGGAGAGGAATGGGCAAGTGGAGCAACAAGGGATGGTGATGAATGAGGGGCTGAAAGTATGGGGGAAGGAGAGGCTTAATAAGAGAAGATGAAGAGGAGTAGTGGAATGACGGAAAGAATGGGCCAAATAGAGGAGGCTGCAGGAGCAGAATTGGTGAGAGAGGCTGAATGGTGGAAGGGGAGAGGCAGAACAAGGGAGAGGGACAATTTAGACTACAGTGTGAAGGAAGGGTTTTGCTCTGATGTCTTTTGAGCTGAATGGGGAGGTGGCTTGAAGTGATAGTCACAATATGATTTCAGCCTTGCAAAAACAGCCACGGTTTGAACTGCAGTCAATTTTCAATCGTGAATATTACAATCACTCCAGAGGATCATGTGGCGGGCCCAGTCATTGCTTTCCTGAATAAACCTCTTTTACACAATTGCATGCTGAGTATAAGGCTGGAAACCCAATATTTCCACTGTGTCACTTAACACTATGTTTGCAGTGCTACATTTTCCATACATAATAGATTGCAAAATACTTCTGCGCTTTAAACAACAGAGTTTCAGTGGGCCATGGTATTGGGATCAGCAAGCATTATTTAGAAAATGATAACCTAGGATATATTAAGGCTTAGCCATCCTTATAAGATTGGGATATCAGCAGTCAGGTCCTTCTCCCGCGGTTTAAGGTGTATCTGAATCCTCCAACAACAACTCAGCAAGCCTATCAGAGAAATAGTTGAACTGTTAAAGACCTACAAGTCGGCTCCAGCCCTTGTTGCATTTGCTGACCTAATGCCAAGTGGCAGTAACTGGGCTACTGTTGGCTTAGGAAGGTAGGGAGGTGTGGGGGAGGAATTGGCTGAGGTCCCCACTCCTGCTCGCTATTCTGGCAACATGGGCTAGGATTTTCAGCTCAGTGTGCGGGCACATGCCCGCCACGCCTGAGCGTGAAATAGCGGGCGATGATGTCAGGCGAGCGTCCCGACGTCACCACGCACTTGTGCAATATTTCAGTCGGTGGGCTCATTGCCAACTCTCGCCAACAATTAAGAGGCCTTTTGAGGCCCTTGAGCAGGTGAGTAAGTAGAATTTTACAGTTGGCGGGTGGGCGAATCGGCCAGGCGGCCTTCGCATTTTTTGCAAAACCTCATCCACGGGCGGGATGAGGTTTCTAACAGTGAATAAAAAAGAAAACATTTTTTTAAACTAATATGTCCCTCATGTGACTGAGTCACATGTGGGGACAATTTTATATTAATTGTAGATCCTTCATTTTTCATTTTAACAGTCTTCAGCCCCCTGAGGCAGCTCTGTGCCTTCAGGGGGTTTTCAGTGAGCGCTCCCCCCAACGCATGCACAAACTCCAGTGTCCGGGCTCCTCTTGCTCCCACCCGGGCAGTGCTGAGGCTCTCAGCGCGTGTTTCACGCTGGCTGACCGGCCGTTAATTGTCCAGCCAGCATGAAGTTGCAGCCGGGGCCCAATCGCGGGCAATGGGCCGTTTTGCGGCCACTCCCGGGCCTGTTCATTGCACCCACCCTACGAGGGGGAAATTCTGCCCATGGATTTTGGGTGGGCTAGGATTGGGCTTAGCTGCGATGCCCCTCCCATAACCAATTGGCTACTGAAGATTACATCAAGGCAGGTATTTTGAATTTGGGTGAGGTAGCAGATGGTCCAATATGGTACCCAAGACCCTGTCAAAGTATCAATGGAGTTGGCATTTCTATTCAGTGATAGGATCGAAGGTCAGTGTCACAATGTGAACCTGTTATGTGCCCATACATATTCAGCCCTATCAAAGTCAGTGGAAGTGACAATAAAGTCAATGTACAACAGGGGGATGAATGCAACACCAGCTGTTTTGTGCTGAATTCTAAGATGTGAGTCTACCCGAGGGTTGCAGCTGACAGAAGAAAGATTTTTTTTTTAAATCACAGGAGAGAGGAATTGTTTCACTCCCTTGTAATTTTTTTTTAATTCATTCATGGGATGTGGGCCAGGCCAGCATTTATTACCCATCCCTGAGTGCCCTTGAGAAGATGATGGTGGGTTGTCTTCTTGAACCGCTGCAGTCCATGTGGTGTAGGTACGCCCACAGTACTGTTAAGGAGGGAGTTGCAGGATTTTGACCCAGCGACAGTGAAGGAACGGTGATATATTTCCAAGTCAGGATGGTGTGTGGCTTGGAGGGGAACATCCAGGTGGTGGTGTTCCCATGTTTGATTTCAGTTTATTTCTGATGAGTATTACTTCAGATTCTAGTGTATACAGTTCTACTTGGCTAATTCCACTATGCTGTTTCTATTTAACCAATCTAAATATATTTTTGTTCTGAAATTCAGTGCATCTCCCCTTTAACAAACAATTACATTTAATATTGAGCTGCATTAAATTTCGCATTCCTGCAGAAATATCTGCCAGATATTTCTGATTGGAGTACCTTTTGTACCCACTTCAATTACCTGCACTTATTACAACACGAACATTCAATGTTCAACATTTCAACACAATCTACTCCAGGATAGCATTTGAAGTTCACCTTGCCTGATATAAATCGGTGTCAAGTTGACATCTCTGATCCAGATTTCTATTCCATGTCAGCAGTATTTATCACCCACTATCACATATTTGACTTGAGGGAGGAGGAGCTTGCCATAACAGGGTTGTGAATGCTCTATTGTAGAATACATTTAAAGCTGGGTTAGAGAGAATTTTGGTCTCTCAGGGAATTCAGGGGATAAGGGGAGCAGGCAGGAAAGTGGAGCTGAAGCCAAAGATCAGCCATGATTGCATTGAATGGCAGTGCAGGCTTGATGGGCCATATGGTCTACTCTTGCCTATTTCTTGTGTTATTATAACAGAGGCATCATAGTCATCAACCTAGTAAGGTGGACTGGTAGCCCAGTTGCTTGCTGTACCAACATGCTGTAAGACCAGCATTTGTTGCCCGACCCTAACTGCCCTTGAACCTAGTGTTGCGCTCAGCCATTTCAGAGGGCAGTAAACAGTCAACCACATTGCTGGAGTCACATGTAGGCTAGACCGGGTAAGGATGGCAGATTTCCCTCCCTAAAGGGCATTAGTGAACCAGATGGCTTTTTACAACAATCGATGATAGTTTCATGGTCACCATTACTGAGATTAGCTTTCAATTCCAGATTTATAAATTGAATTTAAATTCCACCATATGCAACGTTCATCCATTCAAATTTAATGATAGGGAGGGTTAAATTCAATAAAAGAAAGCAAAGACCAGGTGAAAGCATGGTTCATGAACAACCTCTATAAGCTGGCAGGGAGCTAAGATTATGGAATCTGAAAGGCTGAGCTGATTCACGACAGGGCCATAGTAAGGGTCCTAGGCAAAGCATTATCAGGTCTCTTAGTGCCAAGACAGGATTTAATACTTGAAGAAGGGGTGCAGATTGTGATGCAACTCAGAACTCAGGAAACAGAATTGGGTTGGTTCACAGGGCAGGAGAAGATGGAGTGAGACCATTCAGTTTGTAGGCCATAAGAGAGAAAGCACACCAAAGCCTAAGCCCTCCAAGATGAGGAAAAGCACGACAGCCACCATTTTAAAATGTCTTTGGTGTGGCGGGAACAAATCATACAAGTGCAAAGAGTTTCAGCTTGGGGAGGGGGTGCGGTTGTAGGCAGAGTGCCACAGCTGTGGAAAAATAGGCCATTTCTAAACTGTCACTCGAAAATGCTGACAACCTGTAAAAAGAGGGAGTAAATTTTAAAACAGAGCCACATACAAGAAATGGAAGAATCACAATCAAAGGAATTAACCTTCCTGGGGGAGGTAAATGATACTGAAAACAAGTATTGATGTATTAAACTCAAAGTGGGTGGACACCCCACAGAGTTTAAGCTAGGCACAGGAGCAGGGGTTTCTGTTTTATCAGGATGAAGTCAAATGGCTCAAACAGATTGCATCACAGCCTTCATCTATCAAAGTACAAGGTCCTGATCGGACAACTTTAAATGTGAGAGGCCAACTCATGGCAAAGTTGAAAGATAAGGACTGAGAAATCCTTAAACCGCTCCGTCATTCAAAGTCAAGAGTGCTGCCCACTAAGCAGAAAGTTATGCCTAAAACTGAAATTAATCTGTAAAGTTGGTGATGAGGCTGCTGTAGTACACATTGAAATTAGTTTTCAAAATTGTTTACAGGCCTAGGGAAGTTAAGGACCGAGTACCACATCACCCTACGAGCTGATGCTAAACCAATTTGCCTCTTTACACCAAGGGGAGTCTCTTATCCGCTCTTGGACAAAGTCAAGGGTGAAATTGAAAAGATGCAGCAGCAAGGGGTTATCTCACCAGTCACCATGCCGACAAAATGGTGCTCAGGAATGGTTACGGTCCCAAAGCCAAACGGCTCTGTAAGAATCTGCGAGGATTTAACTCAACTAAACAAATCAGTGGAACGTGAGATCCACCCGATGGCCTCAGTGGATGAGAGTCTAGCCAAACTAGCTAACAGTGCTTTATTTACAAAATTAGATGTGAACAGTGGATTTTGGCAGTTGCCTCTAGAAAAAGAACTCAGATTGTTGACCACATTTATAACACCATTTGGTTATTATTGTTTCAATAGATTGCCCTTTGGTATAGCATCCGCTCCAGAAATTTTCCAGAGAACAATGTCTCACACTCTAGAAGGCATATGGAGGGAGTAATATGCCATATGGATGATATACTTACACAAGGCTCCATGAGAGAAGAGCATGATCACAGAGTCAGAGCAATCCTGAGAATCTTACAGAATGCAGGCCTAACTTTGAATGAAAAACGTGAGTTTACCAAACCTATGATCAAGTTTCTAGGTCATGTAGTACAACTCACTGAAATCACAGTGGATCCACAAAAAATGAAAGCAATCGGAGAATTTCCAGAACCCAGGAACATAACCAAGCTTAAGATTCCTTGGGATGGTCAACCAAGTAGGCAAGTTCCTACCAAATTTAGCAGAGGTGAACGAGTCCTTCAGGCAGCTGTTGAGACAGGGTCAACAATGGTGTTGGAATGTGGAGCTGTAAAACACTTTCAAAAGGGTTAAACAACTTTTAATCTGTTCTGAAAACTTGGCACATTACGACCCAGAATTACCGAGCATAGTAGCAGCAGATGCATTTTCTACAGCTCTGGGAAAGTTTTATTTCACGTGCAGAGCGGTGGAAAGTGTAGACCAGTCTACTATGCCTCTAGATCGCTAACAGAAACAGAACAATGATATGATAGATAAAGAAACATCGGCAGCAATGTGAGCATGCAAAAAGGTTTTGGACTATGTTATGGAATTGCATTTCAAAACTGAAACATACCATAAAGCACTCACCCCCACCCCCTTCTGAACATGAAAGAAATTGTGAAGGTGCCACCCAGAATCCAACAGCTCAAACTAAAATTGATGAGGTATGACTCAATCACAGAGTATGTGAAAGGGAAGTATCAAACAACAGCAGACACAATGTCACGAATACCATCAGAAGGAAACAGACAAGAGGATTTATACTTCATTGAGGAAATTGAAGCATATACATCCTTAATCTCTCAGCACTAACCAGCTGCTGCAAAAACATTGCAGGAAATAAAACAAGCCCAGCAATGAGATGAAGGTTGCCTCCAAGTCTGAGAATATCATCTGGAAGGATGGCCAAGAGATACCCCACTAATCTAATACCATAGTAGCACAAGTGCCTCACTGTCATTGACAACTTACTAGTTTTCAACAAGAAGATAATTATATTGAGAGCACTTCAGCTTGAAATTCTTCAAAGATTTCACTAAGGTCATCTACAAATAACAAAATGTCATGCGAGAGCAAGACAATCAGTCTGGTGGCCAGGCACGCTCTGTCGAAGAAATTATTCCTATCTGGCTTACATGTGCTATAAACAGATAAGAATTATTAAGAACCACTATTACCTTCTACTTTTCCATCAAGGCAATGGGAAGCACCAGGGAATGGACTTACTTGAATTTAGTGAGAAAAGCTTCTTTATTGTCATTGGTTACCACTCACAATAGATTGAAGTAAACGGGTTGTACTGTATCACAGCAGAAACAGTCACCCAGTCCCTCAAGAAAATTTATACAGCACATAGCAACCCGGACATCATAGTGTCCAAAAATGGGCCACAATTTGCTAATGAGGTATTCCACAATTTTGCAAACAAATATGGCTTCATTCATGTAACCAGTTCACCTTGCTAGCCTTGAGTGAATAGAGAAGCTGAGAGAGGGGTACAAACCATCAAAGACTTACTTAAGTAAGTACTGAAGAGCTTAATCTAGCTCTCCTGAGTTATGGAACCTCACCACTACAAAGTGGTTTCTCACCATCAGAGTTACTCGTGGGTAGTAGATTGAGAACACAGCTTCTATCTCTAGAACAAAACCTCAAAAACCAATATAACCACGAATGACCACCAGAGGGTAAAACAGCGTAAGGAAGAATAGTGAAGTAACCAGGCGAGGAACTTTAATCATAGGTATAGAGCACAAGAGTTACCAGTTCTGAAGCCTGGGGAGAGACTATGGGTCCAAGACCACAGAGGGAAGGCATAATCACTGAAAAAACTCCACAACCAAGATTATACAGGATGGAGACAGACCAGGGTACCATAAGGAGAAACCGTAGCACTTTAATTTCCTTGGCGAGAAAGACGGTAGAAACTTGGGCTTACTACTCAGGTCCTGATAGAGAAGAAGAAAGACTTGTCACAAAGCTCTACAGCCAACCAGGAGAAGAACACTCACACCGACACAAGGGAGAGAACAGAATATCCTCAACCTCACATGGAAATCAGAATGAGATCAGTAAGATTGGTCAAGGCACCTCAGTGACCAACGCTGTGAAGTCTGAGGCTTTGTGGGGAGATGTAAGAGGATACAAATATGATGGGGATAAAGACTTGGGGGAGATGTAGAGTAAAGGGTTAACATCAGAAGCATTCATGATGCTAATGTAATAATGTCAGATCACATGACTGAGAAGTGGGAGAGATCTGGAAGGAGAGAAGCTCCAATCTCATGTAGAGGTCCAAATGTGTAAACACTTGCTGTAAATAAAGAGTAATGGGTTTTGAGAAACTACAGATTCAAGCAGCATACTTTGGGAGAGTAGACAATCCCCAAAACCCCTGCCTAGACCAACCACACAACAAAACATTTGGCATCTACCCAACAATGTGGAAAATTGCCCAGGTAAGTCCTGTCCACAAAAAGCAGGACAAATCCAATCCAGCCAAGTACTGCCTCAACAATCTACTCTCAATGATCAGCAAAGTGTTGGAAGGTGTCATCAACAGTGCTATCAAGCAGCACTTCCACAGCAATAAATTGCTCACTGATGCTCAGTTTGAGTTCCGCCAGAGTCTCTCAACTCCTGACTTCATTATAGCATTGGTCCAAACATGGACAAAAGAGTTGAACTCCGGGGAGGTAGGAGCGACTGTCCTTGACATCAAGGCAGCATTTTGCTGAGTGTAGCATCAAGGATCCCTGGAAATATTGAAGTCAATTCGAATCAGTGAGAAAACTCTCCACTGGTTGGAGTCATTCCTAGCATAAAGAAATATATTATGGTTGTTGGAGGCCAATCATCTCAGATCCAAGATATTGCTGCAGGAGTTTCTCAGGATGGTGAGCTAGACCCAACCATCTTCAGTTGCTTCATCAATGACCTTCCCTCCATCATAAGGACAGAAGTGGGGATGTTCACTAATAATTGCACAATGTTCAGCACCACTTGCAACTCTTCAGATACTGAAGAGGTCCTTGCCAAATTGAAGCAGTCCATGCCAATATGCATCAAGATCTAGACACAGTCGTCACAGTGTGTACCATCTACAATTTGCACTGCAGGAACTCACCAAGTCTCCTTAGACAGCACCTTCCAAATCCATGACCACTACCATCTAGAAGGACAAGGGCAACAGACACATGGGAGCACCACCACCTGGAAGTTCCCCTCCAAGTCACTTGACTATTTCTGTTCCTCACTGTCACTTGGTCAAAATCCTGAAACTCCCTCCCTAACAGCATGGTGGATCTACCTACACCACATGGACTACAGCAGTTCAAGAAGGAAGCTCACCACCACCTTCTTAAGGGCAGTTAGGGATGGGCAATAAATGCTGGCCTTCCCAGCGACGCTCCCATCCCATGATAGAATAAGAAAACAACTCTTAATTTAAAATAAAAGCAAAATACTGCAGATGCTGGAAATCTGAAACAAAAACAAAAGATGCTGGAAGAACTCACCAGGTCTGACAGCAACAGTGGAGAGAAAGACAGAGTTTACGTTTCGAGACTGTATGACTCTTCTTCAGAGCTTGATGGAAATAGCGGAGGATCATACTCCACCATTTCCGCTAACTCCAGCATGATGCCACCACCAAACACATCTTCCCTTCACACCACCACCACCCCCCCCAACCCCGTCAGCATTTTGTAGGGACCATTCCCTCCGGGACACCCTGGTCCACTTCTCCATCACCCACAACACCTCAAACCCCTCCCACGGCACCTTCCCATGCAACCGCAGAAGGTGCAACACCTGCCCCTTTACTTCCCCTCTCCTCACTGTCCAGGGGCCCAAACACCCCTTTCAAGTGAAGCAGCACTTTGCTTGCACTTCCCTCAATTTGTAACAAAAACAAAAAATGCTGAAAAAACTCAGCAGGTCTGACAGCATCTGTGGAGAGAAAGACAGCGTTAATGTTTCGAGTCTGTATGGCTCTTCTTCAGAATAGTTTTTGTTTTTGTCTCAACGTAAAATTTTGTTACATCCAGAAGCACAAAAGAAATCTTCCCACTCAGTGACCTATTGCATAGAAGCAGGTCATTCAGCCCAATTTTTATATGCTGATGTTTAAGCTCCACACACCTCCTCCCATGCTCCTTCCTCTAATTTTAGCAGCACAGGCTTCTATTCCCTTCCCCTCATGTGCTCGTCTAGCCTCCCCGTAAATGCATCTATGTTATTCATTTCAACTACTACCTGTGGTAGCAAGTTCAACATTTTAACCACTTAGTAAAGAGGTTTCTCCAGATTGCCCTCTTAGATTAATGGCCCCTAGTTCTGGTCTCGCCTGCAAGTGAAAAAAATCTTCCCTATTTCTATGTCCAATATTCAAAAGAAAGGCATGATTTATATGAAGCCTTATCACACCTCTTAGAAATGCATTACGGCAAATTACTTTTGGGTGTCATGCTTTTGTGTCTCAATCCTAACTCAACAGAGACTGGAGATTGACCCACCTAACAACATAAGAAATAGGAACAGGAGTAGACCATTCGACCCCTCGAGCCTGCTCTGCCATTCAATAAGATCATGACTGATCTTCTTGTGTTTCAATTTCCATATTCCTATCTAACCCTGATAACCTTTGATTCCCTTGCCTGACAAGAATCTATCTACCTCTGCCTTAAAAATATTCAATGACCCCGCCTCCACCACCTTCTGAGGCACAGAGTTCCAAAGTCACACAGCCCTCAGAGAAAAAAATTCTCCTCATCTCTGTCCTAAAAGTTCAACCTTAATTTTAAAACAGTGCCCCCTAGTTCTGGACTCACCCACAAGAGGAAACATGCTTTCAACGTCCACCTTGTCAAGGCCGTTCAGGATCTTGTATAATTCAGTCGCCTGATGTATACTGGTCAATGCCACACTGGATGGTATGTTACTCTATCCTTTATGCACGTTCATACATATAGACCAGCTAGCTTTTGGCATTGAAAAAGAGAGGATCAACAGAAATATGTTGCTCAAGCCAGTTACTTGATCGCCTTGGACTTGGGGTAAAATCAATCCTGAACATTTAATGTAATTCCACCATTTTGTTGGCTGTGGTAACTTAATTGTCCTTTTCCATTCCAAGGATGGGAAGTTAGAATATCCACACTTGCTGAAAGTAAAAACCTGATTCTGTTTGTTGTGGGGAACACTAGCCCCATCCCATTAATGATTAGAGATTCATAAAAAGCTATGTTCCAAGAATGAGATGAGTAGTTAGACAGAGTCCCCTATCTGACACTTTTTAATTTAATTGTATCGCTGGTGAGATTGTAGTTGACAAAAAACTATGAAAAAGGAGAAAAATGCAACAAGATTGCACAAGAAATACAAAGGAAGCCCAAGCCGTGCCAAGACGAGGAATCATGCAGAGATATGTGAGAGCAGTGAAGCAGCTAATGGACAACACAACTAGGCTGTAGTTGTCTCCAGGGTGGACAATGGGGCAACATGTGAAGTGAGAGATGAGCACTGTAATCATCACACATAGAGAAGCCAAAGTAATGGAAGCATAGGACAGAACATAAATTGCACAACCATCCAAAATCCACCAACGCTATGAGTCACTCAGCATCTCTTCGAACTGCCTGTGGAGGAGACAACAATTCTGTTTGAGAGAAAAGTGGAGAATGCAGTCATCGGGGATAGATTTAGATGACTCTTAAAAAGGGGAGAAATAGAGCAGGTGATGCTCTATATTAGCAATAGCATGCTGATATACCTGGTGACTGATGTAAAGCAATCACTAGTCCTTTGTACCAAAAGAAAGATTAAAAGGAAGGTAGAATATATAAGCTATCAGTGAATAATTCTAAATCTTGTAAGCAAAGTGATTCACAAAGAGTTACAATCTACCATCAAAACCATAACCAGAAGGAAAAGCTAGATTCAGAACAGCTGCGGAATGGTTGGCAGGTTCTTTGTAGCACGGAGCTACAGTTACAAAAGGCAGTGTGTAATAAATTCAGAAGTTCAAAGCAATGTTTGACACGGCCTTATAGGAAGAGCTAAAGGTATCTCTCAGGATCCAGTCAACAACATACCACGAATAAGCTAATGAGCACAGTTACTGGAATTAATTGAAAGCCGACAGGTTTTAAATAAGCATGGAAGTTCTGAGGAGAATGCAAAACATTCTAGCACTTATTTAAGTCAAACTGGAAGCAGCAAGAATGGCAGAAATACTGAGAAAATTAGTGAAAAAAGTCACTCTACATTGATTTGATTTGCAATAACTGAGGAAGATCTGCCTGGCTTTGAGGAATTGATTTGGCATTGAACAGAGTTGACGTCTAAGCTTACCAAAGAATTTATCAAAGTGCGTTCTGCATTGCTCATTGATTTACTATCATCGATAAAGAATTGGACGATTCCCATGAGTTCTTGGCTCTCAGCAGCATCATTGCAGTCGAAGGAAGGTTGCACTATAGAAATGAAAGGCCATGGTCTTTAGTTGTCAAAGGCTGGGACAAGTGCTAGAACAGTTAAGTAGCAAGACAAGGAACACAAAACATCAGCAACTTATTAATTGTATCTAATGAGAGTGCAATGGGGGGGGGGGGGGTGGTGGGGTGAGAGAATGAGGAAGGATTTACAAGTATTAAAATGATTTGCTTGTGATGAATCTTGGTATAGGAGAGGTTGGAGAGGGAGTTGGGGGTGAGATGACTGAGCAAGGAGGAACAGGTTTTGGGGGAAATGGAAAGATTGCAGGCATAGTAAAGGGATACATGTTTAGACAATAGAGAGAGAAAGTAACAAGGCAAAGTGGTTTTGGAAAAGTGTGCCAGAGGAGTGAGGGGAGATGGTGGTGTTATGGTTATGTCACTGGTTTAGTAACATAAAAGTTAAGGTTTTGGGGACATGGGTTCAAATCGCACCAGGGCACCTTATGGAATTTAAGTTTAATTAATAAATCTGGAATTGAAATGTCGGTACATGAAGCTATTATTGGTTGATGTAAAAACCCATCTGATTCACTAATACCTTTTTAATTTCTTACCTGGTCTGACCTACATGCGACTCTTGAACCATAGTGAAGTGGTTGATTCTTAACTGCCCTCTGAAATGGCCCAGCAGGTCAAAGGAAATTAGGGATAGGCAATGATGCCTACATCCCATGAAAGAATAACAAAAAACAAGAAGACTGAAAGATTGTAACCTGATGCTGCAGTTGATGGGTAGGGACAAGCACTGGTGTGGAATCAGGAAACTCAAAGGTGTGGACTGTGACATAAACAGGAGAAGATTGCTTGAATTGGACTAGGCATGGTAATTAAGAGATGTGAAAATATGGAGGAGCGTCTTGGTATCAATTCACTGGGGCACAGAAGGAGCTAATGGAGCTAACCAAGGACAGGGGTTGAAGGGTGTGAGAGAATCATGCAAGATAAGGCTCAGGCTGTGGAGTTCTGGGTCAGACTGAAGCTTGTGACAGATGGTGATCATGAGGCCAGCAGGACAATAACTCAGCAATCAAGCACAGAAGATTTACAGCACAGAAAGAGGCCATTTGGCCCATCATGTCTGTGCCAGCTGAAAAATGAGCCACCCAGCCTAATCCCACTTCCCAGCATTTGGTGTGTAGTCCTGCAGGTTACAGTACTTGAGGTGCATATCCAGACACCTTTTAAATGAGTTGATCGTTTCTGCCTCTACCACCCTTTCAGACAATGAGTTCCAGACCCCCACAACCTTCTAGTTTTTTTTTCTTCATCTCCCCTCTAACTTTTCTACCAATCACTTTAAATCTATGCCCCCTAGTCACTGACCTTCCTGCTAAAGTAAATAGGCCCTTCCCATCCACTCTACCCAGGCTCATCACAATTTTGTACCGCTCATTCAAATCTCCCCTCAGCCTCCTTTATTCCAAGGAGAAACCCCAGCCTCTCCAACCTTTCCTCATAAACCGCAATTTTCCAGTCCTGGTAACATCCTTGTAAATCTCCTCTGTACCCTCTCTAAATGCAATGACATCCTTTCTGTAATGAGATGACCAGAACTGCACACAGTACTCAAGCTGTGGCCTAAAGAATGTTTTCTATAGTTTCCAGCATAACCTCCCTGTCCTTATATTCTATACCTTGGCTAATAAATGAAGGGATTGCATCCTCAAACTGGTTAAGTTCAAGGAACAGTTAAGGCAGCTTAAGGAAGAGACATAAATGAACATGTTTCAGAGGCAGAAGTTGGGGGCCTCGGAAATGGACTAGATGTGAGATGGAAAGTTCTGTATCATTCAGAGTGTTAATACAGCAAAGCATTTGAGATCCATTCACAAATTCAATGGCTGGATCTTGAAAGCATCAATGGATTTGAATCAAGATACGTGTAACAGATGCTAATTAATTAACCATGTAATCAAGGTTATCAACAGGCAATAGAGACATTGGTTATTCTTGAAGTGTTGCCTTCCTGTGCCTGTCATGGCGAGGGAAAACAATCTTTTCAGAAACCTTCCCTTTGGAGTTGATATTCCATTCTCAAATGTCAGCCACAGATTCCTCTCTGCAACATTGGCAAATTCTGTAGCATAGCATACAGCAAACCAATCTACTGAAGCTACCGTAACAAGATATGTGATACAAGAACTGTTTCCACACTGTAATCACGATGTCATTCTATGCAACTTAAACCTAACTCTCAGCCCAATTAATTTTGAAACAATTTTATTCGTGCTATTTCTGATTGATCTCACAAATCCTGGTATTGCACCTCCTTTGCAAGAAAGAATTCCTAGCTCTCAAGTCTCAAATTCCTGATAATAAATGTCACCTCGATACGGAACAAAAATGAAGTATGAATTCTTCAGTACACTGCAAGGAGCAGCCAGTCTGATTAAATGTGTTGCAGGTGATTGAATGTTTAGGATTTATTGTGTTGCTAGACATCAGATGGATTTCAATGCATTTCAATAAGTTCTCAGTGAGGCAAAGATGCTCAGATTAGCTTGGCTAACAATAGGAGTAGTCAATAGCTTTGCTGCTTAATTCAGTTGCAGCCAAGTTCCTAGGACTCGAATTGCATGTAGCAGTCTTTCATCAATTAATTCACAATTCCAGCGATGGAAACTAAAATAATTCCAGCGATGACATTGAAGCATTACTGTTACTAATGCAGGTCTGGCAGGAGCAGTGAGAAGCTGTATCAAACAGATTGACTGCAGATTTTTAATGAATTGTAGATTAAGTTCCCTTTAGTTCACTCAGTGCGTGACAGAAGTTAAAAAAAAACCCATCACGTTAACACTGTTTAGTTTTTTTTTAATCAGTGCCTCCCCAACAAATTCCATAGATAGTCCCTGTCATCTAGACTTTAGGAATGCATTTCTTTCATACCAGTGGCAATCCCTTAGGGTCCGTCAATTAAAAAAAACAAATCAAAAAAGAATAATTGCAACATAGAAGGGGTCCTTTAACTCTCTGCAAGAGCAATTTAGCTCGACCCATTCCCTTGCCTATTTCCTGTAGCCCTGCTTTCTTCTCTTCTGATGCTGATCCAATTCTTTTTTGAAAGCCACAATTGATTCTGTCTCTAACACTTTTGCAGGCCGTGCATTTCATTTCTTAACCACTCTCTGTGTAAAAATAAAAAGTTTTTCCTCACGCCACCTTCATTCTTTTGCCAATCGCTTTAAATCGGTGTCCACTGCTTCTCGACCCTTCCAACAGGTGCAGTTTCTCCTCATCTACTCTGTCCAGACCCCTCGCGATTTGGAACTACTTCCATCAAATCTCCTCCCAACTTCCTTTTCTCCAAAAAGAACAACCACAGCTTTTCCAATCCACCCATGTTGCTGAAGTCCCTCATCACTGGAACCATTCTTGTCAATCTTTTCAGCACCCTCTCCGAAGTCTTCACATCCTTCCTTTAGGAAGGCAAATGGAATGTTGTTGTTTATTGTAAGGAGAATGGAATATAAAAGGAGGGAGGTTTCACCGGAGCTATACAAGGCATTGGTGAGACCACATCTGGAATACTGTGTACAGTTTGGTCTCCTTATTTGCAAAAGGATAAAAGATATAATTGCCTTAGAAGCTGTTCAGAGAAGTTTCACTCAACTCATCCCTGGCATGAAGGGCTAATCCCATGAAGAAAGTTTAAACAAATTGAACTTAAACCAATTGGAATTTGAAAGAATGAAAGGTGATCATATTGAAACTTATAAGACCCTGAGGGGACTTGACAGGGTATATACTCGGTGGATGTTTCCAGTGGTGGGGGAAACTAGAACTAGGGGACACAGTTTAAGAACAAGAGGTCTCCATTTTAAGGCTCAGATGAGGACTTATTTTTTCTCTGAGGGTTGTTAGGGTGTGGAATTCTCTTTCTCAGAGAGCAGTGGAAGCTGGATCATTGAATTTATTCAAGGCAGAGTTAGACAGATTTTTGGTAGACAAGGGAGTCAAGGGTTATGGGACAGAGTGGTGGGGGGGGGGGGGTGCGTGGGGGTGGTTGTGGTGGGTGTTGGTGATGGAAGTAAGACAGGAAAGTGGATTTGAGGCTACAACCTAACCAGCCATTGTAATGACTGTACATGAAACCATTTCTTACTGTTATGGGGAACATGGGCAGGATTTTTCAGTCAGCGTGTTGAGGGGGGGGGGGGTCCGACACACCAACGTGTAAAATGACGCGCGATGATGTCAGGCACGCGTCCCGATGTCATTGCGCTATCTCGCGATGTTTCATTCGGCGGGCGCGTGCTGGAGTCGGCTGCCTGCCCACCGATATTTAAAAGGCCTATTAAGGCCATTAAGGAAGTGGTTAAGCTAATTGTTAATGCAGGCAGGCGAAAAGGCCAAGCTGCCTTCACATTTATTAGGAACTCGCATCGGGAGGAGGTTTCCTAAAGCTTTTATTAATTTAATAAAAAATTTTTCCTACATATAAAAACATGTCCCCATCTCATGTGGCACAGTCACATAAGGGGGACGTGTTTATATGAGGGCAGCTCTGTGCCTCAGGGAGATCGAAGTGCTCTTTTGTGCGCATGCGTGAAAGAGCGCTGGCGCCCAACTTTCTCTCCTCCCTCCCCCCCACCCGCACAGGTAGTGCTGAGCGCTACCACTCGCGTCTTATGCTGGGCGGGCCTTAATTGACCCGCCCACGTAAAATGGCTGCACAGAGCCGATTGCAGGCGCCGATCGGCTCCGCACCCGTCAGTGACCCTTCCTGCCCGCCGACTTAAGTGTCTGCAAGAGCAAAGTGTTTAACCTAATCCGTAGCTTGACAACTCTGAATGCGCCAAATTCCAGATCCTTCACTGAGCTAGTCGACCTCGTGAAAGGACATTTTCAGCCTAAACTCCCGGTGATCACACAAAGATTCATGTTTAACTCTCAAGTAAGGGCCCCCGGTGAGTCGATTGCAACCTATATCATGAAGTTAAAACAGTTAATGGAGCAATGTGACTTCAGTGATACTTTAGACGACATGTTGTGGGATTGTTTAGTTTGCGGCATAAATGAAGATGCCATTCAGCGTGGTTTGCTTGCAGAAGTTGAGATAGACCTGAAGCGCACCATGGAGAGAGCGCTAGCAATGGAGAGGCTGAGAGGGACTCTCAGGCTTTACAGATTGTGCAACATGACAGCGTTTTGCAGCTGGGGCGGGTACCTGCTCCTGGGCGTGGCGTGAAGACCCGGAAAGTTACTGCGAAGTGGGACAGAGTCCCTACCGCTAGGAAAACAAAAAGAAATACTGGAAGCAGCTCAGCAGAAGTTAACCCAAAAGTTAAAGTGTTACTGTTGTGGAGGAAATCATGCACCCGAAGTCTGTAGGTTTAAAGAGGCAGAACGCCACTAATGCTACAAAAAAAGGGCATGTTGTTAAACTCTGCAGGACGAGATCAAGACAGCCATTCAGACATCAGGTCAAATTAAATGTAGTATGCAATGTAAATGAGTCAGAAGTTACTGAGGCTGGCGTTTATTTCCTACAAAATCTGAAGGCTAGGAAAACTGAACCAATCATTGTTACAATTCAAGTAAATGGAAAGCCTCTGCTCATGGAGGTGGACACAGAAGCATCGACCACAGTGGTGGGAGAACACATCTTTAAATACCTCACAGAAGGTAGCCAGCCATTGAGTTTGGAGAAAACCACTGCTCAGTTAAAAACATATACAGGAGAGTAATACAGGTGAAAGGCATCACCTCTGTATCTGTATCCTGTACACAACAGACAACTCAGCTGCCAATAATGGTGGTAACAGAAGGACATAGCCTTCTGGGCTGTGATTGAAAGAAATCAAACTAAACAGGTCAGGACTGGAGGAATTCCAGAGTTGCTGAAAAAATATGACAGAGTATCCTGAGATGAGTTGGGGAAAGTCAAAGGCCTACAAGCTGAAATATATATGGACCGCAAAGGTCTACAAGCTGAAATATACATAGACCGCAAAGGTCTACAAGCTGAAATGTACATGGACCGCAAAGGTCTACAAGCTGAAATGTACATAGACCGCAAAGGTCTACAAGCTGAAATGTACATGGACCACAAAGGTCTACAAGCTGAAATGTACATGGACCGCAAAGGTCTACAAGCTGAAATATACATGGACCACAAAGGCAGACGGCAGCCATGTTGGGGGCCTGAAAGATAAAGAGGGTGGAAAGCAGCCACGGATGCCAGGTTGAGGTACAGGTCTGGTCAGCACTGGTCGACTCCTCAAATTTCATTTAAACACAGATTGAGACAAACTTTCTTTTGTCTTGCAGCGACTCTGACAGCTGTGCATAAACATGCGCCAGACAGTTCGCGATCACCAAAATCAGATTTCAAAATTGCCTTCCTGAATGCTCTGGTCCCCTAATAAGTTCCTGAAGAAGTTTAAGGGGTCACTAATTGGTGATGAGTGGGCTTCCGATACCCTATCCCCCCCCCACCCCGCCGGCCCCATCAGTCCTTTGAAGATTGCAAGCTGCCCCAGATGCGTTCAGGTCTCGAGGTAACCTCCAAGGAGGCAGTTTCCAAATCCCACCCACGCCAGGTCCCAACTCTGCAACCCACTGAAAATCCAGCCCTGGTTTTCAAATATTAATATTGGACATCCAATAGAAAGAAAATAAAACTTGCATTTATATAGCTCCTTTTATGACATCAGGATGTCCCAAAGCACTTTACGGCCAATTAAGTAGTCCTTGAAGTGTAGCCATTTTTAAAATTCATTCATGGGATGTGGGTGTTGCTGGCCAAATCAGCATTTATTGCCCATCCCACATTACTATTGTAATGTAGGAAACGTGGTAGCTAATTTGTGTACAGCAAGCTCCCACGTACAGCAATGTGACAATGACCAGATTATCTGTTTTTGCGATGTTGCTTAAGGGACAAATATTGTCCAGGACACCGGGGCGAAACGACCCCCGCTCTTCTTTGAAATAGTGCCATGAGATCTTTTACACCCACCTAAGGGAGGGGGCAGACAGGGCCTCAGTTTAACATTTCGTCTGAAAGATGGCACCTCCAACAGTGCAGCACGCCCTCAATGAAGATCAGCCATGATCTTATTGAATGGTGGAGCAGGCTCGAAGGGTCAAATGGCCTCCTCCTGTTCTCTGTTGCTAATACTGCACCGGAGTGTTAGCCTACATTATTGCGCTCAAGTTTCTGGAGTGGGATTTGAATCCATAGCCTTCTGATTCAGAGGCTACCAACTGAGCCACAGCTGGCACCAAATAAATGCTATTACATTATAGCACTAACAATAGATAAGTATTCAAATTAGTTTGTTTTTGTTCAGCATTAGTTGTGACAGTGGATCGTCTTTTAATGTATGCACTGGGTACTGCATTTAAAAGCAACGTATTTTCCCCTACCAATAGGTGCTCTTTAACATCATCCCGACATTTCATTTCTCACCATTATAAATGTGTGCAATCAAATGGTTTATAAATTATTACTTAGGTTCAGGCAATTCATTTTCCTGACTGATGTTAGAATTGATTACTGTGGGTGACCCTCACTGTCTGTACACCACCTGAACAATGCAGCATTGCCGATGAAAGGGCAATATTGTTGGATTAACCCCCTAGACCCAACAAGTGTGTTTATTTCATCTTCCGCCTTTCATTGCAGTGTCTAGTTTCTGTCTAAAGATTTGAACTATCAAATGGCTGTTTTGGATATCCCAGCAACTGGCATTTCAGCAAACAGAATTTAAATCCACCCTGTGGTCAGCTGGTGCACTCCAGGGACCTGAGGACAAATTCCAGCCTGATGCTACAGTGTTTTAAAGGAGGGAGTACTGCCACATCGAAGGTGCTGTCTCCACAATGACTCATTAAATCAAGGCCCTTTCAAGTGGATATAGAAAGTTGTGTCACCACTTTGAAGGGGGGGGGCGGTTAACCCTGGGGTCCTGGCCAATACTTACCCCTTACTCAGCATCACTAAAACAGATGAATTAGACATTATCACACTGCTGTTTGTGGCACTTTGCTGTCCACTAATTGGCTGCCGTTTTTCTTATTACAACAGTGAGTATATGTTTTGGAAGTACTTCATTGGCTGTAAAGTGTTTTGGGGCGTCCATAAGTTGTGAAATCATGAACAGCTGCAAGAGCAGCTTCAGTTTGAAGAGTGAAAACAGTTCAAAATATGTTAATAAAAATCCTCGGGCAAAAATGAATAACGCAGTGTTTTGAATTGAAGGCTTGCAACTGGATTTCCCCAGGTGATAATGTCCCAGCCACAACAGGAGTTTTGTGGAAGGTGTGATCTGGGTGCCATTAGGTAGAATTATCCTATAATTCAGATCTATCTCCACATATAATCAATTGCTTTGAAGTGCAGCAGCTGTTGTTATTAACTCAGCAGGCTTGTGTTGAAGATTTCCTTCCCTCGATCCTGTTCATGGTTTCTTTAGAAACACTAAGTAGAGGGAATCTCATCCCTCACCACACATATCGACCAAGTAGCGTGATGGAAAATCTGAAGCAGGGCCCATTGAAAATGCTTATCCATTCTCCCAGCAGGTGTTTACACAGCATGACAGGTAGAGGCCTGGAATAGGCCCAGCTCATGTATTATGCATAGAGAAGGGAAGGAAGAGGACACACGAGTCCCTTAGCAATGACAAAGAAAAGGAGAGCATCACATTGGGGATTGGTATATGTGAAGAATATATCTGCTAATTTAAAGCTGCAATGCCTACACGGAATGACTAGGAAGAACTGTCACTGCTTTTCACTGTTTTCAGAAGCTTAAAACCCCTTGCTAACAAGAATCTGTCAATCTTAGATGTTCGGCAGTTAAGCAATTGATAGGACTCAAGATCAAAAAAGGACCAGAAAAGGCCTGGAAACTGCTGATTGAATTGACTTACGGAGTTTCAAAGTTGTTTTCGTGTACAGCTCGGTACCCAGAACCCTTGTTATGGTACAGATGATGTGTGCCGGGCAGATCAAATCCACGAGGGAAACTTAATCACGCTATCACAACGGTTTTGCAATTTGTATTTATTTCGAAATGCATGCACTGAATTCAGAAGTAATATGACTGCCAAGACTTAGAGATTTTTTTTAAAAAAATAAATTAAAATACTTATGAACAAAAGAGACGATTTCAAGTACATACATAGAACTACAAATTACTACTATAATAACTCTTAAAATCCTTAATTAACCTGACTCCCAGTTACACCCCCTTAGGCAATGGTCCAAAAATAGATTTTAGATTTTAAGCAGATCCAGAAAATTAACACCATATCCTGGACAGTGTAATTCAAAATGACTTTCTCCAGCTTCAGCTTCTGTGGACAGCAGGCTTATGCACAAATACTGGAGGCTTCATTAAGACTATTTCACATTCTTCTGTTAAGTCTCACAATGCCTTCCCCTGACACATAACCTCATTCTCCTTTATATATATTTCTCTCTTTGTTAATATGTAAACTCCATTGTTTCCATACATCTTTGGAACTTTCCCTTATAATATAAATCTTTCCATGTTGCCAATATTCTCATTAACCTCTGAAATACAAACCTCCCTTCATCTATACAAAAATGCAAATTCCCTTCATACCTTAAGACCCCAACCATGTTTACCTACTTAGCAATTTAAAGATGCTTCTACACCTTACTTCTTCTGGTACCTTCAACTTGCAGTCTGCTTGGCTACAAAATGTAATTAAATGACACACAAACAGAAAAACACATCCCCCCATAAACCTATTTTACAATAAATCAGAAAAAATATTATGAAGATGATTGTACTCTCATGACACCCTGCATGCCCATCCATATGGATGGCAATTAGGCATCAAGCATTATAACAGGAGATGGCACGGGGTGCACAACTGTATCAATTCTGTACCATTATGGTATCATTTTTCTAACCTCAGAGCTATTCTGCTCATCTGGGTAAAAAGCTGTGCAATGGGGATTATGGAGGTGGAGGTGGTGGCACAGTGGTAACTATAGAACCATAGAAGGTTTACGGCACAGATAGAGGCCATTTGGCTCATCGTGCCTGTGCCAGCCAAAAAATGAGCCACCAAGCCTAACGTTACTGACCAAGTCACTGACCCTATTAATCCAGAGGCTCAGGCTAATGCTGTGGGCACGTGGGTTCAAATTCCACCAATTTAAATTCAATTCATAAATATGGAATATAAAGCCGATGACCAAGAGAACTATCCGCAAATGTTTTAAAAACCCATCCGGTTCACCAGTGGTATTTCGGGAATGGAAATCTGCTGTCTTTACCTGGTCTGGCCTACGTGTGACTCCAGACCCACAGCAATGTGGTTGACTCCTAACTGCCCTCTAAAGTGGCCTTAGGAAACCATTCAGTTCAAGGAAAATTAGGAATGGGCAGCAAATGCTGGCCTTGCCAGTGATGCCCACATCCCATAAAAGAATAAAAAAAAGGATCTCTTTCCCTTGCCCAAGGCCTTTGCACCCCATAAACCAGTGCATGAGGAACGGTAACGACAAAACAAAAATCCGGCTCCACAGTCCTGGATCGCAAACATTATAAACATTTAAAGTTACTAACTTCGGAAGCATTGAAAGACAATGTACAAAGGTTTTCCTCTCTAGAACAGTTGAATGAAAACCTATATTTATAGCGCATCCCACATTTTTTGAAGATATTTCAAAACAGTAAACTTCTATTATGTGTACTATTTGTGAAGCAGTTATAAAACCTAATGGCACAACAGATTGAGCATTTAGCTCCTAATTGGAAAAGTTCAAGTTTGAAGCTGCTTTTTACATTGGTGCTTGCTAAGGTTAGACTTTCAGAGGCGAGGGTCTCAGACCTTGCTCCCTGCACTTTACTACTACATCGCACAAAATTAGTTTATGACCTGAATTGAGGATATGATCTATATAAATCCATATAAATACTGGGGGCTGTCTCTTAGTCGCCAACCTGCCAGAATCCAATCTAAACAAGCACCAGTATATGGGTAGCTTCAAATACACTTACACCAGTAGTCTGTTAAACCAGTGCACAGGTGGAGAGCCAAGGTGCCCCACCTTGGAATACATGAGATAAATTGACCATTTGTGGTGAAACCCTCTTGGCTTATCATAAACTGGCATGGACATTTGACAGGAGCATAAAGGTACACAACCCCACCATGCCATCTTCATATCTACAGCAGTGGAAATGTGCTACTGATCCATAGGACCTATACAGCACAGATGGAGGCTATTCAGCCCATCATGCTGAAAGAACAAACCACTCATAAGAACATAAGGAATAGGAGCAGGAGTAGGCATTTGGCCCCTCAAGTCTGCTCCACCAGTCAATAAGATCATGGCTGATCTGATGTGGCCTTAACTTGACTTTCCTGCCTGTCCCCCATAACCCTTGACTCACTTGTCAATCAAAAATCTGTCTAACCCAGCCTTGACTATATTCAATGGCCCAGACTCCATTGCTCACTGGGGAAGAGAATTCCAAACACTAACACCCTTCTGAGAGAAAAAAATACTTCCTCATCTCCATTGTGAATGTGAGACCTCTTATTTTGAAACTGTGCCCCCTAGTTCCAGTTATTCCACTAGGGGGAAAATCCCCTCAGCATTTAGCCTGTCAAGCCCCTCAGAATTTTTTTTTAAATTCATTCACGGGATATGGGCATCGCTGGCTGGGCCAGCATTTATTGCCCATCACTAGTTGCCCTTGAGAAAGTGGTGGTGAGCTGCCTTCTTGAACCACTGTAGTCCCTGTGATGTAGGTACACCCACGGTGCTGTTAGGAAGGGACTTCCACGATTTTGACCCAGCGACAGTGAAGGAACAGCGATATATTTCCAAGTCAAGATGGTGAGTGACTTGGAGGGGAACTTCCAGGTGGTGGTGTTCCCATGTATCTGCTGCCCTTGTCCTTCTAAACGGTAGTGGTACTGGGTTTGGAAGGTGCTGTCGAAGGAGCCTTGGTGAATTCCTGCAGTGCATCTTGTAGATGGTATACACACTGCTGCTACTGTGCATCAGTTGTGGAGGGAGTGAATGTTTATGGATGGGGTGCCAATAAAGCGGATGCTTTGTCCTGGATGTGTCAAGCTTCTTGAGTGTTGTAGGAGCTGCACTCCTCCAGGCAAGTGGGGAGTATTCCATCACACTCCTGACTTGTGCCTTATAGGTGGCGGACAGGCTCTGGGGAGTCAGGAGGTGAGTTACTCGTCATATGATTCCTAGCCTCTTACCTGCTCTTATAGCCACAGTATTTATATGGCTTGTCAAGTTCAGTTTCTGGTCAATGGTAACCCCCAGGATGTCAATAGTGGGGGATTCCATGATGGTAATGCCATTGAACATCAAGAGGCATCTTAGAGTGGTTCAACATCTTACATGTTTCTGTAAGATCACCTCTAAACTCCAATGAGTATAGGCTCAACCAGTTCAACCTTTCATCATAAAATAATCCCTTTAATCCCAGGAATCACCCTAGTGATCCTTCCCTGAACTGCTTCCAATGCAAATATGTCCCTCCTTAAGTAAGGAGTAAAGTGAGGTGTTCTTCCTTATAGCCTTGTCAGCTATCATTTATTAACCCATGTCTTGCCAAGTGACAATTAATTTTGTTTTGGATTATTGCCTCTAACATTGTCCTGCCACTAAGGATAAGCTGATGTGCCCGTAATTAGTGAATTTATCCCTCTCCCCATGTTAGCAAGCTACAGAGTTATTTAAATGTATAAAAAATGCTGATTTTTTTTCTGGGTCAGGGAAGGTTGAATTTCATAAATATTAAACACAGAATCCCATTATTTTCTATGAAGTAATATTTCTATATTATAGTTTTAGAACAACATTCAAAGAGCAGAAAAGGAGATGCAAAATATTCTGTTTAATCAGTAGGCAGTGTTCCGTATTCTTTGAAGCTTTAACCCAAGTTCAATTTATTTTTAATGGGTATTTGAGCTAATGATTTAGGTGTAATCCAAAATGTGGATGTCCACATACATTTACACACAGACAGAGTTCTTAATGTAATGTCGTCAATATTTTAGACCTCTGTGACCACCTAGCCACTTTGAGTAATCCTGATTCATCTGGAGATACTTAAATAACAATCTGAGTCACATTCCAAACATGGGTCGGAAGAAGGTTCATTAATATTAATCCCTTGAATTCTGTGGAATAATAATTCTTAATGCTGTTCTTTCTTGTGAAGTTTGGGGTGGAATTTGATGCAGCCCATTGTGGCAGGAAGTATGGCCGCCAGGTCCACTTAATTTGCCAGGGAGGCTGGACATCCGCCTCCTGAAAATAGGAAGTGACCGATGCTGGATGTCAGTCAGGCTCATTAATGAGCCAATTGACACCAATTATCCTGGAGGCCACCGGAATTTAGTGGGGGCTCAGCGATTAAATGGGAGTCGCAAGGGTTGTCCAGTGGGATCCGATGGGGGAATTCCCTCATTGTCAGGCACTCTGTGTCCAATCGAGGGACTTGGCAGCGGAAAGTGGGGTGTGCTGAAAGCAACCACGTTCCTTGCCACTGATGCCCCCTGTAACCCCTCTCTTGTGGCCGCCTCCCTGAGACACACCACCACCCTGTCCACCCCACCACCCTGCACCCTCCCCCCCCCACCCCCCCCCCCCCCCCCCCCATCTAACCCTCACTCACCTGAGTCCAGGGAACCATCGATGATCCTTGATGAAGTCCCTCAAACAGTACAGACTGCAGCCACCACTCATGGTAGTGCCATGGCCCCTGATTCACCCGCTGTCCTAGGTGGGCAGGACTCCCATCTCCAGGGTGCTGAGCCCTAGAGAAGGACTGATGCTGGCCTGTTACAGACACTTCATTTGGGTGGGCATCAGCCTCAGAAAAGACGCAGGTTCCCCACCAGATCTCCAACAGGTGGGCGGGACCCACATCGGGAACATTAAATCCAGCCCTTGATGATGATTTATGTTCACTGATGGTATTTTTGCTAAGAAAAATGATTGCCAGTTTTGCCATTCATTGATATCATAGCTAGTCTGTGACCTAACTCCATTTACCTGCGTCTGGCCCATATCCTTTAATACCTTTGGTTAACAGAAATCTATATCAGTCTCAGATTTCATATTAACAATCGATAGGGTTGCCAATCTTCCAGGATTTGGCCAGGTGTCTCCAATTAAAAGTCACGTTAATCCCCAAGACACAGCTCTGTGCAATTCTGGAGAAAAGAAACATAGGGACATTTAATAGATTGAACATTCTGTCATTTTCTTTGAACATTTCTCTTTACCAGATATAAAAATATTGAAAAGGGGGGATAAAGGGCTGTTTTCCTGACAGTCAAGCATCATCCAGTTGGGTAATGAGTCTTTTTGCTTTACAATTGGTGTAGGAAGGCAGGGATGGATGTGTTGGCTGACTTATGGCTGGAGAATGGGGGAAAGTCATGTGACAAAACCTCTTGGAATGCATTTAATCACAGTTGCCAACTCTAACAATTGTCCAGCATTGACTGCCTTTTGTGGAAGAGAATTCCAAAATTTTGCCACCCTTTGTGTGTAGAAGTGTTTCCTAACTTCATTCTTGAAACAGCTGGTTTGAATTTTTAGACCATGTTCCTTGGTCCTAGACTCTGCAACCAATGGAAATAGTTTCTTCCTATCAACCCTACCAGTTTCCCTTAATAGTTTGAAAACTTTGATTAGATCACCCCTTAAATCTGTTAAATTCCAGCTTGTATAATCTTACCTTGTAATTTATCTCTTGGAGTCCAAGTATTGATCTGGTATATCTACACTGCATTGACACCATCACGGACCAGTTGGTTAGAATGACCTGTTTCTGTGCTTTAAATTCTATATGATGTACCTACTTGAAGCATAGAAGCATTGAATTTACCCAGCTGAGTAAAGATCATAAAATGGTCAGTGATTGGGCAGAATCCTGCCTACTTAAATTATTCACCACTCAGATGGATAGTCTAAATGGAGTTGAAAACCAAATCCGTGGCTCTTATTACCCAGCCTGGACAATTTTAGGATCATAGGTCACTTCTGTGCATGATTACTTATGGCATTAAAATTGATTATAAGTTGTTCTGCAATCTCTACTTAAGATCTTTAGTGCATTCTAACATTCTTAAATGATTTTAATCTGCACTTAAATATTGGTGGGTAGGAACCAGGGGAGAGAGACATCCCAAAGCGAACAAATTATTAAAGTTAAGTGACTCACGTTGAAGTGGGTCCTGCGTTCTACGCAAATTAGAACTCTTTCTCAATGCTTGTTGTAAAGCAGAGGCCTAATACGATCAGCTCAGTTTTTATGCAGAATGTGTCATTTGAAGGAATTGATCGTTCGTTTACAAAGAACAGGCTAATGGGAACGGGACTGTACAGGGAAATACAACATAATCTGGAACATGAGCGGGTGGGAGAGGCAGGAGCCCTCACAACATTTAAGAAGTGTTTAGATGAGTAGCGAAATGCCAGGGCATTCAGAGCTAAGGGCCAAGTGCTGGAAAATGGGATTAGAATAGACGGGTGCTTGATGGTTGTCATGGACACGTTGGGCCGAAGGGCCTGTTTCTGTGCTGTATAACTCCGTGACCCCATGGCCAGAATCTTACAGTCGGCATGCCGGGGCAGGTCCGACACGTCGGCGCCTGAAATGACGCGCGATGACATCAGGCGTGCGTCCCGGTGTCTCTGCGCACCATCGCAATATTTCGGAAGGTGGGTGCGCTCTGAGGACGGAGGCGTGCCCGCCATTAATTGCCAGGCCAGTTAAGGCCCTTGAGGCACCAATTGAATTCGATGGTGGGCAGCCCGTGCAATTTTCAGGGCGTCGCACAGGCGCAACGGGCAAGCGGGAAGGCCACATTTTCAAAAACCTCATCCACAGATGAGATAAGAGGGGTGAGTGGGCTCGCTAATGCGAGTTGTTGGAACTTTAGCCTGTATGAACTGGACAACTTCATTTCGCTTCAGAGCTGCTTTGACAGAAATAAGAGGCTTCAGTTCAGGACTCCGGAGGAGTCACAGCACTTGGGACCTTCCAGGTATCAGACAGCCTTCCCTTACCCTGGGAATGGAGATTGTGGTTTCTGCAGGAGGCACATCCTCTGAGGAGGTAAAGAGGGCCAGAAGGGGGAGGAGGCAAGGTGTCCCTGTTCAGCCTCCAGGGCAGCGACCTGTGGGAGGAGAGGCGCAGGCAGAAGGGGCTTAGGGCCAACAGGAAGTCCAAGGTGGAAGGGGCCACAGAAGACGCCACTATCCTCCTGCCAGGGTTTACAGGCGGCGATGCAGCTACATCAATATGTCCAAGGTGCAAAGCCAAAGGAGGTTCTACCTCTTAAGGAAAACAGTGACCTCCTTCTGTCAGATGATTGGTCCTGAGATCAGCTCCGACTGTGTGGGTAGACACCCCATGTGAGTATCGCTGAAGGTCACAGTGGCCCTCAACTCCTATGCCTCCAGCTTTTTCCAGGGGTCGGTGGGTGATCTTTGCGGAGTCTCGCAATCTCCACAGTGACATCAGGCTGGTGACAGATGCTCTTTTCAGGCGGATATTGACTTTCACTCACTACCGCACTGACGAGGCCAGACAGACACTGCAAGTCAGAGGCTTCGTGGCCATTGCTGGCTTCCCCCATGTCCAGGGTGCTATAGACTGCACACATGTGACCATCAAGGCGCCAGCGGGTCAGCCCGGTGCCTTCATCAACAGGAAGGGCTTCCACTCCATGAAAGTGCAGATAGTGTGTGATCACAGGATGCTGATTCTACAAGTCTGTGCAAGGTACCCAGGCAGCTCCCACAACACCTACATCCTCAGATACTCCCAGGTGCCGGGTCTTTTCAGTGCTCCAGCCCAGCTGGATGGATGGATGGCTCCTGAGTGACAAGGGCTATCCCCTCAGAAGGTAGCTCATGACGCCTCTCCACCATCCAAGAACAGAAGCTGAGCAGCGGTACAATAGGAGCCATGGCACCACAAGGGCAGTGGTGGAGAGAACCATTGGTCTTCTCAAGATGCATTTCTGATGCCTGGACCGTTCAGGGGGCGCAGTCCAAAACCCCCCAATCGTGTGTCACTGATAGTGGTTGCATGCTGCACTCTCCACAATCTGGCGCTGGAAAGGGGGGACATAGTGGAGGAAGAAGATGTTGACACAGCTGCTCTGCAGCACACGATGAGTCCAGCAGTGAGTCAGAGGATGAGCATGGTCAGGAGAACACTGAGGGGATAGACCCTGACCTGGGCAACCTCCATGGAGGCAAGGACACCCGGGAGCTTTGATCCGACGCTCCTTCAGCTAGCACACCAAAAATAAACCACTACCACATGCCAGGGCTGCAGGCTCCATACCCGATTACTGACTGGAACATTTCCCTGGTGAACAACATGCACCATGTGCCATTTCAATAAAGTTCAATGACAAGCAAGTCACTCACAACATCATGGATTACCCTTCACCTGCAGAACTAATGAAGCACCCAGAGGCTTGTTGAAAACAAACACATTTACTGATGTGGAGCCTGGTATACATAAATCAAATTAAATGGAAAGGTATTCTTTACACTGATTTATAACGAACTTAAAAGTGGGGCAAAAAATGACATCAGTGATAAGCCTGTGTTGTTGCTAAGGTGATTTACATAGCATTTGTGGGTGTTATGCCTAGGCTCCCCCCTCACTGGCACCGGCATTGGAGACAGCCTGCTCACTCTGCTGTCCTGTTGGCCTTGATGACCTTGGCGGTGATTCTCTGGCCCGCGGAGCCAGTGCTGGCCCCACCTGGGAGGGAGCGGCTAGTGGCACGGCTGGTATCTCCCCAGTCGCTGCATCCTCATTGGATGCCATGGTCACTGGCAGAGGGGCGGAGGAGCTGCTACCCTCATCCGGAGTGCCCCAAGAGGAGCCCGCAGAGACGACAAGCAGCTCATGCACCAACGTCAGGTTGCTCTGGACCTTCCTGAACCTTTGACGGACGGGCACCGAGCTGGGATACAATCCATCTCCCACACTGACACTGACCAGCTGAGGCCAATGCCATTGTGAGGTCTTGCGGGACTGAGCACATCCCCAGGAAGCCCTGATTGTTCTCCTGGAGGAGCCTCCCCATGAGAGTCCCCACTCTCTCCATGGAGGAGGCAGTGCACTCGGCCATGAGGGTCATTGCATTACTCACCTTCCGCATGGACTCCTCCATCATGGAGACCATGGCACGCATTCCCTCATGTATCTACGCTAGATCCTCCTGCACACCCTGCTGGACTTCCAGTGTCTGCTGCCTCAGGGGTGACTCCAGAGGCTCATTATCAGCCACCAACTGAGCATCTTCCTGGTCCCCAGCAGCCCTTCGACTGCCGGCGCCCTGGGCACTCTCTGCCTCCACTTGCACCTCAAGCGAGTGTGAAGTGCCCTCACCGCTGTGCACTGAGATACTAGCCAACGATCTTATCCTCACCAAGGTGCTGATATCTGAGCTGGTGCCTGTCTGGCTGAGAGGGTGTGACGCTGGTGCATTTAGATCCTCCGTGTCCTCAGGGGTGAGTGGTGGTCCTTCAGGGCCCTGACCCCGAGGATCTTCTGGTGAACCTGAAAGGAAGAACAAGGACATGTGATTAGTTGAAGTTGTTACACTGTTCCTGTGCATGCCTGGCACCCAGATCAGGGCGCCCTCGTCTTTCCATTATCAATGGGGATTCCATGTTGGAGGCTCAAATCTATATAGAGATTAGAGTGGAATGGTTGCAATGACAGACATTCTGACCTCAGGGCACTGCGCTCTTACCTCCCTGTGGAACCCCGACCTCACCGGATGATCTAGGCGCAAGGTGTCTCTCCAGCTCCAGTGCCTTCTGCTCATATCTGGTCAAGATTAGAAGGTGGCGCAGTCCTCTGCCAGTCCGCAGCCTCTCAGTGTTACTGTGGGCTGTCTTCTCCTGAAAGGAGAGAGGAGCATTGATTGGTCCACCCTGTACCTGCAGCGCCATTGCAGCCTGGACAACCCCACCTGAGAAAAAACTTGCAGGGCTCAGCCGATTCGTGATCCTGGAGCCGCAAGACACTCAGTCCAAGCAGCCAGGGTTCACCCCCTTGGCCAGATGCTGCCTCGTTGACATTTTCCACTCACACTCTAAGAACCCTGAGATCCTTTGGGATGGGGGGACGGGGGGTGGGGGGGTTGTGGGGTGGGGGGAGTGGTGCCACACCTAACTGCTGTGCTAAGTGACCTAATCCAACATGGTACTCACCCTTCATGATCACAAGGGGTCATTGAAGCGCTTGTGGCCCTGCACCCGTGTGCACCTTACCACATCCTGGGAGCTCACCCTGGATGCCACCTCCTCCCAGGCATTTTTGGTGAGGTGGGAGGTCCTTCTCCTCCCATCCCTGGGGACCAGTGTAAGTCTGCAGGCTGCCACCCCCTCCAGGAGGGCAGTGAGACACTGGTCTGAAAACCTCGGGGCCGATTGTCCCGCTGACCTGCCCTCCCGCCCGCCCTGATCGGCAACAACGCTCAGCATCCGGACGGCTCTGCAAAGCCAATGGCAGCCTTCGCGTGGCTGCCGCGGCCATTTCTGAACAGGCCGCCGGGTCACCATCGGACCCGATGGACATTGAGCTCCCACCCCCGTGCGCTCCATCGTGCTGAAGGCGGAGAACTGCCGTTACGCTGGGTGGGCCTTAATTGGCCTGTCCGGGTAAAATGGTGGCACGCACCCGATAGCGGAGGGGGTTGGGTTCCCACCTGCTCCCGCAGAGCCCGGCTGACGCGGGGAAAAATTCAGGCCTATGTGTCTGAATTCAGCACGAGCAAATTAATTTAGCGGCCTGTTCAGCACCCAACACAAACAGGCTAGGGACGCTAAAGGGTAGAATTTTACATCCTGCGGACAGGCGTCTGACCCGATCGGGCGTAAAATCGTGCAAGACGACTTCGGGTGAGCACGCGCACGATATTTCACTCGGCGGGTGTGTGCAAAAGTTGGAAGTGCGCCCACCGACAATTAAGAGGGCAATTAAGCCCATTAACGGTGCAATTGATTCCAATTTTTCATTGCCCGTCCAACCTTATGGTTGGCGGATGGGTGAATTGGCCAGGCGGCCTTTGCATTTTTCTTCAAACTTCATCCAAGGACGGGGTGAAATGAAATAAAAATAAATTTCTCTGGACAGAATTTTTATCAGTTAGATCTTCAGGTGATCGATCATGATGCACGGACACTTTTTTTTCTCAGCTTTTAAAACATTCATTTCAGCTTTTTCCAGGTCTGCAGCTGCCTTTCGAGGGGAACTCTTTCACCGCGCTCACCCATGCGGCGTCGTCACACCCGCCCTCTTCCCCCCCTCCCCCCCCCCCCCCCCCCCCCCCCCCCCCCCACCCCGGCAGCGCTGAGCATTTCAGTGTGTGTGTCTCATGCTGACTGGCTGTTAATTGGCCAGCCAGCATAAAATCGCGATGCGGGCCCCATCGTGGTGGGCAGTCCATTTCCTGACCACTCCTGGGCTTGCCGAAGGTAAAATTCAGGCCAAAGAGATTAGAGACTGATGAACGTTACCTTCTGCAGCAATCTGGCTCATTTTCTTTTGTGAGAAAGATGCTAAAAGCAGATGGCAAAAATCTTTTTCCAACATTGGCTCTTGATGTGCTGAAAGGTTAACTGCAGGTATTACCTACTCCCAGTTGCTCTAAAGTATGGTGATGGGTCTTTTTAATAAACCATCACTGTCTTTGTGCTAATGACATTGTCATGATGGTGTTAGGGGGGAAATTCCAGGATTTTGACCCAGTGACGATGATGGAATTACAATATCATCCCATCCGTCAGGATGATGTTTGACTTGAAAGTCACTTGGAGGCGAAGACACCACGGCGCTGGAAAAACAGTGAATTTGTTATGTTTTAAGTTAGATTGTTCAGAAGAATACATCTGATCGGCCTGAAGAGTATTGAAATGTGTAAACTCTCTCATTAAAAAAATATATAAATTTACAAACGAAAAGTAAAGCTTCACTAGTTTCTGAGGGTTTCGTACAACAGATCATTGGCTACATATCTCAAATGGTCAGTGTATCCAATCATGTTGAGTCCAAAGCTGGCTAAAATGGAAAACTTTATTTTCTCAATCTTCTTTCCTCTCCTGAAATATTCCGATGGGTTTCAGTTGCCCCTCTGATACCTGGTCCAAGAGATTCATGTGTGATTACTGGCATTGGTAGATGGTTCAACAGCTGACTGGGATAGAACTCACAATAAAGCCCAATGCTGTCCTCATGTCACATCCACATGTAGACTTCCAGCTGGCACATAATTTTGACTGAAAACTGATTGTCTTTTCCCCATTGAAGCATGAGCACTGAAACGTAGTTTCCTTATTATCGCCCCAGATGCAATCTATTAACGACGTACAGACAGGGGAGTCAAAGCTTCTCGAATATTTTGGCTCCAGTCACTAATTGGATCAAACCATTAAGAATGAGCAAAAATTCTGAGGAATGCAACTTTACATAATTTTCTTTTCACCATTAAATGGCTGATGGTAAAAATCTCCATGGGGAATAAAGGATTTGCTAGCATGTTGCAGCTAATTAGTAGATTAATGCCTCTTAGAATAGCTAGTAGGATTACTGGAATTAATCCATTAATGCATGGCAAAACCTTGCAATCCTAGAATGAGTTCACATTTAACGCACAATTTAATCTGATTTGGCCTGGCTAACCTCAAAAAAAAGTTGCAGCCATGTGACCATATAATTATTATTACTTGGAATAAAAGTCTGAGTTACTAAATAGACATTGCAGGAAATATTTGAATCCAATGGACTATTCAAAAGTATATTTGGAAAGAAATTTTGAGTCCAATTAATTCTGGTCTATTTGCTGATAACTGTGGCAAACCCCACAGTATGTTTCATGCTGGGTCCCGAGGTCTTGTTTCGTATTTTAATGCACTCTCTGTCCCTTTCTCTAATAGAAAGCAGGCCTGTCCTTTCACCTTAATGGAGCATTGCTAACAACTTGCAGTTTATTTCAAGATTATTTTATTTTGACAAGTTTCTGGTCCTTATCCTTATCCCTATTGTACCCTCCAAAGGCTAACTGTGATTTACACCTAAAGGTGCAGCAGTCTGACTAATGGACCAAGTAAGTTCTTTCTCAGAAGAAAAGATAACCCCTTTGCTTCCATTCCATTTTCAGTCCTTGTCACTTCAATAATATGAAATATTATCAATAGTTCCTTATTCTTCTGTCCAGAATGTTTTGTAGTCACCTATATAGGCGATTCCATCATTGTCACTGTGTCAAAACCCTGGAATATCCCCCCTTGCACCATCACAACAATGTCATAAGCACCAAGACCACAATGGTTTACCAAAGAGACCCATCACCACATTTTAGAGCAATTGGGAGTAGGCAATGAACGCAGTAACTATATAGCTAGAAATAATCTTAACTTCTACTTCCCTGTAAGAATTCTGGTGTATGAGTGTGGTAGGTTGGTGGCAACAGTACTGTAGCTTCAAGCCAGTGGTCTACATGTTCAAAGCCCGCTATGTGAAATCGAATTCAATAAATCTTGTAACTTGTGGTTTCAAAGATATGATCATGAGTGCTACTGTTTTATTTAAAAAACCCAAAAGTTCCTTAGCAAAATAAAATGACTGTTTCCTGTCCCTGGCCTAACCTAGTTGTGGTTGACTTTCTTTTGTTATATTTTTCCTGCAGATAAGCAATAATTGCAGCTCTTTCAGTATTGTTTACATAGCAAGACCTAAAGGAAGCCAAAAAAAAGAACTGGAGTACAGTGTAGAGTTCTGGTTTCCATACCTAAGAAAGAATATACTTTCCTCAGAAGGGGAGCAACAAAGGTTTAACTAGATTGATTCTTGGAGTCACCCTTGAAGACGGGGTGAGTTGTAGGGTAGTGAGTGATCTCCTTGAAACATATAGAATTCTTAGAGGGTTTGACAGGATAGGTGCTGAGGGGCTGTTTCACCTGGCTGGAGAGACTAGAACTAGCGGGCATAAATTCAAGATAAGGGAGCGGCCATTTAAGGTTGAGATCAGGAGAAATTTCTTCACTAAGAGGGTTATGAATCTTCAGAATCCTCTACTCCAGAGGTTTACGGATGTTCAGTTGTTGACTATATTCAAACTGGGAACGATAGATTTTTGGACTCGAAGGGAATCAAGGCATTCGGGTAGGAAAGCAGATTTGAGATCAGGAATCAGCCATAATCTTATTAAAAGATTGAGCAGGCTCAAGGAACCATATGGCCTACTCATTCTGCTATTTCTTATGTTCTTATTTTCTTGTAACCTCATTGGCGTATGGAACTAAAATGTTTGAAAATAGACCTCAGAATTGCAACCCATAATCCCCCATGCCATGATAAGAGCAAATTGCTACAGTGTAGATCAGCTGTTTAATTAACTGATGCAACTGAATTCATTGCATACTTTAGAACTGATGTTTTAATTATTATATGGTGAGATTATACAGTGCAGATAAATATAGTAATACTCATAATATGGTTTAATCAGATCCTTGCAATAGTCTGACAATGCACAACACAAACTACTCACCATATTTTTTCTTCCTGGGTTTTATCTCCCTTGTATTCCCACAATCCCTTCATTCCTATATCCCTTCCACTCCTGAAGGTGTAAACTCAGTTTCATGAAACCATGCAGAGCGTATCTCACTGAAGTACCCATCCTTTTTCTTTTCTGAGCTTAGATAGGTTATTCAATCATAGAGGTGCTAAAGCCAAGCTCCATCTCATCTCTGACATATGCTATTTACACCAGAGGTGACTGAATAGCAATGGGCATTGGATCTGTGGCAATGAGTCTGTCCTTAAGTGCTCCTGCTGCAAACTCTGGCCAGGATGTTCGCTGATGATTTCACAATGTTCAGCACCATTCGTGGCTCCTCAGACACCGAAGCAGTCCATGTCCAAATGCAGCGAGACCCAGGCAATATCCAGGCTTGAGCTGACAAGTGGCAAGTAACATTTGCACCACACAAGTGCCAGGCAAGGACCATCTCAAGCAAGAGAGAATCTAGCTATCACTCCTTGACATTCAAGGCATTACCATTGTTGAATCCCCCATTATTAATATCCTGAAGGTTACCATTGACTAGAAACTGAACTGGACTAACCATATAAATACTGTGGCTACAAGAGCATGTCAGAGGCTAGGAATCCTGTGGCGAGTAACTCACCTCCTGACTCCCTAAAGCCTGTCCACCATCTACAAAGCAGAAGTCAGTGGTGTGATGGAATACTCCCCACTTGCCTGGATGAGTGCAACTCCAACAACACTGAAGAAGCTTGACACCATCCAGGACAAAGCAGCCCGCTTGATTGGCTCCCCTTCCACAAACATTCACTCCCTCCACCACCGACGCACAATAACAGCAGTGTGTACCATCTAGAAGATGCACTGTAGGAACTCACCAAGCATCCTTAGACAGCACCTTCCAAACCCACAACCACTACCATCTACAAGGACACGGGCAGCAGACACATGGGAACACCACCACCTGGAAGTTCACCTCCAACCACTCACTATCCTGACTTGGAAATGTATCACCGTTCCTTCAGAATCCTGGAACCCCCCTTCCTAACAGCATTGTGGATGTATCTACACCACATGGACTGTAATGGTTCAAGAAGGCAGCTCACCACCACCTCAAGAGCAGTTAGAGGTGAGCAATAAATGCTGGTCCAGCCAGTGATACCCACATCCCATGAATGAATAACAAAAAAAAATAGCTGCCTTGGTACATCGAACATCTGGCTTTGTGAGTTTTAATGGCTCAGTATCAGAAAGGAACACTTTCAGGCTTTTAAGTCTGACTGAGATGATTACAGTAAAGCTTCACCTCACTTGTCAACAACAGGAAAAAATGCCAGCTTTCATATCAGGCACTTGGAAAAGGAATGGAACATTATGCAGTGTGTTATTGAGTTCACGAGGGGAAGGGTGTGGCTTTGCTCAGTGTTGGGCCAAGAATCCGGGAGACCCTGTTATGAAGTTTTGGGGTAGAAGCAGTTATATATTCAGCTAGAGATATTTAGAATTAGAACTGCACTTGCTGTTAAACGTGGGCCCTTTATTATTATTATTTCCTAACAGACTCCCTCTGCTAGTGCATGTTTGTATGGTAGCCTCAAGTGGACAAACTTCACAATGCAATTTTCACTACACTACTTCTGTCAATCTTAACAGCAGCAGCCTTATCTCAATAAATCCATGCACAATCCCACCTGAGCTTACTCCCTCACTCAGACCTCAGGTCAAAGTTGCAGATTGGGTACGAATAGCATCATAATTAAAGGAGGACCCCTAACTAGAAATAAAAAAAACAGATAGTAAGTGTTTCTACAAGTATTTAAAAAGGAAAAGAATAATTAAAGGGTGTGTTGGTCCTCTAGAAAGTAAGAATGGAGAATTAATAATTGGAAATAAGGAAATGGCAGAAGTGTGGAACAGATATTTTGTGTCTGTCTTCACTGTCAAAGACACAAATAACATCCCAGGAATACTTGTAAATCAAGAGGTGAAAGGGAGGAAGGAATTCAAAACAATTACAATCACCAAGGAAAGAGCACTGAGAAAATGATTAAAAGTAAAGTCTGACAAGCCCCAGGATCTGATGACCTGCATCCTAGGGTCTTAAAAGTAGTGGCTACTGAGATAGTAGATGCTCTGGTTTTAATTTTCCAAAAAAGGTCTTATCAGATTAGAAAATAGCAAATGTAACTCTATGCAAAAAAGGAGGAAGACAGAAAATAAGAAACTACAGGCCAATTAGCTTAACACCTGTCATAGGGAAAATGCTAGGATCTATTAATAAGGAGACTATTAAAAGCAAATTATGTTTGACTAATTTATTAGAGTTCTTTGAGGAAAAACAAGCAACATGGATAAAGGGGAACCTGTAGGTGTGGTGTACTTGGATTTCCAAAAGTATTTGATAAGGTGCTGCCTCAAAAGTCACCACACAAAATAAGAGCTCATGGTGCAGAGGACAATGTATTAGCAAGGATAGTGGGTTGGTTAGCTTACAGGAAGTGGAGATTACAGATTTAAAGTGATTTGCAAAAGAAGCAAATGTGACTTGAGAAAAAGCTTTTTCAGACAACCAGTGGTTCGGATCTGGAATGCACTGCCTGGAAGTATGGTGGAGGTAGGCTCAATCGAGGCATTCAAGAGGACAATAGATGATTATTTGAATAGAAACAATGCGTAGGGGTACAGGGAAAAGGCAGGGCAATGGCACTAGGTCATAATGCTCATTTGGAGAGCCAGTGCAGATACAATGGGCCGAATGGCCTCCCTCTGTGCCATAAAAATTCTGTGATTTTGTGACAGTAGGGATAAATGAGTCATTTCCAGGCTGGCAAGCTGTTACTAGTGGAGTACCACAGGGATCAGTGCTGGGGCCTCAACTATTTACAATCTATATCAATGACTTGGATGAAGGGACTGAATGGATGGTTGCTAAATTTGCTGATGACACAAAGCTAGGTAGGTGAGTAGGGTGTGAAGAGGGCAAAGTGCATCTTCAAAGGGATATAGACATGTTAAGTCATTGGGCAAAATTTTGGCAGATGGAGTATAATGTGGGGAAATGTGAAGTTGTCCACGTCAGCAAGAAAAATAGAAAATCAATAAATGGAGAGAGATGGCAGAACGCAGTGGTACAGAGGGAGCTGCGTGTCCTTGTTCATGAATCACAAAAAGTTAGTATGCAGATACAGCAAGTGGTTAGGAAGGTGAGTGGAATGTTGGTGTTTATTGCAAGGGAAATTGAGTATAAAAATAGGGAAGTTTTGAAACATTTGTACAGAGGGTTGGTGAAACCACATTTGGGGTGCTGTGTACAGTTTTGGTCTGCTTAGGAAAGGATATAATTGTGTTAGAAGTGGTTCAGGTTAGGTTCACTCGATTGATTCCTGGGATGAAGGGGGTTGTCTTCTGAGGAAAGGTTGGACAGGTTGGGCCTGTATCCGTTGGAGTTTAGAAAAATGAGAGATGATCTTATTAAAAGGTATAAGATCTTGAGGGGAGTTGACAGGGTGGATGTCGGGAGAGTGTTTCCCCCTGTGGGAGAGGCTAGAACCAGGGGATACAGTTTAAAAATAAGGGATTCCCCATTAAAGACTGAGGATTTTTTTTCTCTCAGAGAGTCATTAGTATGTGGAATTCTCTTCCCCAGATAGTGATGGAGGCAGAGTCAATGAATATGTTTAAGGCTGAGTTAGATAGATTCTTGATTAACAAGGGAGTCCAAGTTTATAAGGGGGGAAAACAGAGTTTAGACCACAATCAGATCATTCGTGATCTTATCAAATGGCAAAGCAGTCTTGAGGGGCCGAATGGACTACAACTGCTCCTAATTTGTGAACCAGATGTTCGAAACCCTGTGTGGCTGCACCCCAGAGTTTCTCTGGAAGATGTGCTGGCAGATCCACCGAAAGCCCCTGCCCACTAACTACGGAGCAATCATCCGGCAAGTTTCAACTTTCATTGGGCAATGATCCTGCATCTGGAACTCTCAGAAACTCTGATTTAAAGCCTGACACACTTGGCAGAATAGTTACCCAGGAAAAGTTAGAAGGATTAAAACCTGTTCTAACTCCTGGGTAACAATACTAGTGATCCCCTGACTCCCCATTGGACCCATCTCCTGATACTGTAACTACCCTGCCCTGACTCCCTGATTACCGCCACATCCCCAAATAACCTCCTGACTCCCTCAAATGCCTCCTTGATCGACTACCCCTTGACTACGCCCTCACCCCAACTATCCCCCACTAGCCTCCCCCCCACGATTCACCCTACCCCGTAACCCAGTTACCTTACACACTTGTCTTCTCTCTTTAGCTTGTCAAAGTGGCATTTAAACTCAGGGACATTTAAACTGACTGGAATACGGCAGCTAGTGCCATTACAAGTAGCATGGTTTGATTCCCCCGACACTCCTACATCACGAAGGAAGGACTCCTGGCACAGGTACACTCCATGTTTCTCAGAAGGTCCAGGTTGGAAGTCCAAGTGAGAAATGTGGAGCTTCAGTGCCAGGTAAGTAAATAGGAGCAGGGTGGCAATCTGATGGTGATTTCCACTCCTTGGAAGATTCAGCCCTGTACATTCATATTTTCATATGCTTCCTTCCTGGGACCACCCTGACCGCCTGCTCCTAATTTGTGAAGGTTAATATTGGGAGGTGGCAGGAGGCAGAGGGATCAGAGGGGTAAGAGGCTGGCATTATTTTAACTCCTCCCAAACCGTCGCCCTTTGCTGTCTCGCTTTCTATCAGGTGGAGGACAGTTAAAATGGGGGCCAAAGTGTGCATAACTTTGCTGAAGACTGTACATGGAGTGCAAAGGTGAGCCAGCACTCCAAGCGGAGAGCGGGTCAGGAGATCAGAGGCACAATAGGCCCAATGGGAGCACGGTATGGTAGAATGACCTTGTTGAATTCTAAAGCTTCAATGATGGAATTATGCAGCCGCAGAGTGGATGCAGGAACTAAGCAGGGCCAATATAATAATAGGAGTTAGAAGCTTCTGCTTATAGAATCATAGAATGATAGAGTACAGGAGGAGACTATTCTGTCCACCACGCCTCTTTGAAAGAGCTATCGAATTAGTCGTACTCCCCTTCCCTTTCCCCACCGCTTTGCAAACCTTTTCTTTACAAGTATTTATCCAATTCCCTTTTGAAAGTTACCATTGAATCTGCATCCACTACACTTTTAGACAGTGCATTCCAGAGTGTAACTACAACAACTTACATTTATATAGCACCTTTAACATGGCAAAACTCTTCATTGGAGCATTATAAAGCAAAATATGACAGCAAACCATATAAGGAGATATTAGGTCAAATGACCCAAAGCTTGGTCAAAGGGGCAGGTTTGAGGGAGTATCTTAAATGAGGTAAGCGAGGTAGAGAGGCAGAGAGGTGTAGGGAGGGAATTCCAGAGCTTGGGGCCCAGGCAGCTGAAGACATATCCACCAATGGTGCAGTGATTACGATCAGAGGTGCACGAGGCCAGAATTAGATGAGCATAGATATCTTGGAAGGATGTGGGGCTGGAAGAGATTACAGAAAGATGGAGGGGTGAGGCCATGGAGGGATTTGTAAACAAGGATGGGAATTTCAAAATCAAGGCATTGCTTGACCGAGCACCAATATAGGTCATCGAGCACAGGGGTGATAGGGGAACGGGACTTGGTGTGAGTTACCACATGGGTAGCAGGGTTTTGATTGGCCCTATGTTTACAGAGTTTACACATTATGTAAAAAAAAATCCTCTTCAACTTCAACTCTAGTGCTTTGGGCCAATCACCTTGAATGGTTTAAACTGCCTTAAATAATCTCCTAATGTGTTCCTACTTGGTGTTTCTGCAGGCAAGAAAAACTCTATACTGCTCCATAAAGTGCAACATGATCTGAACTCTGGTGCCTTGAACTATCAGGAGAATGAGATAATCCAGCAGATTGTACAACACGACAGGGAGATGGCACAGAATATCCAAAATAATCCAGGGCCCACGGTTTCCACACCAGCACCAGTCATCTGGACACCACTGGTTCAAGCCCCACTGCAAGCAGCAGCAGCAACCACATCTGTGGCAATCGCACTCACACATCACCACCCACGCCTGCAGGGGAGTATGTTCCAGTCGCCGGTGTCCATTCTAAATTCAGTGGGACAAGGCAGTCAAACCCCGAGGCAGTTGAAGCAGATGCAATATTCTGCTCCTACCACAGGCCCCTCGTCAATGGGCTCTCCGTCCAGTACAGCATCCCAATTACAGACTCCCTGTGCAGAATCCCCCTCAGCCGCTCTCTTTCAGACCCACCAGCTCAAAAGCGGATCTGCTTCCAGCAGCTTGAGTCAGCTCCAGCAGCTCGCAACCAGCTCTCCCACCACGAGCTCGGCTCCTGCTCATTCAGGTGCAACTTCAACTAGTTTGAGTCAAATTCAGCCATCCAGAGCAAGCTCACCTGCGTCCAGCCTTGGCCAACTCCAACAGTTTTTGAGCAACTCACCTGCGTCTGGTGTCCAACCGTCTTCGCTGGGATCATCCTCCCCTATCTTCACGCATCTCCACCAACCTTCATCTAGCCCAACTGCCAGTGGCTTTAGCCAATTCCAATTCACTACCAAATCACCTCCGGTGAGCACTGGTCACCTTCAGTTTCCAGGCAGTGCACCATCAGTGGGACTGAAGCAGTTCCCGCACCTAACACCCAGCTCTCCCTCAGCTGGTCAAGTTGGAACAGGTTCCCCTTCATCCAGCACAAGTCCCGTCCCTCAAGCAGCTTCAAGCTCCCCATTGGCGCGCTTTCAAATGCCACAAAGTGGGCGAGGACAGCAGCCGTGCTCTGTGATCCAAGTTCAACCAGAAAAACTCTGCTATTCATCGGCTGCTGTGTCACCACTACAACATTCAGGTGCTGCTTCTCTGTCCTGCACTCTTAATGCTCCAAGTCCTCCAGTTCAAAGTCCAGTGAGTAAAAGAACATTTCAATGTGTCTCGCCTGATACATCAGGCTCCCACTCTCCTATCCTGATGCCACAAACCCCTACAGCCCTTCAGCAGATCATCACTCTAAAAAGTACGCAGCCATTGCCAATTGGACACTTCACGCAGGACGTTAAGGTAATCTCTGCCTCTCAGCCAACCTTGCCCCAAGAGTTGGCGCAAGCAATGCATCGAAGCAGTCCTTCCTCAGTAAGAGAGTCCGTGGGCAGTGGGACCACCTTTTCTAGACCCAGGCGCCTGAGTAAACCTTGCAGCTCCATTCCTGAGCGTATGACTCTACCTAGACAGATGTCGTCAGGCTCTTTACCTCAACCACAAGGACAAGTACCTGGAGCATCTGCTACTACTTTTCCAACCCCATTATCTAAAGACGAAACTGTTCCTCAGAAGGGATCAGTAACCTTTGAATCTGATTTAGAACCTGTCCGGTCTAAGCTCCCTTCCAACTTGTGAGGTTATACGAAGACCTAACAGGTCACAGATAACCAAGTTTATTATATATATAATTCTCTTTTCTCCTGTATAACTGTGATTTTTTTTTTAGATAACCAGTTATTCTAGAGCTATAGTTTTGTGTCACATTATTTTATAAATTTTCATACAAAGGAACGGATAACTCTTTAAAACTGCTGCAGATAAACATAGTACGGCCTCTTTCGCAGAATTAGAATTAATAGCAAAATGATATAAGGACACTAAAATGTAATTTTTTGAAGAAGAAAACACATTTAACAACTATTGAAGCTTCATTAAAGGTCAGAAACAATCTAGCACCAACAAATAGTCCAGTAATGCATCCAGGGTCAGGACTCAAGTCAGGTGAAGTCCAATTGATGTACCGCTCTACACTACTAGATATACATGAGTGGGAGAAATCTTTGCTCTCAGGTATTTAGAGCTGACAAAATGTTCTGGGCTGCAACGTTAATTGATATTCAAGATTTATATTAAATAGGGTCAAGGTTTCGGAGAAGCTTCTCGTGACATGATGCTGATGTGTCCTGTATAGGAGTAGGCGTCAACTCAAGCAAAGTCAAATATAATTTTCAAATGTTAAAATTGGGAATTTGAACCTAAGTGACCTCATTGGGACATCCTTTACGTGAGACGCTTGTTAAAAGCAACTTTTTCTCTTTATATCCCATCAACACAACTTGCATTGATATAGCGCCTTTCAACATCCCAAGGTGTTTTACAGGAGCAGTATCAAACAAAATTTGACACTGACCAACCTAAGGAGATATTAGGACAGATAACCAAAAGATTGGTCAAAGAGGCTTTGATGATAAGATCGTAAGAGTTAGTAGCAAGAGTAGGCCATTCAACCATCAAGGCTGCACCATCATTTGATAAGATCATGGCTGATCTGATTGTGGTCTTAACTCCATTTTCCTGCCTGTCCTCTTTAACTTCCTTGTCATTCAAAATTCCATTTAACTCTGCCTTGAATATATTCGATGACCCAGCCTCCATTGTTGTTTGGGAAAGAGAATTCCAAAAACTAATAACCCCCTGAGGGAAGAAGCCCCTCCTCATCTTCATCTTAAATGGGAGATCCATTATTTTTAAACTGTGCCCTCTAGTTCTAGTTCCCCCCAGGTGAGGAAACATCCTCTCAGCATCAACCCAGTCAAATCCCCTCAGAACCTTATTTGTTTCAGATAGATCATCTCTCATCCTTCCAAACTCCAATGAGTGTAGGCCCAACCTGCTCAACCTTTCTACATTAGCCAACCCCTTTATCCCAGGAATCAGTCCAGTGATCCTTCTCTGAACTCCTTTCAATGCAAGTATATCCCTCCTTAATTAAGGAGACCAAAACTACAAAGCACTCTAGGTGTGGTCTCGCCAATACCTTGTAGTGTTGTAGCAAGACTTCCCTACTTTTATTCTCCATCCCCCTTGCAATAAAGGACAAGATTCCATTTACCTTCCTAATTACTTAGTGTACCTGCATACTAACTTGTAGTGATTGTGTACAACCTCACATTTTCCCACATTATACTCCATTTGCTAATTTTCTGCCCACTCACTTAACCTATCTATATCCTTTGCTGACTCTTTGTATCTTCCTCACAATTTGTTTTCCTACCTATATTTGTATCATCAGCAAATTTAGGCTACAGTACAGTCTGTCCCTTCAGCTAAGTCATTAATATAGATCATACATAGTTGAGGCTCCAACACTGATCCCTGCAGCACTCCACTAGTCGTGGTTTGCTAACTTGAAAATGACCCATTTACCTGGACTCTGTTTCTTGTTAGTCAGCTAGTTCTCTATCCATGCTAATATATCACGCCCCCAACACCAAGAGTTTTTATCTTGTGCAGTAACCTTTTATATGGCACCTTATTGTATGCCTTTTGGAAATCCAAATACCTCACATCTATAGGTTTCCCTTTATTCACCCTGTTTGTTACATCCTCAAAGGACAGTCTGATAAATTTGTCAAACACACAATTTCCTTTTCATAAAACCATATTGACTCTGCCTGATTGTATTATGATTTTCTCAATATTCTTCTACTGCCTCCTTAACAATGGATTCAAAAAGTTTCCCAATGACAGATGTTAGGCTAGCCTCCTATAGTTTCCTGCTTTCTGTCTCCCTCTTTTTTTGAATAGTGGTGTTATATTTGTTGCTTTCTAATCTCTGGGACATTTCCAGAACCTAGGAAATTTTGGAAGATTACATCCAATGTATCCACAGTCTCTGTAGCCACTTCCTTTAAGATCTTATAGGATAGGCCATCAGGTGCAGGGGGCTTGTCAGCCTTCAGTCCCATTAGTTTTCCTCCAGTGATCAAGATTGTTTTAAGTTCCTCCCTCCATTTTGTCTCTTGGATTTTCTACTAGATGGGCTGGTAAGATGGGCAAAGCAGTGGCAAATGGACATAATGAATGGTAGGACCCTAGGAAGTACAGAGGATCAGAGGTGTACATGTCCCTAGATCCTTGAAGGCAGCAGCACAGGTAGACAAGGTGGTTAAGAAGTGTGTTTGACTGTGAAGGCAGTTACAAAATATTTGTTCAAAGTCTCTGCCATTTCCTTGCTTCCCGTTATTAGTTTCCCAGTCTCACCCTGAGGGACCAACTACTCTTTTCCTTTTTCTATGTGTAGAAGTTTTTACTGTCTGTTTTTATATTTCTTGTTAGTTTTCTCTCATGCTCCAATTTCTTCGTCTTCTTGTTTTTTAGTCATCGTTTGCTGATTTCCAAACCTTTCCCTATCTTCTGGCCTACCACTAATCTTTACATCATTGTACATATTTTTTTCAATTTGATGCCTTCCTTAACTCCCTTAGTTAGCCATGGGTAATGATAACCAGAGTGTGACAGGAATGGGCAGAGTGTGCAAACATAAAAGTGCATCAGCAAATAAAGTCAAAGTAGAGAAAAGATAGAGGCTGGGATTTTCCAGCCCCATCATGGCGGCACCCCTTCTCGTAGTGTTTTTCTTTCTCAATGGAATATATCTTGGCTGAGAGTTATGAAGTATCTACTTAAATGTCTATCACTGGTTCTCTACTATCTTATCTTTTGACCTATTTTTCCCATTCCACTTTAGCCAACTCTGTTTTCATGCTCTTGTAATTGCCTTTATTTAAGCTTAAGATACAAATTTCTCATCCTTATACTGAGTGTGAAATTCTGTCATGTTATGATCACTCTTACCTGGAGGATCTTGTACTATGAGGTCATTAATTAATCCTGGCTCATTACACATTACCAAGTTTAAAATAGCCAGTTGCCAGGTTGGTTCCAGAATGCATTGTTCTAAGAAACTGTACCAAATACATTCTACGCTCATCCTCTAGACTATTTTTGCAAATTTAATTCATCCAACCAATATGAAGATGAAAATTTCTGACTATTATTACAGTGCTTTCTTACAAGCCCTTATTATTTCATGATTTATGCTGTACTCTGCACGACAGTATAGCTACTGTTTGGGAGATCTATAAACCACTCCCAAGAGTGACTTCTTTGCTATTTCTTATCTCCACCCAAACTGATTCTACATCTTGATCCTCCGAGCAAGATCATTTCTCACTACTGTACTGATCTCATCCTTCATTAACAGAGCTACCCCTCCTCCTTTTCCTTTCTTCCTGCCCTTCCAAAATGTTGAATACCCATGAATATTTGGTTCCCAGCAGTGGTCACTTTGCAACTTAGTCTCTCTAATGTCATGTCATGCTCACTTATTTCTATTATTGCTGTCAATCCATCCATCTTGTTATGAATGCTGTGTGTGGGATTCTGGGTGGGGTTTTCTGCCACTGCCAGCCACCGAGATCGTCCGCACCTGTTGAAAGTCAATGGACCTTTGGCTGGGCTGCTGAATCTTCCGTGGCAGGTCCCACCACGACAGGGCCAGAAAATCCCAGCCTCTACTGACTTTATTTGCCGCTGCACTTTTTTGCTTGTACACTCTGCCCCTTACTGTCACTGTCTGGATTTCATTACCCATATTGCTACCCTGCACTATTGCCTTGTCCTTTCCCTTTAACATTTCGCATCTTCCCTCACATGAGCTGTCCCCCATCAGCTTCTGGCGGCTGTAAATAAAGGTATAAAAAGCAGCACTCCCTTCCGCCTCTGCATCAAACTCCCAAGTTAGCACTCATGCCTCACTGCACTCAGCCCTTGTCACACTCTGTGCTCCCATTCTATACATTATAATTTTGATGAGTGTCTTAAAGGAAGCAAGGGTTGACTGCAGTTCGGTATGCCACACAGCTAACAATGAGCTTTCCCCCAGCAACTGAAAGCTGGGAACCTTGGTAAACCTCACTACAGAATGCAATGTAAAAACGGTGTGTGCTAACAATGAGAAAATGAAGGATTGCAAGGTAAGTTCAAACATAGCATGGCTATCACTGCCAAAGAAGCTACAAAGTATTCTATCTTATTCCTTACACATACGTTGCAGCTTATGGAAAGCAAAGTCTTTAGAAGGAAATATATATGTGGATATTCCTTTAGCAGACTGACTCTTGGAATTTCTCAGTGAATTTGTTCAATGAAGTATCTATTAAATGTGGACAGACTATACCAAAAACTACCCAAATGATGTGTAAACATCTTACTAAGTAAGATTATAAAATATCAGAGAAACCGTAGATAGGGTTAAGTATCTCTCTCAGTGGCTTAGATGCTTAATTCATGGCTCAGTATTACACTGAACTGTATAACTTGTAATTATCCATATTCAATCCCCAGTCTAGAGTGAGTTAACAGATCGCAGTCAAGGGAACAGTTCAGGTGTTTGTAAATATCATCAGTGCCCTTGGACTATGATAAAAAGATTAGACAGGGATCCTTCTCCTTGGTCTCTATCCAGTATATCCCCTTGGTATGTGCCACATGTAAATAGCATGTGAGAGAAGAATCAGGCTTAGCTGTGAGACTTCTATATTAAAATAGCCTGTGCATGCTCACTGTCTAGGCTGAAATATGAAGATTAGTCATTTTAGTAAGGTCCTGGAATATGGTGAGTGTCGATGGAACCATTATGTATCTGCCTTCAGGGAAGCATATTGGAGGGCTCAATAATTTTCAAGATTATCTATTTTGTTAATGATATCCAAATAACATTTTGTCACTTATTTTAAACTACAGAGATGTATGTGAACAAGCAAAGGGGAATAAATAAGGGCTCATAATCAATATTAGAAGAGGAGTACAATTTTAAAAGAAAGTCTGTCAGAAGGACAGATGTGAGGTATGAGGGGTTTCATTTCAACTCTCTCTGCTGCAGTTCAGCAAAGTTCCTGTTTGCTCTGTCCTAATACATATGTGGACCTATCTATTTTAAACCGGTCAACAAAGGCATTACAGTAGCACAGGAAGGAACCCAGTGCTCAGAAACAGCAAAGGGAAATTTGACTGCTAAATCTTGAATCTAACTGCAGAATTATTGTAAGCTCTTCCCATGGGTAGGCATGTTGGGTGGGTGAAGAAGAAAATAACTAAGCTGGCAGAGCCTAAAATACCACCAACTCGTTGAATTGAGAAGGAGAAGCGAGCAGACCAGATAAGGGAAAGATGAACTATTTTTTTTTTCCCATTTGAGGAATGGGAGTTTCCAATTTTGTTTGCAGGGGTGTTGCCTGTTGATGTCATGGATCTGCATTAGATGGTCAATGGTGAGTACATTTCTATTAATGTTAATTCACAAAATGTGGGTGTCACTGGCAATTTGTTACCCAATCCTTAGTTGCCTATGATAAAATTGAGTGGCTTGTTAGGCTACTTCAGAGAGCAGTTAAGAGCCAACCACATTGATGTGGAACTGGAGTCACATATAGACCAGATACCAGGGAAAGGTGGCAGGCATAGTATCCCTATAGGACATTAGTGAATCAGTTGGATGTTTAAGGCAATCTGCCAGTTTATGGTCACTTTTACTTCTACATTTTTTCAATACTTGTTTTTAAGCAGAATTCAAATTCTGATGTGGGATTTGAACTTCAGTTCTCTGGATTTCTAGTTCAGTAACATAACCACTACATGATCATATCTGACTGTGGTCAACTAAAGAGAAAAATTACATTAGTAAAGCAACACCACGTGAAATTTGCTTGAAATAGTAGCCAAAACTTCAAAGCGTCTGGTTGCACATGTCTACGTATAGACTTTCATCATTGATCTCTGGCTGAGACCATTTGCTGTAAAGTTAGAGTGACACTTGACCGTTTGACGTCTTATTCTAGATGACCCAGACATTCGTAATGGCTTGAAAAATATTTAGATCATCAAAAATAAGAAATCAAACCCAACACATCAAGAATTTTTTTTTTATTATTCATTCACAGAGTGCAAACATCACTGGCAAGGCCAGCATTTAATGTCCATCCCGGATTGCCTTTGAGAAGGTAGTGGTGAGTCGTTTTCTTGAACTACTGCAGTCCATGTGGTAAAGCTGCACCCAGTGTGCTATTAGGGAGGAACTTCCTATCCCAAAATGATGGATTGCAGCCCACAGAAAGAAATTCCCAAAAAGATGTCTGGGTCTCTTACTATGTTTTCAGATAGCCAATATTTCACATCACAAACAATCATCATATGGGCCAGTCACCCATCATTAGCCAACTACTATGATTTGAACTGGACAAATTACTCCCCAGTGTAGTACTTGAAGAATTGTTCTGTACAACTCATTCGGTTAGATATGTCATACTATACTGCAACCTCTCCAGTCCGGAATGCTTGGGACCAAGTCATTTCTTGATTTTGGAATTTTCTGGATTATAGAATGACTTAGAATGCCTAACAACTAGTGTGTGAACCAGAAACACTGTAGATATATTTACTAAAGCATAAAACAGTGATGAAACATTATAAAACAGTAATAAAAAAAAAATTCATGTGCAAATATCACATCTTCCATGTTTCTGCTCCCAAAGTACTGTGCTAAAATGATACCAAAGACATTGAGATGATTTCATACACTGCTTTATTTGACCAATAGCTGGATACCTGCTTTGCTTTCTCCAAAATTGTACTTCTAAAAACAATTGTACCCCACAATAAGAAAGAGGTAAACTTTAATTATCTTTACTAAGCCCATGCCTTCTGGATTTGTTGCAATGCCTGAAGTATTGAGTGGCAAGTCAGTGAGATGCTCAAAAAAACTCCCAGACAACTGGTGTTTCTGAATGATAGATTTTTGGAATGGAGAGAATACTGTGTATTGTCTGTTTATCAGAGCCCTAAGAAGGAAAACGCTACACAGAAATAATGTAAAGTTTCTCGTTTTATTTTGAAATACAAGCGAGGAGGGGTTTTCTTAAATTCAAAATTATGCACCGGAGAATTAGAAAATAGTGGTGCAAATTTGTATCCTGCCACATTAACCTCACATCAAATGATCCCACACAAAAGGCCATGGGAAAGAGCCTGTCTGCACATATATGTGTGTAGGCACACACTGCATGATAGAAAAAAGGCTTCGAAGTCATACTTACTACCAGCAGATCTCACGTTGTGTTGGTCACAGTGACCCAGAAGATGCACTCTTTTATAATGAATAATAGCCGGGATTTTCTGGCCCTGTCATATGGGAAACTCAGCAGCCCAGCCAAAAGTCCAATGATTTTCAGTGGGACTGGACAATCCAAGCGGCGTGTGGGGCTGGAAAATCCCACCCAATATTATCAATGAAGTGCGATGGGGAAAGTGTGATGCTTTCAGTTCGTGTGCTTTGTGTGTTTGGTTGATATTTGTTATCCTGGAAGAATTGTTAAGATGGACATGTTTGAAAGAAATTGAAAGAAAGTTGTGGTTTATTTTGTAGTAAAATCATGTTGTTAGTTGGCAGCTGATTCTACCTTTTATGGATATTTGGCTAGGCTTACTGTTGCTAAATGTTATAAATTCATTCCTACTGAAAACTGTATTTAACCCAACGTCAACTCCCTTCGTCTGACTTGCAATTAGCCTGCATCAACAAGACAGCGAAATTCGAGCTTAGGAATCCAATGGGATAATCTTGGCCCCAAAGGGTAAAGACAGAGAATGTAACATGTTACAGCTGCAAGGATTTGATTTTCCTCAGATGGAGTGGAGATGGATTGCCAGAGCAATGCCAGGGAGCCCAACTTTGTTAGACGTGATCATAGAAGTGTCGCAGTGACCAGTGAAGGTGGAGTGTACAGTTACTACACTCTCAACTCACTCTTTAATTTATGTGACAACCAAAGTAGAGCTGCAGCACTGAAAGGGGAATCTTTGTGTTACATGTAATTGGTTTATGCCTCTCACGGGGTAGAAGATGAGGTAACATAAGGATCAGTTTCTTAATGACTAGTGACAAACATTAAGGTCAGGATTTTCTGGCCCTGCCCACCACAGGACTGGAAATTCCTGCCCAAAGCCAATGGACTTTTGGCTGGACTGTCATATTTTCAGTGACACCCGCAATGATTCCCGGACTAATTATCTGGTATAATTAAGGCGGTTCAAATAACCTAAACTAAAATACTCCACAATTGCTGTATATCCCAATTCCCATGTAACCAGCACAAGCCATTTGCAATTTAAAACTACCTACACAGCCTCAGTCATCCCCATACCTCACTGTCGTCACATAGGCCGGGATTTTCCATCCCTGACACCGATGGGCATGGTCACAGGTAGGATGGGAAAATGTGGAGAGCCGTTCGGCTCAGTTGGTGAAACACCCACTAATTGTTCCATTTCTACCATATAATATTTCATAAAATCTGCAACACATAGAGGCACAATTTAGTTCATTATGCCTGCACTGAATTATAAAACTGCTTATCTGACAACTAGTACTGGATGAGCAGGATTTTCTCTAATTAGCTATTGGGAAGACTGAAGCTATTGTTTTCAGTCCCCACCCCAAACTCCATTCCCTAGCTACCGAGTCCCTTGACAACAGCCTGATATTAAACCAGTATGTTCACAACTTTGGGTGTTACATTTGATTGTGAGTTGATTTTTCAACCTCATTTTTGTGTCTTCCCAAAGACCACCTGTTTCCACCTCAGCAACATTGCCCAACTCCACCCTGTCTCAGTTGTTTTGTGGCTGAAACTCTCATTCATACCTTCATTACCCTAGACTCGACTATTCCAATGCACTCCTGACTGGCCTCCTACATCCTACCTTGTGTAAACTTGAGGTCATCCAAAACTCTATGCCCGTGTCTTAATTCACAGCGTCTCCCATCATGTCTATGCTCAATGACCTAAGCTGGCTCCCAGTCAACCAGCATCTTGGTTTTAGAATTCTCATCCTTGTTTTTAAATCCTTCTATGACCTTGCCCCCTCCTTATCTCTGTAATCTCCTCCAGCCCCACAACCCTTTGAGATATCAGCACTCCTCTAATTCTGGCCTCTTGTGTACCTTCGTTTTTATTGACTCCACCATTGGTGGGTGTGCCTTCAGTTCCCTGGAATACCGTCCCTTCACCTCTCCACCTCTCTACCTTGCTATCCTCCTTTACGATGCTCCTGAAAACCTACTTCTTTGTCCAAGCTTTCGGTCAGTTGACTTAATATCTACTTATGTGGCTCGGTGTCAAACTTGGTTTTATGATGCTCCTGTGAAGCGCCTTGGGAGGTTTCATTGGTTAAAGGAGCTATATAAATATAAGTTGTTGTTGAAAGAGCTATCCATTTAGTTCTACTCACGCATTTTTTCTCCATTGCTCTGCAATTCTTCCTTTTCAAGTGTATATCCAATTCCCATTTGAAAATTACTATTAAATCTGTTACTGCCACCTTTCAGGCAGTGCATTTCAGGTCATATCAACTTAATACATAAAAATTTTCTCACCTCCCCCCACCCTTGGTTCATTTACCAACGACATTTTGTCCTAGATTCTTGCAGAAGGTGACTTTTGCGGATATTAAATAATGGAATTGTTGTACATGTTTTAAAAGCTTCAGGAGATGTTCAGAACTGGTGCATGTCAGACTGAGCCTCTTGGTTACATTAGACAGATGACCCTTTGTAGGCCGTTCATGTGTGGCATCTATTGGATATTGATGTAAATGAAGTTTCAGGGATTAAGACGTAGTCATCTTGTTCCATAGACCAAATTTCTATTCCCATGAATATAGAAGATTAACTGGTTATTAAGTTGATGTGTTTAAGATGATTAAAGGAGCTGATAGAGAAGTTAGAGAGAAACTATGGGGCGAATTTTAAAGAGGTGACATGGCTTTCAGCTGTCGACTGGAGGTCTGGCGAGAGAGACATGATCCGTCCGTCCGGGAAGGCCCACCAGTACTATGTGCCAGTCAGTCAGTTCAGAGGTCGCTGGCGGCCTTCCACAGAATCAGGACCCGTCTGCTGAGAGCTGCCGGCCAATCAGAAGTCGGCAGCCCTTTTGCTCATTCGCCCCACTAGGAAGTGGGTGGCTGCTGTCGGAATGACACCCACCAGAGGCGGAGGATCGTGCAGCGACCCAGGCCAGAGGTAGGTGATGGCAGGAGGGGTTTCACGGGATTGGGGTCAGGCATGAAGGGGGTGCAGGGGTTTGGCAACAAGGGCAGTGGGATGGCTCTCAGTGCATGTCACCTCCCACTTTCCCCCTACCACCACTTCCTGATGCCAGATCCCTTGATTCTCAATCAGGCACTGAGTGCCTCTGAAAGAGGGGTTCCCCCCCCCCACCCCGGGAGATCAACAGCAATCTGCACAGGTTTGCTTGTTGTGCCCCCTGCATGATGACAGGCCCACCCACAACCAGGTTAATACTAGTGGCAGCAGGAAGTGACCCTTAAGGGGGCATGAATACCCCCTTAATAGCCTCAATTGGCAGTGGGCAGGAAGGCTACCACAAACTTGATCAGGGTGGAGCTAGGAATGTGGCACTGATCCCAACCACCTGATTAAATTCCCTCCACACCGGCCGCAGGGGAGGGCATTAAATATTGCCCTTTTCCTCTGATGGGGGAGTCCAGAGTAAGAGGGGAAGTAAGCCTTAAATTTAGAGCGAGGTCATTCAAGGTTAAATTCAGAAAGGACTTCATCACACAAATGGTACTCGGCCTCTCTTCCCCCGAAAAACTGTTGAGGTCGGGGGGGGGGGTGCGGGGGGGTCAACCGAAAATTTCAAAATAGAGGTTCTTCTGTTAGGCAATGTATTAAGAGTTAGCGAACCCATGATCTAACTGAATTTCAGGACAGGCAGGAGGGGCTGAGTGGCCTAATCCTGATCCTAAGACAGGCACCCCAGATAATACATATTTTTTTTAAGCTTTGCTTCATTTTACATTTTCAAATCCTCCTTGGGAGCCCTTATGTCTAAAAGAAATCTCATTGAACTGCTCAGTGTTCATCTCCTAACGCTCTTTCGGTGTCGCAATCGACGTTTCCGTTAAAATTCAGTTGTGCGTGGCTGGATTTTACTGCCCTCCCCTTCACATTGTTCCATGTCGTTTTTGTCACGGGAGGGTCTGCCCAGTACCTGCCAAGCTGCAGTGTGTGGCTGCTCACTCCTGCAGCTTAACAGGAACATCTCTGGGTCATGAGGACTCGAAACGTCAACTCTTTTCTTCTCCGCCGATGCTGCCAGACCTGCTGAGTTTTTCCAGGTAATTCTGTTTTTGTAACAGGAACATCATGCGGCTCAGCAGAAACATTAGCCGTATCTCTTTCTCGCCCCTTTCAGCTTTTTTTTTTAAGCTTTTCAACTATAACTCTTCCAAATGTTCCTATCTTGTCTCTTATGAGCCCCGTCATGCACACTTCTTCCTCCTCTCTGCATCCTCGCCTCTTTCGTATCAAGACCAAGATTTTCCTTGGGTCTGCTCCCACCCCTGAGCTGCACTTTAGGCTGGGGGATGCCCGGGAAATCCGGTTTATGGTAGAACTTTGGGTTGTCACTGCACTTCCACTGAGATTTCGGCACCGGAGCAAGAGAAGCTCTAAGTCAAAGTCCTCAGGATCTGAAAACTGGTGAGCTCTTTACCCCCCTCAGTCATTCCTTCCTATCACAATCTAAAACTTTTAAAACGCAAGCTTAGTATCATTTAACATCGCCACGATTTACCTCGCTCACTACATCTTAATTTACCTCAACTCTCACTTACTTTCTCATCCTCAGTGATGTCCGAGCAGCTTCAGCTCCTTGTCTATATTTCTCCATCAACAAACACACTTTAGTGTACAATAGGTGACGCCCGTGGATGGGAAGAAGAATAATTGTATACTTTTTGCAGAGAAAGGCTTTATCTCCAAAGGTTAATGAGGAAATTGACCTGTATAGTATTTTGTGATATTGTTCAAATATTGATGAAGTTACCAATGTTATATAATGCCTTGTTTTTCTTAAAATGTAAATAACACGTTAGGACCTTTTACAATGCTATCTTTTGGAATATGAAAACTAAATTATAAAGAGGGTACTTTATATGGTCTTTGCAAAGAAGAAGCCAAAAACTGTGTATGTTATAGCAGGCAACTGTAATATTACATTCTAGACTATTTTCAATGAAAGGAGTTGGATTTTGCTATTTGTGTATGCATATATGTTTGTGTGTATACATGTATATATGTATATATGTAGATAGAAATATCTCTATCTATATTGATATAGATATTTAATTATAGATATATATATGTTTTATATATATATACACACATATACACACAAATATATATGTAAATACACACACAACAGTAACAAATGGCAAAAATACTTGTTACATTTTTCCTCCCATCATATGTTCCTGTCTCATTGCGAATGCTTTCATCATAGAGATCATTTTCGATAAGATTCAATGTGAAAGTTAATGCTGGATGAGTAATCTTTTATCACAGTGTTCTTAAAAGCGCAAGACGGCACACAGAATGAGAGATGGTTAGGAATAAGTCATGGCTGAATATTTGAAGGGTCTGGATTTTCTGTGTGGAATCTCCCAATCGTTCACTGTAGCTTTGGTGGGAGATTCATGGAAACTCCAGAAATAGAATCAATGCGAATTATGACATTCTCCAGATTCCAGCTCAATTTCAGCAGGGGTCTTCAACTCTATGATTTCTGAGTTTGAGAAAGAACCTACATTAACCTACAATTCATGTTTTAAGATATTCAGAAAGCAGCCCTGAAGCTATTTGGGGCTCATTGATCTCACAGTTTCCTCATTTGGCTCTTGACAGACCTGAGTGCCTCTAAATCACACTGTGGAGTGTTACCCAAAACAGGGTCCAGTGTTATTCCCTCTCATTTGCCTTGCTCCCCACAAAGGAGAAGCCAGCATCAGGCATTAGAAGGTAAGGCCATCTCTGTTTCTAGACAGCAAGTGAAACGATCATAGTAAAATTAAAACCGTTGATCCAACAGTGCCCTTCCCTCTGTGGAAGTGAGCATCATCTGCATCCAGAGATTGCTCACGGTAGAATGGTCAAAGAACAAACACACTCTATAAAGATTACAAGACCAAACCCTCCAGTCCATCATCCTTGAGAGTGACCCTCAGGGAGACATGGTTATGAGAGACCCTTAAGAAAGACATTGTGGTCCTTGATAAAATGTTGATAAGCAACCTTCATTTGAAATGCTACTGAACTGATATCCATTGTGTTACAGCTTTGTAATATGTTCCTAGCCATCCATTATTGCCAGTATATCTCTCACAGTTAAGGATTATTCATCAAGCACAGACCTGCAACTGAACTAACGGTAAAATTGGCAATTATGAGACAGAAATGTGATCAGGGAAGAAAGTGTTGAGAAACTAAGAACGTGATTTTTGGTAAGACTGGGATTAATTTTACTTTATTGTAAATCAAACAGATGTATTTATATTAAAAGATATACCTTGCAGTATTAGCTTTTTAGAGATTTTCATATCACTAATGCCACCCTGCTTTATATTAGCAAAGCTGTGGAGTCAGTTTGCCACAGGATTTGTACCCTGGGTGTCAGTGCACAATGTTATGGCCAGAGCTGGCTATATGAAGCCCTTGGTTACACAGTGAAGTTCGTACTGTGTATTTTCTGAAGCAAATTAAAATCATCTGCTCTTCTTGTTCCCTCAACCTGGCCACTATGCTTTCTCTGTAAAAGTGCACATCCCATTGGTGTTGGGGTAGGGAGAGGGGTGGGGGTTGGTTTGGGGTGGGGTGGGGGGAGGTTAAGGGTAGTCTGCAGTTTTAATATCACCTCACTGTTTTTTTATTTACTTATAAAATGTAGAATAAAATGTATTTGGAAAAGAAACAAATGTAAATTCTTAGCTCATTTATTACAATAAATACCCGAATAAAATGTGCACCAAAGTGACTCCTTGCATTTCTCGCTAAATATTCAGTGGAAGTTGAAGAAGACTGGGATTTCTATACAATGGATATAATGATCAGTGAGGGTGTGTGAGTGAATGTGTTTGAGGCAGAGACGTGAGAAAGATTGTGTCCCCAATACTAATTTTGAGGCATCTTTTGTGCAGGGGGGTTTCTGATGTCGCCTGGAAACCTGGAAGGAATTTCAATGCATGGGTCTGTGACATTTTATCTCTGCCGCTTCGTTATAATTCTACTGCCAAGTTTGGTGTCAATTGTGCAGCAGTGGGCATGATGAGGACCCACACAATGCCATCCCAATTCCAGTATTTAAAAACCAACCCAAAGTGGAATTCGGGGGTGTCACAAGGCTTTACAAAGAGAGCACAATTGCAGACGATAGAACAAGGACACTCAAAGGCGCTATTCCTCTTTAATAACATCATGGTCGATGCAGGGCTGCCAGCTGTAAGGAGGTGGAGATAGCAGTGGAAGAAACTGCAGCAGTACTGTTGGCGCCAAGAAGTTATGACTGAAGGCGGCGCAGGAGGTGAGCAGCAGGAGCTTTGGGCCACCCTGTTGGATACAGAGCAGGAAGTGCTTTAATGACCTTAACCAGCTCAGGAAAGATGATTAGAGTTGCACATTCACATACATTCTGATATGCACATCATCCTTTCCACCTCACTCTGCTGTGCCAAGTCTGCTCCATCACATACTCCTCATACTCACTTTCCTTGCAAGTGTACACATCCTTCTCTTTTATGCACTTCCTCACACCCCCATCTATCCATTTGCCACTGCCGCTCACCCTGATCCTTATGCAATCTGATACTTCTCCCTGATAACCACCTTCACCAAATCCACTGGATCCACTGGGCGAAGGTATACCAGCAGTGTCACTCATTGGTCAGTGCTTTCTGCTGTTGCAGGAGAAGAGTGCAGAACACAAGGGAGGGAGAGAACAGGAGGTGGTCATTCATGGATCTCACAGCTGACAACAGCAGATAGAAAAGAGCTGGAGATCAGTGGCATCTTGGCACCCCTGGGCATCAGAGTTCGGGACATGGCAGCTACCTGGTGACAACATTGAATGTAATGAACACAAAAACCATACAACAGTCAGCCATGTTGACACGATTTAAGCAGCAAATGAAATCTGACCACCTTCACATTTATAAGTAGCAACATCCTAACCTTGCCAGTACTAAGCCCTAGCTTTTCTCTCCACCAGGACTTCCATTCACACAGCAGCTGCCAGTGGACCTCATAGATAATGAATCCTCAGAGGATTCCTTCTCAGGGTGCACCAGCACAGGGCTTATGCTTATCCTGCAGCAGAGCAGATGCCCACATGTCAATCAGCCCAGTTAGACAGATAGTTGGGTTTTCACCTGTTGGCTCACAGTTCAGAATTAACTAAGGGCAGATAAGGGGCAAGAATAGCAGTGGGGAGTCCGTGCTGGAGCGCACAGCCCCCTCCAAGTTCTGCTCAGCTAGACACAGGTGCTGCATCTCAGGAGCTTTCACTGAAAAGGGTAATTATTGAGGAGGGCCGCAAGATCTGCAATGTACTGACAGGTCTTCCGTATACACTGTCCACAATGGCAGAGAGATTAGAGGAGCCCATCACAAGCATGAGTGGGTTGATATCACAGGGAATTGCAAAGATGTCTTCTTACGTGGATAGAGTGGCCAACTCCCTGGAATATCGTTCGCAGCAATCAGGTGATTCCACGCAATCCTTAACCCAGGCAGATTGTGGATGCCAACGTGCCTGCCAACTTCACTGGGGTGACAGGCACCTTAGCCTTAGCCAGGCAGCTCTGCAATGACCAGCACCAAGCTGCTGTCCAGTGCCGTGCTTGCTGTGAAGTATGGCTGGCCCATGAGAGGTGAAGGCGAAAGGTTGGGGGTTGGGGAGGGGGGGTTATGGGGGGAAGGGGGTGCATATGGAAATAGGGACTCAACTCAAAGTGCTCCCACTTCTCACCCATTGCTCCGCCCTCCACCTCAGCCAGTACTGCTTGTGCTGCCTTCTCCCCAGGTGTCCGAAGCTGACAAGCGCGTGTTGAATAATCTTTAATCCTCACAGTCTCCAAATCCCAAGTGTTGTCAGCCAAGAGCATTTCCAAGTCTGAGCTGCCTCGCTCCGACACCTGCTGAATCCTCAGTAGGGGAGTTGGAAAAAGAAATAATGAAGCTTTGCAGATGTGTACAAGGCTATGAATGTGGTTGAGAAAATGTTTTCCTTTGACGTTTCCACTCTTTGAATCATATTAAATGTATTGCCTTGGACAATTTTCCAATGTTGCGTGCTTTTGGTTGCTGGGTTGTAACTTGCCCTTTCAGTTGCCCATTGACAAATGGGAAGCCAAAATTTGAGGGGATAGCAATGATGGAGTGGCACAATAGGTGAATGGTTGGTAGCAGGATTGCTTTGGTATCAGTGGGATTAGGGGGAGCGGGACTGAGGATGGCCTTTAGATACTTGCATGAGTCTTGTCCTGATAACTAACTGAAACTTTGAGCTATATAGAACAAAGAACAAAGAAAGGTACAGCACAGGAACAGGCCCTTCGGCCCTCCAAACCTGCACCGATCAATTGCCCGTCAACTAAACCATTTTGCACTTCCAGGGTCCGTATCCCTCTATTCCCATCCTATTCATGTATTTGTCAAGCTGCCTCTTAAACACCACTATCGTACCTGCTTCCACCACCTCCTCTGCAGCGAATTCCAGACATTCACTACCCTCTGCGTAAAACACTTGCCCCGCACATCACCTTTATAGTTTTCTCCTCTCACCTAAAATCTATGTCCCCTAGTAATTGACTCTTCCACTCTGGGAAAAAGCTTCTGACTACCTACTCTGTCCATGCCACTCATAATTTTGTAAACTTCTATCAAGTCGCCCCTCAATCTCTGTCGCTCTAGTGAGAACAATCTGAGTTTCTCCAACCTCTCCTCATAGTTAATAACCTCCAAACCAGGCAGCGTCCTGGTAAACCTCCTCTGCACCCTCTCCAACGCCTCCATATCCTTCTGGTAATGTGGCGACCAGAATTGCACGCAGTATTCCAAGTGTGGCCTAACCAAGGTTCTATACAGCTGCAGCATAACTTCCCAGCTTTTATATTCAATACTCCTGCCAATGAAGGCAAGCATGTGATATGCCTTCCTGACTACCTTATCCACCTGTGGACCTGTACACCCAGATCCCTCTGCCCATCGACTCACTTAAGGGTTCTGCCATTTATTGTGTAATTCCTGCCTGTATTAGACCTTCCAAAATGCATTACCTCGCATTTGTCCGGATTAAACTCCATCTGCCATTTCTCCGCCCAAGTCTCCAACCGATCTATATCCCGTTGTATCCTTTGACAATCCTCTTCACTATCTGCAACTCCTCTAACCTTGGTGTCGTCTGCAAACTTACTAATTATTCCAGTTACATTTTCCTCCAAATCATTTATGTATACTACAAACAGCAAAGGTCCCAGCACTGATCCCTGCAGAACTCCACTAGTCACAGCTCTCCATTCAGAAAAGCACCCTTCCACTGTTACCCTCCGTCTTCTATGACCAAGCCAATTCTGTATCCATCATGCCAGCTCACCTCTGGTCCCGTGCAACCTGAACCCCAGGCAAACTGGGCAGAAATGTGAGTGCCTGGCACTACATTGGGGTCTCTGTCTTCCATCTCCTCCTCCAAAGGTTTGTCAGCAGGCAATTTGTACTCAGTACCTTGTTTGAAACCTTGATGCTGTGTAATGTTATGCAGACAACAGTGCAGCACACAACAATCCTGCTGGTGGCCCTGTTAGTGCATACTGAAGAGGACTGGGGGGATGGGGGAGGAGGGGTCTCCTCCAGATCTGTCCAGGGTCCTGAAGCACATCTTGAACTTGACCACTTGTTCAATGACAGTTCTGGCTGTCATCTGGATTTTGTTGTCATGTTCTCAGACATAATTGGTTGCATTTCCCCTGGGTATCATTAGCCAAATTTGTGGTCTGACGGCTATTCCTCGGGTCTGCTTGCAGGTCCAAAGAGACCAGGGAGCTTGGTTTGATACAGACCAACTTCATCCTGGTAGTTCCCTGAAAATCTGGCACATATCTGAACAACTGCTTCTATTGATGCATTTGCAGTCAGGTCAGCTCAGATCGGGGTGGTGGGTGGGGTGGAGTGGGGGGTGTGGAGTCGGTGGGTCACAGGGGGGGAATCGGGTGCTGGGGGCCAGTCAGGTTGGGTTGGGGGCCAGTCGAGGTTAAGGGGGTAGTTGGAGGCTCAATAGAGAGGAGTTGGGGTGTCAGTTGTATAGTTACCCAGGAATTAGACTAGGATTTTTCTGTCTAACATTTCCTCGATAACTATCTGGGTAAGTAAGCCAGAACTGTTCAAAGTCACTGATTCAAACTCAGAGTTAGCAACTTTTTCAGAGGATCCCGGGGAGCAGAGGAATTGCCCATCAGTTTTGTTCAAACTTCCTGGGCAATACCCAAAAGTCCTTCCAAGGGGTTGCACAGTCACACAGTGTATCCTCTGGGGTATGTCTGATGTCCTGCTATCTGGACACTAGGTGGTCTAGGCCACTTTATTGTATATCAGAAGGGAATTAAACAAAGCAAGCGCTATTAAAAGTTAATAAGTTAAGGCTTATAAAGACTTATGCTACAACTTCAGTTCTATATTTTTACTTCCCCCAGGGTTCCCTTATCTTAATAAACCTTGAAGGTCCATTCACTTCTTCTCTGGGACCTAATCAAAGGTATATTATAGCTCTCCGGAATTTACTCTATTCCTCTTCAGCATTCCAGCTATTCTCCAACGTACAACATTTCATGAGGGTTCTTCCATTTACCCTCCATGACCCTGGGTTCCACAGTTCAAGCACAAGCCTCCCTCCTGGGCAGTGGCTGAAAACATCAGAAAACTTCCCTCGGTTTCCAATAGCCCGTTGCTATGGTTTTGAACAGTAACCAAGCTAATTACTTCTGGAACTCCAACTGCAACAAGGTTAACCTACCTTTAACTGAGTGGATTATTGTAGATTTCTTCCTTTAGCTTCCAGCTAAACAAATCTTCCTGGCATTTCCCCCCCAGCCCCCCTCGCCCCTTGTCTTATGCTAAACACCAGGTTCCACATCACAGGCTGTGTCATGGCTGAAGCGAGTTAGTTAGCTCAGTTGGCTGGTTTGTGATGCAGAGTGACGCCAACAGTGTGGGTTTAATTTCTGTACCGACTGAGGTCATCCATGAAGACCCTGCCTTCTGAACCTTGCCCCTCGCCTGAGGTGTGATGACCCTTGGATTAAATTCACCACCAGTCGTCTCTCCAATGAAAGAGCAGCCTATGCTCCTCTAGGACTACGGTGACTTTCATTTTCAGCATTTACTCTACTTCAGGTTAGGTCTGGCTTCACCTCTTGACTTCCAAGAAGCTACAAGCTATGTAAGACCCAAAGCTGACACAATCTCTTGGCTGCTTTTCCAAACATCAACCAGCCTTGCCTGTTGGCCAAGCCCGAACTGAAGTCATAGAGATAAACTCAAAAACAAAAAGTCTCATTAAACTCCACCCATTTCCATGTCAATGTGACACACGCAGCCTTTTCTTAGGTTAAAAAAAAAACAAATTAACAACCTTTTCATTCCAAAGCTTTCCTTAATTCTGGGAACCCACATGAATGACTTGGCCCTTCCTGGAATGTCTGCAAATGTCAGGTCTCCAGCTCTTTAGCTAAGTAAGCCCACCTGCTGTTTCCGATCCTACCTTTCTAGATGTTAACCTCTTAAGTCAACATGGGCGTGACCTTTTAAGTGTAATAAACTCCAAGCTTGTTTCAATTACTTTTATTTCAGGGTTGCTCATCAGTTTCCAATCAGATTTTAATTCCTAAAACAACAAATTATATTCTGTAAAACATATGAATTATGAACTAGATATTTGCAACAGTTTCAATTGCTATATTTAATTGAAGTTTTGATAAGCCCCAAGCACTATCATTGTGTTCTCATCTGGGTCGAAATGATGAGTTTCAGGAACCACAGGAAACAGATAATGTGCCATTGAATTTGAAGGTAGGTTGAAGCATCACTACAATGGAATGACTCACAAACTTAAATTGCTAACCTACCTCTCCAGGGAGTGCTACTGGCAACTTGCCAAAGGCACCTATGTTAAACTCAAAAGTTAACAGGCGCGAACAAGTGTGGGTGTCTAGAGACCGTGTATATGAGTGGAAGTGGGCGTGTGTGAGAGAGAGAGATTGTACATGTGTGAGAGTGTGTACATGGGCAGAATTTTTAGGCGGGCGCGGTGCTCACCCAATTGGATGGGAAATTGCGCAAGATGAAGTCGGGCGAGCATCTTGATGCCATCCCGCGCTCGCAAGATTTTTCAGTCAGCAGGTGCACGCAGAATTCAGAAGTGTGCCCGCCAACAATTAAAAGAAAATTGTCTCCGATTTTTTGTAGTCCGTCCAAACTTACGGTTGGTTGGACGGGCGAATCGGCCAGACGCACTTTGCATTTTTCGCAAAACCTCATCCAAGGGTGGGATGAGGCTTCCGTTATTAAATGAAAGAAAAAGAAAAATCTATGGACAGCATTTTAATCATGTATATGTTCAGTTGACTGATTGCACATTTTTTTCCTGATTTTAAAAACTTTATTTGATGCTTTTCAGGTTTTCAGCTCCCTGAGGCCGCTCTCTGCCTTCAGGGAGCTCTCTGCCAGCGCTCACCAGTGCCCGCACTGATGTCAGGCCCACTCTCCTCCCACCCCCACCCCAGAAGCACTCAGCTTTGCCAATTAACGGCCAGCCACCATGAAATTGTGGTTGGGGGCTGATCACAGTCGACAGTCAGTTCCCTGCCGATCCCGGATCTGCCGCCCGATTGTGCTCACCCACCGGCCTAAAAATTCTGACCCAAGTGTGAGAGTGTGTATATGTGGGAGTGTGCATGTGTGTGAGAGTGTGTATATGTGGGAGTGTGCATGTGTGTGAGTGTGTGTATATGTGGGAGTGTGCATGTGTGTGAGTGTGTGTATATGTGGGAGTGTGTGAGAGTGTGTATATGTGGGAGTCTGCATGTGTGTGAGACTGTGTATATGTGGGAGTGTGCATGTGTGTGAGAGTGTGTATAGGTGGGAGAGTGCATGCATGTGAAAGTGTGTATATGTGGGAGCGTGCATGTGTGTGAAAGTGTGTATGTGTGCATGTGTGTGAGAGTGTGTATATGTGGGAGTGTGCATATGTGTGAAAGTGTGTATGTGTGCGTGTGTGAGAGTGTGTATATGTGGGAGTGTGTGTGTCTGAAAGTGTGTTTTTGTGGGAGTGTGCATGCATGTGAAAGTGTGTATATGTGGGAGTGTGCATGTGTGTGAGAGTGTGTATATGTGGGAGTGTGCATGTGTATGAGTGAGTATATGTGGGAGTGTGCGTGTGTGTGAGAGTGTATATATGTGGGAATGTGCATGTGTGTGAGAGTGTATAAATGTGGGAGTGTGCATGTGTGTGAGAGTGTTAATATGTGGGAGTGTGCATGTGTGTGAGAGTGTTAATATATGGGAGTGTGCATGTGTGTGAGAATGTGTATACATGGGAGTGTACATGTGTGTGAAAGAGCGCATACATGTGGGAGTGTGCATGTGTGAGAGCACGTCGATGTGGGAGTACACGTGTGTGTGAGAGAGAGCACATTTTTGTATGAGTGTTGTGTATTCACTTGCTGCTGAAAATGACTAACTCAAAGCTACAACGTTTCAGCATTATGGAGGAAATTGGATCTGGTGGGGTGGTGGTAGGAACATTTAGTGGATAATTCAGAGTGTCAAATCTCCTTTCAACAGGTGTTGTGAACAAACTTGAAGAACTTTTTCCGTTTTTGTTTTGACCTGAAAATACCAATATTTGATATTAAATAAACACTGGTAACGCCTAGATAAAAACAAAAAAACTGCGGATGCTGGAAATCCAAAACAAAAACAGAATTACCTGGAAAAACTCAGCAGGTCTGGCAGCATCTTTTCTGGAGAAGAAAAGAGTTGATGTTTCGAGTCCTCATGACCCTTCGACAGAACTTGAGTTCGAGTCCAAGAAAGAGTTGGGATAGAAAGCAATGAAGGTGAGCAAGGCAAAAGAGAGGTACGGAAATCTTGTCGCAGAGAGGAACAGAACTTCTTCAAGGAGGTAGGCATTTCTTGAAGAGCAGTCCAACTCTTTCTTGGACTCGAGTTTTTCCAGGTAATTCTGTTTTTGTACTGGTAACCCCTGCCTCAGCTATAGCACTGACAGATTATCAACTGGGCAGCAAATGAATTTCTGGGTGTTTTCAGCTTCCCCTGTTTTAATTTTAATTTCAGATTTCCTAGGGTTTCTTTAAGCCTGGTTTGACTGCCTTCTGATGTGGCTAACTTGTGTCTATCTGTTATCTGAGATGGAGACAGTCATTTCAGCACGTGTGACCCCATTGCCTTACTTAGGCTCTAATAGGGTTGCTATTTCCTAGAATCTGAGAACGTCACAACGCAAAAGGAGGCCATTCAGCCCATTGTATCTGTGGTAGCTCATTGTAAGAGCTGTCCAATAGATCCTGCTCCTCTGCACCTTCCCCATGGCCTTGCAAATTTCTCATCTTCAGTAAGCCATCAGTGACAGGTTACATTTTCAGAGAAAATCCTCCTGCTCGGACTGTAACATTGAGAGTGTATATCAAGTTTGATCATCATTCTGATGGTTTATGGGGTTGTCATACCTATTTTCCATCCTCTCATGTTACAGCGCACTATCACTCACTTCGAATCTGAATTACTGATAGTTTTTCAATTACAGATATGCCAGCAACAATTACAGTGAAATGATGGGTTTTCAAACCCAGTTAAAATCATGCAAATTATCTTCAGCTTTTCGTTATCCCTACGGCACATGGGTTCAGTTTGGGGGAGGGGGAATGAGCGTCTTAATTTATTGCTTTACTCAGCCACCTCCCACCCTTTTATAATTCCACAGATACGATTTCTGCTGTTCTCTGACTCCAAAATAACACATCTGCTAAGATCTTGCTCTCCCGGCAACCTGCGTTGTAAAATGACAATCTGAAATTTGTACTTCTTCGTCTTGAGTTCTCTGCCTGAAGGCGGGTCTGACCCACAGTGTCACGACCTGCATCATGAGTAGGGAGAAGAATGCAGGTCCCGAATCCACTCCAGCCGGAATGGGGATCGAACCCTGTGCTGCTGGCACCAATCTGATCCACAGCGGCCATCCAGCCAACTAAGCCAAGCAACACCGCCCACCCACCCCCCCACCAATCCCCATCCCTGCCCGCCAGGATCTTGAGTTGCTGTGGCAAAATACACTTTTACATGCATGTTATAGCCTTGAGCTATGGATAGTGATGGTTAGAGGCTCCAATTCCTTTCAGTCACATGGCTGACCAGGAATCTCTCGACTCCCACCTCCTTCCATTGGTGTGTTATGGAAGGACTTGCAAGTTGATATCAGTTTAGCCATATTATGAACACACCTTCTTTGGCCAGACCATCCTAGAGTGGGACTTAAAGCTGCAGCTTCTGGCTCAGAGGCAGGGACATTACCCACTTTCTGTTTAATTCCTGTATGCTGATGTAACCAAGGAATAAATCTCTTTATTTTCGTGCAATGGTTGATATTTGCAAGTTAGTATTTCGGCTACACAATTTCAAGGCCCATAGATTTCCATTCACAATTCAAAGACCTTTCTTCATTATTCTTTCTCAAGATGTGGGCTTCTTTGGCCGTGCTAGCGTTTATTTCCCATCGCTAATTGCACCTTGAGAAGGTGGTGGTGAGCTGCCTTCTTGAACCGCTGCAGTCCCTGTGCTATCAGCACACCCATACTGCTGTTAGGGAGGGAGTTCCAGGATTTTGACCCAGCGACAACGAAGGAATGGCGATATATTTCCAAGTCAGAATGTTGAGTGGCTTGGAGAGGAACTTGCAGGTGGTGATGTTCCCATGCATCTGCTGCCCTTGTTCTTCTAGATGGTAGAGTTCACAGGTTTGGAAGGTGCTGTCGAAGGAGCCTTGGTGAGTTTCTGCAGCGCATCTTGCAGGTGGTGCACACTGCTGCTACTGTGCATCGGTAGTGGGAGTGACTGTTGGAGGTGGTGGATGGGGCGTCAATCAAGTGGGGCTGCTTTGTCCCAGATGTTGTCAAGCTTCTTGACTGTTGTTGGAGCTGCACTCACCCCGGCTGGTGGAGAGCATTCCATCACACTACTGGCTTGTGCCTTGTAGATAGTGGACAGGCTTTGAAGAGCCAGGAGGTGAGTTACTCACCGCAGGAGCACCAGCCTCTGACTTTGGCTAAAAGCTCCATTTCAGCCTGACTTCAACAAAAACCATGTTCAAGTTCAGAAAGAAATATCAGATAAAAAGCCATGTGAAACAGCAGAACCTGTCAGAAACCCCAAGTACATTGCCAAAGTTACAACACAACTTATATTTATATAGCACCTTCAACATAATAAAACATTCCAAGATGCTTCACAGGAGCATTAGAAGATAAAATATGACACCGAGACACACAGGAGACATAATAAAACATTCCAAGATGCTTCACAGGAGCATTAGAAGATAAAATATGACACCGAGACACACAGGAGACATTAGGCCAGATGACCAAAAGCTTGGTCAAAGCAATAGGTTTTAAGGAGTAAACCAAGGCAGAGTGCTGGAGAGTTGTCGAGTTGGAATTCCAGAGTTGGGGCTGAGGCAACTGAAGGTGTGAGCACCAACAATGGAGCAATTAAAATGGGGATGCACAAGTGACCAGAATTAGAGGAGCACAGGTATTTTGGAGGGGGGTTGACAGAAAAAAAATAAAGTTTTCACCTATTGTCCAATTCAAAGCTAAAGAAGTGAGAAAGGGGTAACTCCAGGAAGTTGAAGAGAAGTGTAGTTTTCATGTGAAGTGGAGTTAGAGGGTGGGAGATGATCGGACCAGGGCATGCAGGTGTGATTCAGTCTCCATTTTAAAGTTGTGTGATATGTTATTATTTTTACGCAATATAATTTGATTTTATAATACTCATACTAAGATGTATGGTAGTTTGAGAGACAGTGAGGTAGAGTTGTATGCTACTTCTCATGAAGATGGCACTTCACCCAGACTTCTTGTGAACACCGTTAAAATAATGTGTTCCCTTGATGTAGAAGATAGCCATGATCTTATTGAATTGAAAAGCAGGCTCATGAGGCTGAATGGCCTACTCATGTTCTTAGTTCTTGTGCTCTTAACTCCACTTTTCTGACACCTCTGTACCTTTGTTCCCCTTAGCGTCCAAAGGTCTATCCATCTCAATTTTGTACATACTCAACAACTAATCATCCATTGCAGTAGAGAATTCCAAAAATTCACAACCTCCTGAGTGAAGAAATTTCTCCTCATCTCTCCTAAATGGTCAACAGATGGCCATCTGGCTGACCAGTTCAGTGAGTTCTTGATGGACAGGTAGATCATCTGTTCAACCTGCTTCAAAGGTTTCAATGTATTCAGTGTTAGCATCTTTGTTGACAAAGCTGTGCAATAGAATCATGTTGTGAATGCTTGGCTGAGCTCCAAACTGACTAATGGATTCAGCTGTCAATGGGACTTTCAGCTTTGTTTGATTGACAGTTTTAAGAGTGTGTAATCATGTTACCTTCATTTGCAGTGATTCTTCAATGGCTGTATGTTTTTTGGACAAGATTAAAAAATGTTAAAAGGATTAAAGTTTTCTTCAATCGGAGTAAGAATGGGTGTGTTTGATTGACATTTTATGAGCCTTTGAGAAACGTGAACCGATTTTTAATTGGACACCCATTTATTTTGATAATTTTATGAGCATGTCAAAGAATTACCAGTGTTAATATAGGGCTTATGAGTTTTCCCCATGGTGGATAGTAAGAAGGTTGCGTCAAAGACGCAACCGTTGTCTGGGCCTCAATAAATCAGTGCCCAGGCAACACATTAAAGTCAGATTTTCAATAATGTTGAATGCAGAAGAGCCCTTTATCCACTGGGTAAAATACTCTAATGCATGTGAACACTTACACTATGCTGGTCAAGTTAATGGTAATTTACCTTTTAAGGGTGAAGCCCTATAATCAAATACTGCATAAAAACATATTTAACTTATCATAGCACATCTAATTATAACAGTTGAAATTGGAAAGACCTTTGAAACTTGCCTGTCAAAAGATTCCCAGCTCCACTTTAGGCTTCCCCCAATTTTCGTGACTCCTCAGAGGTGCCATGAACTATGTCTCTTACCAAAACAGGCATGATTACATGAAAATAGCGGGAGTCTAAAATGCCCACTCCACAATGGACTAGGCAAGGATGGCATTGTTGGAATGTGGGCTCACTCTCTGCACCCTTACCCTCAGCCCATAAAAATCCCAAATGACAGGAATGGAACAGGAATCCCAGGTTTGGGCTCGGCCCACTACGTTCAAACCCCTGCTCCCATTACAACAAGGATGAAGGCATGAAAATCTAGTCCTGAAAAAGAAAAAGTGAGGGTGTGTGCAAGAGAGAGAGAAAATCCCATTCATCAGTTTCATTTATGAGACAGAATTTGTTAGTGAGAGAAAGCGCTCATGTGAGGTAGAGAGAACGTGGAGTAACCATGAGTGTGTGTGAGAGAAAGAGAAGATTCCTGTAGTATTGCTAACAGAGATTTGGAGGACTTGCTGCTTTAGAACAATAGAAATATTATTAACAAACCATAATGGAGCAAGTATAACAGGAAGTAAGTGTGACACAGGAAGGTCTTGCTGTACAAAAGTCTTTTAACCTATTTTATGTACATTGTAAACGGTGAAGCAAATACTGTCATTTTTTTTAATGCAGTTCTTCCCAAACTAAAAGCAATCATTTTGGTGGCCAGCCTGAAAAGAACACTCAAGGACTAAGATAATATTGAGAGGACTTACTGATGCACACTTTGAAAATCCAGTCTATAAGTAGACTGATACCGTACATTCTATCACATTAAGATTTGGTTATCTGGGTGCAAGCTTGCAGAAATTATTTTGCTTCCCATGAATAGATAATAATGTTTCTTTCTAGTCGACGTCATTGAAGCAGGAGACAGAGCTTCAATTATAGCACTTCATTTTAAGATAGGTGCTTCTCGATCGAACAAACATGCTGTGTTCTTCTTAAGCAGCTGATAAGTTTTGACGGGTGGTGCTGTCACCAGTACAGTCCCTCTGGTCCAAAGGTGAGAGCTGAGAAGCAACAGACTCCATCACATTATTGACACGAGCTGAGGAAATTGAATGAGACAATAATTATATACATCAGGATGGAGATTGAACCGTTATGAAGGGAATGCTTTCAGTACTGCCTGTATTACTGGTTCAGTATTGGTACTGTACAAGAAACTAGAAAGTGATCAACCAGCCATGATATTCATGTCAGCAGGAATAATAACTTGTATTCATATAGCATCTTTAATGTTGTAAGACATTCACGGAGTGTTCTTAAACAAATTTTGATATCGAGCCACATAAGCAGATATTAGAACAGATGATCACTCTCAACCGCCTAACCACTAGAGGTAGAAGGGCAGCAAATGGATGGGAACACCACCACCTGCAATTTCCCCTCCAGGTCACACACCGTACTGACTTGGAAATATATCACCGTTCCTTCACCGTCGCTGAGTTAAAATCCTGGTACCCCCTAACAGCACTGTGGGTGTACCTATGCCACATGGACTACAGCAGATCAAGAAAGCAGATTACCACCAACTTCTCAAGGGCAATTAGGGACGGGTAACAAATGCTGACCTAGCCAGCGACGCCCATGTCCCAAAAATGAAGAAAACAAATTCTAGACTGATGTTCAGTGGACAATAAATGCTGGCCTTGCTAACAGTGCCTTCAGCCCATGAAAGAATTTTAAAAAATATTTAGAGAGGTCATTCTCTAGGTCAGCATTTGTTACCCGTCCCTTATTGAATTTTTCAAATAACAACAAAGTGTAAATAAAAGTGCAAAAATGATGGTTCCTGGTTCTCACATTATCGTCTCCTTTGGAAATATCACCATCACCTTTTGCATCATCCCAAAGCCACCAGATGATATTCTAATTCCAGGAAATCTTGTTTGAAACTATCCTTGTACAAAGCCAATCCATTTAAACACCCTCTATCAGATTGACTTGTTTTTCTTCTTTACAGAGGAAAGGAAATGCTTGTTCACTATAGGATCGTGTTTTCTCAGGACCAGTTTTTCCTGTAGTCGGCTCCTCTTTGCATTGAAGCAATAGTCACTTCCAGCTGCACTCAGCATCCTCACAAGGATGGACTTTGACTTGCTCTTGGCAAAGTTCACAGTTGTCAGCAACATCTTCCCTCTGCCTTCATCTCTTATTGCCCTTGAGGAGGTGGTGGTAATCTGCCTTTGTTGATCTGCTGTAGTCCATGTGGTGTAGGTACACCCACAGTGCTATTAGGGGGTTCCAGGATTTTGACTCAGGGAATTACAGTGCTTGGAGCCCAGGCAGCTGAAGGCACGGCCGCTAGTGATGGAGCGATTAAAATCAGGGATGCTGAAGAGGCCAGAGTTGGCCGAGTGCAGATATCTTTTAGACTTATGGGACTGGAGGAGAGGGAGAGGCAAATTCATGGAGGGATTTGAAAAATAGGATGAGAACTTTAAAGTTGAGGAATTGCTTAATTGGGGGCCAATGTAGGTTGGTGCGTATAGGGATGATAGGTGAATGGGACTTTGCGTATGAAAGGACATTTAGCGGAAGAGTTTTGAATGACCTCAGGTTTATGAAGAGTAGAATGTGGGAGGCCAGTCAGGAGCGCGTTGGAATAGTCAACTCTAGAGGTAGTAAAGGCATGGATGAGGGTTTCAGCAACAGAGAACCTGAGACAGGAGTGGAAATGGGTGATGTTATGGAGGTGGAACAAAGAGGTCCTCATGATCATGCGGATATGTTGTCAGAAGCTTATCTTTGAATCAAGTATAACACCAAGGTTCCAAACAGTCTGGTTCAACCTCAGTTGTGAGGGAGAGGGATAGAATCAGTGGCTAAGGAATGGAGTTTATAGTGGGGCCTGAAAACAATGGGTCCCCAATATTTAATTGGAGGAAATTTCTGCTCATCCAGTACTGGATGAAAGACAAGCAGCCTGGCCATTTGAAGGAGGAGGCAGGAGATGTGGTGCTGAGGTAGAATTGGGTGTTGCCAGCATACTTATGAAAACCAATGCTGTGCTTTTGGATGAGATAAACTGAGGGACAGTATGTAGATGAGAAATAGGAGGGGCCCAAGGATAGATCCTCAGTGGGGGCTGGGTCACCAGAATAATGGTGCAGGAGTAGGAAGAGAAACCATTGCAAGTAATACTCTGGCTATGATTAGATAAATAAGATTGAAAGCATGAGAGAGTAGTCCCACCCAACTGGATGATAGAGAGGCATTGGAGGAGGGTGATGCAATCAGTGGTGTCAAAGGCTACAGACAGGTGGAGAAGGACAAATGGGAGAGTTTACCTTGGTCACAATCACATAGGATGTCATTTTTGACTTTGATAGGGTTTTATGGCAGGAAGGATTCAAAGTTGGGAGGCTGGGAAAGACAGGGACAGATTTGGGAGGTGACAACATGCTCAAGGTCTTTGGTGAGGGAAGTGAGGTTGAAGATATGATTGTAGTTTGCCAAGGACGGAGGGATAAAGAGTTAGTTTTTGAGGAGAGTGGTGGTGACCGCAGATCTGTAAAGTCCCAACACTCTACACATAAAAGCAAAATACTGCGGAGGCTGGAGTTCTGAAAGAAAAACAGAAAGCCGGCCTGGCAGTATCTCCAGAGGGAAAAACAGAGTCAACGTTTTGACTCCAATATAAACTCTTCTTTGGGAACCTGGGGTAAAATTTTTAACTCGGCAGACGAGTGTCAGCCCGACCCACTCAAGCTAGAAATGATGCGGGTTGACATCGGGCGAGCGTATGTAACTGTTGTCAAGGCAATTGTATCTGCCACTACCAATTATGATCACAGTTATAGTCATGGAATCAAAGGGAGATGGTAGATTGCCTTTCTGTGGGATATTAGTGAACCAGTTGGAATTTTATGATAATCTGACTCTCTGCCTGATAGCCCTGTCATGTGAAACTCCAAGCTGGGAGATTCGGGATGAACCCTATGGAATTCTAATGAGATTCTTGGAAAGCTTGACAGAGTAGATGCTAAGAAGCTGTATCCCTGGCTGAAGAGTCTAAACATAGGGATCACAGTCTCAGGACAAGGGGTTGGCAATTTAGGACTGAGATGAGGAGAAATTTCTTCAGTCGATTGGTTGTGAATCTTTGGAATTCTGTACCCCAGAGAGCTGTGGATGCTCCGTTGTTGAGCATGTTCAAGACTGAGACTCAAAGATTTTTGGATTCCAAGGGAAGCAAGTGGAGATAAGGTAGAAGATTAACCACCATTGTATTGAATAGTGGGTGAAGATTGATGGGCCATTAGGCTCCTATTTTTCAAATTTCTGGTGTGTTGCGGGGAGGGGTTCGAGAACTTTATTGATTAAGAATCAATTTATTTCTTTCCTTGGCAGCAAAGGGTTCTGATGTATTGGTGTTGGACAACATTTAACTTTGGGAAGTGTTGTATTGACCCCAAACCCATTGGTGAAGTATGAAACTAGACACTAATCCTTTTCTTGACAAGAGGTTTATTTACAGAATACAGCATTACGTATTTCTGTTTCCAACTTATCAACCTAGTGTCCCAGCAGTCTCTCCTTATAAGTACTTAATTAAACAATACCATTCACCTGTGCACCTGAACAATATAATGAACATATCAGTAACAGTCAGGATAGTATAAATTCCTTGGGTCACGTTCCTGCTGCCTTCCCACCAGCCCCCAATTTTACAGGGGTGGTGGTGTGGGGGGGGGGGATGAGGCCTGGGGAGGTCTTTCCGCCCTCACACAAATTAAGGCCCTTAACTGGCCAGTTACTGGGCAGGGTTGGGGGGGGTGGGGTGGTGCGCCTCTATTACTGATCCTCTTTCGAGATCAGGCAATCCCCGTACCCCCCACCCCCAAGTTCTGTCCCCTCTCCGTCCCTCCCTCCACGACCCCCAATCCCATCCAACATATACGAGATCCTGAGGGAGTTTGACAGGGTGGATGCTGAAAGGATGTTTTCCTTTTGTGGAAGAGACTAGAACTAGGGGGACACAGTTTAAAAATAAGGGGTCTCCCATTGAAGGTAGAAATGAGAAGAATTTTTTTCTCTCAGAGAATTGTGAACATTTGGAACTCTCTCCCCCAGAGATGGTGGAGGCAGGGTCAATGAATATTTTTAAAGCAGAGGTGGATAGGTTCTTGACTAACAAGATGTCAAAAGTCATCGGGGGTAGGCGCAATGTGGAGTTGAGGCCACAATCAGATCAGCCTGCTGCTAATTCGTATGTTTGTATGTAACTGCACCCAAACAACATCACATTAGATCCTAGAAACTTAGCCACGTTGCAACTCAATAAAGTAAATCCATCTTTGCCTATTTGAACTGAAACATTTTCCCTCTGCCTTAATGTGAAGCCTGTTGTGGATGTAACATGGTTGCCAACTACCCCCGGGAGCCAGGAAAATCTCTGTTCTGTTTAATTATTCCAGCAACAGCCAGGCGTGACATAGATACTAGACCCCAGTTTTACAGTGGCTGAACTTGTCAAAAGAAATATTCATCTGCACCTTTTTATTCTGATGTGATATTATAGCCTGCCTTTGTGTTTGCTAATAGCAATACCACAGTTAGTGATCTGGAAAGGCAGATAATATATTATTTTCCTTCTTTATTGCGCAATGAAACTGCTCAAAATTAATTGCAGCCTTGGCAGATTGAGCCACCAGACCTCAACTACAGTAAATGGTGGCATATAAGTCGACCTGGCATATAAGATGATGCTATTTTATCAGCACAAAAATCATGTCTTTGCACATACTCGGCATATAAATCGCTTCTCCCCTTTTCAGCCACGACTTACTATGCTCACATTGGTAGTCAGCCTCAATTTTTCACCTCACAAATGCATATTTTACTTATAACTGGACTCAAGGGATCAAGTGGGCGATACAGGCTGTGTTGAGAAAACGCGTGAGAATTTAAGACATGCCTACTCTTTGCTTTGGATGCCATTGACATTTCAAAATGGCCACCACCCACGCCCACCCCAGCAATTCACTTTTATACTCGCCATATCAATTGACCCCCATTTTTGGAGGCATTTTTCAAGGCTTCATAACGTCGACTTATACACCGACATACAAAATATTTCTAGAGAAAAGTTAAGTTGATCAGGGGGCTCACTTCCCAAATATCATGTCCCTTTCCCCCATCTTTTCTTGGGATGATTTAGACTTGGACACCATCAGTATTTTCTTCTAATCCAGCAGAAGATATACTAACACCTTCTAAAACAGTTCACTTTCCTCTTTCTCTAGCTGCCCACACTCAAGAATAGCAACATGCAGTCCAGAAGATGAATAAGAGATGGTGACGTATACTGGGATTCAAACTTGGATCTCCCATTGAGTGTCCAATAATTTACTAGCTGGTGGACAGATCTCAGTGCAAATTTGTCATTAATATGAACAAACAAGTAACATCACTCACAGTGCACCCATATGGTGCTAGTCTACTGAAACTTGTATCAGCTGAGTTAAGGAAGGAAAGCAAGAACTTGCATCTATATTGAGCCATTCATCTGTACACTATGCCATAACCTTGGCCTAACCAAAATCTTCCGCTGGATCAACATCACCTCCTTTCTTTTGTATAAGAACATAAAATATAGAAGCAGTAGCCATTCAACCCATCGAGCCTGTTCCACCATTCAATAAAATCAATGGCTGATCTTCTATCTTAACTCCACTTTCTCACCCAATCCCCATATCTCTTAATTCACATAATCCTAAATAATCTATCAATCTCAGTCTTGTTTATACTCCATGACTAAGCATCCACAGGGCAAGGAATTCCAAAGAGGTACAGCCCCCTGATTGAAGAAATTTCTCCTCATCTCAGTCCTAAATGGCCAATGCCTTGTCCTAAGACCATGTCAATAGTTCTTGGCTCTCCAGTCAAGAGAAACAGCCTCACAGTTTCTATCCTGTCAAGCCCTCTAGGCAAAGTCTCTGGCTACAAATACCAAGGATTACATTTTCTTTTTTTAATGACCTTATATGTCCTACTGCCATTAATAACTGCCCACAGGAATATCTGCATCTCTTTGCAAATTGTAATTTGCAATGGGATGAAGCTACATTGTACCATAATATGCAAATAATTGAACCTTTTAATAGTATAACTAAGAGCCTGCTTTGATAAAGCGGTTTTGCATCCTATGAATGGACCAAAATGATTCACGGTCAATAAATTAACATTGAAATGTGCTCTGTGTTATGTCGATAACACAACAACCAGCCTGTATGTAGTAAGATCCAACAAATATAAATGAAATGAAATACCAAAGCGTTTAGTTAAAGGATCAATGATGGCCAGGCCAGAACACTAGGTGAAACCTTTTGTTTTTCTTTGAATAGTACAATGGGAAGTTTAACATCTACCTGAGCTTGCAGCCATGGCTTCAAGCTAACATCTCATCCAAGAGACACCATCCCCTACAATGCACCACCTCTTAATACTGAACTGAAACGTCAGCCTCGATTATGCGCTCAGGACCTAGGATGTGACCATCAACCCTCAACTTTCCAGTTCTGAGGCAACAGTGCCACCAACTGTGCCCAGCAGGCATCCAGCAACATAAAGCAGAATCACTTCCTTTACACCTGCTAATAAAATTACTGCTTTGCATGGTCGACACTGAGTGGTTCCTGACAAATAGATATTTAGAAATATGGAAGGACTGCAAAGAGGATAAGTGACGTTGCAGGTTAAAGAATGCAATGCGCCTTCGTTTCAGTGTGCGAGGATACTGGAAGGAGGGAGGAAACAATTATGGATATGCTCATTATCTGCTTCAGTATGAAATTTGTTCAGTGGTGCCTGGCTTCTCTACATTGACAGCCCTTAAGGTAGTTGAAGTAACAGCTGTGAATGGTGTCACTGTGCCAATATCATTGCACATTAGTCTGTTTGCAAACCTGCACAGTATTTGCAAAACAGGCAACTGAATCATTTCATCACCACCATAGCCTTATGGTTACTACATGGTCCTCAGCCTTTTCCTGTAATCGGTAACAATGGGATATCCTTTATATTTGACGGCATGTATATATGAATCCTACTAGAGCACTACTTTTATGTAAGATACAAAGTTATGATTGAAACAGAAAATGTGTAACAAATAGAAAAATAATTTGTAGATACAACTTGTTTTGTTTCTCTCTCAGCATTTTGATTGTCACTTTGTTGAAATACTTTTAACTAGTTCACCTTTTTGGCCTTTCTCCTAGTGTTGATCTCCTTGTCCATCTATAATAAGATACAATTTGGAGATGGACTAGCCCCACTGTCATATATGCAAGGAGAGCTCTTTCCTTGCTCATTTTCTGCCCTCTCCCTTTCTCCTGTAAGTGTCCATTTTTTGCCAGCGTTGGTTCCAAGAGCATTTTGAATAAATGATCAGTTAATTTTTTTCAGGGGAATGTTAGGATATCACATAATGAAGCAAAGATTAACTAGTCGTTTACTTATTTTGCTGTTTGTGGGAGCTTGGAGAGGTGGTGGCACAGTAGTATTGTCACTAGGCTAGTATTTTGGTTGCTATAGGGTAATGCTCTAGGGACCCAGGTTCAAATCCCACCACAGCAGGTAGAGAGCTTTGAATTCAATAAAAATCTGAATTAAAAGTCTGAAACAATTACTGATTGTCATAAAAACCCTTGTCGTTCACTAATGTCCTTTAGAGAAGGAAATCTGCTGTCCTTACCTGGTCTGGCCTACATGTGGCTCCAGACCCTTAGGGATGGGCAATAAATGTTGGCCACATCCTGTGAATGAATAAAACAATATGCAAATTGGCTGTCATGTTTAACTGCAAAACAACATTGACTTGAAAAGTAATTCACTGACTAAGGATATAAAAGGCACCATATAAATGTAAGTTTTTTTCTAAGTATCTGTTTTTAAGCTACTTCTAACAAATAATTAAATAAACTACAAATCGAGTATCCTTTATCTGAAACGCTTGGGCCAATTGCGTCTTCAGATATTTTTGGTTTCCTGATCTGCCATATATATGGCAGACTTGACCTACTTACATTCCAATAGCCTAAGCCTAGGCTAGCTATAGTCTACAAATACTATGTTGTTTCTCCATTTACCAACACTCCCACACCCTACTTCTTACCTTAACACTTTTTATACGTGTAATGTAATATTACATTGCTTTATTAATATACAAATTAACTGCATAGCTGTTTAAAAAAAAACATTTGGTTTTCAGATGTATGGATAAAGCATATTCAACTCAAATGACTTGGTCAGGTAGTGGTTACAGCAACACACACTTTTACATGCATGTTGTGCTCTGGAGCTATGGATAGTGATGGCAGAGGCTCCAACACTCTTTCCATCACATAGCTGACCAAGAATCTCTCCTGCTTTTACTGCCTGTCCTTGATTGGAAGAGATTGCGGGTTGATAGTCAACCTGTCTGGCCACATTATGAACATCCCTTCCTTGGCCATCAAGTCCTGGGGGTGGGACTCAAACCCAGACCTCTAGTCCGGAGGCAGGGATGCTACCCACTGCAACACAAAGTCCCCTTAAGTGCTCAGGTACTTGCTTATAATGTAATCATAGAATCACACAGTAGTAAAGGAGGCCATTCAGAACATCGTGCTTATGCAGTCTCTTTGAAACAGCTATCCAATTAGTCACTTGCCCCCCAAAAATTGTCCTTTTCCATGAATGTACTGGATTCCTCTTTGGAAGTTATCAGATGGTGCATTGCAGATAACAACACTATGCCATGACTAAAAAAAAAAGCTTTCATCTTTCCCCCCTGATTGTTTAGTTCGCATGTTTTGACAGTTCAGTAGAAAATATTTTTAATTGTGCCCCCAGAAAGATTGGGGACAATTTTCTCCCCGTCGGGCGGGCGGTTTGGGAGCGGGTGCGAGCGGGCGCAGAGCCGATCGCCGTCCGCAATAGGCTGTGCCCGCCATTTTGCGCCCAGCGTGACACGCACCCACCCAGAAGTGCTCAGTGCTACCTGTGCGGGCAGGGGTGGGGGGGAGGGAGAGTCAGGGCCTGCGGGGATGCATGTGAAAGAGAACAGAAATCTCCCTGAGGCACGGAGGGAGATTAATTTAAGAATAAAACATTGCAAAAAAAGAAAAAAAAATACTCAGGCTTGTCCCCTCATGTGACAGGGACATGGTTAAGTACTTTAATTAAAATTTTAATTTATTTTATAAACCCTTCAAGTAACCTCATCCCGACCGTGGATGAGGTTTCATGAGAAATGCGAAGGCCGCCTGGGCTCTTCACCTGCCCCCCACCCCCCCCCCCCCCCACCGCCACCAATCCAACCCGGCAGCCCTGACAACTCCATTAATTGGGTTATTAATGGCCTTAACTGGCCTTTGACAGTTCGGCGGGCACGCAGCCGACTTCGGTGCACACCCGCCGAACTGAAGATCGGAACAACGCACGGTTACATCGGGACACACGCCCGACATCACTGCTATCAGCATGTAGGGCCCACCCCCACTCGCTCATTCATTTATATAATGCATAGCCCTCCTCACATATATTAATACAAGAATGATAAAAAAAATTAAATTGTCTCCACTAAAAATCCATTGCCATAGCAACTGTGTGCGCCAAGATTGTCTTCTTCATTTGTTGAGGGGGGATTATTTTTGCTCACTGCCTACAGTATCCATGGACCAGCCCAGGTGTCACAGGTCAAGCTGCAATAAACTGAACCATCGTATTTTGCAAAACTTAAAGTAGCATGAAGCCAGTGATCACTATCTTAAAAATTGCCCAGCCAGAACTGCCAGCAGACATCCACAAACAACAAATAATTGAATAATTAAAGAAGGGCTTCCATTCACAAGCGTGAACAAGTTTCAAAGGCTGTAAAGTTTTCCATACAAACTTCCTATAAATGGACCTCTCTAGTGGGTGCAACTTCATACTGGGATTAATCACATTTTGTAAATACACAGTAACTTCATCTATCAGGAAGGATCTTTTTTTAGTTGTACTCCGAATGTGGGTGAGACTGGCAATGCCGCAATTATTTGTTCACTGCCTAATTCCTCTGAGGGAAGTCATGTGTTGTAATGGGTAGCGTCCCTGGCTCTGAACTAGAGGTCTGGGTTCAAGTCCCACCCCAGGGCTTGATGACCAAGGAATGAATGTTCATAACATAGCCAAACAGGGTGAGTATCAACCTGTGAATCCTTCCAACACATGCTAATGGTAGGCAGCAAGAATGGGAAAGAATCCTGGCAGCCATGTGATAGAAAGAAGGTCGGAGCCTCAACCATCGCTGTCCATAGCTCCAGACTACAGCATGTATGTAAAAGTGTATGTTGCCACAGCAAGTCAGACTTCCTGAATGAACTAAAACACACCACTGTTGTAATATGCCTTTAAGGGACAGCAGCAGGACATCTCTAGAAGGGAAATGTGTCATATGATTCAGCCTTGGTTTCAATTTTGCTTTGAGCAGAGCACACATGCACACAGTTCTGATGTCTTCAAGCTTTATTCCTGTTGTGAGTGGTGGCAGAGTTGGTACTATTGATAGATCAGCAGACACTTCTTAGGTGGAATCTCTTAGTTTATTTACAAAGGTACTTAGCAGAAACTGCTTTCACATCAGACTCTATTTCTACACTACTAACATCTAACCACAGACGTAGGCTGTGCTACTCTCTTATTGGGTACTAAAGATCATGTGACCGTCCTTAACATGCATTATTCTTAAAGGTATATTGCACACGAAATAAAACCATAATTACCACATCCCTCCCCCTTTACTTGGATATACTTTTTATATTTACAAATACAATTTTCTCAAGACAACAAACTATTTACGCTTTGTAAGGAATTTACAAGTTCAGTCCTTCAAGTGGTTTCTTAATGCATGTAGAACGTCTCAGCTCTACAACTTCAGATGCTTTGTAAGGGACCTCCTTTTCTGGAGTTGCCTGAACATCAAGCACTTTGGTGGGTGCTGGTAGTTCTGCATTCTCAACTCTTATAGCACATGCTGGTACTAGGTTGAGTGCTCTCAACAGGAAACACTAATCCGTTCGTGAACACTGGTGGAATCAATTGTTTCTCTCTTTCTTAGATGATCTACATGTCTCCATATGACTCAGCTTTCCACCTGTTATAGGTCCCGTCACTGCACTTATTTTACCTGGTAACCACTTCGGTTGTTCGCCAAAGTTTTTCACGAATACCGTCTCTCCCATGGTAAATTTCCTCTTGCAACTATGCCAGTCATGTCTAGTTTTATGACTTCCCTGGCTTCTTTCCACCTTCCCCTCTAAATTCAGCTTTATTAAGCTTAATCTCGTCCTGAGACGGTGCTTCATCAATAACTCCGCAGGTGTGACACCTGTTGTTGTGTGAGGGGTTCTCCGGTAATGGAAAAGAAAGCATGCTAGCTTTGTTGCTAAGGAATCTCCAGTTAGCTTCTTCATGACTGCCTTGAATGTTTGAACCGCCCTTTTAGACAGGGAGGCATCTTAGTGGGGTGGTGAAAAAGGCACATGGGACACTAGCCTTATCAATCGAGACATAGATTACAAAAGTAGGGAGATCATGTTGGAGTTGTATAGAACTTGGTGACGCCACAGCTGGAGCACTGTGTGCAGTTCTGGTCACCACATTATAGGAAGGATGTGATTGCACTGGAATGCAGAGGAGATTCACCAGGATGTTGCCTGGGATTAAACATTTAAGTTATGAAGAGAGGTTGGATAGACATGGGTTGTTTTCGTTGGAGCAGAGAAGACTGAGGGGCGACCTGATCGATGTGTACAAGATTATGAGGGGCATGGACAGGGTGGATAGGGAGCAGCTGTTCCCCTTAGTACAAGAGTCAGTCACGAGGGGGCATAAGTTCAAGGTGAGGGGCAGGAGGTTCAGAAAGGATGTGTGGAAAAACCTTTTTATCCAGAGGGTGGTGACGGTCTGGAATGCGCTGCCTGGGAGGGTGGTGGAGGCAGGTTGCCTCACATTCTTTAAAAAGTACCTGGATGAGCGCTTGGCACATCATAACATTCAAGGCTATGGGCCAAGTGCTGGTAAATGGGATTAGGTAGATAGGTCATGTGTTGGTGCAGACTCGATGGGCTGAAGGGCCTCTTCTGCACTGTGTGATTCTGTGATTCTGTGATTTGAGGTAGGATGGTATGGTGAAGTTTTTATATGAGTGATACCATTGACGCTGATAAATCATTGAAACTCAGAACTCGTAAATGCCTTGCTGTTTTCAGAAACAGTTTCTTCTGGTAGTCCATTAATGACAAAACTTTGATGTAGCTTCTCAATTATAACAGAAGACATTGGTACCTTTGCCTTATGTATGTCCATCCATTTTGAGTGGGCATCAACAATAAGCAGAAACATTGTTCCCATGAAAGATCCCACATAGTCAATGTGTAATCGCACCCATGGTCTTCTTGGCCATTCCCAAGGGTGTAACAGAGTTGTTGAAGGCAACTTTTGCAGTTGCTGACATTGCACACATTTCTTCACTAAACTCTTTATTTTGCCATCCATCTCAAGCCACCATAGGTAGCTGCGTGCTATAGGGTTCACTCGGGATATTCCTGGCTGGGCAGTGTGTAGTTCAATTAAAAGCGGCTTCTTTCCCTTTGGAGGCACTCGTGCTCCCCACAGTAAAATGCCATCCTGGCTGGTTATTTCGTGTCTTCTGTTGAAGCACGGCTTCATTTCATCAGATACGGGTTCTTGTGGCCAATCATGAAGCATTTGTTCTCTTACTTGAGATAGGACTGAGTCCCGACTTGTCCAGACTCTGATCTGTCGAGCGCATATAAGCACAGAATCTTAGAAATTTAACAATAAAACAAGTTCCTGTGGAACTGGGACATCTTCATCATTTTTTTGTAAAGGCAAATGACTAAGGGCATCAGCATTTGTGATTTGATTTCCAGGCCTATGTATGAAAGTGTACTCGTATGCTGCCAGGGTTAAAGTCTCATTTGTGTTCCTGTGTCTTCTTTCTACGTGCCTCCTTCTTTTTAGTGCTGACTTTAATCTTGGCCTTCTTTTCGACTTCAATGTTGATCAGACTACTCTAAGATGCAAGTCTCCCAAAATTTCACCATCTGTCTGCTTCTTAGAAAATTCTGCAACTTTTGCCTCTAAAGCCTATTTGGCTTCATGTAGCTGATTCTTCAGCTCTTCCATCTCTTTTTTTGTATTTGTTTGTTGCCCCCTATAAAATTGAGCCTTGTTGTGTCTTCTCTGCCAACTCATCCTTCGGTTTATTCAGAGAAATGCCGAATTCTTCCTGTTTCTCTTCGTACTTTTCTAGATGGCACCATTTGACACGAGGGAATCTTGTCATGTGTGAAGCTCTTTCAGCAGGTTTTTTTTTTTCCTTTCAAAGGTTGCTCACCTCATCTTGAGCTCTGTCATTAAGCAGGGTCTCTTCGGGTTCCTTCTGTTGTTTGTCCATGTTTTGGCTCAAGACAGCCTGCATTTCTTCAGGTTGTTGAGTCCTTACACACCCCTTTTCCAAAACAGAAACACTCCCAGCTTCCTTTTGGAATCTCAGTGGCCACTCAAGGTCATTTTCCCTTAGCCAGTTGTGCCCTAGGAGGCTTGGACCTCTGCCTCCCAATACCAAAACTGGTAGCTTTGCCGATTGGTTTCGATAAAGGACAGTCACTCTACTTATGCCTCTGACTTGAATGCCTTCACCCGTGTACGTTTTTAATTGGACAGCTGTTTCTTCTAAATGTAATTGATGTTCCCCATTATTCCAATATCTGAAGGTATGTTCCCCAATTACTGCAGTGAAGTTTCTGTGTCCACTTCCATTTTAATAGGTCTGCCATTTATTTTCACTGTTACCAATATTGGTTCTGTCTTTCCAGCTTTCAGATTAAACAACAAGCAAATGTCTGAATTTGTTGTTTCAGGCTCTTCTACATTGTAGATCTCGCTGGGATTTTTCTTTTGTTTAAAAGCCTGCTTGAACCTTTCCTTGCACCGTTTCATTATATGTCCATTTCTGTGACAAAAATAACATTCGATTTTTTTAAACTGCCAATTGTTAAAATACTGCTTGTTTCCACCCCTATTGAAATGATTCTTTGTTTTCACCGCTAAGCCATTTTTTCTCATTTTCCAGCTAGCGGAGGCTGTTTCCTGGCAGAGTCTTGCATTTTCACATTCTTTTTGACTGGGGTTTCCTACCTAATGTGGAGTGCCATTTTGCGCACTCTGTTTGGTTTTGAATCTCTTGCTGCGCTTTCCATGGCCAGTGCTATCTCCAGCGCCTTCTTGAAATCCAAATCACTTAGACAATAATCTCTTCTGAACCGTGTCCTCATTCACACCGCATACTAAATGATCTCTGAGCATGTCGTTTAGAGATGTAGCAAACTCACAATGTTCTGTTAACTGCTTCAAACTTGCCACATAGCAGCAACTATCTCCCCTGGGGCTCTATTTCTCGAGTTAAACTTGAACCTTTGCATCATTACCGAGGTCTTTGGTTGATTCCCTTCATGAGGTCCACCAATTCATCAAAATTTTTTGAATCTGGGGCACTGGGTGCCGTCAAACTTCAAATCAAGCCATAGGTTCTATTCCCACATGTTAAGAGGATCACTCGCCTAATCTCTTCCCCCTAATCTTGACCAGTTGGAAAAAGAATGTAATGAGACCAATCATCCATGGCTGGATTGAAAAGATAAATTCTTCCGAATTGTGGCATTCTGAGAGGGAATTGTCTTTGATCCGAACAGAACTTCTACTTACAATTACAGGGCGAGGTACAGTGCCAATTTCATTTCACCTGATTTCTTCTGTTACACTTGTTTTATCCTCATCGCCAGTTTGTTGTGAACGGTGGCCAAGTCGGTACTATTGATAGAGTTGATCAGCAGACACTTCTTAGGTGGAAACTTTTAGTTTATTTACAAAGGTACTCAGCAACACTACGTGTGTGCTTTTACTTCAAACTCTATCTCCACACTACTAATATTTAACTACAGAGGTAGCCCACGCAACTCTCCTATTGGGTACTAAAGATCATGCAATCTTCCTAAACGAGCATTATTACACACTAAATAAAACCATAATTACCACAATACTTATGTATAACTGTTCTCACATGCCTATACTTAATCAATGAACCAACAACCTGTCTATCAGTTAAAAGTCAACCACTTGCCAAATTTTTTCGTCCCGCCTGTGGCAATGCCCGCTAGTGCCAGGATCGGAAAATCCCGGCCTTAGCTTCACCTTTCACAGACATGTCCTCAAGCTTTCTACCTTTGTAAATGTTCTTATGTGCCTAGTCTAAATAAATGAACTCACAATTTGTTCACACAATCCCTTATGAATGATCAGTGCCTTTATAACAACATAACAGAAAGGTATAGGGAGGGGGATTCCAGAACTTAGGGCCTTGGCAGCTGAAGGCATGGCTCCCAATGGTGGGGTGATGGCAGTGGTAACATGGTGCAGGAGTCACATTTTTACTTAAGTTTATTCCAAATTCCCACATTCCAGTATGTCTACAGCCCTCTCTTATCCTGACTACTTTCACAGCAATAGTTTCAGCCACTTATAAATGAGTGAGAAAGTGTGATTTAGTGGTGGGGAGGAGGAGGTGGGTGGGGGAAGGGTAGATGAAGAAATGTTTACATTCCAAAATAAAATTATTTGTTCAAAAGATTCAGAAAAATTATACAGAATTTTTTCCTTTGTTAACTAAGATGGAGTTTAGAAATAAAAGCAAAATTAAAATGTGTCACTGGTTAATATTTTGGGAGCTTCCTTATTACAGGCATAAGTGTTCATTTTAAGAGTTTACACCCTTAATGCAGAACCTTGCTTGTTGAGGGCACAGATCAGGAATTTAGGTGCATGTTCTGTGTGACTTTCCATCTATTAAAAAAAAATGGGAAATCATGGAGACTGGGGGATGTGCCTGAAGCCTTAATACATGTTCCTATTGGGATCACAACCTCATAAAATGCTTCAGTACAGCTTTGTAGTGACAAAAAATAGTCAATAAAATCTGCTGATATCATCTGAACCATAATGCATTGAATGACTCCCAGTGGGACCTCCCTTGGCAAGCGAAATTGATGTAAGTACACGTAGGTGTTTTGCCCTTTGAAAAGAAATTTCCACTTCTTTTATTTCCATTACTTATGAAGAAAGATGAGAACAAAGCAGATCAAGATAGAACTTAAAAGTCTCCTGATTCAAGTAAGACACTAGCCTTGTACAAAAGAAATTAATCACAAGCTTTGGTGCAGGAGAGCTGAGGGGGCTTATCAAGATAAGGTAAAGGTAATGAATCCTGATGGGCCATTTAACTTGACACAACCGTGAAAGGTTAATTTTGCAAAGTGTCACTAAATGGGAGCTCAGGTCAGCAATAGAACAATAATACACCAGATCTGACCTGTCTAGTAAGGCTCCATGATGGAACAAAGCTTTGCAAAATTACTCTATCTGTCCACATCCAGCCTCTAGAGCAATGGGATCTTCTGGGCGCTAAACCATCAGCGTTCCTAGTGTTGAATGTTAATTGGATTTTTTTAGGTTCCTGTGGACAACGGTTGTACTCACAGGTTACTCACAATAAGACAGGTTTTGGTCAGAAATGATCCTCATACACCAAAGGTGCCAATGAAGGAAGTTCCATAGGACACCTGTGTCAGCTGGGGCTCAGGGCTTTTACCTCCAAGAAAGAAGGTTGTGGGTTCAAGTCCTATTCCCAAGACTTGAATGCAAAAACCTGGACGGACACTCCAGTGCAGTACTGTGGGAGTGCTGCACCGTCAGAATTCCGTCTTTAGAATGGGATGTTAAGCCGAGGCCCCTCCTACAGTCTAAGTTGGATGATAAAATCTCACACCATTGTTTCAAAGAAGAGCAAGGGAGTTCTCCCTGGTGTTCTGTCCAATATTTATCCCCCAGTGAATATCGTTAAAAGCAGATTATCCGGTCATTATCACATTACTATTTGTGGAAGCTTGCTATGTGCAAATTGGCTGCCACATTTCCAACATTACATGCGAACATACAAACATACAAGTTGGGAGCATGAGTAGGCCATTTGGCCCTTCGAGCCAGCCCCGCCATTCAATAAGATCATGGCTGATCTGACTGTAACCTCCTGTCTACCCCTTTATTTATCAAGAATCTATATATCTCTGCCTTGAAAACATTCAAAGACTCTGCTTCCACTGCCTCACTGCAAAAATACTTAATTGGCTGTAATTAAGGAGGCTTTGTGACCTCCTGTAGTAATGAAATGTGATCTATAAATACAAGTCTCTCTATCAACATTGTAATGGTGTTGAACATTCATCAGTTAGCTTTGTGCCACTATGCGGGGCCCCACTTGGACTTTTGCATTCGTTTTAAACCGTACTGCATTGTTCAGCTCATTAGTATGGTCTAATCAGAGCTGGGAGGTCAGCAGTCTTGCATAGACATTCAACATCTAACCCCTTTTAGATTTATGAATAACATATTCTTGGCTGACAAAGCACAAGCAGGATGTTAAGACCAAGATAGATAGGTTCTTGATTGGTATGGGGATCAAAGGTTACGGGGAGAAGGCGGGAGAATGGGGTTGAGAAACTTATCAGCAATGATTGAATAGTGGGGCAGACTCGATGGGCCAAATGGCCTAATTTCTGCTCCTATGTCTTATGGTCTTATGGTCAAAGAGTTTGATTGTCCACTGCCAACTGTAGATAATGAGGTGCTTACTTAATTGCTACAAAGTACAAAGCATCAAATTACTAGGGCCAATGATTTGCTTGAATTCCACAATATTCTTGTAGACAGTGCATTGGACCACCTTTGTCAGTATCAGGCCAATTACCAATGACAACGCTGGAAAAGGTGAAGCTTTAATTGAGGTTGAGAATTATGTGGATTGAAGCTGCCTATTTATAAGCCATTTATATGATTTGTTTTTGTGGGTTTGTGTGCTTATCAAGCTGTCACTGCTGGGTAATGAACCTATTTTGAGGACTAAGCTTCAGCATCAGGTCCTCCCCGGTCAGGCACATTGCAGGATGGATGTTGGATGGACAGCTGCTCTACTCTGCACCAAAGACTTGCCTCAATCCTAACTTCATTTCAGTGTTAAAGCACCAAAATTGCCAGACTCTGCTCCCAGTGATAAGACACAGATCAGGAGAGATCTAATTGAACAGTGGAGGAATGGGCTGAGTGATCAACTCCTGTTCCAACGTACGGCATCTCACAGTAAGGGCAGATGGTGGTGTAGTGGTAATGTTGGTGGACTAGTAATCCAGAGGTCCAGGCCAATGCTCTGGGGCTATGTGTTCAAACCCCACCATGGCAGCTGGTGAAATTTGAAATTCATTAATAAATCTAGAATCTAAAACTAGTCTCAGTGTTGGTGATCATGACAAATATCAGTGATTATAGTTATAAACCCATCTGGTTCACAAATGACCTTAACAAATCTGATTTGGTTGACTCTTCACTGACCTCTGAAATGGCTGAGCAAGCCACTCAGTTCAATGGCAATTAGGGATGGGCAACAAAGACTGGCCTTGACAACAACACCTACCTCCCTTAAGGGTTTAATTGTAAACCACTGATGGGTTGGAGTGAATGCTAGCTGTCAGAATAGCTGTTATCTATGCCAACTATGGCTTCCTTCAGAGTTGGTTTGGGGTGAAACAGAGCTTGAAACATGATCCTGGGTTAAAACTGACATGGGACACCTACCAGAGCGTCATAACTGAGGTGTTCACACAGTATTACTCACATTCACTTCTTCTTAACTCACTGCACCACTTCAATACATGACCCTCCTTCTCCTCCAGGTATCAGGCCCTAAGGGGGCATTGGTGACCATAGGCTTGCATTGTATTGGCCCATGATTATGTTTGGCAAAATATTGCAGTGGTTTGCCATTGCCTTTTGCAGTATGGCTGACTAGGAAATCCTCCCCCTTTTATTGCCTGCCATAAGGCGTATTGGAAGGATTTACATGCTGATAATCAGCTAGTTTGGTTACATTATGAATGCATCTTCCATGGCCTTCAAGTCTTGAAGTGGAATTTGAACCCAGAGGTAAGGATGCTACCCACTGCACAACCTCCTTACCAGTACATGATAAAAGTACATAAAAATGAATGCATGGTGAAAGTAATGCAAAGACACAAAACTCTCATTCTCTGTTTCTTTTCTTTATTAATATTGCAGTAATAAAAATACAAACCCTGAGAGAATTACAGTTCTGTGCACATTAATTTAATATTCACTATTTTCAGCTCCATTGGCTGCAATCAACCAAATTAGCTGAAGAAAAATTAATCTTCGACTTCGAGCTTTGTATTCATAAGTAGGGAGCAAAACATCCATCTGATATTAATTTCAACATGCCTCTCTTCTAAAACCAAAATAAGAGTATATTAATCCTGCTGTCCGAACTTCTTGAAATGTATTTGTGGAATGTCCCTTAATAAAGCAAAGATTGCCTTTTATTTCTTCATAGGATGTGACTTTTGCTGGCTAGGCAGCAGTTGTTGTCCATTCCTAATAGCCCTTGGGAAGGTGGTGGTCAGCTGCCTTCTTGAACTGTTGCAGTCTGTGTGGTGCAGGTACAGTGCTGTTAGGGAGGGAGTTCCAGGCTTTTGACCCAGTGACAGTGAAAAACTGTTATCGTATTTCCAAGTCATGATGCTGTGTGTCTTGGAGAACGTGGTGGTGTTCCCATGTGTCTGCTGCCCTTGTCCTCCTAGGCAGTAGAGGTCGCGGGTTTGGAAGCTGCTGTCAAAGGAGCCTTAGTGAATTCCTGCAATGCAGCTTGTAGATGGTACACACTACTGCCAATGTGCATCCATGATGGAGGGAGTAAGCATTTAAAGTGGTGGGTGGGTGTTGATCAAATGAGCTGCTTTGTCCTGGATTGTGTTGAGCTTTTTGAGTGTTTTTGGAACTGGATTCACCCAGGCAATTGTATTCCATCATATTCTTGACTTGTGCCTTGTAAATGGTGGCCAGGCTTTATGGAGTCAGGAGGTGGATCACTCACCACAGAATTCCCAGCTTCTGATCTCTTCTTATTGTATCTATTACAGTATTATATTATTACAATATTAATTAATTTAATTAACAATTAAAATATTAATAATTATATTAATACAATTTTACTTAAATGGAGAAAGGCTACAGAAAGCTGCAGCACAGAGGGATTTGGGAGTCCTCGTGCATGGATCACAAAAAGCTAAAATACAAGCTCAGCAAGTAATAGGGAAGGCAAATGGAATGTTGGCCTTTATTTCAAAGGGAATGGAGTATAAAAATAGGGAAGTCTTGCTAAAACTGTACAAGGCACTAGTTAGGCCACACCTAGAATACTGTGAACATTTTTGGTACCCTTATCTAAGGAAAGATATACTGGCATTAGAGGCAGTCTTGAGAAGGTTCACTAGGCTAATCCCGGGTATGGAGGGATTTTCTTATGAGGAGGGGTTGAGTAGGTTGGGCCTGTACTCATTGGAGTTTAGAAGAATGAGAGGCGACCTTTTTGAAACATATAAGATTCTTAGTGGGCTTGACAGGGTGGATGCTGAGAAATTGTTTCCCCTTGTGGGAGAGTCTAAGACCAGAGGGCATAATCTCAGAGTGAGGGGTTGCCCATTTAAGACAGAGATGAGGAAGAATTTTTTCTCTCACAGGGTTGTTAATATATGGAATCCTTTACCACAGAGGGCTGCAGAGGCTGGGCCATTAAGTGTATTCAAGGCTGAGAGAGACAGATTTTTAATCAGTAAGGGAATCAAGGGTTATGGGGAAAAAGCAAGAAAGTGGAGTTGAGGGTTAGCAGATCAACCATGATCTCATTGAATGGCAGAGCAGTTTCAATGGGCCAAATGGCCTACTTCTGCTCCTTTGTCTTATGTTCTTATCACAGTATTTATACAACTTGTCCATTTAAGTTTCTAGTCAATAATAATACCCCAGGAGGTTGATGGTGGGGCATTCAATTCTGGTAATACCATTGAACATCAAGGAGAGATTTTTCTTCTGTTGAAGATGGTCATTGCATGGCATTTGTGTGGTGTGTTACTTGTGCGAATGTTACTTGCCACTTATTGGGCTTCTCTTGAAGTGAAAATTCTTAAAGGGGTAGATAAATCTTGGACAAAGAGAAACTTGTGATGATTTCCACCCTCTTGACACAGCATTGGGGCTTCCTAGACTGTCCCTGAAGAAAGGCAGGGCATTTACAGCGGCAATGGATACATTCAATGGCAAAGTGGGAGATCTTCCATAAAGATTCATGTGCAATAGGACTTCATGCCAATCCATGCTCATGCAGCCTGAAAAAGCAGTTTGCAAGCATCTAGAAGCAGGACACAATCATTTTACTACCTTCAACCTGCAGCAAATGGTAATTGGGGCCAGTGGCCTTCTGGCTATTGATTTTGGCTAGGTTCCACAAACTCCTCTTAGGTCTGTACCAGCAGTTGACTTTCCTCCTCTTCCCCAAGGCACAGAGCTCTGACAAGGGTAGGCTGCACGAAGAGATTATTGGACCTAGTTAATAGCCAAATCCTAGAAATGCAAGCAGGCTATTGGGAGAAGCAAGCCAACATAAGCTGAGTTCAGGCCGGTGGGAAGAGAAGAACGAATTAGTGAATTTAGAGAGGGAAGAGAAGAATACTTTGGTGGCAATCACATTAATAACTTACATTCAACAATCACATTGAACAATAATTAATGACTATTTCTCTGCAAGAAAGGAGGGAAAGTCCCTCCAGAATTTCAGCAGTCTTCCAATATATAGTTGGCATCTTGAGTTATGACAAGCCCACATCCCACTGCACTTTCACTGTAATGACAAATCATCATCCAGACTCCAGGGGACAATTTTTACATTTAGTGGACAGTGGGCGAGGCATTGGGCAGGGTACTGGTCAGGGCATGAAGGAATATACGTGTGCCATCTTTTTGATGGGGCCATACTTAAATTGGACAGCTGGCAGCATGAAGCATGCTTCCTTTTCGTAGTTCATCGATAGGGAGGATGGAAGGCACTTTTGGGTGCCTGACACTTGCAGGCAACCTGGAGCACATTAAAGCACATTTAGCGCCTTCTGAAGTGGCTTCTAGCACCTCCTCAGATCACGTAAGCATCTCCCTGAAGACCCAGATATGGTGTATCAAATACAATAAGTGATCTGACCAGGACTACCAAGGTAAGAATCCTTCACATTTCTCTTTCTGTTTTGCCCTGTATAACTATATATTAGTTCCAGGAGTAGCAATTTTTCCCTTCCTTGCTCCTCATGACTCGCAACATGTTAGCGTAGACACTAGACTGCTCCTTCTTTTTGTTTGTACTTGCGCACACCTTCAAACCCTCACAAGGGATGCACCCTTTAGGGTCATCAGGCACAGGACACTAAACAACTTCCTACATCTTGAAAAGCCACATATGAACCTCTTTCCACTCATTGTATAGGAGCAGCTGAAACACAACAGAAAGGAGACAACCAGAACAGGAGGTGGTCATGCTAGTCAACAGGAACTGGCATCAGCGGAAGAGGCCACCATCTGCATGCTTGACAGACAGAAGGCACACAAGCATTGTTGATGGCCAAGTTGGTAACTTGGCACAGCATGGCACTCCCCTTCCTCTTTCTGTTTAACTTGCATTCTCAGTGGGACAACCTGGTACTGCATTGTGCTGCCATTCATCTGCTTCTTGCTTAGCTGTGCATCTTAAGTGCTCCTTCTTGCTCCCCTCCATTTTTTCTGGATCCATCAGGAGCCATGGGCATCTCAGTCACAGAGACTGCATAGAAGAATCCTCCTGAAGATGCATTGTCCTACGGCCTCACCATTCCAAACAGTGGCACAACAAACAGCACCCTGTGTGGCATAGGCAAGTAAGTTAGATGGGTTTGTACACCCAACACCAGACCCCCGAAGCAACTACTCTACTGGAAACTCAGTTGTGACAGGACACTCCCAGAAGGACACCGGAAACACTTTCCGAATGTCCTCATGGCATTCCTGAGGAGGTCAACCATCCCTGCTGACTCATGGGAGACCCTGGCTTGTGACTGCAGATGGAGAAGGCTTATCTTGGAATGCACTGAACACAATGAGCGACTTTGCTGAGAATGTGCAGATGCAAAGTTGAGGTGCCAGAGGGAGTGCACAAACATCCAAACAATGCACCTACCCCGCATGCGGCAAGGTCTGCAGATCATGCATTGGTCTCGTCAACCATTTCAGAACCCATTGAACCGGAGTGGGAGCAAATCATCCTCGATCCTGAGGGACTCCCTAAGAAGGAGGGGAAGAGATGGGTCTGCACTGTGTGAAGCTCCAAACACTTTTAAGGAGGTGCAGGTGGAAAAGATGGACCAGAGCTCACTGCTTGCATCTTGGTTCTGCTGAAGAGAACGTGAGATGCTTTCTGTGGCACCAATAACTTCACAAAGCGATGGACTACCTGCTTGATTGCTTTGACAACACAATGGAGATGGTAGAGGAGTCCACTACCAACTTACAACAGGTTCTGACACATGACCCTGGCACTCTATAATCAATCATTGACACTTCAGTGGATGCTGTAGCTGGACCCTCCCTGGGAGGGTCTATGGTGCCAGTAATAACATTTCTCAAATGCTCATAGTGCAGACTCTGGATTCCCATCTCCACCATCTTGCACAGGTTGAATGGATAAGGGTTTCAGTTAGATTACAGGCCCCTGCAGCCAAGTCTGTTCCAGATTTGTAAGACTGCTGAGCCACAGCTGGATAGCAGGAGAGGTCCTGCATTGGGAATAGAATCAATCCAATGAGACACTCAGGAGAAACGTCTTTACCCAGGGATCGGTGAGAATATGGATTGTGCTACTACAAGGAATAGTTGAGGCAAGTAGCATAGATGTATTTGAGGAGAAGTTTCATAAACACATGTGGGAGTGAGAATGGAAGGATATACTAATGGGATGAAATGAAATGCAGGGGGCTGGGTGGGATAGGCGTGGAATCCTTGTGTGGAGCATAAACACTGGTATTGACCAGTTTGAATGAATGGCTTGTTTCTGTGCTATAATTCAATATAATTCTATGTTGGCTCTTCTCAGGATCTGGACTGCCCCTTAACCAGTGCCTGTTCTCATGCCAGAAAGCCAGCTGGATTACACTGCCTAGATACCACCACAGTCTGTAGTCAGCCCTTTGCAGGTCCAAGGCCCTTGAGGTTGGCAATCACAGCATCTCATCAGCTTTCAACTGAGTCATAGCAGTCACTGGTCATGTATCTGGAAGTAGCAAGAAAGCTGTTGTGAGAGTCCAGGACAGGCATTAGGAGCTAACACATTATGGAGATAATTAGGATCTTCTGTAAACCAGTAAATTGATTACTTTTTCTGAAACTTTTGTGTGCACAGGGTGTTCCTGTACTAGCTAGTTCCTGTAAGGTTATCAGACATGAATAGCAGTATTGGTCTTTGAGTAGATACCCTACATTTGAGACTTAGAGAGATGAGGACTATTAATGCAAGGGTGCAGGGATTGTTCAGCTGAAGTACTCTTTGGTGAGTTTCTGCTGAAGAGCTCTAGCTACAGACAGTGTTGGAACATTCTCATTTCTCATCACACTGAACGCTATCATCCAATTGTAGCTCCAGGTGTTGACTGACCTCATTTCAGAGTCAGAAGTCATGCAATGGAACCACGATCATACAGGGCACTCTTTCCTATTTAAGGAAGCCACCAGATCCGGTCCAAGCATCAAAATCATCGCTCAAGGGCTCCAATAGTCTGCTCATTGAGAGTTGTTGAATGAATCTGATTATAAAGCATCTCGGTAGCCAATTTTCTACCTCAGATGGCTGCGAATGCGGAGACACTCAATATATTCAAGACTGAGATCGATAGATTTTGGGGTATTAAGGGGATCAAGGGATATGCAGATAGGGTGAGAAACTACAGTTAATGTAGATGATCAGCTATAATATTATTGAGTGGTGGAGCAGACTCGAGGGGCTGAATGGCCTACTCCAGCCTCCTATTTCTTAAGTTCTTATGTTAAGACTGGGTTGCTGAGAGAAATTGTGTGCAGGTCATAGCCCTTGTAACCTAAGCAACAAACTTTTCATTTGCTTTGCAGGAACAAAGTTGTTGGGTGGGGTGGGGAGGGGGAGGGGTGAATTGGAGGATTGCCAAAATACAGAAGTGTCACAGACCCGCGGGATGCACTTTTACATGATCAGTTGCGCGTTAATGGGCTGCTTCCCTTCATGAAAGCTGTAGGGCTGTCTTAAAGAGGCCACTACTTCCCACTATTTCGAAGAGCAGGGGAACTCCCCAGAATCCTGGCCAAAGTCAGATTATCATTTAATTCATTGTGATTTGTGGTAGCTCGTTGTGTGCAAATTGGTGGCCTACATCACGAGTGACCACATTTTCCAAAGGCTAAATTTACTCTTTCATGGAAGGTGGGCATTGCTGGATGGGCCAGCATTTATTGCCCATCCCTAATTGCTCTTGTGGAAGGTGGTGAGCTGCCTTCTTGAACCGCTGCAGTCCATGTGGTGTAGGTACACCCACAGTGCTGTTAGGGAGGGAGTTCCAGGATTTTGACCCAGCGACAGTGAAGAAACAGTGATATATTTCCAAGTCAAGATGATGAGTGACTTGGAGGGGAACTTCCAGGTGGTGGTGTCCCCATGTATCTGCTGCCCTTGTCCTTCTACATGGTAGTGGTTGTGGGTTTGGAAGGTACTGCTTAAGGAGCCTTGGTGAGTGCAATTTGCAGATGGTACACACTGCTGCCACTGTTTGCCGGTGGTGGAGGGAGTGAATGTTTGTGGATGGGGTGCCAATCAAGCGGGCTGCTTTGTCCTGGATGGCGTCAAGCATCTTCAGTGTTGTGGGAGCTGCACTCATCCAGGCAAGCAGAAAGCATTCCATTACACTCTTGACTTGTGCCTTGTGGTAGACAGGCTTTGGGGAGTCAGGAGATGAGTTACATGCTGCAGGATTCATAGCCTCTGACCTGCTCATGTGGTCAGAGTCTTCAAATGGTTTCTGGTCAATGGTAACTCCCAGGATGTTCATAATTCATTTTCCACATAGTCGGGTAGATGCCAGTGTTGTAGCTGCACTGGAACAGCTTGGCTAGGGGCACGGCAAGTTCTGGAGCACAAGTCTTCAGTACTGTTACCAGAATACTGTAGTGTCCAGTGCCTTCAGCCATTTCTTGATATCATGTGGGTGAATCAAATTGGCATCTGTGATGCAGGGGACCTCTGGAAGAGGTCGAGTTGGGTCATCCACTTGGCACTTCTACCTGAAGATTGTTGTGAATGCTTCATCCTTTTGCACTGCTGTGCTGGGCCCCTTCATCATTGAAGATGGAGATATTTGTGGAGCCCCCTCCTCCAGTGAGCTGTTTAATTATCCACCACTATTCACAACTGGATGTGGCAGGATTGCAGGGCTTGATCTGATCTGTTGGCTGTGGAATTGCTTAGCTCTGTTTATCACTTCCAGCTGTAGCTGTTTGGCATGCAAATAGTCCTGTGTTGTATCTTCACCAGGTTGACACCTCATTTTTAGGTGTGCCTGGTGCTGCTCCTGACATGCCCTCCTGCAATCTTCACTGAACCAGGGTTGATCCCCTGGCTTAGTGGTAATGGTAGAGTCGGGGATATGCCAGGCCATGAGGTTACAGATTGTGGTTGTGTACAATTCAGCTGCAGATGCTACTGATGGCCCACAGTGCCTCGTGGTTGCCCAGTCTCGAGTTGCCCTTGAACTGAGTGGTCCGCTAGGCCATTTAAGAGTCAACCATATTGCTGTGGGTCTGGAGTCACATGCAGACCAGACCAGCTAAGGATGGCAGATTTCTTTCCCTAAAGGACAATAGTGAACCTGATGGGTTTTTACCACAATCAATGATAGAATGATGGTCATAATTACTGAGATTATTCCAGACTGTATTAATTGAATTTAAATTTCACCAGCAGCCGTAGCAGGATTTAACCCACATTCCCAAAGAATTATCCTAGACATTGGGATTACTAGTTCAGTGACATTAGCACTACGACACCACCTTCACCTACTGCAAAGCACTTTGGGACATCCTGAGGGTGTGAACAACAACAACTTGCAGTTACGTAGCCACCTTTAACAAGGTAAAGCCATGCTCACAGCATTTTACAGGGAAGATTATCAAACAAAAATTGAGCCATATAAGGAGACATTGGGACAAGTGACAAAAGCTTAGTCATAGTGGCAGATTTTAAGGAGCATCTTAAAGGGTGAAAGAGAACTGGAGAGGTTTAGGGATGGAATTCTAGAGCTTAGGAGCTAGAGACAGTGGCTTCCAATGGTCTAATTAAAATTAATGGCCTAATTAGATGTAAATTCTTCCTTTCTTCTGAGGCTTGCAAGTGTTAAATCAAAACTTGTGGAGCGAGGGATGACTAGGAATTCAGCATCTTGGGACACATTGCTCTTGTATCTACCAGCCGCAGATTCGAATGAGTTGTCTGATGTCTGGAACAGTATGTGGTGCAGATGCTCCAAATCACCTCAAGGTGACTACGCTTGGAGACAAGGAGGGGCAGGATTGCTCTCACATGGGGTAAACTCAGCACAGAAGGCAAGAATACAAATTATATTTTTCTTAAGTCTGTGCTCAAGTCACAGATTTCCTTCCCTAAAGGGCATTAGTGAACCAGATGGGTTTTTATAGCAAACAATGATTGTTTCATGGTCACCATTACTGAGACTAGCTTCATATTCCAGGCTGGTTAACTGAGTTTAAACTCCATCAGCTGTCATGGTGGGATTTGAACCTGTGTCTACAGAACAGCCTAGGCTCTCTGAAATATTAGGCCTCGTAACATTACTACTGTCCCATCATCTCCCTTACATAAGGGCTGTATAATCTGCTACAGGGGCCTCTAAGTAACCTCAAGGAAGCATTGTATTTACATTATGAGTATAAATGGACACATGCATTACAGACAGGGGTAAGAAGAATCTACGTGTACACCAATTAAGTGCAGGAGTTGAAAAAGTGGCACATACAAGTGGGACACAACTCAAAGAAATGAACATATGGAATGAACATGTTTGCACCTTAGCCTCAGAATCATGCTTGATGCGTCAAATGACACAGTAGCCTTCAAAAACACAGTGGGCAGACCAGCTGATAGGGGTCTTGCCCACCAGCTGGAGAGCCAGCAAGAGGCTTGCAACACCTCCTTTGGGGAAGACCCACCATATTACCTGCCAATCAGGCACTCAAGTGACCAGCGTTGGACCGTCCCCAGGATCAAGGACCATGGGGGGCAGAAATTCTGCCAGCCAATCAGAGGCTGCAAACTTCTCATTGTAGTCAGCACAACTGGAGGATGAGTGGCAGCTGCCAGCAATGCACCCATGACAGGAACAGGTTCAGCAAGGGAGCTAGGCCACAGGTGAATGAGGGTGGGATTCGGGGGGTGTCACGCAGAGGGGTGGGTCAATGGCAGGCAGGAGCATAGGGGTCAGAACAAAGGGCAGGGAGGTAGCTCTCAGCAGACCCCCTTTCTAGATCCCAGGTCCCTCGATTAAGGCGGAGTGCCTGCCAACAGGAACCACCTCTACCTGGATGCCAGTAAGCAAACAGGACAGGTCTTGCTTTTTGGGCTTCCTGTGTGGTGACTGCTGCTGGGTGAATACCAGTAGCAGTAGGATGAGACCCTTGGGTCAGCATTCATTGCCCACTTAAGGGCCTCAACTGTAGCAGCAGGAAGTCCATCTATGAGTTTTCCTTCACCGGACTTAATCGGCCCGAGGTGGGAAGACGGCGAGATCCCCACCCAAATAAATGGGTGCCCCAACCACTAAATCTGACTCTGAAGAGTCACATGGACTCAAAATGTTAACTCTGTTTTTCCCCTCTACAGATGCTGTTGGACCTGCTGAGTTTTTCCAGCACTTTCTGACTCAGATTTCTAGCATCCACAGTATTTTGCTTTTATCTTTGTATTAGTGAACCAAATGGGCTTCATAGTTGCCATTAACTGAGACTAGCTTTCCTATTCTAGATTTTCCATTAACTGAATTAAAATACACCAGCTGCAACAGTGGGATTTGAACTCACACCCCCCAGAGCATTAGCTTGCACATCTGTATTATTAGTCTGGTGATGTTGCCACTACACCACCATGTCCCCTTAGTTTGACACCCCGAAGCTTGCCTCCAGGATTTAAGTAAGGCCGGGAGCCTCCAAATCAGGATGGCTTCCTCATCACAACAATGGGCATCCTGACCAACCCTCCAAAATCAAAAATAGACTCCAGACTATCTTCTGTACTGTGAGCAGCAGTATAGGGAAACCGGAGTCTAACAAAAGTGCACAAGTAAATTATTCATTGAAGAGCTACAGAAGTAACGATTGTCCACAGAATATAATCCAACGTTATTAAATTGTATTGATTTCTTCAAAGAGCAGGAATTTGGGTTGCAGGTTAGTCCCATGAGAAATGAGCTGCAGGAAGTAATAACTCATTGTGCTGTGAAACTGGGTCAGCACCTTGAAACTGCCTCATAATTCAAACTGGGCAATCCACCTTCAGGGACAGAAGAGGCTGTTTCCGAAATGGAAAATGTACAGAAGGATAATGGGCCTGGTGAGGACATGGGTGATCTTTGGAGGATGGGGCTCTGACACACTCGGCAGGATTTTCTGTTGCCTTTTGAACCCTGTTGGCAAGTAGGAGATCAGAAGGCCGCACTGTGTGGGGAACAAAATGCTCAGCTGTGGGTTTTTTCCTGAATTGGCCGTTTAATGGACCGAGTTAAGGATGCGTAGGTGGTCTCTCGAATCTGTAGGACCAATGGGAGGCCTCCCAGCTTGAAAGCAGCAGCAGGATGTCCTGGCAGGTAAGTGAGGGAGGGGAGGCACCCTCTCTCCAAGGTTTCAAATTTAAGCTATAAAAGGCCGTTGCAGCTGGTCTACCCACTGGGCAGCTGTCAGGAGCGGTCATTATCCCCTTACAGGGTGGCCTTTGGCTGCTGCTGAACGCAGGCAGGCAAGAAGGGCCTCAAAGCCTGTCTACACTGCCACCTTCCCCACCCCCAGTCTGTGGCCAGAAGGCCACACCGAGGCAACTAAACGTCCCCCCACCCAACAGCAGAGACCCCGAGGTCAACAGGAAAATTCCAGTCTGTCTCTAACATTCGTCAGCTTCATTGGTGACCTGCCACTTGCAGGCAGGTAAAGGTACTGCCCTCTCCATCTGGGAAAATGGCCTGGGGGTGGCATGGAGCTGGGGAACCAACCCACAGGCAGGTGGCATCAAATTCTCTACCCCCCCACCTCCACCCCCACCCCCCACCCCCACCGCCCCGCCTCCACCCCCAACATTCCCACACCCCTCAAGCAGGGGCTCAAAATCCACAATCAAGTAGTCAGAGGAAAGATTTGTATTCATGTAGTGATTTTCAGGACCTCACAGCAAAATGTGGAGTGTATTCACTGTTGTAATATATGAAATGCAGCGGCCAATTTGTGCACAGCAAGAGCCCACAAACAGCATTGCGATTAATGATCAGATTATCTGTCTTTTATTTAGGTGTTGTTGCTATCTGGGAGAACTCCCCTTCTCTTGATCGATTGTTTATTCTTCTACTGCCCTCATGGGCACCAAGTTCCAGGCTATTGCCACTCCTGTGACTGAGGGGGAACTGAAATGGCTTTGGATTGGACAGCAGACATGGCTCATGGCTCCTGCTCGTGAACTCGACATATTCTCTGTTCAGTAACTTTGAATGATCAGTTCAGTTGCTGAAGACCCTGCAGCCAGTTTGATGTCTTCCGATAGGTTCCATCTGATGAGTGGAGAAGCCCAATGCCCCAACCCCAAGGAACTAAAACGACGGGTCACAAGTGAGGGCAACAACTGCGTTTGGCAAAATGGCCCAAAGGTGCTCACGGGAGCGTCTTCAAACAGAATCCGGCAACTGAGGACACAGCCATCAGTGCCGGAGTGAAGAAAATCAGGGATGCGCAAGAAGGTGCAATCGGAACCTTGGAGGGTTGGGGGTTTGGAGAAGATTCCGAAGAAAGGGAGGGAATAAGGCCATGGAGCAGATGCATACACACACATTTCAACAACTTGCCGTGAAGCTGGTTTCATATTCTAATTCTGGAGTTTTGAGACACTTTACATACCACATTTTGCCTCCAGTGGATTTTACATCATGAAATCAGTCCGCAGTTCAGTTTCTTTATCCCTGAACTGACAATATAACATATAGTTATTTCTACAGTGCCAAAGTGATAGAGATGGAAATTTAGATTCACCTCGTGGCAAGCTATTAAAACACTCTGTTCCTTGAGCAGTTATTCTGGAAAATATTCTCAGACCCCATCCATGAATAAATTATGTAAATAACCATTGGAAAGCAAGGGACATCAATACATTTATACAAAAGGCTCTGACGAGAAGCTTGAAACATTGGATGATTTGAAATTACCAGGTCCAAATTTTTAATGTTTTGCATCTGTGCTAAAAAGTGTTATTTTTCAATCTAAAAAATCTCTCTTCCAATTAGTTGGAGCTATTATAACCTTGGTCTGTATTATATTCCATTAACAATTCCCTCTTCCTTTCACATACATAAAGCAACACTTCAGCTCACCACAGCCAAGATAGAGAGGAGTAAGAAAAATTAGGACTCTTTGGCCTTAAAAATATAAAGGGTTTTGATAGAGTAGATGGAGAAAGCCTGATTCTACTGGTAGAAGTATCGGTAACCGGGGGGTATATAATTAAGGTAGTTTCATAGAATGATACAATAGGGAAGGATGCCACTTGGCCCATCATTTCTGTGTTGGCTCTTTGGTAGACCTATCCAATTAATCCAAGACCCCATGCTAATTGGCAAAAAAACACAAATAGGAAATGAAGAGAATTTATTTTTTTGAATGCACCAATCCATTTACGATCAGAATGCATGGCCTGAAAGGGTGATGGAAGCAGATTCAATGATAACTTTCAAAAGTGAAATGGGCAAATACTTGAAATGGAAACATTTGTAGGTCTACGTAGTGGAGAAGTGAGGCTAGTTGAATCGCTCTTTCAAAGAGCCAACACAAGCATGATTGGTCAAATGGCCTTTTTTAGTGCCAAATGCTTCTATGAGGAAAGATGATCTCAGGTAGACTCTGTAGCACTAACCCAGGGTAAACCTTGAGAGTAAGAAAAAAATGACAGATTCAAACTGGTGAAAGAAATGATTAGCACTCAAGAACAAGAGATACCAACTCTTGGAAGTTGGAAGTTGTGATGAGGGAATAGTGTCTTTCTCTGAATAAGTGCTGAATAAATGTTATTAATTCATGGAATGTGACCATCATTGGCTAGGCCAGCATTTATTGCCCATGCCCTTGTTCAGAGGGCATTTAACAGTCAACCACATTGCTGTGGGCCTGGAGTCACATGTAGGCCAGACCAGGTAAGGGCAGCAGATTTCCTTCCCTAAAGGACATTAGTAAACCGGATGGGTTTTTATGACAATCAGCAATGGTTTTGTGGTCATCTTCAGACTACTAATTCCAGAATTTTTATTGAATTCAAATTTCACCATCTGCTGTGATGGGATTCGAACTCAGGTTCTCTGAATACTAGACCAGTGACAATACGATTATGTTGGGCTTCTTTACTCATCAAATAAGCCCTGTTGAAAGAGACCAAACTGGCTGAAGGGTCTTCATCAACTGAACTGATCAGTCAAAGTTACTGAGCAGAGAATATATTGAATTCATGAACAGGGGCCAAAAGGTATGTCTGTTGTCCAATCGTGAGCCATTCAGTTCCACCTTAGTCACAGGAGTGGCAATAGCCCTTCCTAATGAAGCAAAGACTAATATAATGCCTCTAAATGGCAAGGGAGAAGCATTGAGGTAGAAGCAATTGACAAATACAAGTATCCTGTCTCGATGATAAATACCAAAGGATAAACGCAAGAATGAAATCCAGATTAGATTAGCGACGGCAAGAGGTGTAGCCAGAGATGTAATTAGCGTCTGAAAGTCCAAAGGCATCAGCATGAAGCTGAAAAAAAAGCTATGTGGAATGTTGCACTCTATGGATGTGAGAGTTGGACTGAAAAAAGAGGATGATAGGAGGAGAACAGCTTTTGAAGTGTGGGTGTGGCGGAGGATGTGCAAGATCAGCTGGATGTGCAGGAAGACAAATGAGTGAGTTAGATCAACAGTCGAGGTTCAGGATTCAAAAGTGTTGCTAAGTACAGTTAGCGAGATAAGGATAGCCAAGAAATGAAAAAACGAAGACCCAACAGCCTTGTCCTGGCAACAATTGAAGGAGAAGTTGAGGATCAAAACAGAAGAGGAAGAATTAAAATCAGATGGGTGTTTAACATTGAGACGTCAGCTCAGGATGTGAAGAAAACCAGAAAAGAAGCAGAGCGATGCCAATGGCCCCACTAAGGCTATGGCGAAAACAAACAAAAGTGTTTTCAGATGGACACAGAAACATCAGCTGGGATTTTCCGGCCGTTGTGGTGGGATCGACCGCGGGAGATTCATCAGCCCAGCCAAAAGCCCATTGGCTTTCCGCAGGACCAGACAATCTCTGTGGTGGGAGGGGTCAGAAAATCCTGCCCATAATGTGAAGCTAACATATTTAGATTAGTCAGCAGGGCTTCAGCATTCATATGACACAATTATTCTTGACGAAACTTCACAGCGGGGAGAACTGTTGCCTCTAAGTCAGCAGCTTGTGGGTTCAAGTCCCACGCCAAATTCTAAAGCATAAAAATCCAGGCTGACACTTCAATGTGGCACTGAGGGTGTGCTGCACTGTTGGGAGGTGCCATCTGTCAGATGAGATGTTAAACTGAGGCCCTGTCTGCTGCATCAGGCAGATTTAAAAGATCCCATGCCACTACTTTGAAGAAGAACAGGGGGCTTCTCCATGGGCTCCTGGCCAATATTTACTCCTCACTCAACGTCATTGAAAAACAGATTATCTGACCATTATCACATTGCAGTTTCCGGGATGTTGCTGTGTAAAGCAGCTGTCAGGTTTCCTACATTGCATCAGTGACTGTGCTTCTAAAGTGCTTTATTGGTCGTAAAGCACTTTGGATACGTCCTGAGGTCAGGAAAGGCAAGCTATAAAAAGAAGTATTAATTCCTTCTATTTTGTGCCACATTGATTAGGCTTGAGCTGGTGAAAGGGTTAATGAAAAAAATTGAAATTTTTTCCAAATACTCCAAAAATGCCTCTTTCATGGCTCTTCATAGATGATTTGACCTCCCATTCCTGAATCATAGTCAGAACTACAGAAATTGGTTTTCCCCCCTTGTCCGTGACCCTCTGACTGGTGGGACCCTTGGGACAAAGTGCAGAGGTCGGCAGTTGAATACATGAAAATGTCAATGTCTTCGTAAAGATAGTGCTCAGGAGATTGTACTTAAAGAAATCTGCATCTCTAGCTCCTACATGATGGCAGAAAGAGCTATGCGACAGTCAGGAAGCCCAGCAGCTTTAAAGTAACTGTACATTCTGCAGCTTTACACATTCCACTGCGCATTTTAATATTTATTAATGTACGCTGGCCCTTTGAGGAATTCCTTCACTCTCTCTAATGCTTGAAAACAAGGGATGTACATCATTTAGTGTAGGGCTGTGCTTAATTCTGAATGCAGATTTTCTCCATGTTGTAACAGGATTATTGAAATTTATGCAAATTAAGTAATACAGCCTTAGATGTCAATTGAAGCATTTGTCAGCCAAAATGGTGTGGGGGGTGGTGGGGGCGCGGTGGTGTGGAGAGATCAGTGTAGCTAACCTATAGAAACATAAGATTTATGACTTTAGGTATTCCTTCTAAGCAGACCTCCAAGGGCAGATAATCACACTCCCAAAGGAAGCCAGATCCTCTTACGAACATACAAACTTATGAATTAGGAACAGGAGTTGGCCATTTGGTCCCTCGAGCTTGTTTCGCTATTCGATAAGATCATGGCTGATCTGACTGTGGACTCAACTCTACTCCCCTGTCTGCCGTCTATAAACCTTGGCTCCCATGTCAATCAAGAATGTATCTAATGCAACCTTAAAAATATTCAACAACACAGTCTCCATTGCTCTCAGGGGATGTGAATTTCACAGACCAATGACCCCCCCTGACAGAAATAAAATTTCCTCACCTCCATCTTAAATGGGAGACCCTTTATTTGTAAACTGTGTTCCCAAGTTCCAGTATCCCCCCCCATAAGGGGAAACATCCTCAGCAGCAACTCTGCCTAGTCCCCTCAGGGTCTTATATGTTTCAATACTCTTACTTCTAAAATCCAATGGATACAGGCCCAACCTGTCCAACCTTTCCTCAGAAGATAACCAATTCGACACAGGGGTCGGTTAGTGAATCTTCTTTGAATTGTTTCTAATGTTATTATATCCTGCGTTAAGTAAGGGGATCAAAACTGTACACAGTACTCCAGATGTGGTCTCACCAATGCCCTGTGCAACTGTAGCAAGACTTCTCTACTTTTATATTCCCTTCCCCTTGCAATAAACAACAACATTCCATTCCCCACCCTAATCACTTGCTGTACTGGCATATTAACTTATTGCAATTCATGTACCCCAGGACACCCTGATGTTTCTGTACCACAGAGTTCTGCAATCTCTCTTCTGCAATCACTCTTGGCTGCACTTGGATATAAAAGATGAAGCTCTGCAATAATTAAATCGCTTGCCTGACATTCATATTGTAGCATTCAATCGTTCTGTGTTTGGTTGTGTGTGTCTGGTAGCTGATGTATGCTCACTGGGCTTGATTGCTTAAGGCTGGATGTTGACTCAGATTAAAGAAAACAGGCACTACAAGAAGCTCCTAGAAGCTGAGTTGGGGTAAGCGTGACTGCAGACAGTTTTTCATTGCAGAGATATTTTAAAGCACTGTAAATAAAACCTGTTGCACACTTAGTCCTGAGTTTTACCTTTGGTGGGTGTGCCCAATCAGCGGGCCCAAAAGCGGTTAGGAAATGAACTGCTGACCATGATTGGCCCCTGACCACGGTTTCACGCTGGCTGGCGGGCCAATTAACAGCCAACCAGTGTGAAACGCACGCTGAAATGCTCAGCGCTGCCGGGGCAGGAGCGGGAAGAGGGCGGGCGATGACGTTTGCGTGGGCGCGGGCGGGTGCTGCGAGAAGGCTCCCTGAAGGTAGACAGCTGCCTCAGGGAGCTGCAGGCCTGAAAAAGCTGAAAAACAAGTGTCCATGCATCATAATCAATCACCTGAAAATATAGCTGATAAAAATGCTGTCCACAGAAGTTTATTTTTATTCCATGACGGAAATTTCACCCGACCCTTGGATAAGGCTTGAAGAAAAAATGCAAGGGCCGCCTGGCCGATTCACCCGTCCGTCAACCGTAAGGTTGGATGAGCAGCGAAAAGTCTAGATTAATTGTGGCGTTAATGGACTTAATTGACTTCTTAATAGTCGGCGGGCCGCTTCCGACTTTTGCGCACACCCACCGAGCAAAATATCGCACGGCTATGCGATGATATCGGGACATTCACTCGCCATCTCCTCGCACGATTTTATGCCCAATTAGGTCAGGCACATGCCCGCCTGTGGGACATAAGGTTCTGCCCTTAGAATTGTGTTGCATTGTCTAAGGAAAATCAAATATATATAATATACAACAAACCAGGGACGTACAACATATAGCTTAAACATATCGCTTTTATATTGATACCAATATACTTTTCTTCACACCATCAACATTTGTGGGTGGACAGACATCCTCCTTGTCCAAGACTCGGTCAGGTGAGGGAAGCATCTGCTAGACACATCCATTCATTCTTCCATTGGGATTTCTCACTTCTACATCTCAAAGGATGGCTTTAATGTGGAAATGCAAATACATGTCGGTAGGGCAGCCTAGAGAGGTCCAAGTTGTTGCAGCAAGCTTCACTCTAAACTTGAATTTCTGTTACTTCAGCCTGGGAATGAGCAAGCAATTAAAATCCCAGATGGAGCACTCTGGAACACTTTTTTCTTTGAGTGGCTGACTATTTGGCCTCGAAGCACTGGGACTCTGGCTGGACTGTTTTGGGTGCATTGGCAGGGGAAAGGGATGACAGCAGACCTCAGAATAACTAGCGTTAGCCCTATTAGAAATTTTGATCCTTTTGGAGCTAATGCATAATATGTCCATCCCAAATGAGTCCCTGGGTCCTAGTGTTGCTAGGGCCATTGTGGAGGAATTTCAAAGACTTACATAGGGAAAGAAAGAACTTGCATTTCTATAGCGCCTTTCACAATTTCAGTACGTTTCAAAGCTTTTTGCAGCCAATGAAGTAGTTTTGAAGTGTTGTAATGTAGGGATTGTAACAGCCACCATGTACACAGCAAGATAGCACAAAAAGCAATGAAATAAATAGCCCGGTAATCTGTTTTAGTGATGTTGCTTGAGGGATAAATTTTAGAGGGATAAACTAGAAAGAACTCCCCTGCTCTTCTTTAAATTGTGACATGAGATCTTTGACAACCAGTGGTAGGGTTGCCAACCCTCCAGGACTGGCCTGGGAGTCTCCAGGAATTGAAGATCAATCTCCAGGACACTGCTGTGTGCAACCCTGGAGAAAAATCACGGGACATTAAAAAATATAACTTTTTGCCATTTTCTTTGAACATTTCTCTTTACCATATGTAAAAATATCAAAAATTGGGATGGGGTGGTGGGAGGGTGGGGAAAGGCAGTTTGGCTGACAGGCAAGCATCTTCCAATTGGGTAATGAGTCTTTTTGCTTTCCAATTGTTGTAGGATGGCGGTATTATGACACAGCCGATGGTAAAGGCTGAGTTGTTCAAATCCCAGAGGGAAACTTCAAACAACTGTCATAACCCATTTTTGCAATTTGTATGTTTTGAGATGCAGGCTTTGAATTCAGTAGTAATAAGACCACTGAGTCTCAAGAGGTTTTTTAGAAAACTAAATTAAACATTTATTAATACAAGAAAGATTGTAAACACATACATATGTCCACAAATATTTCTACTATAATAACCACAAAATCCCCTAATTAATCTCACTGTCAGTTACACCCCCACAGTAAAACTCATAGATTTAAACAGACACCTGGAAAAGCATACCCTGGACAGTCACATTCGGAATGAGTTTCTTTCAGTTCTGGGTCATTTCAGACAGGCTTGAGGCTTACAGGCAGGAGGCTTCTCACACATGTTGGATCTTAAAATGCCTCTACCTTACACACAATCTCCTCTCTCTTTCATATGTATCTTTGTCTTTGAATGTAAATTTTCCATTGTATCACTCGGCTTTTAACTTTTACCTCTTCTAACAGTCCTTTCATCCCACCAATTTTATTAGCAAGCTGAAAAAAACACATTGCTTGGCATCTTCTAGTTAGGTGTAAGGTTTCACCCACAATCCTGAATGGTTTCTTCAACAAATGCAAATTTACACTTTACCTTCTACCCTCCTTCCATTTACCTAATTAACATCTCAAAACTACTATACATCAAAGCCCCAGACTAGTTGGCTTTAATTCAATTAGGACACACACAGACACACACATAGACACAGAGCTCACTAGAGCTCTATTTTTAAAAATAATTTCCAATAACATTATAGAAATCGATACCTCTTCATGACAGGCAATGCGTCACAAGGATGGATATGTCGACTGAAAAATGGCTGAAACGTGGGGGGGAACTCATGTGATGAAGCCTCCAGGAATACATTTTATCACAGTTGGCAATCCTACTGGCTGGGAGGACAGACAGGGCCTCCATTTATGTCTCACCCAAAAAACAGTACCTCCAACAGTAAAACACTGGAATATCAACCTGAGTTTTTGTCCATGTGTCTAGTATGAGACTGGAATCTTTCTGACCTATGCTACTCATTGAAGCCATGACTGAAACTTATTGGAAACTTCAGAGGCTTGAAGGAGAGGACAGAGCACCTAAGGATTGTTCTTCTGCCTCCCAGTGAGATCCATTAATAGGCAGGCAGTCCTTAGAGTTGAAGATGACTTGCTTCCCCTCCAGTTTGATTGGTCCTGAGATTTGCAGACTCTGCCACATGTGGGGCAGGTGGTGCCTGGAGGGTCAGGTAGTTGAGTTGTTTGGAGGTTTGTGCACTCCCTCTGATGCCTCAACTTTGCCCCTGAATGCTCCCAACAAAGTCTCTCGGTTTCGCGAATGAGCCTTCTCCATTTTGGTCAGTCACAAGCCAGGATCTCCCATGAGTCAGTGGGTATGTTTGACCTCTTCAGGGGTACTTTGAGGACTTATCTAAAGTGTTTCCACTGTCCTCCTGGGAGTCTCCTGTTATGACCAAGTTCTGAGGGGAACAGCTGCTTCGGGAGTCTGGTGTCAGGCATACAGCAGCAGAGTTAGTTTTGTGTGATTAGCACCTCGATGCTGGGCATGTTGGCTCGAGAGAGGATCCTACTGTTGGACTGCTCTTCTTGCCACTGGATTTGGAGGATCTTGCAAAGGTGCGGCTGATGGTACTTCCCCAGTGCTTTAAGGTGCCTGCTGCAGGTATTCCGCGTCTCTGGAGCACATAAGAGCTGCTGTGCAGCAAACCGTGAACCATTAGTACTATAACAGGAACAACCCCAAACACACCTCCCAGCCAGCAACCCAGAAATGGGACAAAACGCATCAATAAAGCTTAAACCCACTCCAATACTGGAACCTTCTGCCTCTGCAGGGGGCAAGGAAGGAGGCCGAGGAGGTGGGGGGGGGGGGGGGGGGGGGGGGGCGGGCGGATGGGCCTGAGAATTTTGCAGATTGGTGCCAGGACAAATACCTAACACCTTCCCGCCTCAACCGGAAGTGAGTTCTTGGTGGGAAGGCCCGTGGGTCGACCTGCCGACCCCACCGACAACTGAGGCCCTTGAGTGGCCAATTAACGCCCACTTAGAAGGCCTCATCCTGGTTCTGCTGCAATCTCCCCAGGTACAGGGTGGGCTGGCCACCTGGTAAAGCCATGTGGTAAAATCACGTGGTAAAGCCATGTGGTAAAATCACGTGGTAAAGCCATGTGGTAAAATCACGTGGTAAAGCCACCTGGTAAAATCACGTGGGCTGCATGGCTGGTGGGGGGTGGGGTGTGTTCTCCTCGATCTGCATGACTCAATGTATGATCAAGGTCATCATGGTCATGTGGCAGAGGGAGGGCCACTGGCAGCTGCCACCCCTGTTCCCCGCCCCCCCCCCCCCCCCGCGCCCATGCTGCTGACCCCCATGGTCCCCCTCGCCTCACGACCCCAGCCCCACCCATCCCTCCAGAACCATCCCCCGCAGCACTTACCTTTCTCCTGGGTCCGCTCCCAGATTGACGGGTCTCTCGCGGCGGAGGGGTGGGGGTGGGGGCGGGGGGGGGGTGGCGTTGTTCCGGCAACAGCTACGGCCTCCCTCGCGGCGCGCAAGCCGCTGCCGGCCTCTGATTGGCTGGCAGCTTCTCGGCGGGCTAGGGGAAAGCTCGCTCGCTCGCACGCGCGGTGGCGGGTGGCGGGGGTCCTCCGTCTGGAGGAAGACCCGCGGCTGTCCGCTTCACTGCCTGATGGGCGGAAGATTAGGGTGGGCCTCCCTCCTCGGAGTCTTCTTCAGCCAGCGGGTGAAGCACAGGCTGAGAACGGAAGATCACGCCCCCGGGTTTCAGGTCAGCTCGTTTGGGAAGGACAGAAAAGAAATTATGCTCAGGCCTGCCCCAGGTCCACAGTGCCCAAAAAAATCTCCCTGAGGAATTTTGGGATCTCTCTCTCTCTCTCTGTGGCATTGCTCATTCTCTTCAAATCAAACTATTTAAGAAGGTGCCTGTCTGGAGGTTAAAAGGACCAGAGAGGAGAAGCTGGGAGGGCAACCAAGTTGGGCAAGAAAAGCTGCAACTCCAGAAAGTGGCTGGAGGATTATGGAACACAGATTTAAAATTGAATGAAGCACTCAGATTAATGGAATACAGGTCAAGACTGTCCATGAGAAAGATGCCAGCCCTTCAGGACACTAACATTATCCTTATGTGCTTGTATGTGCTTATCTCAGGTCCAATTAACTTTATTTCTATTGCCCCTTTCCTCATAAGACAGGAGAATATTCTTTTACCCATTTGCAGTCAAGAAGGATTATAACGGCGTGTCACCCTGACAGAATATAGCCTTCCCTCACTGAAACATTCAAGGTGAGTATTATGAAATCAGTTGTTGACAGCTGGCGTGATTTTTCACATTGATTTTAATGAAACTTCACAGGGGGATGGGGAGGGGGGAGGGGGGAGGGGTGGGGTTGGGGGTGGGGGCGAGCACCTATGTTTGATTGGTGAGGTACAACGGAAACTGGGGCGCTGGGTGGCGCTTCATTGATCCCGAGCTGCCAGCTGGGATCTTCTGATTGGTTTGGTGCTCTACGAAACGCTAGTCAAAGCACCCCTAAAGCTATTTGCTCTCTGCAGCCAGAAGCAACAAGCAAAAGCCACTGCAATGGGAATCAGAATTCAGAGTGTATTAGCCTTCGCTACACAAAAGCCTGAGGTAGGTTCTTAGGGTATGATATCTCTACGAAAACCTTATATTCCTACTGATTCCATGCCATACCTGATTACAGGATCTTTGCAATCTCACTCAATGCAAAGTGACATAATGTTCGCTGCTCCACCACAGTCTTGTTTTCATTCATTTAACTCATTCTTCCTCCAGTGATGGGACTCTTTGTCTCCTGCTCTCCATCTTCCCTCCTTCCTACAGTCCACGGGCAATCAGAACCGGTGCTTGGCGTCACTTCATTCTTGCTCCTTGATTGACTTCGCCCTCCCTCCTGAGTTTCTCAGAGTTAATGCTGGCCTAGTCTAGGAGCTGATCCAACAAAAGTCATCTACACCTTAATGGCTGCCAGATGGGAAATATGTTTCCTTGCGTTCTGCCCTGGTCCTGTGCCATGTAAACCGACTTGTTCCTCCTCACCTTCTGCAACCTGGAATATGACAGTAGAAATGACCTTTCTCATGCATCTGTGAATCGTGACTATAATTCCTGAAGTCATCCGGATCCCCGAGATTTATCTCCACCACATTTTTACAGCAGCAACACCCCATGTTTTAAAATGAAACCAAACAACTTGGGAAGGGTTTCCAAGATAACTGCAGCCTCGTCAAAGAGCCTGAAACTAGAGAGTCGATGTGCCTTTAAACCGTTGAAATCAAGTGGTTGGGAAAAGAAGGAATTTGTTGCATTTCTGCAAGTTTTAAAAATCTAAATTAGGTTCACCAGGAGTATAGACATTGAATGGTCCTTGCCGAACATATATCTTACTGTAATAAATCATGTTCCCTAAAACGGCTCATTGTTATCCCAGCAAATACAACAGCAAAAAAATTCCAGAGACCTTCCCTCGTTAGGGACTGGTGACAGTCCAACTTGTTAATGTCATTCAGTTCTACATGTACACTTGGCTGTCCTTGCATCCTGACTGCACCAACTTATAGCCTCCCATGTCTTCTTACAACAGTAGCATATTTATTATGTTGCTGGATGAGGAATCCAAAGGCCTGACCCTAATGACTCAGGTTCATGGGCTGGATTTTCATGTCCCCGTCGGGCAGGGGTGGGACTGTAAAATGCGGCGAGTCGTCCAAAACTCCATAAGACTTAAGCGGAATAGTAAAATCCCGCCGGCACAAATTTCTGCCTTCACAAGTTCAAATCCCGCTGCTGCAGCTGGGAATTTAAAAGCACGTACTTCAAAAAAAAGCTAATAAAAATCTAAAGTCAGTAAAAGTGACGAATGTCCTCAAGGGAAGGAAATCTGCCATCCTTACCCGGCCTGGCCTACACATGACCCCAGAAGTGCCCGCCTTGTGCACCCTAGAATATGACAGTAGAAGTGACCTTCCTCATGGGTCTTTGAATCGTGACTATGGTTCCTTGCAGCTTGTGGTGCCTCACTGAAATCATCTTGTTCCCCGTGATTTACCTCCACCACAGCAATATGATTAAATCTTAACTTTCCTCTGAAATAGTCTGGCAAGCCATTCAGTTGTGTTTGAGAAGGCGGTAGCTCACCTCCTCAAGGGCAATTAGGGGTGGGCAATAAATGCTGACTTCACCAGCGCCACCCACGTTCAATGAATGAATTAAGGAACCAACTTGGGCTCTTGTCTTCATGCATTTTACTTTACGGTAACCGAAAGTAAATGGTTGTGAAGGTTCAAAAGGGAAACTGAGGGTGGGGACAGAGGGGGTTGGATTTTATGGTTTCTGCGAGAGTGGGAAACATATCGTGCGGGGTGACTTAATTAGGATGCGAAACCTTGATTTCCCATTGGCAGGTTAAGATGCAGAGATAAAGTCAGCGAAATGTTTGCTTCGTGTTGAGCCTCACTCCAGCCTGTGGTAGATTGATACTTGTAATACATTTGCATTCCATGAATACTCATTAGTACAATTTTTTAAAAAATTACATCCTTTGAGATAAAGTTAGCAGCGTGTGGGAGTCTCGTCACACCCAGTTCACATTTGTTTAAAGGTGACGTGCACCAGTCAACTTTGTGCAGTCATGCCTGAGTTCAGCGGTTTTCCTTGGATAATTCTAGGGTACAAGGGAGGGGAGCAGGAGAATGGCAGAAGGAATGGAGGCTCAGATCCAGCAAGGGTGTCAGCGATGGGCGGTTGGGGGAGCGCGGGGTGTGCAGGAGTCCAGTGCAGTCAAGGGCATGGTGAAGTAGAAGAGGGATCCAGGGGAGGACAGAGGGTCGGGTCGGGGGCATGAAGGACTGAAGTGGGGAGGGTGTCGTGGGTGTTGTGGAGGGAGGCATGGTGAGAAGTTGGTACAGGTAAGAAAACGAGGGGCTTAATGGGCGGTGTCAGTACTTTCCAAATGTGTGTCTATATCAGGGTGTTGGCTGACAAAATCCTTACAGGGCTTTGAGTTGACCTACAGCATTTCAATTAACCCCACTGAGAGTGATCTTGGACAATGTCCTTTACAAAGCATGGAAAGAAGGGACAGCTGAGCCTACAAGCTCAGCCATGTTCCACAGAGTGGTAAGTACAACACTGGGCACCAATGTGAATATTCAATGAAGAGTGAACAAAAAAAACACAACATTGTTTCTTCTACAATAAAGGAAATGTCCCTACCTCCTCTGTAACCTTTAATCCATGCCAACCATGAGGTGTGCCAGTACATTTAGCTCTCTGAGTAAGTTAGTCTCAACAAAAAACATAGATGTGCACGTGAATAAAGTGAATCCAACGTGAAATAGTTACAGGTGAAATTTTGATTTCAAAAACAGCCGAGCCACCTTTGTGATTTCAATATGATAATTGCAATGGAGTTGTGTAGGAAAGTTCTGGTGGTGATGTGGATCCTCCCTGTTTGTCCAGGAGCCTCTTATGTAGCCCATTGTCAGCTGACAGCAGGTTTCACCACTGTGAAGCCTCCCCAGCCACGTGATCACGCATGTCTCCCATGTACACTGCCAGCACTTTAAATTTGAATTGCAATCTTGTGGGAAATGTGAAAAATTGACTGAGCCGAAGTGGCACAAACTCCTGGCTGCACTGTCGGGAACAGCGCGCAGTTGACAAAATCCCCTCCCTGTTGCACACTCGGGCCTGTTCCATCAGTCAGTCGGATCATGGTCAGTCTGTATCTTAATTTCATCCACTCACCCTGGTTGCATATCCCACGATCACCAGAATTCTATCAATCTCAGTGTTGAAATTTTCAATTGACCCCCAGCCACAGCAGCACTTTGGGGGAGAGAATTCAAAACTTGCAATACCTTTTGTGTGAAAAAGTGCTGACTGCCTGAGCTCTCCTTTTGTTCTGGACTTCGCCATCAGACAAAATAGTTTCTCTCTGTGCCCACCCTAATGAACCCATTAAGCATTTTAAAAACCTCAATCAAATCACCCCTATATTTATGTGAGTACAAGCCTAGTCTATGCAACTTGTCCGAATAATTTTTTTTATATTCGTTCAAGGGATCGCTAGGCCAGCATTTATTGCCCATCCCTAGTTGCCCTTGAGAAGATGGTGGTGAGCTGCCTTCTTGAACCGCTGCAGTCCATGTGGTGTAGGTACACCCACTGCGTTGTTAGGGAGGGAGTTTCAGGATTTGGACCCAGCAACAGTGAAAGACAGTGCATAATTAGCCTTGGTATCATTCTGGTGAACCTACACTGCACCCCACCAAGGCCAATATATCCCTCCGGGAATATGGTGCCCAGAGCTGAGTGCAATAATATGAAAGACTTGCATTTATGTAACACTTTCATGAGTACTGGACCTCTTAAAGCACTTGAGGTAGTCACTGTTGTAATGTAGAAAATGTGGCCAATTTGCACCCAGCAAGATCCTATATTTGATAATGACCCGTTAATCTGTTTTAATGATATTACCTGAGGGATAAATATTGGTGAAGACACCAGGGATAACTTCCCCTGCTCTCACAACAAACATAGTGAAACCAGGTCTTCATTGAAGGTCTTCGGAATGGCATCAAGGATGTGCTATTGTGATGATTGATTTAAAATCCTGCTTCCTATGTGGGTGGCATAAATTCTGTTTCTAAATGTCTATGAAATTAAAATGAGTTTGAGTTTAAATTGCGTACTGGCTATAAATCAGTGCCAGGGATGATATCAGTTTTCATCTGCAGACCTTTAATTAACTGTATGACTATTCAACTATTCCACAATACATTCAGGCCAGCTCATTCCACAAGTCAGATTCCTATAGAGAGCTAAGATTCCTGCATGGTTTTGTTACTGAATTTCAATTATTCTAAATTTTACCTCGCATCTGTAATCATGCTGATTGTATACTAAGTGCTTGTAAAACCCACTTTCATCACCAAGCAAACCACTTTCCCTGCCTTCTTCAACACTAATTTCAATCTATTTTAAATGACACTTGAGGAAGCGGAGAGGGAGGAATTTAAAATCTGCTGTCATGAGCAATGCATCTGTGCAGGGGGAGGTGATGGTATAGCCGTATTGTTGCTGGGCTAGTAATCTAGAGACCCAGCATAATACTCTGTGGGATCCAGGTTCAAATCCTACTATGGCAGATGGTGGAATTTGAATTCAATAAAACTCTGGAATTAAGAGCTTAATAAAGAACAAAGAAAAGTGCAGCACAGGAACAGGCCCTCCAAGCATTTTGCACTTCTGGGGTCCGTATCCCTCTATTCCCATCCTATTCATGTATTTGTCAAGCTGCCTCTTAAACACCACTATTGTACCTGCTTCCACCACCTCCTCTGGCAGCGAATTCCAGACACTCACTAGCCTCTGCGTAAAAAAACTTGCCCTGCACATCTCCTCTATAGTTTCCTCCTCGCACCTTAAATCTATGTCCCCTAGTAATTGACTCTTCCACCCCGGGAAAAAGCTTCTGACTATCTACTCTGTCCATGCCACTCATAATTTTGTAAACTTCTATCAAGTCGCCCCTCAATCTCCGTTGCGCTAGTGAGAACAATTCAAGTTTCTCCAACCTCTCCTCATAGCTAATAATCGCCAGACCAGGCAGCATCCTGGTAAACCTCCTCTGCACCCTCTCCAACGCCTCCATATCCTTCTGGTAATGTGGTGACCAGAATTGCATGCAATATTCCAAGTGTGGCCTAACCAAGGTTCTATACAGCTGCAGCATGACTTCCCAACTTTTATACTCAATACCCCTGCCAATGAAGGCAAGCATGCCATATGCCTTCCTGACTACCTTATCCACCTGCGTTACCACTTTCAGTGACCTGTGGACCTGTACACCTAGATCCCTCTGCCCGTTGATGCACTTAAGGGTTCTGCCATTTACTGTGTAATTCCTGCCTGTATTCGACCTTCCAAAATGCATTACCTTGCATTTGTCCTGATTAAACTCCATCTACCATTTCTCCGCCCAAGTCTCCAACCGATCTATATCCCGTTGTATCCTTTGACAATCCTCTTCACTGTCTGCAAATCCAACCTTAGTGTCATCTGCAAACTTACTAATTATCCCAGTTACATTTTCCTCCAAATCATTTATGTATACTACAAACAGCAAAGGTCCCAGCACTGATCCCTGCGAAACTCCACTAGTCACAGCTCTCCATTCAAAAAAGCACCCTTTCACTGCTACCCTCCGTCTTCTATGACCAAGCCAATTCTGTATCCATCTTGCCAGCTCACCTCTGATCCCATGCAACTTTACCTTCTGTACCAGTCTGCCATGAGGGACCTTGTCAAAGGCCTTACTGAAAACCATGTGTATAACATCCACTGCCCTTCCATCGTCGATCATCTTTGTCACTTCCTCGAAAAACTCGATCAAGTTAGTGAGACACGACCTCCCCTTCACAAAACAATGCTGCTTCTCACTAATATGCCTATTTGCTTCCAAGTGGTAGTAAATCCTGTCGCGAAGAATCTTCTCCAATAATTTCCTTACCACTGACGTAAGGCTCACCGGACTGTAATTTCCTGGATTATCCCTGCTACCTTTATTAAACAATGGAACAACTTTGGCCATTCTCCAGTTCTCTGGGACCTCACGCGTAGCCAGTGAGGATACAAAGATTTCTGTCAAGGTCCCAGCAATCTCCCTTGCCTCCCTCAGTACTCTGGGGTAAATCCCATCTGGCCTCAGGGACTTATCCACCTTAATATTCTTCAAAAACTCAGCAGGTCTGGCAGCATCGGCGGAGAAGAAAAGAGTTGATGTTTCGAGTCCTCATGACCCTTCGACAGAACTTGAGTTCGAGTCCAGGAAAGAGCTGAAATATAAGCTGGTTTAAGGTGTGTGTGTGGGGGGCGGAGAGATAGAGAGACAGAGAGGTGGAGGGGGTTGGTGTGGTTGTAGCGACAAACAAGCAGTGATAGAAGCAGATCATCAAAAGATGTCAACAACAATAGTACAATAGAACACATAGGTGTTAAAGTTAAAGTTGGTGATATTATCTAAACGAATGTGCTAATTAAGAATGGATGGTAGGGCACTCAAGGTATAGCTCTAGTGGGTTTTTTTTTTATATAATGGAAATAGGTGGGAAAAGGAAAATCTTTATAATTTATTGGGAAAAAAAAAGAAGGGGGAAACAGAAAGGGGGTGGGGATGGGGGAGGGGACTCACGACCTAAAGTTGTTGAATTCAATATTCAGTCCGGAAGGCTGTAAAGTCCCTAGTCGGAAGATGAGGTGTTGTTCCTCCAGTTTGCGTTGGGCTTCACTGGTACAATGCAGCAAGCCAAGGACAGACATGTGGGCAAGAGAGCAGGGTGGAGTGTTAAAATGGCAAGCGACAGGGAGGTTTGGGTCATTCTTGCGGACAGACCGCAGGTGTTCTGCAAAGCGGTCGCCCAGTTTACGTTTGGTCTCTCCAATGTAGAGGAGACCACATTGGGAGCAACGAATGCAGTAGACTAAGTTGGGGGAAATGCAAGTGAAATGCTGCTTCACTTGAAAGGAGTGTTTGGGTCCTTGGACGGTGAGGAGAGAGGAAGTGAAGGGGCAGGTGTTGCATCTTTTGCGTGGGCAAGGGGTTGTGCCATAGGAGGGGGTTGAGGAGTAGGGGGTGATGGAGGAGTGGACCAGGGTGTCCCGGAGGGAGCGATCCCTACGGAATGCCGATAAGGGGGGTGAAGGGAAGATGTGTTTGGTAGTGGCATCATGCTGGAGTTGGCGGAAATGGCGGAGGATGATCCTTTGAATGCGGAGGCTGGTGGGGTGATAAGTGAGGACAAGGGGGACCCTATCATGTTTCTGGGAGGGAGGAGAAGGAGTGAGGGCGGATGCGCGGGAGATGGGCCGGACACGGTTGAGGGCCCTGTCAACGACCGTGGGTGGAAAACCTCGGTTAAGGAAGAAGGAGGACATGTCAGAGGAACTGTTTTTGAATGTAGCATCATCGGAACAGATGCGACGGAGGCGAAGGAACTGAGAGAATGGGATGGAGTCCTTACAGGAAGTGGGGTGTGAGGAGCTGTAGTCGAGATAGCTGTGGGTGTCGGTGGGTTTGTATTGGTTATTGGTGGACAGTCTATCACCAGAGATTGAGACAGAGAGGTCAAGGTAGGGAAGGGAAGTGTCAGAGATGGACCACGTGAAAATGATGGAGGGGTGGAGATTGGAAGCAAAATTAATAAATTTTTCCAAGTCCTGACGAGAGCATGAAGCAGCACCGAAATAATCATCGATGTACCGGAGAAAGAGTTGTGGAAGGGGGCCGGAGTAGGACTGCAACAAGGAATGTTCCACATACCCCATAAAGAGACAGGCATAGCTGGGGCCCATGCGGGTACCCATAGCCACACCTTTTATTTGGAGGAAGTGAGAGGAGTTGAAGGAGAAATTGTTCAGCGTGAGAACAAGTTCAGCCAGACGGAGGAGAGTAGTGGTGGATGGGGATTGTTCGGGCCTCTGTTCGAGGAAGAAGCTAAGGGCCCTCAGACCATCCTGGTGGGGGATGGAGGTGTAGAGGGATTGGACGTCCATGGTGAAGAGGAAGCGGTAGGGGCCAGGGAACTGGAAATTGTTGATGTGACGTAAGGTGTCAGAGGAATCACGGATGTAGGTGGGAAGGGACTGGACAAGGGGAGAGAGAAGGGAGTCAAGATAACGAGAAATGAGTTCTGTGGGGCAGGAGCAAGCTGAGACGATCGGTCTACCGGGGCAGTTCTGTTTGTGGATTTTGGGTAGGAGATAGAAGCGGGCCGTCCGAGGTTGGGCAACTATCAGGTTGGAAGCTGTGGGAGGGAGATCCCCAGAGGAGATGAGGTCAGTGACAGTCCTGGAAACAATGGCTTGATGTTCAGTGGTGGGGTCATGGTCCAGGGAGAGGTAGGAGGAAGTGTCTGCGAGTTGACGCTCAGCCTCCGCGTGGTAGAGGTCAGTGCGCCAGACAACAACAGCACCACCCTTGTCAGCGGGTTTGATGACAATGTCAGGGTTGGACCTGAGAGAATGGAGTGCAGTAAGTTCAGAGAGAGACAGGTTAGAATGGGTGAGAGGAGCAGAGAAATTGAGACGACTAATGTCGCGCCGACAGTTCTCAATGAAAAGATCGAGAGAAGGTAAGAATCCAGAGGGAGGGGTCCAGGTGGAGGGAGAATATTGAAGATGGGTAAAAGGATCCGTTGAACTGGGAGAGGACTCCTGCCCAAAGAAGTGAGCCTTCAACTCCTCTCACTTCCTCCAAATAAAAGGTGTGGCTATGGGTACCCGCATGGGCCCCAGCTATGCCTGTCTCTTTATGGGGTATGTGGAACATTCCTTGTTGCAGTCCTACTCCGGCCCCCTTCCACAACTCTTTCTCCGGTACATCGATGATTATTTCGGTGCTGCTTCATGCTCTCGTCAGGACTTGGAAAAATTTATTAATTTTGCTTCCAATCTCCACCCCTCCATCATTTTCACGTGGTCCATCTCTGACACTTCCCTTCCCTTCCTTGACCTCTCTGTCTCAATCTCTGGTGATAGACTGTCCACCAATATCCATTACAAACCCACCGACACCCACAGCTATCTCGACTACAGCTCCTCACACCCCACTTCCTGTAAGGACTCCATCCCATTCTCTCAGTTCCTTCGCCTCCGTCGCATCTGTTCCGATGATGCTACATTCAAAAACAGTTCCTCTGACATGTCCTCCTTCTTCCTTAACCGAGGTTTTCCACCCACGGTCGTTGACAGGGCCCTCAACCGTGTCCGGCCCATCTCCCGCGCATCCGCCCTCACTCCTTCTCCTCCCTCCCAGAAACATGATAGGGTCCCCCTTGTCCTCACTTATCACCCCACCAGCCTCCGCATTCAAAGGATCATCCTCCGCCATTTCCGCCAACTCCAGCATGATGCCACTACCAAACACATCTTCCCTTCACCCCCCTTATCGGCATTCCGTAGGGATCGCTCCCTCCGGGACACCCTGGTCCACTCCTCCCTCACCCCCTACTCCTCAACCCCCTCCTATGGCACAACCCCTTGCCCACGCAAAAGATGCAACACCTGCCCCTTCACTTCCTCTCTCCTCACCGTCCAAGGACCCAAACACTCCTTTCAAGTGAAGCAGCATTTCACTTGCATTTCCCCCAACTTAGTCTACTGCATTCGTTGCTCCCAATGTGGTCTCCTCTACATTGGAGAGACCAAACGTAAACTGGGCGACCGCTTTGCAGAACACCTGCGGTCTGTCCGCAAGAATGACCCAAACCTCCCTGTCGCTTGCCATTTTAACACTCCACCCTGCTCTCTTGCCCACATGTCTGTCCTTGGCTTGCTGCATTGTTCCAGTGAAGCCCAACGCAAACTGGAGGAACAACACCTCATCTTCCGACTAGGGACTTTACAGCCTTCCGGACTGAATATTGAATTCAACAACTTTAGGTCGTGAGTCCCCTCCCCCATCCCCACCCCCTTTCTGTTTCCCCCTTCTTTTTTTTTTTCCCAATAAATTATAAAGATTTTCCTTTTCCCACCTATTTCCATTAAATAAAAAAAAATAAAAAAAAAACCCACTAGAGCTATACCTTGAGTGCCCTACCATCCATTCTTAATTAGCACATTCGTTTAGATAATATCACCAACTTTAACTTTAACACCTATGTGTTCTATTGTACTATTGTTGTTGACATCTTTTGATGATCTGCTTCTATCACTGCTTGTTTGTCGCTACAACCACACCAACCCCCTCCACCTCTCTGTCTCTCTATCTCTCCGCCCCCCACACACACACCTTAAACCAGCTTATATTTCAGCTCTTTCCTGGACTCGAACTCAAGTTCTGTCGAAGGGTCATGAGGACTCGAAACGTCAACTCTTTTCTTCTCCGCCGATGCTGCCAGACCTGCTGAGTTTTTCCAGGTAATTCTGTTTTTGTTTTGGATTTCCAGCATCCGCAGTTTTTTTGTTTTTAATATTCTTCAAGATGCCTAACACCTCTTTTTTGATCTCAACATGATCCAGGCTATCTACACACTCTTCCTTAGACAAATCGACCGCTAAGTCCTTCTCTTTGGTGAATACTGATGAGAAGTATTCATTTGGTATCTCCCATTTCTTCTGGCTCCACACACAAATTCCCGCTTCTGTCCCTGAGTGGGCCTACCCTTTCCCTGGCTACCCTCTTGCTTTTTATATATGTATAAAAGGCCTTGGGATTTTCCTTAATCCTGATTGCCAATGACTTTTCATGACCCCTTTTAGCCCTCCTGACTCCTTACTTAAGTTTCTTCCTACTTTCTTTATATTCTCAACAGGCTTCATCTGTTCCCAGCCTTCTAGCCCTTACGAATGCTTCCCTTTTCTTTTTGACTAATGGTGACTGTGAAAACCCATCTGGTTCACTAGCTTTAGGGAAAGAAATATGTTATCCTGGTCTGGCCTATGTGACTCCACAGCAATGTGATTGATTCATGTGTTTCCCATAAATAAAAAAATGTGCCTTTCAGTTATTTTTAATAACATCTGAAATCCCATTGTTTCATTGTCACATTAAATTTTTATTCAACCTTTTATTTTTCATTTGGATCAATTTTCTGTTATTTACCAGCTGGCTGCTAGAAAGAGAGGCAGAAGTGTTTTTTTTTTAATTATAATATCATGGTTGTGCACTGCTGCACCAATGTTCTTCAATGAGTTGGCAAAAGGCACAACGGCCAATGGTGGAGAGAAGGAAGTCATGGATGAGCCAGAGACTAGAGTTGGAGGAATTCAGGGAACTGTCATGTTCTTATAATGGTAAAATAACTTGGGCTTATTTACTGTAGAAGACACAAGGCACCAATTGCACATGAGAAATTGGGTAAACACATTGTGGTTCATTTATTAAGACTAGGCACGTGAGAACAGCTACACGTAGTTATAAAGGTTGAAGGTTTCAGAGCTGTGTGTGCATGCTCTGCTTAAAGCAAGAGTGAAATTAAGACTGGATCACATGACACATTTCCTTTCTAGTGGTGTCATAATGACATCCCTTAAAGGCATATTACAACAGAAACCTGATGGGTTGTGCAGCTGGAGGAGATTATGGAGCTAGTGAGGTGTGTGGAGGGACGTGAAAACAAGGATGAGGATTTTAAAATTGAGATATTGCTGGACTGGGAGCCACATGTACCTCTTCAATAAAGAAGGTTCAATTTCATTACAAAAGACTAGCTACGAAATCAACTAATTAGGACAAATAAAATGTTATTCACTCCTAATACAGAGAAATTTCACTTTATGTACTTCAGCTGAAGTAGCATTAAACCAAACGAACATATATTAAACATTTTTCGCCATGTAAATCTGAAACAATCACCCATAACAGCAATATAATTGTATTTGGAGCTAAAAGTACAATTTGAAACATTATACCTAGACAGATATAGTGGATTTGATTAATTCACCTAGACACAAAAATAATTATTTATCTCTCGTAAGTATCACTATCCAAACTAACTCTAGCAATGCCTAGTCATGAATATTTGTTTAATTTATTTAACCTCTGCAGATTATGAGGAGAAGGCTTGACAGTACACTTGGAATAATTTTCATCAGTCATTATCCATCTCATAAAAGCCTCCAGGGATCTAATACTTAGTCCTTTAAGCTTAGAAATAATAATGTTGCATTAAGTCATTGGCAGCCATTTTATTAAAGGGAGAGGAGCTAGAAAAGGCTTGTGCTATGTCCATCGCAATGATCTCATATTCATGTGATAAAATAATGGACTGTACTGTGATTTACATCATTGAGTGTTTTCCATCTCAAGATCTGCCACATTTTCTTTAAAGGAGGTAAGTCTCTGCTATATTTATTAATTGCAACTAAATGCCTTGATTCATAGTTCAGGCCTTTCCAAGACTTGAGCATGTAATTTTAGGCTGAAACTTTGGCACAGGATTTTGTCCTTTGGGTCAGGACACTGATGTTGGAGTTATATGAGGGTCATGACCCTGCACTGTTTTTGGGAATAGGCAGCCAGCAGTGATTTTTCCCAAATTGGCCAACTAGTGGGCTTGTTGTGTAATTAAGGATGGTGGAAAAGTTGGAGGACCAATAGGGGGTCCCCCCAGAGCACGGAAGCATCAACCACATGCAGTACAAGGAAGAGACAGGGTACCCATTTAGAGACGCCCTCTCTCTAGCCTTTTACATTCTTAAATTTAAAATTGTCTTCAGTAGCCGGGCCACCATTGAGTATTCATAACCCCTCAAGAGGGTGGCTGGTGGCTGCAGCTGAGGCCAGGAAGGTGGGCAGGGCCTCAAAGCCTGTCTGGATTGCTAGCCTCCATGCAGCTGACTGTGAAGTTCTGGGGACAGAAATGGTTACATATTCAGCCAGAGACATTTAGAATTGGAATTGCATGAACTGTTAAACATGGATCCTTTATTATCCCTTCCTAGAAGACTCCCTTTGCTGGTACATGTGTGTATGGTAGCCTCAAGTGGTCAAACTACACAATGCAATTTTAAATACACTACACTGGCATAGTGCCCAATGTTTTGGAGGTCTGAAGGACAACAGGAAAATTCCATTCAGCCTCTGACAATTGGCCTTCATAAGCCATTAACTGCTGCTGGTTGGCTAGTCACCACTTGCGGGCATGTAACTCTGTTCACTCTGACCCAACCTCCAGGGCAAGGGCCCAGGCATATGATGGAGCTGGAAAGCTGGCATGCCATCCGGAGGTGTGAATTTTCATGCCCACCCACCTCCGCACTCTCCCTATCAGGACCTAAAAATCCTGCCGTTGATTGCAGCTCTAAGTATAACCACACTGCCCCCTCTTTCAGACAAGACGCTAAACTAGAACAAATGTTCAAACGAGTTAGTTTATGGACAGATTCATCTTATCCAAAGCCCCTCGAAATGTATTCTCTTGTGATGTAAAATCCCTCACTTGCTGGTGGCAAACTCCTTTCTTTCTAGTAAAGAAGAATTTTAGAAGGTCAGAAAGTCACGTTATACCGTAGGTTGTGTTCTGTTAAAGGTCTTAAAAGAGACTGGCATTTATGCAGCACCTTATCACATCTCTCAGAAACGTCGCTGGCTCGCATATGATAAATGGCAGTGACCGTTGTTGTGAACATAATTACACATTGCAGCAATTCACCTTATCAGTACAGAGCTTGTCAGTCATTATACCAGCACACATATTAAAGGTTTTGGTGATATAACCAAAGTGACCATTGCAACTTGCAAAGTAATCCAGATGAATAAACCAATTGAAATAAATAAATACCCTGGTTTGACATCGCTAATGCAATTTCTCCTTGATCTTTATCAACAATATTGAGAAATCACTCGTGGTCTGGTTTTTGCTATCACATATATCATATTTGAATGAAGACTGCCCTTGGGCTACCTGCCTTGCTCAGCAGTCCCGAATTAAATGTAATTGAATGAGCATTTACAGAGTGCATACTCCATAGCACGTTGAGTCTTACTAGTCCTAACCTTTCAAGGTTCACCAAGAAGAGGCAAATGTTCATCAAACGAAAATGAAGGGTTCAGTAGAAACCGAGTAAATGTTATGTTGGATCTCCAAAGAATTTCCAGAATGTCAGCGAATCCACATGATAAATCTTTATTCATCGAGGCTCCTTTGAGCATAGCAGCATAGTAAATTGCTCTATCTTGTTCAGCTGGCCTTCCAAGCATTTAATTTTAAAAGCTGTAGATTTTCTAATCCAAGTATCCCTCTGAGGCAACGTAATGGACTCTTGAGTTGCCGCGGATACACATGATGACCTGGCCCATCCTTTAGATTGTCCCTGGGAACATATTAGCAAAAATATTGTACGTTTCCGGAGCTGAAATCAAGCACATGAACTTACACAAGGGCATAAGAATTAGAAGCAAGAGAAGGCCATTCTGCCCCTCGAGCCAGCTCCCCCATTCAATAAAATCATGGCTGATCTGATTGTGGCCTCAACTCCACTTTGCTGTCTGTGCCCCATAATCCTTGACCCCCTAGGTGATAAAAATTCTACCTAACTCCCCTTGAACATACTCAATGACCATGCATCCACAGCTCTCTGCGGAAGAGAATTCCACAGACCAAAAACCCTTTGAGAGAAAAAAATTTCTAAATGGAAGACCCTAATTTTTAAACTGTTTCCCCTGGTTCTAGACTCCCCAAAAGGGGAAACATCCTTTCAGCATCCACCCTGTCAAGTCCTTCTATGTTTCAATAAGATCACCTCTCGTTCTTCTAAACTCCAATGGGTATAGACCTAACCTGCACAACCTTTCCTTATAAGACAGTCCCTTCATCCCAGGAATCAGTCAGGTGAACCTTCTCCAAACTGCTTCCAATGAAATTATATCCTTGCTTAAGCAAAGGGAGGTGGTGGCATAGTCATCCAGAGACCCAGGGTAATGCTCTGGGAGAATCTGGGTTCACATCCCACCATAGCAGAATTTGAATCTAATAAAAATCTGGAATTAAAAGTCTGATGTCGACCATGAAACCATTGCCAATTGTATTAAAACCCATCTGTTTCACTGATGTTCTTTAGGACTCCTTGACTTTTAACTGCCCTCTAAACAAGGGTAATTAGGAATGGGCAATAAATGCTGGCCTAGTGATGCCAACATCCCTTGAACGAATAAAAAAAACATCAAAACTGTATACAATGTTCCAGATATGGTCTCACCAACTCCCCGTACAACTGTAGCAAAACTTCCCTACTTTAATACTCAATTCTTCTTGCATTAACTGCCAGCATGTCATTTGCCTTCCTCATCACTTGCTGCATCTTTTTAAAAAAAATTCATTCATGGGATGTGGGCATCGCAAGATGGTGTGTGGCTTGGATGGGAACCTGCATACCAACTTTTTGTGATTAACGTACCAAGAGTACCGATCCCTCTGTACTTTAGAATTCTGGAGTCTCTTTCCATTCAAATGATATACTGCTTTTCTATTCCTCCTGCCAAAGTTGACAACTTCACGTTTTCTCACATTATACTTAATCTGCCAAATTTTTGCCCACTCACTTAACCTATCTAAATGCTTCTGTGGACAATGTCCTCTTGACAAATTGCTTACCGACCTATCTTTGTGTCATCAGCAAATTTAGCTACCATACCTCAGCCCCTCATCCAAGTCATTGATATCAATTGTAAATAGTTGAGGTCCTAGTAATAATTCCTGTGGCATTCTAGTAGTAACAGCTTGCCAACCCAAAGATGATCCAATTATACCTACTCTCTGCTCCCTGTTATCTAACCAATCCTCTATCCATGCTAAAATCTTACCCCCTACACCATGAACTCTTGTTTTGCGAAGTAACCTTTGAATTGGCACTTTGTCGAATGACTTTTGGAAATCCAAGTACATCACATCTACAGGGTCCCTTGTAGACATTCCCTCTAGAATATGATGTTCATAAACATCATTTAATGTATAACAACTGGCATTTCAATAGCACCATTGAAGTAGTAAAATGATGCAAGGTGCTTCAAAAGAGCATTATGAGAAAGGAGTTGACATCAAGCCACATAAGGAGATATCAGACAGATGGCTAAAGTTTGGTCAAAGAGGGAGATTTTAAGAAGCACCATAAAGGAAGGAAGAGAGTTGGAGAGGTTGAGGGAGCAAATTCCAGAACCTGGCACATGACTGAAGGAGCGGCTGTCATTGATGGCATGGACAAAATGCCTGGTTTGAAGGAATGCAGAAATTGTGAAGGGTTATAAGGCTAGAGAAGGTTACAGAGTTATGGAGGGGCAAGGCATGCTAAATGAGAGAAAACTTTTACTTTTAACTAACTGGAATTTACAACCCATCTGTTAAGAAAGGAGGAATATTGAGAGAGTCAGGTTTTATGTAAAATAACACTGTGCATTCCCAATATACATGACATGAGCTTGTATATGGGTAGATTTAATGCAGCCAGTGTCAGGGCTTTGTCTAAGCTGCATCTAGAACATATATACATTCCTGACAGTAGAAACAATGAAATCCATCTCTCTATTAACGTCACAACTGGTGACTACTTTAAGCTGTCTAGACCCCATGTCCTGCAATTTAGAACATAAGAAATAGGAGGAGGAGGAGGCAATTCGGCCCTTCGAGCCTCCTCTGCCATTCAATATGATCATGGCTGATCTCCTATCTGAGCTCCAACTTCCTGCAACATTTCCTATCCCTTCATTCGGTTAGTATCCGAAGGCTCCTCGGTAACACTCAGTCTCACTATCTCCCTCTTGTCCTTTAAGGAGGCCCTCCTTAACACCTCCACCTTGCTCCTTGGGTCCAATGCTCATTGCTCTGTGAACAGTCTTGAGATGATTTTTCTGCTCAGCAGGTGTTATTTAAATGTGTGTTGTTGTTTCTGTGTTGAGCCAAGTTCCTCCAAATTTGAGTGACTCAATAATCAGCTGGATCTGTACAATTTCTACAGGCTGTACCGGACTTGTTTTTCAATAGAACTCGTATTTTTTTCTGTGAGTGCACAACTGTGTTGATCCATAAAAAGGGTAGAGTGTCTATTTCCTGTCCCAGGTATTAACAGTTGCATTTGCACAAAGCTTTGGGTCTACGCTGCTCCAAGATGTTGGACTTCAAACAACTCAGCATCCAAAAGTATGACCATACATAGAAATTGTTCATTTAGTTTGGTTTCTTATACAGTGTAAATGTCTAGAAGGATGTACTTGCAGATTCTCACAATGAGGCAATCCCTATGCCAGCCTGAAGCCTTAATCCTAGATTTTTTTATTTATTGAATTCAAATTCCACCATCTGCCATGGCAGGATTTGAGCCCAGGTTCCCCAGAGCATTACCCCAGGTCTCTGGGTTATGAGTCCAGTGACAATACCACTACACCATCACCTCCCTCAAACAGCTCAATTTCACTGCTCTTGAGTTTTCAGCATTATAGAGAAAGACCTTAACCTCTCCATAGCAGCACTATTATGTCTGGGCTACTTATACATATAACGTACATATATACAATGTACTTATACATATAATGTTGTCAGCTCAGAGTGGTTTTCATGAGCACTCAGTCATCTGTCTTCTCAACCTTAGAACATGTGGAGATGGTGAAGATGAAATGGGTAATAAAGAAAAATAATTTAGTCTATCTATCTGTAAGAAGTAATATGTGGAGTTTAAGGTTACATGCTGTAAGGAAGGCAGCTTTGGCAATAGAGAGGGTGTCATGTAGTTTGACTGGAATGCTGGCTGACACAAATAAATGCAATTACAAAGGATTGAAAAATTGTGAAAAGAGAGCTGTTTTTATTAGAACAGAGGTGATTATGGGGGATTTGAACCTGGAAAGAGATGGGGCCAAACATAGAAGGCTCTTTTCTTCTCCGCCGATGCTGCCAGACCTGCTGAGTTTTTCCAGGTAATTCTGTTTTTGTTTTGGGTTTCCAGCATCCGCAGTTTTTTTGTTTTTATAGAAATAGACACTGTCCATTCTAAAATGTGTCTTTGAATATTTTCTGCTGCAATATGGAACCGGTTAATGTAGCCCATAAATATGGTTCATATCGCTGAAACAATATTTTCAACATTTTCTCAACAACCAGAATTTGTATTTATATAGCACCTTTAATGCAGTAAAACAGCTGAAAGCATTTTACAGGAGTGTAATCAAATAAAATTTGATGAGCACTTGAGGACATAGCAGGACATTCTTGGTCAATGAGGTTTTAGGGAGGTTGGATTTGATTTGGTTGATGGAGAAGAGAGTTAGAATTTATGTTAGAAAGCATGAGCTGGATTTTCCAGTGGGGGTTTGGACCCTGACGTTAGGCCTTATCGGGTCTGAACACTAATATCAGGCCCATATAGGGGCTAGGTACCTGATATCAGGTCCATATAGGGTCAGGATCCTGATATCAGGCCTATATAGGGGTCAGGACCCTGACGTCAGGCCTATATAGGGGTCAGGACACTGAAGTTAGGCCCATATGAGGGTGGGGACCCTCGCGTCAAGCCCTTATGCGGGTCGGGCCCCTGACATCAAGGCCCATATTGGCCTGGGGTCTCTGGCATCAAGCTCATAAGGAGGTCCCAAGCTGGTCCAGGTTTTAAGTGTACCCGCCGGTGCAACATTTCAGGACTGGACCTGCTACTTGGCTGCCTCGATGTTTGCTGTCCTATTGAGGATGGTGGTTGGGTACCCGAGGCTGGAGGCCCAATTAGAGGGCCGGTAGTGATGTCAGGCCAGCAGTCCCACTGGGACAGGCATGGGCGCAGTTGAGGAAGGCAGGCGAGCGCAAGGGCATCTCGACACAGACCCAATCTTGGTTGTCTATATTGAGCCTTCAAATAATGAGGCCCAAAGTCAGTGGGTCCATCAGGATGGAAGGAAAACCCCCTCCTGAGGAGTGGTAAAGGACAGGGCAGCGGCCATTCATCCCTGTGGGCCCCGACCTTCGGCTCCGATAGCCCCCCCGGTCTGCCAACGGGAGGCCCCTCGATTGAGCTGGTGGCCTCCATGCTCAAGCCACTCCAGTCATGAGATTGAAAACAGCGCGAGAGGAGAGGCAGTCAGGAGATTGAAAACAGCGTGAGAGGAGAGGCTGTCAGGAGATTGAAAACAGCGTGAGAGGAGAGGCTGTCAGGAGATTGAAAACAGCGCGAGAGGAGAGGCTGTCAGGAGATTGAAAACAGCGCGAGAGGAGAGGCTGTCAGGAGATTGAAAACAGCGCGAGAGGAGAGGCAGTCAGGAGATTGAAAACAGCGTGAGAGGAGAGGCTGTCAGGAGATTGAAAACAGCGTGAGAGGAGAGGCAGTCAGGAGATTGAAAACAGCGTGAGAGGAGAGGCAGTCAGGAGATTGAAAACAGCGTGAGAGGAGAGGCTGTCAGGAGATTGAAAACAGCGTGAGAGTAGAGGCAGTCAGGATATTGAAAACAGAGCTGGAGGAGAGGCAGTCAGCAGATTCAAAACAGAGCGAGAGGAAAGGCAGCTGATAGACTGGCACCGACACAAAATGTCCCCCAAGTGGGGCCTTAACTTCTCTCATTAGCTTCCTGCCTCCAGTTCTGGGTCTGCCTCTGGGAAAATGGCCCCGGGGTCGGAATGCATTGGGAAGCTACCTGCCCCCCATCCCCTCTCCATGGGCTAGGTAAATTTAATCCAATAAGCCTGTCCCTTTTAAATCAGCTACACCCCCCGCCACCTTGCTAAATATGGTTGGTGATATAATTGGATGAATGCTTGGTCAGCAACACACGGACAGTAATCTCTGCAGTATGTAACTGTGCAGAGTTCTCTTTGCAGGAAACTGCATTCCCTCCACCTTGACAATGAAGGTGTGAACTGTTCGAGCAGGTGGTCCATGGTCTGTGTCTGTTGCTAGGAAACATTAAACTATCTGAGGCCCCTTCACAGCAAGGTACAAGCAAGAATCAAAAGTTACATTGCAGTTATATTTGGGTCAGCCATAGCTCAGTTGGTGGCACTCTCATGCGTGACTCCCAAGGTTGTGGGTTCAACCTCCACTCAATCAACTTGAACACAAAATATGAGCTGATATTCCAATGCAGCACTGAGACAGTGCCACACTGTGGGAGGGAAGTGCTTTCCTTTGGATGAGACATTACACCGAGGCCCCGTCTGCCTTCTTGGATTGACAACAAAGAGGAGTAGGGGAGCTCTTCCTGGTGTCCTGACCAATAATCAATCCTCAATGGCGTCAATAAAATCAGGTCTCTGGTCATTATCACATTGCTATTTGTGAGAGTTGGCTGCTACATTTCCTGTATTGTAACAGTGACTATACTTCAAGAAGTACTTCATTAGCTATAAAGTATGTGGACATCCTGAGATCAGGAAAGGTGCTCCATAAGTACAAGGCTTTCTTTTTATAAAGCTTTGTTTGGACCCCATTTACTGTGCTCAACACTGGGGACCGCACCTCTAGAAGGCTATATTGACCTTGGAGGGAGTGCAGCAATATAGGCCGGAGTTTTATGGCTCTGTTGCGGCAGGGATGGGGCCATAAAATGCAGCGAGTCATTCCAAACTTGACTTCAGCAGAACCATAAAATCCAGCCAGCATAAAATAACGTCCATAGTCACATGAGTCTAATTCTAACCGAAGCTCATTTAACTCTGACACCTTCCTCCTGCGCTTCCAGAATTGGATTCAGATTTAGCTGCCATTGGTCAAAAAAATCTAGCTCAATACCTGTACCAGAACAACGTTCAATTCAAACTGCCATAGACCTTCCTATTGGCATTCAATGAGAACTTACCCTCAATTTCAACAGAAAAAAATCAAATCAAATAGCGTATTTCCTCAGGAATGACAGATGTGTCATCTCAGACGCCCCATCTCTAAAGCACGTATGTGGCCCCACAATTTAGTAACATCTTTGTCCAGTTCACTCGATCGGCTAGACCAAATATCAAATCCCCTAGACGTCATTTATTTCATGTGACGTATCTGTCTTCATTGATAGTATATCTCTATATTTGAAATATATTTGAGCCTGAAATGTAAGCAGCGAATAACAGCGGCGGGAGCAACTACAAGGCAGTAATCCCTTCAAAAAAAGTCAGGCTATATCAAACAATGAGAATGGTTTTATTTAGCCTGTGTGTTAGCTCCAACTGCCTGTAGAACCTATGGAGTTAAAACACAATGGCATGCTGTGAAGTTAATGATAATAATATTACACAGCCTACAGCAGGCACCTCATGGCAGAAGAGAAATCCCACCAGTGATGGCAACATTCTCCACATCCAACAGCAGCGTCCCTTCCCAGGCCAACTTGCTCAGCATCGAAGCACTAAACACTCAAAAGCAACTCCGCTGGACGAGACACAGATTGCTGAAGCCAAAGGCTCAGCTCGGAGCTCATTTGCGAAAGGAGACTCTCAGGAGGACAGCGGGAACACTTTAGAGATGTCCTCAAAGCATCCCTGAAGAGGTCAAACATCACTGACTTGCGGGAGACCCTGGCATGTGTCCGAATAAAATGGAGAAGGCTCGTTCAGGAAGTTGCCAAGAACGTGGAGCTGCACGTTCACTGAGAACATGCGGAGGCCAAGTTAAGGGGTTGTAGGGAGTGCACAAACCAAACAATCCATATCCCAAATCCTTCAAGCACCACCAGACCTGCATGTGGTACAGTCTGTAGTTTGCACTGGGCTGTAATCGTGCATTGGACTTAGCTGCCATCTCAGAACTCATCGAATTGGTGTGGAAACAAGTCTGCCTAATTTTTAAACTTTGCCTCCTAGATCTAGAATCCCCCACAAGGCGCAACATCCTCTCAGCATCCAACCTGTCAAGTCTCCTCAGGATCTTATGTTTCAATGAGATAGTTTCTCTTTCTTCTAAGCTAATGAGTATAGGCCCAACCTGATCAACCTTTCCTCATGAGATAAACCTTTCATCCCATGAATGAGTTGATTGAACGTTCTCTGAACTGCTTCTAATACAAATAAGGAGATCAAAACTGTACAGCAGATGCTGTCTCACTCCGGTACAACTGTAGCAACACTTCCCTACTTTTATACTCAATTCCCCTTGCAATAAAAACCAACATTCTATTTGCCTTCCTAATCATTTGCTCTACCTATGATGAGGCACTTTTATCAAATGCCTTTTGGAAATCCAAGTACAGCACACCTACAGGTTCCCCTTTATCCACCTTGCTTGTTACGTCCTCAAAGAACTCTAATAAACTGCTCAAACATGATTTCCTTTTCCTAAAGCCATGCCTGGCGGTATTATGATTTTCTAAATGTTCTGTTATTACCCTATTCCTAATGGAATCTAGCATTTTCCCTATGATTGATGATAGGCTAACTGGCCTTATAGTTTCTTGCTTTCTGTCTCACTCCTTTCTTGAATAGAAGTGTTGCATTTGTGGCTTTCCAATCTGCTGTTAGCTTTCCAGCATCTCGGAAATTTTGGAAGATCACATCCAATGCATCTACTATCTCTGCAGCCACTTCTTTTAAGACCCTAGGATGCAGATCATCAGGTCCAGGGGACTTGCCAGCCTTTAATGCTAATATTTTTCCCAGAACTTTTCCCTGGTGATTGTGGTTGTTTTGCAAACATTACACCCTTGTTCAAAAAAGGTTGTAAGGATAAGCCCAGCAATTACAGACCAGTCAGTTTAACTTCAGTGTGGGCAAGATTCTAGAAACAATTATTGGGATAGAATTAGTAGTCACATGGAAAAATATGGGTAGATAAGGAAGAGCCAGCATGGATTTCTAAAGGGGAAATCGTGTTTAACTAACTTGCTGGAGTCTTTTGAAGAGATAACAGGAATGGTCGATGAGGGTAATGCTGTTGATGTGATGTACATGGGCTTCAAAAGGCATTTGATAGAGTGCCATACAACAGACTTGTGAGAAAAGTTACTGCTCATGGAATAAAAGGGACAGTAGATACATGGATACAAAATTGGCTAGAAAATAGGAAGCAGACGGTAATGGTCAATGGATATTTTGTGCTGGAGGAAGGTTAGTACTAGAGTTCCCCAGGGGTCAGTATTGGGACCCTTGTTTTTCCTAATATGTATTAATGATCTAGATCTTAGTGAGCAGGGGACAATTTCAAAGTTTGTGGATGATACGAAGCTTGGGAGTTTTGTGAACTGCGAGAAGGGCAGTGTGGAACTTCAAGAGGACATAGACAAGTTGGTGGAGTGGGCAGATAGGTGGCAGATGAAGCTCAATGCAGAGAAATGTGAGGTGATGCATTTTGGCAGGAAGAGCATGGACAGACAATATAAAATAAGGAGAGAAATTTTGAAAGGGGTGTAGGAGCAGAAAGAGCTGGGTGTATATATGCATATATGGCAGGACAGGTGGAAAGAGCAGTTAATAAAGCATACAGTATCCTGGGCTTTATTAATATGAGCATAGAGTACAAGAGCAGGGAGGTTATGCTGAATTTATATAAGACACTCATTAGACCTCAGCTGGAGTATTGTGTACAGTTCACACAGCGAGTGGTTCGGGTCTGGAATTCACTGCCTGGAAATGTGGTGGAGGCAGGTTCCATCGAGGCATTCAAGAGGGCATTGGATGATTACTTGAAATAAACAATGTGTAGGGATACGGAAAAAAGGCAGGGCAATGGCACGGGGTCATAATGCTGATTTGGAGAGCTGGTGCAGACATGGTGAGCCGAATGGCCTCCTTCTATGCCGTTAAAATTCTGTGATTCTGTGGAGTTGCTCCCTCCCTTTTACCTCTTGATTTTCAAGTGTTTGTGGGATGGTTTTTGTGTCTTCTACAGTGAAGACAGACACGAAGGGTGGGATTTTCCAGTTCTGCTGCCATAGGATTCGCTGTGGGTGGGACGGAAAACTTGACGCACCAGCAAAAGGCCCGTTGACTTCAGACGGGAATTTCCGGTCCCGCCTGTCCTGCCCAAACTGCCTGTTCAACCCTTCCGCCATTTCCTTGTTTCCCTTGATTAATTTCCCAGTCTCACTCCAAGAGACTATTTTTTTAATTCACTCACGGGATGTGGGCATCACTGACTGGGCCAGCATTTAGTGCCCATCCCTAAATGCCCCTTGAGAAGGTGATGGTGAGCTGCCTTCTTGAACCGCTGGAGTCCATGTGGTGTAGGTACAACCACAGTGCTGTTAGGAAGGGAGTTCCAGGATTGTGACCCAGAGACAGTGAAGGAACGGCGATATATTTCTAAGGCAGGATGGTGAGTGATTTGGAGGGAAACTTCCAGTTGGTGGTGTTCCCATGTGTCTGCTGCCCTTGTCCATCTAGATAGTATTGGCCATGCTAACTTTAGTTACGCTTTCCTTGTTTAAATACATGTAGAAACTCTTATTATCTGCTTTTATGTTTCTAGCTAGCTTTCTCTCATACTCTCTTAAAAGACAGTGCGGCAATGATTCATTTATGTGTGCTCTGCCTGAAGGTTTATTGCCTGCTGATGCTTCTTCATGAGTCATTTTTCCTTCACAGTTTTTGTCAGTGGTAATTTGCCATTGCCTTCCACTCTCAGGGGCTGGACGCAGGTCCCGAGTCTACTTCAGCCAGAAACAACAATCGGACCCATACTGTTGTACAAGTCTGAGCACGTGCTCGCCATCTAGCCAAGTGAGCTAACCAGCCCCTTGGCCTGGTCCACTGTCCTGACCAGCCTTCATCCATCAATCAAAACCAACTAAACAGATTACCTGGTCAAATCAAGTACAATTTTAAAGGAGGTGTAGGAACAGAGATGTGAGGACGTATGCACACCAATCTTTAAAGATGACAGAAGAGGTTTATAAGGTGTTCAAAAGCAAATGAGACTCTTGCCTTAGACCTTTTTTAAAACACTGGTTTGGCGTCGGCCAGAGTATTGTGCTCACTTTAGAGGGACATGGTGGCATGGTAGTGATGTCACTGGGCTAGTAATCTGGCGGCTGAGGCTTATACTCTGGGCACAAGAGTTCAAATCTCATAACAATAGCTGATGGAATTTGAATTCAATTTAAAAAAAATTTTAAATCTGGAATTGAATTAGTAATGGTAGCTATGAAGCTATCACCAGGTTCACTAACAACCTTTAGAGAAGGAAATCTGCTGTCCTTAGCTGGTCTGGCCTAAATGTGACTCCAGGCCCAAGGCAATGCAGCTGACGCTTAATGCTTGCAAGGACAATTAGGGATGAACAACACATGCTGTTCTTGCCAGTAATGCCCACATCCCTTGAATGAATAAAAAAAATTCTGGGCACCATACTGAAGGAAGGATGTCAAGGCAAAAACAAAAATAGCTGGAAAAACTCATCAGGTCTGACAGCATCTGTGGAGAGGAAGACAGAGTTAATGTTTCGAGTCCGTATGACTCTTCATCAGAAGGATGTCAAGATCTTGGAGAAGTTGCCAAATATGTTTACTAGAATAATACCAGAGATGAGGGACTTCAGATATGCAGTGAATCTGAGTTTGGCCTCCTTAGAGTAAGGAATATTTGTAAGAGGTGTTCAAAATCATGAGTAGTTTTGATAGACTAAATAAGGAGAAAGTGTTTATAGTAGCAGAAGGTTGGTAATCAGACAACCTAGATTTAAGGTGATTGGAAAAAGAACCACAGGCGACGTGAGGATTTTTTTTTATGGACCGAGTTGTTGTGATCTAGAATATTCTGCTTGAATAAGTGGTGGAAGCAGATTCTAAAATAACACTCAAGAGCGAAACAGATAAATACATGAAGGGAAAAAATTTGCAGAGCTAAGGGGAAAGAGCAAGGCGAGACCAGTTGAATATGTCCATCAAAGAGCCAGCATAAACACAATGGATCAAATGGCTCCTGTGTTGTATCGCTTTATAATTCTATGAATTATCTCATTGCAGGTGTTGGCACCTTATTCTCAAAAATTTACTATTTACAACAGTGGTCACGTTTCAAAAGTACCTCCTTGGCAGCGCGACATCTTGAAGACATGAAAGGTAATAGAGAAATTAAAGTTCTTTCTTTATAAAGTAGAACTTTTCTTCTCTGATCCCACCCCCCCCCACCAACCTTGCTGATTATGGTACAATTTGGATCCTCTGCTACTGATTTGAGTATCATGGTTGACATCTACACTCACTCAATATTATTTAATTTGCATTGCTAGTGACAGTGTAGAATTATAATTCATAAAATAATCAACGACAGGCTTAATCAGGCAATAACAGCAAATAACACAGTCAGTATTTATTATAGAATAATAGCTTAAAAGCTAATCTTTTGTTTCCAATGTAATTAGTTTCACATCTACATCCTGCACACCAGTGGAATGCAGGCTCCCCTACTCTTAACAGTTATAATAGAACAGGCATCAGAAATGCATTTTTAAATAACAATATTATGCTGCTTTTCAGCCACCTGATCCTTCAATAGCCTCACTTTCGAGTGGAGATTATTCACAAAGTGCTGATAGTATAAGGAGAAGACCGATGGCTGCACCAACTGATAAAATATATGTCTCACTAGGCGTCTGATTTGATCACTTTTGAGTTTTTCTCTCAATAATTGAAGCCATGAAGGTGTTAGAAAGTGAATCCATGCATATTTAACCCAAGTGTTTGATGTTCTTGGGGTTTTGAGCAGATCGCAACTGAAACACTAAATGGCGTTGAATATGTTGAATATATTACTGCGTATGGGACTATAAGAAGCATTGCTTCCTGCCAGTCATTCGACTGATAGAAGATTTATTTCAGAATCACAGAATTGTTACGGTGTAGGAGGCCATTTGGCCCATCGGGTCTGCACCAGCTCTCTGAGCATTTTAATTTAATGCCAATCTGCTGCCTTTTCCCTGTAACCCTGCACATTGTTTCTATTTAAATAATCATCCAGTGCCCTCTCAAATGCCTCAACTGAACCTGCCTCCACCAAAATTCCAGACAGTGCATTCCAAACCCTAGCTACTCGATGTGTGAAAAAGTTTTTCCTCACCTCGCATTTGCTTCTTTTGCAAAATACTTTAAAATTGTGCCCTCTGGTTCTTGATATAATACATGGGATGTGGACATCACTGGCTTGACCAACATTTATTGCCCTTGTTCAGAGGGCATTTAATAGTCAACCACATTGCTGTAGGTCTGGAGTCACATATAGGCCAGATCAGGTGAGAGCAGCAAATTTCCTTCCCTAAAGGACATTAGTGAACCAGATGGGTTTTTATGACAATCAGCAATGGTCTTGTAATCATCATCAGGCTATTAACTCCAGATCTTTTATTGAATTCAAATTTCACCATCTGCTGTGGTGGGATTTGAACTCGGGTCCCCAGAATACATCTACATCCTGTACTCCAGTGAAAGGAATCAAACTCGCGTCTCCATAACAACAAAACTATGCTACCACCTTCCCTAATAGCCCCTATTATGCTGAAATATCCTTGAGCTATCAAGTGGTGCTGGAACAAAAGCTTGTTCAGAGAGAGGTTACTTTGACCATCAGAGTGCTTTGTGCAATTTAATTTTAAATCGTTTCATTATTTAGGACAACGGATTTTAAAATGTTGAACAATACTTGAGAGGTCTGGCAGCATCTGCGGAGGGGAACACAGTTAACATTTCGAGTCCGCGTGACTCTTCAACAGAACAAAGTAAAAACAGAAAAGAGGTGAAATATAAGCTGGTTTAAGGGGAGGGTGGGACAGGTAGAGCTGGATAGAAGGCCAGTGATAGGTGGAGATTGCCAAAAGATGTCATAGACAAAAGGACAAAGAGGTGTTGAAGGTGGTGATATTAACTAAGGAATGTGCTAATTAAGGGTAGAAAGCAGGACAAGCAAGGTACAGATAGCCCTAGTGGGGGTGGGGTGGGGGGAAGGAATCGAAATAGGCTAAAAGGTAGAGATAAAACAATGGATGGAAATACATTTAAAAATAATGGCAATAGGTGGGAAAAGAAAAATCTATATAAATTATTGGGAAAAAAAGTAGGGGAGAGGAAAAGGGTGGGGATGGAGGAGAGAGGTCATGATCTAAAATTGTTGAACTCAATATTCAGTCCGGAAGGCTGTAAAGTGCCTAGTCGGAAGATGAGGTATTTTTATTTTTATTTTTGTTTTGGATTTCCAGCATCTGCAGTTTTTTGCTTTTAACAATACTTTTGTACTGATCAAGGCAAGGAAAATTAACAACAGAGAGTGCAAAGCATTATACTTTTCAAAACCCATTGTCTTCGTCAAGCACTTATATGTGGGATGGAGCTCAATATAGACTAATTACCTCTGCAAACACCAAATTAGCTTACATTGCTTCCAAGGTGAGTTACTGCGGTGTAGGTTATCTATTGTCTATATCCTGTGTCCAGCCAAAACTATACCTGAGCTGGGAATAAGGAAGTTTGATAGGAACAAGGAAAAGAGGACATGTTAGCAGTAATCGTCACCAGCTACGGGCACTTCCCAGAAATAAAACTGGGCTTGTATTTTATTGCATTTTGATATTAATTTCCTGACACTTTTTGAACAACTTGCTCAAACATTACACATGAGGCCTCTTTGTGCCCTTTTGGACTATGTCAGGTAACTCATTGGCAAGTTCTGTGCTCACCATGAACAGGGCTGAGAACATCCTAACCCCATCTAGGATACTTAATATGGGAAGAGGTTCCAATCAGGGAGGAGATTCCAGGGGGAGAAGGGGTCGGGAGGGGAAAAGGGGTCAGGAGGAGGCAAGGGATCCGGTGGGGGTGATGTCCAGGTGAATGTACAAGGGAAAGCTCTGATGAATCCATGGCTGCCTCTTGGGGAGCGAACTGAGGGTCGGCAGGAATGAGGGGATGGTGAGAATAGCCAAGGGCAGAGTGAGGCGGTAGGGTGGGAGGGTGGGTGTTCGACAGTAGCGCATAAGGGACGGCGAGGATGGTTGGTGGAGGGTCAGAGGCAGACACAGACCCTGGGGTGAGAAGGAGGAGGTCGGGGAGGTGAATGTGGATGGGGATGAGATTTTCGGGAAGGAAGGGAATATGCACGTTCACCTGGACATCCCCGAGGGAAAAGGGTTGTGGTTGGTAGGTCACGGAGGGGAGGTGGAAGGTGATGCCGTGGTCAGGGGTCAACAGAGATGGGGGAGAGGAAATGGGTGGCTGGGGGAGGGGAAAAAAACTGGGGAGCTTACGATAAACCAAACCAAGACCATCCTGTCTAAATCGAAAGTGAAACGAGAGTCGTGGTGGGCAAGAACAGGTGCTGCATGGGACTGTGATCAGAGGGTGGGCGGAGATGCAGGTCGCCTCAGATGGACAACTGAAAGTGAACCCCAGCAGGCAGCATGGAAAATGCTCGGGACAGTGAGATGAGTGTGAAGAATTTGTGTGTGGGAGAATGCTTGCACAAGGCTCCGAAAGGCCCTGCCCCCATCATACACACACTTCACCCTCCAGAATCACCCGTAGGCAATCCACTCCCTCCATGGTGACAGAAGACAAGGTTGCTGGGGTCACAGGCAAAGGGGACTCAGACGCAGAAGACAGCCTCTGAGATTCCTTAATGGATGACCCAGGGATGTCCAGCAGCCATTCCTCCTCCTTTCAGGTGCCCGGGGACCCCAGCCTGACCCCTTGAGGGGAAGGAACACCTGGAGAGATGTCGAGATGCCCCATTTCCTTCTCGCGTTGCCACTGCAGGAACTCACTCGTGGCTACCACGATGGAGTGCTGGTCTGTCCACATCTCTGTGTTCCTCTGGACCAGGATCTCCATGGCATTCGCCATCCTTCCCACGGAGATCACCATACACATACACGTGGGCATCACTTCATCTGAGAGAAGGTGAATGCGCTCGTCTGACTGATGTGCCACTCTGTTGAGGGCTTCCAGCAGCTCTGTATGATGTTTCCCCGCCTTCTGCTGACTCTCCAGGATGGGTTGGAAGGCCAAATCTAGAGGCTCATCATCTGACTCGGACATCACAGATGCCTGATCCCCAGCAGTCCTCTGAGTGCCAGGGGAGCTCAGTTGAACCTGCTTCCTCCAGCTGCGGACATGTGTCCGTGCAGTGCCCACCAGATTGTGAACTCGAGACTGCTCTAGATTAAGGTTCCACCGAGGTGTGTGTCTCTGTGCTGGTGGAGGGTGTGGGTAAGCGCTGTGATGGATCTTCCAGGCTGCTTATTTCCAGCTCTCCAGTGGAGGAGGTGTCCTTTCGGCTGGAGGTGAGGCTGTGGATGGAGCTGAGGGACTGGTTGGCTAAGGGTATCAGTTGCTTGGCAGAGCTCCCTGTGAACTAAAGTAGAGATAATTAGTGCCTGGCAGCAGAGTCAGAAGCAGGAGAGAGAGAGAGACACTCACAGTTGCGTTGAGAGAGGGATGATGTGGTGCAGGGTTCTCATGAGGGTGTTCACCGCCGACCTCACTGTCACCTCAGGCAGAGTCTACATCCTCACTAGTCAGAGCAATGGCACGCTCCTCAAAGTGAGTGAGGGGCCTAATGTGGGCCACTCCACCCCCAGTCTGGGACCTCTCCTTGCTGATGTGAGCCAGCTTCTCCTGCATGAAAGCAGATGGAGAGAGTGTGAGCAGGACACATGGCACTGCGTGGAATGTTTGTGGCGAGCCAAGCCATGGACAGGATGAGGACACGAGCTCCAGAGGATATAAGTCTAATGGAGATGTGAGGGTAGGTGTGAGAGTTAGTCGTGATGTCCCTTGAGGTGTGAGACCCCTGTGGTTGTGTGATGGGTTTGTGAGTGTGTGAGTTGAGAGTGATGGGGAAGAGTGAATTACCCTGGCGGAACAGATGAGATCATTCACCCTTTTGGGGCACTGGGTGGCCTTCGTCTTTTGCAGGCCATTGGCGCCGACCACTGCTGCCACTGCCTTCCATGCTGGATTGGTGATGCAGCTGCCCCTCCTGCAGCCAGAGTGGGAATAGAAGACATCATGGTGGGCCTACGCGGCATTGAAAGGCGCTTGAGGGACGTGTCACTAAATCGGGGGGCTGCAGTCTTTTTGCCTTTTGGGGCCATCTTGTCTTCCGTGTGGCAGCCGTGGGCTGGAAGCACTGAGAGGTGTGCACTTGGCTGCACTTTAAATGGTGTGATAAAACGGCAAGGTGATGGCGTGGCAGGCTAATGAGAGCGTGCCTGCCATGGAAACGGCGTGTTTCCTGGGAATGCATAATTAATGCTGCGGGTTTGGGACGAGACGGCGTGAGAAGCCGCCATTGCGGCCGGTGGGTAAAGCGTCCTTTTACCCAACCGCTGCTGCATTTGGTGCAAATCTAGGACGGTTCTGCCCTTGGAAACAATTACTCTATTAATGTCTTTCCAAGATCATTCCTGCTGTTCTTACTCCTCCGAATCTTAGGGGAACATCGGAAACGCCAATCTGAAAAGGAGTGATTAACAGTCAGTAGGATGCTGATATAACAATTTGAACAGTTAACAACAGGCTAGTCACATAATGTGTGAGTCTTTGCACACTGTTGGACCAAAGGCGTTGACCTAATGTAAATCTACAAAAAGCACAAAACACTGGTGTGACATGAGTAAAGAATTTACATGTTCTGAAAGCATTTTAACACGTTAGGGAGTATATCTAAGTGCACTCTTAAATATAAAAAAAACGAGGCAGGCAGAGGTAGGAGTTTGTGTGCCTGCAATTTTATTGGGCCAATTTGAGGAACAAATCAATTTGATTGCAAGGATCTCAATGCTTTGATTATTGTCAGAATTTGCTGTGAAGGCCATTTGCTCACCACTAATTTGTTTCCTTGTATTCTCCTTCAAAAATACACTGCCAGAATACAGATACATTGGAATAAGTAAATACCTTGTTCACAGCGTACTTAAGTCCATATGTGGCCCATTCTAAACCATTCCTTTCCTCTTAATACCACACCTCTGTCCATTGCTGTGTTACACTAGACAGCTCACTGGCATCCAAATATTAGTGATATACTTTGCTAATTAAAAGTCTTCTCTTTACTAACATGTCCATAACATATTAAAAGGTTTTCACATACTGTATTGTGCACTTTTTCTACCTGCTACATATACTTGCTTTGACATTTTCTCAGGCACACGTCATTCATTAAGTTGAGCAGAATTTGATTTATTCTTTTCTGACTGACCATGCGCACTGCCGTGGAATAGTAAACGAGAAAGGGAAATTTTTAACTTTTGAAACTTTTTGAGATGTTTTAATTTTTTTTAACTTCATGTTGCAATAGTTGTATCGTCGCAAAGCTAAAGTGGTCTCAGAAACCCTCCAAGAGACTTGAGGGTTAAAAATTACATGTGACTGCATCAAAAGGCACAGGTCCAACTGCCCTAGCCAGTGTTTATGCTCCAGTCAAGCCTACTTCTGCCTTATCTCATCTAACCCTTACAGCATATCCTGCTGTTCCTTTCTCCCACATGTACTTATTTTGTTTCCCCTTAATTGCATCTATGTGATTGGCCTCAACTACTCCAATCGTTCTCTGGGTAAAATAAAACTTCCTAATTGTTGAAAAGAGAGAGGTGTTGCTGAAGCTTTTTGACTTACACTCATCAGGACAAATGCAAGAATACCAAATTTCAAAAGATCACATTTTATACTACAAGCAAAAAGGGGGTTGATTGATTGGCAATTTGACTCTGATTGGCCCAGGTGCTGCCATGGATAAAGCAACAGGGAACTATAGGCTCCCTAAGCTCCCGGGCAATTCAAAAAATGGGCAAGGTTTGAACATATTCCTTCTGTTTGGAGAGATCATGTCCCTGCATGTGAATGCATGTTGCTTCCAGAAAGCGTAAATGAGATCTCTTAAGAGCATAGCTGATTATCTGAAATTGGTTTATCTTAAATTGGTTAAATTACTTATTGAATTTATTAGTGACTATCTTATATTTAGGCCCTTTGGTTTTGAATTGCCCCACCAGTGACAATATCTGCTCTACCTGCCGTCCATTGTATGAAATACTGTATTTAAAAACTGTGTCCTTTTCTTGGAGCATAATACTTGCACTAGATTAGTAGAGAAAGGTATTTACTACCTCACAGCATGATTTCAACCCAATTAGCTTGAACCTTATCATTTGAATCTAACAACCCCAGTGTCTTGACTATTTTTAGTCATATGTAAGTACACTAAATATGCTATTAAACCATGTCCCAGTCATTTACAGTGTAATAGACACAGTGAAAACACTAGCACTACTAATTATATAGCCTAATGAAAGGTCCAACTTGAATTCTTATCTCAACCTTTTCATTGAGAAGTTTAATGAAGCTCTATGGTCTTCCAAAATTTCCAGTTTGTCCTCAATTTTACAGTTTTTATTTTTATTTCTGGCATTTGGTTGTAGACCTTGCACTTCACACCCTCTTAACATCATTCTTCTCAATGACTAGTGGCAATGGTCACAATAAAAGAGAAATTCAGTGACTTTGATGGAAACAAAAATCATTCCCCAGCATGATTGGCATCCTGGCCAATATTTAACCCTCAAACGAATATTACTAACACCTATTCAATCTGGGCATTGTCACAATGCTGCTTTTGGGAGCTTGCTGTACACAAATTGGTTGTGCCTTTCGACATTGTCACAGTGACCACACTTCAAAAGTACTTCATTGCCCTGTAAATTGTTCAGGATTATCCTCAGGTTGTGTAAGGTGCTAAAGAAACGCAAGCATTTCTTTTTAGTAAGGACACATATCGATTTTTATAGCATGTTGTCACATGCTCAGAATATCCCCAAGCAGCTTCATAGCCAATGATTTATTTTCAAGTATGGTGTTATGTCGGCAAACGCGGCTTCTAATTTGTGCACAGCAAGGTTCCACAAACAGCAAATGAAATTGCAGACCAGTTAAACTGTTGTCACAAGTAGCGGGAGAAGTGTTAGCCAGGATAATGCATAATTGCCTACTTTTATTCCAATAGCACGATGGGTTCCCTTATATCCTCCTGAACAAATAGGGCCTTATTTCAATATTTCATCCAAAAAAAATTAAACACAGTATGTGGGAGAGGAGACAGTGTGAGAAAACTGGAGGGGAAAAGTAAATTGGGAGAAAACTGATCAGAGAGGAAGAACATTTTTAAAAAACAAGAAATTGGGGTAATTTAACCCAAGCTACCAACAGTTCTGTAAAGTTTTAAGTAAGAAAGACTGATGGTGTGAACTGGTTGGGTTCATGAATGGTATAAGATCAGAGAATTGGCTAACCTTGCATTGTGATGAGCTATTAGCATTACCTAATGCTGAGGAAACATTTCTAGCCACCGAATGCTAGTAACAATGACATTGTAAGCCTAGTGGCAAACTGTTCTCTTAACTATCTTTATTAAAGTCACAAAGGCATTTAAAGAAAACCATCTTTACAATTTCACTAAAAATAGGGAACAGAGAGAAATCTCCATTCTATGTTTAATGTCATTAACATACAATAAGCTGTTTGCCACAGTTTTTATGCTATAGTCACAAAGATAAGAAACATGCTGTTAAGGAAGTTAATATAGAGTGAATGGCCCAGATCTGAATAGGTGCCATCAAATCATTGATGTGTGTAACACACCAGAAGACCACGGCCTGATGATGCTCCTGGTGACCAGGGCTCCTCATTGTGGATGGTGAGTGACAAGCCTTCCCCACCCCACTGGAAAAGCAGGGCAGCTACAGCAACAACAACCTACATTTTTTTTTGGCCCTAAGTCGGAATAAAGTATTGGTTTTCAAAAAGAAAGAAAAGTAACAATGAGCTGAGCAGAGTGTCCATGATCGTATGGTTACTGCTACGGTAACCAGCCAATGTTACTTCCAACAAGCACAGTGCTTACCAATACCAGAGAGTGCAAATTCTGGCTATATGAGAGGTTTTGTAATGGTACAAGGTATGGAGCTGCATGAGGAGTAAAATTGTGGGAAAAAGTGAGGTTGTCCACTTTGGCAGGAAGAATGGAGAAGGAAAGTATTATTTAAATGGAGAGAGACTGCAGAGAGCTGCAGTACTCAGGGACCTGGAGGTCCTTGTACATGACTCACAAAATGTCTGCATACAGGTTCAGCAAGTAATTAAAGGAAAGAGTTTAAAAGTAGGAAAGTCCTGCTACAACTGTATAGGCATGAGCGAGATCTGCGCGCAGTTTTGGTCACCTTAATTAAGGAGGGATATGTTTGCATTGGAGTTCAGAGGAGATTCATTAGGGCTGATTCCTGGGATGAAGGAGTTGTCTTAGAGGAAAGGTTGAGCAGGTTGGGCCTATACTCATTGGAGTTAAGAAGAATGATAAGTGATCTTATTTAAACATGTAAGATTCTGAGGGGTCTTGACAGAGTAGATGCTGAGAAGATGGGGGCACAGTTTTGAAATAACTCATTTAAGATGGAGATGAGGAGGAATTTCTTTCAGACAGTTGTTAATCTTTGGAATTCACTCCCCCAGCGAGCAGTGGAAGCTGGGTTATAGTATATATTCAAGGCTGAGTTGGACAGATGTTTGATTGACAAAGGAGTCAAGGGTTATGGGGGGATAGACAAGAAAGTGGAGTTAAGGCGACAATCAGATCAGCCACGTCAGATCTTATTGGCTGGTGGAGCAGGATTGAGGGGCCGAATTGCCTACTCTTGTTCCCACTTCTTATGTTCTTGTGTTGGAGGTTCAATAATGGTACAAGCTATGGGTCTGCATTCAGGGGACTTGGTGATTATCTTGAACATCAAACACAAGGTAACATGCTGACCCGCTGGCCTTAGTGAGATGAATCAGATGGTAGTTTATGGCAGACAAAAAAACCTTGTGAAAACCTGTCCGTTATAGACAGCTGTAAATTGGAAGAAATGCAAATTTCAAGAATAAGTCCATTCAATTTCCCGACATCGTTAAGAATCACTCTAATTAACCGATGAAAAGATAAAGACGTGTTTAAACAATCAGCAGAAATAATAACGAGGACTCAGCTGTTCACAGAATCAAGGTGCTGTCTACTACACATGTGTGAGCTTGTTCCTCTTTCAATCAGGCGTGAACTGTAACTCTTACTGAGAGAAAGCATGAAGCTATCTCCACTAATGTCAGCTGGTTAAAAAAATTGCTGTTCGAAGTGAATCACTTCTCCATTATCCAGGCATCATTAATCTGTTTGTTTTCCTCTGAATGGCTTCTGATTTTCCATGGAGCGACATGTATAGTCTGACACGGATAAACCAGGAGGTGAGCTCAGGAGACATTAGAACATAACGCAGAGAAAGACTTGCATTTATGTATCGCCTTTCACAACCACAGGACATCCCAAAGCACTTTACAGGCAAGGAAGAATTTTTCAAGTTTAGTCACTGTTGTAATGTAGGAAACACAGCAGCTAATTTGCGCACAGCCATCTCCCACAAACAGCAATGTGATAATGCCTAGATATCTTTGTTTTTGTGATGTTGTTTGAGGGATAAATACTGGCCAAGACATCAGGGATTAATCCCTTACTGTTCTGCAAAATAGTGCCATGGGATCATTAACATTCACCTAAAAGGGCAGACAAGGCCTCAATTTAAGGTCTCACCTAGAAGATGGCACTTTTGAGACAGGACAGCACTGATTTGGTTATTCTGCTCATGTACTAGAGTGGAATGTTACTCAGACCCACACAAGCTGGCGAAATTAAAACAAAGACGCAGCTGCTTTCTTTGCTGGTTCACAGTCAACATCCCAGTGTCCCAGCTATCCCCATTCATTGGTGTACAAATACCCATCACCTGTTTAACAATGTAATAGCCATTAAATCTTAGCAATGTGATTGCCATTAAACCTTAACAACATAATTAATAAGACATTGACAAGGATTTGAACTGACGATGTTCTGATCGAGAGGAAAGAGTGCTGTCCACTGAATCATTGCTGACACACAAACAAAGGAGAGAAAAGGCCACTCAGCCCTTTGAAACCAATCTTTCTAGCACTCTGTGGAGAGAGAAACAGAGATAATGCTTTGAGTTCAATATGACTCATCTTTGAAAAAGAGGATTGGACTCAAAACGTTAGCTCTGTTTCTCTCTCTCCACAGATGCTGTTGAGTTTTCCAGCACTTTCTGTTATTATTTCAGATCTCCAGCTTCTGCAGTATTTTGTTTTTATCTTTTAGCACTCTGGTGTCTATCCACAGCCTGCATAGCCTGAATGGGACATCAATGATATAATCTTGCCTGTGTTAGCTTATTGATTTGAATTTGTGTTACTAATAACAGTACATTCAGGCTGATCATCATTATTTCTGTGGGTTGTTTCGGCAAGGTACAGCAGCACACATTTCAGTCGAGCTTGTAAATTACAAGGATCACCGCTTGCGCGTATACAGCAATTTTTCAAATGTCTCACCTCTTCACAAAAGCATTATCAACTGAAATTTGCAACAAACCACATCACAGAATCTCAGAATTGTTACAGTACAAAAGGAAGCCATTCTGCCCATCTCTGCTGGCTCTCTGAAGAAGCAATTCACTGAGTGCCATTCCCCCCGTAACTCTGCACATTCTTCCTTTTCAGATAATAATCCAATTCCCTCTTGAATGCCTCGATTGAACCTGCCTCCACCACACTCTCAGGCAATGCATTCTGATCCTAACCACTTGCTGTATGTCGCCATTGCTTCTTTTGCCAATTATCTTAAATCTGTGCACTCTCATTTTCGATTCTTCCATCAATAGAAACATTTTCTCCCTATTTACTCTGTCCAGACCTCTCATGATTCTGAATACCTCTATCCTCCGCTCAACCTTCTTCTCTCCAAGGAGACCAATCTGTCTATGTAACTGAAGTTCCTCATCCCTGGAACCATTCTCTGAATCTTTTTCGCACTATTTCTAGTGCATCCACACCCTTAAAGTATGGCGGCCTGAACTGGATGTAATACTCTAGTTGAGGCCGAACCAGTGTTCTATACAAGTTTAGCATAACTTCCTTGCTTTTGTACTTTGTGCCCCCTCACTAAACCTAAGGTGTACTTTATCAATAGCTCTCAACCTGTCCTACCACATACGCAGTTATTAGGGAAAAGGATCAAAAGCTTGGTTTTGAGGAGCGACCTGAAAGAGAAAAGTGAGATGAAGAGGTAGAGAGGTTAAGCAACAAAATTGCAGAGTTTCAAACCAGGCAGCTAAAGCTCGGCTGCCAATGGTGGAGTGATGAAAATTGGGGGTGATCAACTGAAGGAGCACAGAGACAAAGAAGGCCAACCAGGTTAATGTTGATTGATCTATGCCTGCGTTTTCTGTTTTCTGTTGAAGAAAAGGAAGGTTAATATGCTGATGTCAACTGAATATAGAGTCATGAATGTAAAAAGAAGTATGGGAGTGTAGTAGTTACCTTATTGGCGGGGAGGCAGTACCATGGTGGGCTTTTCACTGGGTTGGTATTCCAGAGACCCAGGGTATTGCTCTGGGGGCCAGGATTTGAATTCCACCATGATGGTGAAATTTGAATTCAATTAAAAAAAAATCTGGAATTAAAAGTCTGATGATGACCATGAAACCATTGTCGATTGTTGTAAAAACCCACCTGGTTCACTAATGTCCTTTAGGGAAGGAAATCTGCTGTCCTTACCTGGTCTGGACTCCAGACCCACAGCAATGTGGTAGACTCGTAAAATGCCCTCTGAGCAAGGGCAGTTAGGGATGGGCAATAAATGCTGGCCTAGCCAGTGATGCCCACATCCCATGAATGAATTTGTTTTAAAATCTGGAGGCCTGGACTAATAATTCAGCAAATATGAGTTCAAATCCCACCATAGCCTTCTATGAGTCTGAAAACAGTTTTGAAAATCTGGAAATAAGCAACTGGGTCTCAGTAAAAATGGTCATGAAACTGTCAGATTGTAGTTAAAAACCTAAATGGTTGTCCTTCAGGGCTGGAAACCTGCTGTTCTTGCCGCGTCTGGTCAAGATATGACTCCAGTCCCACAGCAATGTAGTTAGTTGATACTTAACTGCCCTCTGAAGTGGTCTAGTAAGGCACCTAGCTGTATCAAACTGCTATCTGGGACCAACTCGGCATGGATAGTAAACGCCAGACTTGCCATGGGAACACCGACACCCTGAGAATGAATTCAAAGGTAAGACAGCATCAGAGTCCCGCCAATCAGGAAAACCTGGTGAAACTGAGGGTTCTCAGTGATAGATAGTAACCTGATATGGGAACGAAAAATGAGTCCATTCTTGCAATTTAAACCATGACAAGGGGGGAACAGATTCAAACTGGTGAAAGACAAATATTGGATATCAGAAGGGTTTCCATGCAGGAAGCATTCAACATATAGATTTGGCAAGAGAATTTTCTTAAAATTTTGGAATGTCGCCTTGAGGTTCTCTCATTAAATAATAGAAATTTCAAATGATGATATCCTTAGAGTTATTTCCATTGATTCTGAAGTATGGTTCAGTCAGCACTTGAGTAACTTGGTTGTCACTTTTACTCATATGTTTAAGAGGTAGAATTTGGCAGGCATGGTTCAATCACATTCTCCTTGGACCTTTATTTGAGCATATTCCAGTGATAGATATAGATTGTGCTCCAAGATAGGAGCTCTGACTGATTGCTCCCCTTCCAGTTCATCCAAGGAAAACCATGGCGACCATTGTGCCTTCACAGCTCAGTGATCAAATGCATGATTGTGCAGTTGCTGTGGCTCTGTCCTGTCACTCTCACCCACTTTATTGCTGTTTGTTTTTGAGTCACGTCTGCTGGAAAACTGCTGCAAAGAGTCGTGGAGTGAGAGAGCAAAATGGGAGGATGCAGGTTAAATGGGCTACGGTGTCACTAAAATGGATAATGTCACAGTTATTTGGATGCTGCATGGAGTTGGGGGTATAGAAAAACTTGCCTTCAAGCGGAGGGCAGAATAGGAACTTAGAACAAAGGGATAGACAGCTTTAAGACATAATCACCTGTTTGTTAAAGGACAGGGGTGTGGGATAATAGCCATCTCTGGTGCTTACTGCTTCATTAATGTGAGAAATAGTTGTACTTTAAAATTATTTTTAATTTAAAATTAAATACATTAGAACAAAATGAATATAGTCAAAATCTTGTGCTTTTTTGAATTACCCGGGAGCCTATGCCCTGAAGAAGAGTAATGCAGACTTGAATCGTTAACTCTTGCCTTTCTCTCCACAGACACTGTCAGACCTGCTGAGTTTTAACATTTTTTGTTTTTGTTTCAGGTTTCCAGCATCCGCAGTATTTTATCTTTAGCCTACAGTTCCCTGTTGCTTTCTCCATGGCAACGCCTCGGCCAATCAGAGTCAATCTGCCAACCAATCTGCATTCTCTTTTTCCTGTAGTACAAATTGTTGTCATTGCTTGAAATTTGGCATTCTTGCATTTGTCCTGATGAGTACAAGACAAAAAGCTTCAGCAACATGTCTCTCTTTACAACAATATTCAAGGTCTGTACTACTAAGCAACTTTAAAATTATTGATACCACTCTGTTGATTGCCTTGAAGTGATCTACACGTGCTACAAGAGAAAGTTTGCTTAACCCCTGAACAGTTTCACCAAACATAACAAATCATCCCCTTCATTATCCTGGCACTCAAACTTATTCATGAAACCACTGGGGTTTAAGACATGTTCCTTAGCCTATCAGTATGTCTCTCATGTAAAGCATTATGCTGAAACCTGTCTCTAGCACCACTATCAGATCCCGGCCAAAAATGCTGCAGCGATTTAGAAATATTGAAATTGCGCAGCTGAACTGCTTAAAATGTTTGGCATTTTTCCAAACATTTGGTTGAGAGAGTTTTCTTACAAGGGTCATTAATGTGACAATCAGAGCCCCACAAAAGGAGGCTTGCTTTTCACCTTTACTTAGAGGGAATGGGCCCGATTTTAAAACTGTGCATGCGGATGGGTTTTGAGTGAGTTAAAATCCTATCCATTATTTCTACACCATTTGAACAAGCTGCTTTCGAACCTGGTAAAAATTGGACGAAAACAAAATACTGCAGATGCAGGAAATCGGAAATAAAAACAGAGAGTGCTGGAAACACTCAGCAGCCCAGGCAGCGTCCGCAGAGAGAGAAACTGAGTGAAGGTTTCAGCTTGATAGCCTAAAGTGGTAAAATTGGAGATGGTTTTTGGTACTTCATTAAATGTTTCATACAGTACGGGGCAGCTAAATTTTTAAAGCCCTCAATTTATTGGCTGCAGCATCAAAGTGAAGACCACTGGCTGTATTTTCAAATGGTGGCAGGGTGGGGTATGAAAATTGCCATCCCGAAGGCGTCTAACATCTCTGGGGCAGTTTGAAACGTTCAAAGGGCCGATGGGGGTGGGAGGGTTGGGGGGGTGAGGCAATGGGAAACCCGCTCATCGCCAGTTAAGAAGGAGCTTATTAAGGGGCCAGTCCAGTCAGAAATGCAATTTTTAATGCTTATTTCCGCGGACCGGAAGAGCCCAGGGGACATTAGTTGTTGAATTCATTGCAGGGACATTGGCAAATTTATTTGTATTTGTTGTAAAGTGAAGTTTGACGGACCAGCGAGCACTGAGTCCAACTCTGTATCTTAACTTGTTCTAGCATGTCAGCGGTCGCCCCCAACATGGTTGCCATCTGTAGTTTTCTGATTGAGTGCCAAGCTCACCCCCTGCCCAATTTACATTTAAAAATACTGTCACGTGAGCTGAGGCCCATGGTCAGGGCCCAGAACTCATCCAAGCATTGGATCCTGAGCCCTCTTTGAAAATGCGGTCCCATGAATCCCCTGGCCTCTGTCCAATTTTAGCCTTGGACTTCGGTGGGGTGTGGATGGGGAGAAACAGTGGTGAAGTGGTAATGTCACTGGACTAGCAATCTATAGGCTGGAGCTAATGCTCTGGGGACATGGATTCAAATCCCACTCTGGCAACAGGTGGGATTTAAAATTCAATGAATAAGCCTGGAATATAAAAGCTAGACTCAGTCATGGTGACCATGACAACTGTCATGAATAGCTGTAAAAACCCATCTGGATCACTAATGTCCCTTTAGGGAAGGAAATCTGCCATCCTTACCGGATGTGACACCAGACCCACAGCAATGTGGTTGACTCTTAACTGCCCTCTCTGAAATGGCCTAGCAACCACTCAGTTCAAGGGATGTTAGGACTGGGTAACAAAAGCTGAGCTTGCCAGTGATGCCTGCATCCCATGAAGGAATAAAGTAAAAAACAGCATGGCACAACACCAGGAATAGGAAAGACAGCAGAGATGATGGCTAGTTTTGGTTTCTGGACAAGTTGGCTGATACCAGGCAAATACTATACTGCAGAAGGAAAACCTGACTTCGCCAATATTTATCCATCAGCCAACCTCATGAAAACAGACCACCTGGTTATTAGCACATTGCTGTTCGCGGGAGGTTGCTCTGAGTTATCGGGCTGTCTTGTTTCCTCTATTACATCATTGACTGCACATGAGAAGTACTTCATTGGCTGTGAGGTGCTTCCAGATGTCCTGAGGTCATGAGAGGTGCTATAAAAATGCATGTTCTTTCTTTCTATCGATCTTCCTGGGACAGGTTACTTGCCAGGTACAAGGACAAATCTTTCTCTAAGGCTCGTGCCTTGGTATAGAAGCTTTCTGGTGATGGGTCAGGTCGAAGATCTCGGCCCAACCACATGCTCACAATCTGCACCACATTCCGTTTTCTAACAAGGATTGGGGCCAGGAGACTGCAGGGACAGCTTACACCCCTGATCACACAGCCACACCACCATCACAAAAATTACATTGAATTAGTGGCGCAGAAACTATAGTATTAGTGTGTTCAGGGTTGAAAGGATTGATGTGTGGGACTGGAGAAACAGTACCACCCACATGATGATGTAAGAGAGTCACATGACAAGGAGCCTAGAAGGAGAAAGCGCAAGGCTTAGACTGAGTAATATCTGTTGTCTTATATCTGTAAATCATTAATTTTCATACAACAAAAGCCAGTCATTGTTCAGACATATCTATATCTCTGCAACTGTTATTTAGCCAGTCCCAACCAACATACAACAGTAACATGCCGTTCGACCTGACTGGTCGATGCTGGTCTTTATACTCCACACCAGCTGGTTTCCACTCTCCTTCATCTCACACTTCATCTCACTCCATCAGCATATTACTTTGACCTTCATGGGTTCCCTTAAATACATCTATGCCATCAGACCTAACTGGTGGCAATAAAAAAAACACTCAGCCCTGCTTCATGCTACCCTCTGGTGGCTATAAGTCTCTCTCTTTCTTACCAACACTTTGCAGTCTCTGCTTGATTTTCTGTCTACAATAATCTACCAAATGTATCAACATACTCCATTTTAGGGTTAATTCCCGCTGCTTAAAAATTTCCATAATCCACATTCAGCAACTAAAAAGGTGAGCTTGACACAGGTCTAGGCAGTAGGCAACCTGTACCAATTAGAAGAAACCTCTTTACTCAGAGAGTGGTGAGAATGTGGAACTCACTACCTGTGCTTCAGGTAAGTAGCCTAGATGCATTAAACAAGAAGCTGGATAAAAGCATGATTGAGATGGAGTAAGAGGAGGTTTATGTGGAGCGTAAACACAGACATGGACCAGATGGGCCAAATGGCCTGTTTCTGTGCTGTTAAAACACTATGTAAAACTGTGCTTCTCCACTTAGAGGCATAAGTCAATTAACTGACATTTCAACGAATCCTTTACTTGCCTAATGCATAGCTGGCAACATAAGGTTAACCATGCTGCCCAATTGAATTAATCACCATGAATTGCATTCAGTTGTGGCTCTTTAAGAATATGAAATGTTAAGTATAAGGCTTTTTTTTAAGGTGCAAGGACACCAATAGGCAGGATTTAAATTCAATTTACTTTTCTTAATTTACTAAGAAACTGATTATGGTGCACCAATACAACTCGCAATTGTTTCTTAAGATCATTTTCACCTATTTAAAATGGAGTACCACACAAGTGGTTGACTGACACTTTTGATTAAAGATGCTCATTTTTTTTGTGATAAGCCCATTTTCAACCTTATTAATAAAACTGCACCCGTTTGATCCCTCCTAAATCTGTCAAAGAATATGTTTTAAAAGCAATTTTTTTCAAGCTATGATGAAAGTTTTGAAATTATGGTTCATGACAAATTTTGCGTTCGATGATATACAAATGACTTCTGGGAGAAAAAAGACTTCGCGAAACAGTTAAGATTTTAATTGCACCCAAAGCAGAAAATCTACCCCTGCTACCCCCCACCACCCGCCATCGCCCACCGCCCCTCCCCCACTCTCCCCCGCCATCCTCCTCACCCCCCCCAGGATGTTTTTATGCAATGTTCATAAAATGAAACTAGAGGGATTAGAGAAGAAGTGGCCACAGGTCAATCAAGGGTCACGCTCTTGAGAATACAAAGGTGCCTCTGTTGTCTCGACACCCTGTCAGAGCCATTTACTAATCAACAGCAGCAGCGTGTGGGCATTCCCAGCACTGAACGCCATACGTTGTGTGTTCAGAATATCTCCTCTCCCTTATAAGGTAAGGAGCTTGTTACTGTGACTCAGGCACTCTGACAGTGCAAGGGCTGCTTGGGTGAGTGTGATCACTATCTTGAGGCAGAGATGGCCCATAATTGTCCCACAGGAGCTGTTTCACTGATAAGGGAAGAATGTAATAGCGTTAAGATGTTAATCAGTTTTGGATATGAAGGAAACAGCTAATCCAAAATCATTTACAGCTCTCATACCCAAATTTGATTAACGTTTTTAAAGGACTACTATTGTCTGCAAAGCATCAGCAGCAAATATTTATTACTGTTCCTGTGCGAATTTCCTCCCTCTTTTTTTTTTGTAGGGATGAGAGAATTTAGTTATGAAGAGAAAGGGGAGACATTAGGGGCTGAATTTTCAGCTGCAGACCAGCCCAAACAGCGGAAGCACTGGCCGGGATTTTCCAGCCTCATCGTGCTGGGACCCGCTGCGGGAAATTCGACGGCCCAGCCAAACGTCCATTGACTCAGTGGCATCGAGCGATCCCGGAGATGGGCAGGGCCGGAAAATCCCGTCCGTTGTTCCAGCACGACAATGGTCAGCTCTGTCACACTTTAACATTTTATGTGGCAGTGTGACTCTTGTCGTTATACTTGCTGTGCACGTGTGTATGCTTATCAGAGTCATCAGCCATGTGGTTAGCAGATAGCCCTTGCCACCCAATAAGCACTCTTTGGTTTGGCGTGGCAGCTCCAATACAGGTTGCAGAGTGGAGGCATTGTGACTGCTGCCAGGATACCGGACATTAATCTGCAGGATTCCCTGTTTATGGCCACATACCATGTTGAGGGGGTGGAATCCCTTTTGGTTCCAGTATAGGGCAGAGTTGACATGTGGCACTCACAAAGCGATATCCATAAGTCAATAGCACATAAACTATGGGGAAGCCTGCAGTCCGAGCGAAACTGTCTACCTGCTTCTCTCTAGCAAGAGAGAATGCAACGTGCTTAGCTCTCATTGAATAAAGAGCTCAGTGATGTTCTTATGCAACAGAGGACAGCGAAGTATTAGATCCCCATTGCTTTCTCCATAGCAATGCCTCAGCCAGTCAGAGTTGAATTTCCAACCAATCCTTTTCTCCTGCAGTATAAATTGCTATGATCTTTTGAAATTTGATATTCTTGTGTTTGTCCTGATGAGTGCAAGATGAAAAGCTTCAGCAATATGTCTCTTTTCAGCAATATTCAAACTACGAGATGTTGTAAATGTGTTCAGCTCCAGCTTGGAAAGAGCCAGACAAATAATAACTCATGGCTGTGGTTACCTTCACAGCCATTGACAATGCAGTCTTCACCCTCCTTGGAGGTTGCAGCTCTGGCTGAAGCAAGTGGCAGGTTTCAGTGAGGACATCCTGCAGTGCTGCCATCTCAAACTTTGTTCCTCGCTGAGGTTTGGATAGGTGAATTGCTCCCTGAATATGCAGAATAGACACAGTCTCCTGCTAAGAGCCTCTCTCCTATTCCTCCCTCTTCCAGCAGCTTGTCCCACTCTGCATGGCTGCTGTTCAATTTGTGGAATCATGCTTTATTCCAAAGGGAATATGGATACTGATCTGCGATGCTGACACAACCAAGCAGAAGCAAAAGCATCTACTAGTGCGTCTATGTCTGGGAGCAACTGGTTGGTGTAGAAAGTTGAAGTCAGAACAAAATCCTTGAGCACCTTTTGACTTTTGCAACTTTGAGCAACTCTAGAAAGCACGAACACTTGTAGAATCATAGCCACAGTTAAGAGAAATCAACCCGCAACTAACCTTTAAGTTGATGTTCCTTTTAAATAGCTCACTGGATGATCCTTCCAGCTGATTGACATTATGATCTGCCAGTTCTGCATGCTTCCAGAAAGAGAGGAAGAGTTTGTAGAGAGGTTTAGGGATGGGGTTCCAGAGCTTGGAGTTTTGGCTGCTGTCAGTGCAGCAGCCAATGGCGAAACAATGAAAATTGGGAATGTACAGGAGGCCAGAAATGGGGGTGTGCAGAGATCCTGGAGGGTTGTAGAGCTGGATAAGGTTACAGAGACAGGGATGGGAGAGGTCTCAGAGCGTTGTAGAGCTGGATAAGGTTACAGAGACAGGGATGGGAGAGGTCTTAGAGGGTTGTAGAGCTGGATAAGGTTACAGAGACAGGGATGTAGTTCAGCAAGCACATGGTGGAAAGGTGAATGGGACTTGGTGCAAATTAAGAAATGGGCAGCAGTGTTTCAGATGGGCTCAGATTGACGGAAGTGGTCAGGTGTTCCCTTTTGCAGTTAAACTATTGATTAATAATCAGAAGTTGTAAGCTATGAGCTTCCTTGGAATTCCCTTTACACCAGAACTAAACGGGTAAATTTCTGTCTTTTTTTTACAGGTTGAAGGAGCTGCTGTCAATTCATTGTGATAAAAGGTACAATGCAAAAGAATGCTGAGAGAGAAGACAAGTGATTAATTGCTTATTAGCATTCCGCATCTCAAACACCTGCTAAAGTCCTTGAGGTGTCCAACTCAATTTGCACCCAGGACAAAACCTTTTTAAAAAGTGTTTAACAAATTTCCTGATCAACCAACCTTGCCAGGTTCATGGAAAATGCTTTTGCAGTCCTTCCTTCTGTAATTTCGCAAAGAAGGGCCAACCTTGACAGAATTTTCCTACTTGCCCCGATTCTGTAAAGTTGCAATGGTTTATGGACTGCTTTTTAGAAGAGGGTAGTAATGTTGAAGTGAGAAGGACAAGGAAATCTAACTGTGAAAAAGGTTAATACCTTAATCCACCATTCTGAGAAAGAAAGACTTACATTTATATAGCGCCTTACACAAGCTCAGGATGTTCCGAAGCATTTTACAACCAATGAACCAGTTGAAGTGCAGTCACTGCCCTAATGTAGGAGACACGGCAGCCAATTTGCGTACGGCAAGATGCCAACAACAGAAACGAAATAAGTGAACAGATAATCAGTTTTAGATGTTGATGGAGGGATGAATGTCGGCCAGGACACTGGGGAGAACTGCTCTGCTCTTCTTCAAAATGGGACCTTGTACGTCCTCCTGAGAGGAGAGACACAGAGAAGCGCTTTCTGTCCCTCACCAGCCCAAACATCAGGTAGCAAAGAAAAAAAACAGCTAAAACCAGGCCCTACCAGAAAACACAATCTTTAGAAGTGAAACCAAATTCTGTTGCCACCCAGCCCTCTGCCATACTATACTATCAGTTATTTCCATCCTTAATGATTTATTTTTAACTGAGATCTTAAGAATAGAATCAGGATCCGGGAAGCCATTAGACATTGGGCAGAACGTTGCCCTCTGAAAGTGTGGGCCCCACCGACTCGGCGGCAGGCGGACAGCTGACCCCCGCCACCGAAACGGGCGTCGTCGCCATTTTGAGTGGGCAGGTTAATTAAGGCCCACCCAGCGGCGACCCCGACAGGAAGCGTTATGCGCTCCCTGTGCGGGGTGGGGTGGGGGGAGATTCCCCAACTGTCAGAGTGCGCACTGCTCCCTGAGACTAAGTGCTGCCTCAGGGAGATTAGTGACAGTCCAGAAAACTTTAAAAATAGAAAAATTTTAAAAATTATTAACATGTCAGACGAGATGGGACATGTTAATAAATATCACATAAACTGTATCAGAGTTTTTAAAAACAGACATGAAACCTCATCCCGCCGGTGGGTGAGGTTTCATGTATTATCAGAAGCCCGCTGGGGCTCCGGGCTCCTGGTCGGACGGGCAGGTCTTTAATGACTTTAATTAGCCTGTCAATGGCCTCCATTGGCCATCGCCAGGTCGGCGGGCGGACAGCTGATTTCACTGTGCCCCCACCTTCCTGAAAATTTAAAGGGACCGGGATGCCGTCGGGGGTTCCTCCTGACATCATCCCACGTCATTTTCCCGTCGGTTCCCAAATCGCTGACAGGAAAATTCAGGCCGTTGTATCCGAAAGTGTGCCTGTATTTATTGAAGCCGTTGGGCAATTAAAGGTACGTTTGTAATTATATTATATGAGGTTGTGTGTATTAGGTGCACAGTGACACATCTTCGAGAGTAGATAATCCCATCCACAGGGCAGAATCGTGCCAGATGTGCACTTAGTGTGGTAGCGGGCATGAAAAATGATGTATTCGTGCCATATCGTCCCCTTCCCACTGTGTCCTGCCTCATTAATAATGCATTCATGGGAAATGCTCCAGGTCATTGGTAGGTAGGCTCGGATGTTCCCACCACACGATGACCTCAGCACTTCCTCATTCCAAGCACCATGTTTAAAACGTACCAGAGCACAGCCTACTTCATGTCTAGAGACCAGGACTGCTCCAGGTGACAGCCCCAAAAGCAAAGAAGAGGGCATCCCCCAAATTTAGTGACCCCTCTTTGGGGCACCTTCTGGACTCAGTGGCAGGCCACTGCAATGTCCTCTACCCCTGTTCTGGACACAGGAGGTTCACCAGAGTCACCAATCTGGCCTGAGAGACAGTGGCAGCAGCGGTCAGCACCACCTGAGCAGAGAGCAGGTCAGCCATCCAGTGCAAGAAGAGGGTGAATGCTCTCATCCGTTCCACTAGCTCATCACTCTCAGGTCACACACTAACAAACCTATCGCACATCCATGGGGATCTCACAACTCAAGGGACAACGCCACTAACTCTCACACACACCCTCACATCTCCAACAGGATCTATGCTCTCGAACTCACATCCTCATCCTGTCCATGGCTCCGCTCACCACACAAACATTCCACCCAGTGCCATGTGTCCTGCTCACACACTCTCCACCTGTTTTCATGCAGGAGAAGATGGCTCACAGCAGCAGGGAGAGGTCCCAGACTGGGGGTAGTGTGGCCCACATTCGGCCCCTCACTCACTTTGAGGAATGTGCCATTGCGCTGACAGGTGAGGGTGGAGACCCTGCCTGCAGCGAAGGTAAACACCTATGCCTGAACCATTTCATCCCTCTCTCAACGCCACTGTGAGTGCTCTCTCTCCTGCTTCTGACTCTGCTGCCATGCACTAACTATCTCTACTTTAGTTCACAGGGAGCTCTGCCAAGTGACTGACACCCTCAGCCAGCCAGTCCCTCAGCTCCATCCAGGTCCTCACCTCCAGCCAAGAGGACACCTCCTCCATTGAGGAGCTGGGAATAAGCAGCCTGGGAGACACGTCACAGCACTTACCCACACCCTGCACCAGCGCAGAGACACACACCTCAGTGGGTAGCAGACCTAGAGCAGGCTCGGGTTCACAATCTGGTGGGCAGTGCACGGCCCCATGTCCCCAGCAGGAGGAGGCAGGTTCAGCCGAGCTCCCTGGCACTCCGAGGACTGATGGGGAAGAGGCATCTGTGATGTCCGAGTCTGATGATGAGCCTCTGGATTCGGCCTTCCAACTCATCCTGGAGAGTCAGCAGAAGGCAGGGGAACATCACACAGAGCTGTTGGAAGGTCTCAACAGAGTGGCTCATAAGTTGGAGGAGAGGGTCCACCTGCTCTCTGATGAAGTGATGCCCACATGTGCACATGTGGAGGTCTCCACGGGAAGGATGGCAGATGCCTGGTCCAGCAGACCTCGGGGGGTGCGTGCAGACCTGCACTCCATCAAGGTAGCCATGGGTGAGTTCCTAGAAAGGCAAGGCATGAGAGAAATGGGGCACCTTGACGTCCCTCCAGGTCTTCCTTCTCCTCAAGGAGTCAGGCTGGGGTCCTCGGGCACTCCAAAGGAGGAGGAGCAGCAGCTGGACAACCCTGGGTCATCCACTCAGGAATCTCAGAGCCTGTCCTCTCCCTTTGAGTCCCCTTTGCCTCTGACCCCCTCAACCTTATCCTGTCACCACAGAGGGAGCAGCTGGCCCACAGGACGACAGCCAAAGCAAGGCAGGACCCCCAAGGCCTCAGTTCTCCAGAGGACGCACACCGAAATCATCAGAGGCAACAGGTCCAACCATTGCACAGGCCGTCTCCACCCCTGCTGCGGATGTCAGGGCAGCACCTAGACGAAGTGGTAGGCCTAGAAAAGTTAAGAAATTCTGATCACAAGTGGTTGCACTGAATAATGTGCAATGTTGCCTTTCAACTTCATTGACAGGCTTCACAAGTCCTCCCACTGCATCCCCCCCTCACTCACCCTGCACTCTTCCCCCCCCCCCCCCAGGCCCCTCCCCACCAAATAGAGGCTCAGCTGCACCCGGCCAGACCATGAGTGATTCTGGAGGGAGAAGTGTGTGTGTGGGTGTGCCTGTCAGAGCCTCGTGCAAGCCTCTCCCTCGCGCGCGGAGCCTTCATCCATCACACACATCTCACTGTCCTGAGCATTTTCCATGCTGCCTGCTGGGGTTCTCTTTCAGGTGTCCATCTGAGCCGACCTGCACATCTGCCCACCCACTGACCTCACTCCCATGCAGCACCTGTGTCCGTCCAACATGAGGCTCTGCTCACTTTCAATTTGAAAAGCACGATGGTGGTGAAGTTTTTGATCAGCTCCTCCATCCTTTCCCCTCCCCGAGTCATCCATGTCCTTTTCTCCACCCTCCCCCGCCAACTCCAGCATCACCTTCCACCTCCCACTGTCACCTACTAACCTGAACCCTTGTCATTCCAGGATATCCAGGTGAATCTACCTGTTCCCTACCTTCCTGAGAATCCCACCCCCATCCACATTGACCACCTCCTTCTCACCCCCAGGGTCCGTGTCTGCCTCAGCGCCTCCAACAACCACCCTCACTATCCCTTCTACCATTACCGATGCACCCTCACCCTCCCACTCTATCAGCTCCCTCTGCCCCCTTCACGCTCACCATTCCCTCCTACCGCACCTACCCTCAGCTCGCTCCCAGGGAGACAGTCATTGACTTCACAGACCCCTCCCTTGCATGTTCACCTGGACATCCACCTCCCCTTACCCCGTATTCCACCCTTATTCCTTCCTTCACCCTTACTCACGCCTTCCCCCGGAAAGCTTCCCCTCTCTGAACTCCCTCCCTGACACCTTCCTCCCCCTTAAATCTATCCCCCCTCGGAGCATTCTCCCCCATTATACCCTCCCCCCGCCGTACTCCCCGAGCCCTCCCAACCTCATCACCCACCCCCAACACTTTCATCCCCTCCCCCCAACCTCACCCCCTGACACCTTCATTCACATCCCCCCCCCCCCCCCCCCCCCCCAACCTCACCCCCTGACACCTGTGGTCCCCCCGCAAACTCAACTCCCTCATACAGCTTCCTCTCCCGGTCACACCCAGACTTTCCCTCCCCCTCCTTCTCCAATCATCTGTAACAGACCAACGCCAAAACCGTGATGTTCCAAAGCAGGTCCAAAATATCACCGGAGACCTCCCGCCTTCTGTGAGCTGCTTTATGGTGGAGCCATGTCCATGGGAATCCACCCAGCAGGCGATGCACGTGCTCCTTGAGGGTCTGGTAGCTGCAGGGCTCCAGCATCTCCTTCTTCTCAGGTGTCTGAGCAAGGCTTTAACATTAAGTCCTGTTAAGGACACGTTCTGGTCCGGCGTGTTTTCCTGCTGGCGAAATGGTGAATCGGGGGACGATTCCGTTCGGATCTTACTTTGCGTCTCATTACCAGGCTGCAAATTGGGGTCGTGCTGATCTCTAGCGGGATTTGCGCTCCCTCGTTCTGGACACCATCGGATGATCCCGCTGTGATTTCACACGAGCGTGAAACCGATTTCAGCCTCTCACGCCGAATTGCCTCCTCCTCAACCATTATGGCCCCCACCACCAATGGGGCCGGACGATTCCGCCTGCAGTTTATTAAAGTCTCTGCACCTTCAGACTGTCGGAAGAACTTGTCAGCACATTCGAGCTGCATTGAAAGAGAGCGATGCAGGTCTGGGATCAAAGGCAACTTATTTGGCACTGGGTACAGTGGATTAATTAGTCTTGAGGATGCTGGGGAATGGCTCTGTATATTGGTGATTGTGTTAGGTTTGATAGCCTTCAAGGCCATGGTTGGGTTGGGTTGTGTTGCTGTTCTGAGGCAGTAATTTGTGTTGAGTGGATCTCTGAGGTCCCATATGGTCCAGTAATTCCCCCCAAATGCAGACAAAGGCCAAACATGCAGAAATCAGGACCACTCAGGCATAAATCCTGGATTCAGTGGCTATCCTCCGCTTCAAGATTCAGCCCAAGTTGTAAATAAGCCATCCCTATGAAAGGGAAATTTTTGAGAGAGCGGGCGCTCTAGGTGGCTCTAATCAGCCTAGAAACACAAGGTGTGTCTGTCAGATGGAGCTTGCAGACACCCTGAGCACCAGCTGCTTACTGTGCTGCCCACATCTGTTTGTTACAGATTGATCTGACATGGAATTGATCTAAAACAGGAGGGTTTATATTGACAGTAGAATTCAAAGCCTGAGTATTAAACTGAAACGCATTGATTCCCCTTCTCTGATCAAGTGTGAAAGAATGTTTAAGCATTAGCCTTGAATGGGAAAACAATGTCCTATTTATTTAATCATATTAGAAAGAATTGTGATTAACTGTTAGGTCCATCAGTTCTCTAACTCCGTATATGTCTGTTCATTATTCAATGCCAGCCATTCTGGAGAAAATCCTGCTTCCCCAAGCCAACCATTTTTACATGTCCTTAGCTCGCTCACACACTGTGGTCGGGATTTTCCCTGCCCGTCAGCATCGGGCATGTTTGGTGGCATGAGCACACAGTATGGCACAATCGGTTTCACAACAGTGTGAAACCAGTTTGCAATCGTCTGCCCAGCCCATCGATGCCGGGCCGCATTCCCCACCATTGGATGTCGGGAACTTCATTGTAACACATCTGCATATCATTAAAGGGCCACCCTGCTGGACTCATCCCCACCCATCCCACTGGATCACCTGCCCACGTCAGCGGGAAAATATGTCAACGTGTTTCGCAACGGAACACAAGCGACGTGCACCTGGCGGCTGCACTTCACTTGGGACTTTGAGGTTTATTTGCCCACCTAGCTTCGGGCAGCACTTGCAGTCACCAGCGCCAGGCTTCACAGACAGCGCCACATCACTTTTAGGGGGGCTTATGGGCAGGTCTCAACCTACCAGATCAGACATATGTGGGTGGCTTTTCAATGGCTGCAGGACTGGGCCTTGCTGGGGGAAGGGGGAGAAGTGGCCTCAGGCAAGGGAAGAGGCTGCAGGACAAGTGCTGTATTGGAGAAGGGGGATATCTCAGGGTGTATGTGGGGTGGGGGGGGGGTGGGGGGGGGTGGTGGGGGTGGGGGGGGGGTGCATTTTGATCCGAGCAAGTGGTCTCAAGATGGTGAGGGCTGAGGAGGCAGTCTCCAGAGAAGATTAGGCCAGATGGAGATGTGAGGGTATGTGTGTGAGAGAGTAAGTGGTGATTTCCCTTGAGCTGGCAGTGAGTGAGATGCCAGTGAGTGTGTGATGGGCTTGAGTGTGTGAGTTTAGAGAGATGAGATGGTTTCCTTACCCTGGCTGCAGAGATCATTCATCCTCTATCTGCACTAGGTGACCAACCTCTTCTGTGCAGCATTGGCACTGATCACCGCTGCCATCGCTTACCAAGCCAGAGCGGTAATGTTGGTGCTCCTCCTGCGGCCGGAGTTGGGGTAGAGGACATCACAGTGGGGCCTCCACGGTGTCCAAAAGGCACTCGAGGGCTGCAGTCTTCCTGCCTTTCGGGGCCATGTCTTCTTTGCTGCAGTCCTGGGCTGGAAGCACTGAGCCCGGCTGCACTTTAAACGTGGTGCCAGGCGTGATGAAGCGGCGAGGGGACGGTGTGGCTGGCGAATCGGAGCCTGCCCACCATGGAAACGGCGTGTTTCCCGGGAATGCATAAATAATGCGGCGGGTTTGGGATCGTGGCCAGTGGGTAGAACATTGTCTTACCTGCCCACTGCCGCACTTAGTGCAAATCTGGGACAATTCTGCCTTGTGACTTGAACTAGACAATAAAGAGAAAAGAAAGATTTGCCTTTCCATAGCCCCATTTGCAACCTCTGGATGTTCCAAAACACTTTATATAGCCAATGAAGCACTTCTGAAGTGCAGTAACTTAATAAAGTAGGAAACATGGCTGCCAATTGCTGCCTAGCAAGATCCCACAAAGAGTAATGTGATAAGAACCAGATCATCTGTTTTATTAGTGATGTTGCTAAAAAGATAAATATCAGCAAGAACACTGGGGGAGAACTCCCATTCTCTTCTTCAAAACTTTGCCATGCTATTTTTGTATCCACCTGAGAGGACAGTCTTGGCTTTCTTTAATGTCTCATCTAAAAGATGGCACGTCCAACAGTGCAGCACTCCCTCAGTACTGCACTGCAATGTCAGCTGTAGCAAAATTGGTGGTGTGCTTGCCTCTGAGTCCCCAGAACGAAAATAACCAGTTCGGACCAATACTCTTATTTCCCAGTTTTTACTGGTGTTCCACTTTAAGGTATACAAGACTAGTTTGGACCAGTGTTCTTATTTCCCAGTTTTTATTGTTTTTTCCTTCTGGGAATTAGAAGGCTGTGGGATTGAGTCTAGGACATGATCACAAAAATCTAGGCTGACACAAATTTAAATATGCCCAATAGTTAAAACTGCAGGGTGCTTACTTCTGTCCACCTCTGAAGTTCAAGTTTCCAGCATCTATAGCATTTGCATTTATTTTAAGCAGTTCTCTTCCAGGAATGCCCACCTTGAAGACGTCCTTCTCTAATGGGGAGTTCTGATGAAAGAGCGACCTGAAACGCTAACACTTGATTCTCTCTCCGCAGGTGCTATATGACCTGCTCAGTTTCTCCATCATTTTCTCTTGGCATACCAGGAAAACTTTCTTTCTCTTCTCCAACTAAGTTCCGGGGACCTTTTACATCCATCTGAAGAGACAGAGGGGCCTCAGTTTGGAATTTCCTCCAAACAGCAGCCTGTTCAGCAATGCAGCAGGCCCCTTGCTAGCAGATTGAATTGTCATGCTAGGTTCCGTGCTCAAGTCCTGGGGTGAGTTTGGAACCTACAATCAGTTGAACTCAGCCAAGAGTGCTCTGAGTAAACCAAGGTGATACTTTTGGAACATGTCAGGAATTTAAAGGCACACCCCGCATTGTAGTCCATCCATTCCTGACTGGAACCTGAACTATTGAAGCAGCAAGTTGCACCCTGTGTATACGGATAATGTAAATGCATTCAAAAACAATACAATTATGATTTCTGTGACACCTGCCCCACACAAGCAATTTGTTCCCCCTGCCTGGTATTAGATCTACATTGAATCTGACGTACATCTGGCACCAAATCCACTAAATAAAAATGTTAAATTCTTCATCGTCCAGCCAATTTTCCAAATTGGCACTGCCCACAGGGAAGCCTCGTCTGCCAGCTGCAGGGACAGCGGGCAGTGCCACTCCATCGCCAGTGCGGCTTCGCAAAGTTGCCCCAAGTGCCAGGAAGCACTGCAAAAAAAAAAGTTTCAACCTGTTACATAACGAATTCATCATTTCAAAAAGCGTTTCACCACGGGCAGTAACTCTCTCTGAGAGCTGAGCATGGGGATCAGATGGGAGTTGTTTCATAAATTAATAATGAAATAATAAAAGCAGACGCCGAAACAATTAGCATAACACTCTGACTGAAGCATGATTAATCAGGAGCTTTCTGTAAATTGGATGCTTCATTTTTTTTTAAAATTGATAAATATTTTAAGAGTGTATGAAGCAACTTTTATGGTGTTGCAATTGGTCTTGGTGATCACATGGCTTCTGGCTGAGTTGGTGGATATTTGAATTCCAATTCAACAGATATCTCAATTATATTGGGCAGGCTAATTGGGCCATTAGTTCTTTTTCTGCCCACCTTTTTTTTTGCATATTTGTAATTTTGTACAAAACTGTTAATTTCCAAGTGTAATTTCAAGTTCAATACTTTTTCCACGTGGTTCCACAAATGCATTATTGAAAGTCAGTAAAGCGTCCGCTGGATTATCTGATAAAGCTCTTACACTGCCAGCACCTGGAACACCTTATATCTCAATGACTCTTCACTGTCAGAGTGGCTGGTTCAAACATCCCAGCTCATTCCTGACTTCCTTTCAAAGTCCTGTTGCCACATAAGCGAGCTGTGCATCCCATAACCAGAGGTCATAGAATAGCTTTGATTCCTGCGTTGTGTGAGCCATTAAGAAACGCTTGCCGTGCGATCACAGTAAATTTCGGCATGCACACAACGTGTGTGTGTGTATGTGCTATGACTTTTCAAACTTTGCACTCCCATTGGTGATCCTTGCCTCAATGAGAAGACATCAGAAATTCCATTAAGAAGCAGAGTTTTTGATATGTGCTTCAGGTCAGACTTACAAAGTCAGAGAGTTACCCCTGTGCCATTACTATTTATGAAATTAAGCAGAAACACCTTCTCATGCGGGATCATAGAAATATTAACTGGTGAAAGGTTCTTCAGCCATATGGCAGGGTTGGTTTGGCTTTGGGTGATGGCATAAAATGAATGATATCGATTCATGTGCCCATTCTCCATCTCTCCTGCTTTTTATGTCCACGTTTCCCAGGGGGAGTACTGGCTGTCCAATTCCTGACCCAATCTAGAACTAGGGGGCACTGTTTCAAAATAAGAGGTCCCCTATTTAAGACAAAGGGGTGGAATTTCTTCTCTCAGGGGTTATTAATGTTTGGAATTCTCTCCCCCAGCGAGCAGTGGAGGCTCAGTCACTGAATATATTCAAGGCTGAGTTAGACAGATTTTGGATTGATAAAGAAGTCAAGGGCTATGGGGGTGGGGGGGAGGTGCAGGCAGGAAAGTGGAGTTAGGATCATAGTCAGAACAGCCAATGGTGAGAGCTGGTTAAGGGGCCCAATTGACCTATTCCTGCTCCTAATTTTCATGTTCTTAATCATGTCACGCAAGCTTTGGGGTGACCAGTTGGTAAGAAATTCTTTATCTATTTACATCTGCTAGTTACCCCGTTTATGATGGAATATGAGGCAGAAAGCAATTCAAAAGCCACCTGCTGTGTTTCAAAGCTTCTTCTTCAAAATAGGATGGAAAAAGTTGTGGTCAAGAATGAAACTGAGGATCACAAGCAAAAATATAATCTGGGATTCCCAAATGATCTATCAGGATTCGTGGGTCAGTGATATTTTACCTGTAGTGTGTACCATCTACAAGATGCACTGCAGCATCTCGCCAAGGCTCTTTCAACAGCATCTTCCAAACCCACAGCCTCTACCACCTAGAAGGACAAGGGCAGCAGACACATGGGAACACCATCACCTGCAAGCTGCCTCTCAGTCACACATACGATCCAGACTTGGAACTATATGACTGTTCCTTTACTGTCGCTGGGTCAACAATCTAGAACTTAACAGCACTGTGGCTGTACCTACACCACACAGACTGCAGAGGTTCAAAAAGGTGGCTCACCACCTTCCACAAGGGCAATTAGGGATGGACAATAAATGTTGGCTTTGCCAGTGATGCCTAATTCCCATGAGTGAGTAAAAAAGTTAACCCATGAAGTAGAACTGGTCAAAAAATAATTAATGCTCCTTCTAAATTTAGATATTCTGGAATATTTCTTCAGTCCCATTAAAGGTTGAACAAAACCTTGTCAAAGCTTCTAATGTAAAATTTAAGTAGATTTGTTAAGAGAAGGCAATGGAATAAGCTCCATGAAGTTGGAAAAGAGTTAAAACTCTAACTGGCTGGAATTACAGTCATGGAATTACTGGAGTATGGCGCACCCATCATGTTTCCAAACTTAGTTGGAGGTCATGGTGGAGTTGGAAACGGGATAGTCTGTCAGAGAATGGCGCTCAATTAGCCAAAGGGTTTTTCTTCCATTCTGTATTCTCTTTGATTGAATATACCTAGAAATGAGAACAGAAAATGTCATTTTGATGCTGTTCCATTTGTTGTGAAAACCTGTTCAGTACCTGTCAAAGGTTGGGCTCGATATACTCTCGCAGCCAATTCCCCCCATTAATGTCACCAGAACTCACGGGCCAAAGAAATTCTAAACATAACAAACAGATGAGAATCGAGGCCACAAAGACTGAAATTGGCCCTTCAAGGGTAAAAACTTCCTCAAGGTGCTTGGCTGCAATATCTCACAACAAGGAAAATTTAAACCACCCCCCTGCACCCATTCTCCTCCCTTCCTTCAGTTCCTAATCCCAAATGCAGTTAACAATTAACAGAGACACACAGTTTAATGAGATATTTTCCAGGTAATTAAACATCTCTGCAGCATGATTATAATCTACTAGAACTAATTGAAAGGGTGCGTTGCATAATCAACAGCAAGATCAAAGAAGGGCGTGGGGAGGACCACAGTGCCAATAGTGAGGATTGACCGAGTTAGCTCCATTAAAGGAAAATGGCTGAATGTGGTTCATTTGGGCTTGAGCTAAAATTCATAAAGGCTTTAGGATGAGCACGGACATCTCTGCAGAGTGCAGCACACACAGACCTCCTCTCCCCAAATATATAAAAAAAAACCGGCTGGGTTTTACAGCCGCAAATCGCATGGACTGTGGTCCCCAGCCACCAGGTGAATGTAATAGGGCGTGATGACATCGGGTTGGCAATTACTGTACAGAGTCGTCAAGGCGGGTCTCCCAAATTACAGAAGGCAAAACTGGCTTAGAAACAGGCAGGCTGCCTGCCTTTTGAAATGACACCAACCACTGAGCTTGTTAATGACCCAACCGTCTGCAATTTTGCATTGCCTGCTGCATGATTCGGGCTTCGAATGTGAGAAGGTTTGGGGATGTTTTATCGCAGCTATGGTGAGATGGCACAAGGGTGGAAGAAAAGGTCTTCCCCTGGGTCCGTGGTTCAATGCAGCAGTAGATAAATTAATATTTAAAAAAAAATCTTTTTGAGCTTTCAATTAAAAATGAAGACTGATTCTGAGAACGTGGGGTGGGGGGTGGGGGGGACCTTTAAGCTTGTAGCTGTGACTGACTTGCCATTCGTGACATGACATCCCACCCCCCAGCCCCGATTGGGCGTGGAGTTCCCCCTCACCGCCTCCTTCCCACCAGACGGCCACTTGATTGGACGAGCTGAGATTGGGGAGAGGGAGCGAACGGATCACTCAGTTTCCAACAAAAAACTGCGGATGCTGGAAATCCAAAACAAAAACAGAATTACCTGGAAAAACTCAGCAGGTCTGGCAGCATCGGCAGAGAAGAAAAGAGTTGACGTTTCGAATCCTCATGACCCTTCCACAGAACTGCTAATTGATACATTTTTCTAACTTTTTTTTTACAAGCCTTTCTGTCATGGAATCGATCCCTCGCGTTACCCTGCCAGGTTATACCAAACTTATAATAAATTTCCAAAATGCCAAACCATGCCATAATTTTTTTTCTTCAGCGAGCTTGAAACTTGGTTACATAAATCTCCTGATATTTGTGAGATTCCTGGATTCCTCACGACAGTATTTTAACCTGAACTCTTCGCTTGCTTTTGCCTCTTTTTAAATCCTCATCCTTTGTCCACCTCGGTCCTTGTTGTCTACTGGACCCTAGCATTTTTACAGTCCTATTTCACACATCACCAGATCTTAATTATATTTCATTCTCAAATAGTTTTCCCTGCATCACCTTCTTTGGATCTTCTGCCAACAACATTCTACGGTGTTCAGGGCAGCCAGATAATCTGCTCCTCGGCCTCTGGTTATCCTACTTCGTGACTCTACAGTAGAAACACTCAGGAGACTGACCCAAAAAAATCCAACTTTAAAATTGCTGAAAAGAGAGACACGTTACTGAAGCTTTTAATCTTGCACTCATCAGGATAAATGCAAGAATGTCAAATTTCAAACAATCACAGCAATTTATACTACAGGTGAAAATGGTGCTGATTGGTTGGCAAGACGATTGATATGCGGAATCGTTGCCATGCAGAAAGCAATGGGAACTGGTGGCTCCTCAAACTCCAGGAAAATTCAAAAAAGTTGCAAGGCTTGAATAATCCAACATTTGTCACTCTTTAATGTCTATCCAAATTTTTCAGCTTCAGACATGTTAAATCTTACCAAATTTGAAAAGTTAGCATTCCCAGTGAAGAGTTTCACTCAATGCTAATGCATTTGGGAATTACGGTGGAAAATCCCAAGGACAAAGGAGTGTGATGTTCTTCTTTTCTTTGGCGTAAATGTACCAATCATACACAAGGATTGGTGAAACAATGTCAGCTCTTTATTTGAAGATAAGACTATTTACAGTTAATATTCACTGGGAGCTAAGTATAGTACATCTGACTTCCATCACTGCTGTTTGCTGACTGCCTGCAAGTCATGGGACTAATGCATCATATCCTGTTAAGGTAGATAATGATTGACAGCAGTTTAAGATATGCATGCCCTCTTAAAGGTATATGTCATCATATCACAAGGAGTACCCTGATCTTGATGCCCAAGTCCCAGGCTGGTCTCGGTGAGCTAACTCAGAAAAACCACCCACTGTCTATTTAATGTGAAAAGTCAAGTTCTGAGTTCAAGTCCCACTCCAGGGCTTGAGCATAAAAATGAAGGATGACATTCCAGTGCCATGCTGAGGGAGTGCTGCTTTGTTGGAGGTGCCATTTTTCAGATGAGACTTAAACCAAGGCCCTGTCTGCCCTCTCAGATGGAGTAAAAGATCCCCAGGGTATGAACTTTGAGGAAGAACAATCAAGTTATCACTGGAGTCTTGGTCAATATTTATCCGTCAATCAACGTCATGGGTTATCTAGTCATTTTCACATTGTTATTGTGGGAGTTGGCCTTCTGCAAATTAGCTGCTGCATTTACTTTATTATAACAGTGTCTACATTTCAAAAGGTACTTCACTGATAATAAGTTGCTTTGAAATGTCTGGTGGTTGTGAAAGACACTATTGAAATGCAAGTTCTTCATTTCCTCCCTCCTGCCCTAACTGATCAATTGTATGGGATATTATACAAATATTTTCATGAGAATCTTGTAGAAAAGACTTTGCGCCAAATAGATCTCGAGCAGAGTTTTCCCACTGGTGAGCAGGGGCAGGCCCCACACGCACATGTGTAAAATGACGTGGTGACGTCGGGCGAGTGTCCTGATGTCACCGTGTGCCATTGCGATATTTCGTTGGCCGAGCACATGATGCTGTCCGATGCACATCCACCATTAATCAACGGGCCACTTAAGGCCCTTGAGGTGCCAATCGACCGGGATTTTTCAGTGCCCATGCAATCTTCAGGTTGGCGCACGGGCACAAGGGGCAGGCAGGTAGGACACATTTGTCTAAACCTCATCCACGGTTGGGATAAGAGGGGTCAGTGGGGTCGGGAGTGTGCTCTGTCAAATATTGATGTTTCAAAGTTACCGATACTTGCCAGTGTGATCTGCAATAGTTCAAAACATATCCCAGCTGCTTGTTCTGGACTCACAACCTTCAGGTCAGCACTCTGCAGTGAGGAATCTTTTTGGGGCCTGCAGGTTTCAGGAAGCCTTCCCTGAGCCTGGGGATGGGAGCTGAACTCTCCACTGGAGGCACCACCTCTGAGGGGGAAGGGAGGGCTAGAAGGGGGAGAAGGCCAGGAGTGCACATTCAGCCTCCAGGGGAGCCGCCTTTGGGAGGCCAGGCACAGGCACAAGGGGCGCAGGGACAAAAAGGTAGAACAAATGGAAGTGGCTGCAGAAGATGCCACTATCCTGCTGCCAGGGTTTACAGGTGGCGAAGCAGCTACCTCAATATGACTGAGGTGCAGTGCTGAAGGAGGCTCCAACTGTCAAGGGAGACAGTCAACTATATCTGTCAGATGATTGGCCCTAAGGTCTCCTCTAACTGTGTGGGTAGACCACCAGTGGCTCTGAAGCTCACAGTCGCCCTCAACTTCTACGCCTCTGGCTCCTTCCAGGTGTCGGTGGGTTATCTTTGCGGTGTCTCCCAATCATCTGTCCACACTTGTGTCAAGTAGGTCACAGACGCTCTGTTCAGGTGTGCATTGACATTCATCAATTACCACTGGGATCAGGCAAGCCAGACAAGCTGAGCCCGGTGCCTTTGTCAACAGGAAGGGCTTCCATTCCATGAACGTGCAGATAGTGTGTGATCACAGGATGCTGATTCTACAAGTCTGTGCAAGGTACCCAGGCAGCTCCCACGATGCCTACAGCCTCAGATACTCCCAGGTGCTGGGGCTCTTCAGTACTCCAACCCGGCTGGATGGATGGCTGCTGGGTGACAAGGGCTATCCCCTCAGAAGGTGGCTCGTGACGCCTCTCGCCATCCAAGAACAGAAGCTGAGCAGCGGTACAATAGGAGCCACGCCTCCACAAGGGCTGTGGAGAGAACAATCGATCTTCTGAAGATGCGCTTCTGATGCCTGGACCGTTCAGGGGTTCACTCCAGTACCCCCCAGATCGTGTGTCGCTGATAGTGGTTGCATGCTGCGCTCTCCACAATCTTGCGCTGGAAAGTGCGGACGCTGTGGACGATGAAGATGTCGACGCAGTGTCTGTGGCTGCACACGATGAGTCCATCAGTGAGTCCGAGGATGAGCACATACAGGGAAATGCTGAGGGGGTAGACACTGACCCGGGCATGTCCAAGGGAGGCAGGGAGACCCAGGAGGCTTTAATCAATGAATCTTCAGCTAGCACAGCACATATGGACCTCCAGTACAAGTCTGGGCTGCAGGCTCCATATTCGAGACCTAAGTGCAAAATCTGTCTGATTAGGAACATTAACAAAGGTCCTTGTTAATAAAGCTGAATGTCCCACAAAGCACTCTACATTATTTGAAACCATCTGATGCAGAACAAAAGCGGCAACCTCAGCCATGGTGACATGTCTGAATTTAATATTACAACCAAATAAACTTAATGAAACAAAATGAAAAAGGTGTTAAAAATCACACCAACTCATAAAGACCTCATCTTGGGCCAACACAAAAGCACCACTGAGAAACCCGTGGTGTGCCTCAGGTGCCTTAAGTTTACGTTTTCGGGTACTACGTCTTGGTGTTACCCCATTGCTCGGAGTGGCATCTGAGTCAGCCTGCTGACTCTGCTGTCCTGTTGGCCTCAATGAACTTGGCAGGTGTCCTCTGGCCCGTGGAGCCTGTGCTGGTCCCGCCTGGGAGGGAGCTGCCAATTCCACAGCTGGCATCTCCCCAGTTGTCGCAGCCTCACCAGATGGTATGGTCACTGGGAGAGGGGCAGAGGAGCTGCTGGCCTCATCCGGAGCACCCTGAGTGATGCCCACAGAGACGACAGGCAGCTGCTGCGCCGACATGAGGTCGCTTCAGACCTCCCTGCTCACCGTGGATGGATGGGCACTGAGCTGGGAAACTTGGTGCCCAGACCATCTCCCACACTGGCACTGACCAGCTGAGGTCAATGCCGATGTGAGTGCTTGCTAGTCCGAGCACATCCCCAGGAATCCCTGATTGATCTCCTGGAGGAGCCTCTCCACGAGAGTCGCCACTCTCTCCATGGAGGACGCACGGTACTTGGACATGAGGCTCATTGTATCGGTGATCGTCTGTGTAGACTCCTCCACCACGGACACCAAGCCAAGCATAGCCTCATGTATCTCCCCCAGATGCTCCCGCGCACCCGGCCACATTTCCTGCAGGTGCTGCGTCGCGGATGACTCCACAGGCACATCATCAGGCATCGACTGAGCATGTACCTGGCCCCCTGTAATCCTCCGATTGCTGGCGCCATGGGCACTCTCTGTCTCTGTCAGCTCCTCCAGTGAGTGTGAAGTGCCCTCACCGCTGTGCCCCAATACACTAGCCAATGTTCTCATTCCCACTGAGGTGCTAGTATCTGCACTGGTGCCTGCCTAGCAGAGATGGTGAGACGCTGGTGAGACTTCAGGTCCCTCAGGTGTGAGAGGGGGCCTCTGCTGCTCCTCCCCACAGCCCTGCTCCACTGATGCTGAAAGGATGAACAAGGACATTAGATCAGTTAACATGGAGACAATGTCAATGTGCAAGCCTGTCTCCTAGATCACTATGCGCTCATCCTTCCATAAGCAATGGTCAAGCCATGTTGCAAACTTCAGTCACTGAACATTCAGCACTGCCATGGCTGCTGGGAGGACAATGCTGACCTCACTGCTGGGCACAAATACCTGCCCGTGGCACCCCAGCCTCACCGATACCAGTGGACCTGGGGGCATTCTGCCTCTCTAGATCTAGGGCCTCCTGCTTAAAGTGGCTGAGAATCGCTAACTGTGCCAGGCTGCTGCCAGTCCTCACCCGCTCGGCTGCATTATGTGCATTCTTCCCCTGAAAAGGAGGGAAGAGCACTGATTAGTGCAACATACCTGGGCTCTCTTCGTGGACGTCCCAACCCAACCAGAGAGGGATATTGCAGGGCTCCAGTGTCTCCTCACCCCGCTGCTGCCGAACACTCACACAAAGATGCCAGGCCTGTCCCCCCCGCTCACCCCCTTGGCCAAATGCTGCCTACATCACATTTGGCACCACATGGTCTATCCTTCCATAGCAAGGAGGCGCAAGCATGTGGAGCGCAGAGGAGGGCAGATCAATCGGTGCCAACGCCACCTTAAAGCTCCCCTCCCAGCATGTCATCACCCTGACTTTGACATGTCCTGGAGTTCCAGCACTGTGCCTAGCTGCAGCTCCTCCAGGTTGTCTCCAGAACAGTAACGTGGGTCTCAGTGTACCCACGTGCTGCGGGGGCAGAACCCATTTCTTCACCACCCTCTCAGGGTGACCTCAGCATGGGCAATATCTGCTGGCCCACCCAGTGAAGGACACATGTCGTCAATGATTCAATGCAGTCCCTACACTCAGATTTGCAGGGGTGGGGGGGTGCAGGCAGCAGGGGGTAAGCTGACCTGCTGGGTTAAATGCCCAATGCCAACATTGTCCTCACCCTTCCTGAGCGCAACAAGTTGTTGAAACGCTTGCGACACTGGATCCAGGGGCATCGCACCACGTCGCGGGAGCTCACCACCTCCGCCACATCCTCCCAGGCATGTTTGTCCACGTGGGGGTGTCTCCTCCTCCCGTCATGTGGGACCAACACCTCCGGCCATGCTGCCACCTCCTCGAGGAGGGCAGCAAGGCAGTCGTCCGAAAAATGAGGGGCACAGTGCCCCCCCCCCCCGCCCGCCCTACCCTCCGGCCTGGCCTGCTCACTAGCAGTGCGCTGGGGGGCAGCCCTTCCACTGGCCGTGATTCGCAGCCTTTCTAAGGCTGCAGCAACTTTTTAAACCAGGCGGCCGGGTCACCATTGGACCCGGCGGTCATTGCAGTCCGGCTGCTGCCCGCCCACTCCCGCTGTCCTCGGGAGCCACGATTCACGCTGAACAGGCCTTAATTGGCCCTCCCGCATAAGACAGTGACACGGACCTGATTGCGGGGTGACAATGGGGTCTGTACCCGCCCATGCCTGCTCCCGCTTCGCCCGTCACCTCCCCCCCCCCCCCCCCCCCCCCCCACCCTCCACTGCCAGTCAGAAAATTCTACCCGTCTTTGCACTTTATTTTATCCAGAGAATCCTCCCAAGTTCTCATGACACAGTCATTGGCAGCAGTCAACGCGACAGGGAAACTCATTCCAAACGCTGGACAGGGACCTTGATGGGATTCTCTCCAGCTGCCACAGAGCAACACGATTTCCCATTAGCTCTTTTCCAAACATAGAATAATCGAAAAGCAATTCAGAACTGGCCCACAATAACTTTCAAGTGGAGACTTGTCACTCTTTAATTGTACGTGCTGCTTTTATTTATTCTTTTCATAGACTTTGATTAGCTTATGGAAGGAGGCCAGGAAACGACACCAGCTCCATTCCGTCTGCAAGTAAAGTTCTCATCTCCCTATGGCTCACTTCCTCCCCCATTCTCACTGACCTCATCCTTGTCACGATCTCCGTAGAGACAGATAACTTTTAAAGAGAAAAATCGAACTCCCAGCTATTAGCTGAAAGGAGGACACACAGCAAGATTTCACAATTTAAACCTTTTACTGTGAAAAATGCAAAAAGAACACTACAAATGAAACACTGTTCTCTTTCTGTAGACAAACTGGGCAGGATTTTGCCCTCCCTGGGTGGGCTCGGAAGGGGTGTGTGGGAGCAGCCGGGAAGGCGATCGGAGCCGGACCATGATTTCTCGCTGGCGGGCCAATTAAGGGCTGCCCAGTGTGAAACATGTGCTTCAGCACTGCCTGTGTGGTGGGGGAGGGTGAGAGCGCGGGCGCTTGCTAGAAAAGCTCTCGGAGGCACAGAGCCGCCTCAGGGAGATGAACAGTTTGGAAAATAAAAAATAAGGACCTTTGAAATGTTAACAAACATGTCCCTTCATGTGGCTGCATCACACGAGCAGGGGCAGGTTAGAAATTAGGAATGAAATTTTTTAATTCTTTTTTTTAATGACGGATCGAAACCTCATCCCACCCGTGGATGAGGTTTGACAAAAAATGCAAAGGCCGCTTGATCTTTTCACCCACCCGCCAACCGTTAGGTCGGACAGGCGGCGAGAAATGTAAATCAGTTGGATTGTTAATGGCCTTTATTGACCTTTAAATTGTCGATGGGTGCGCTGCCAACTCCCACACGTGCCCGCTGACTGAAATATCGCGCAAGGTCGGGCAGATCAGTTGTTTAGAGGCTTATACGCTTGACCTCACCTCTGAGCGTTCTGACAAAGTCTGTCTATGTGCTTGGTGCCTTTCCAAATGGACCTTCTCTTTTGGTCAGTCACAAGCCAGGGCCTCTCGTGGATCAGTGGGTATGTTTGACCTCTTCAGGGATGCTCTGGGGACACCCCCAACGCTTTCCTCCTGGGAATCTCCGGTGACTTTTGATTTCCAGGTAGAGCAATTGCTTCGGGAGTCCTGGTGTCAGGCATAAGAAGGACATTTTTTCCCAACCACAAGCGTACCCTGCAACACTATTAAAATGCTTTCACTTCTTGATTAACAGTTTTGACCCAACATGCTGAGCTGTCTATTCCCTCTGGCAAAACTACTTTCCGAAATTTTCTGCTTTTAATTTCAAATTTCCAGCATGCACAAAGGTTTCCCTTTCCTTTCTAGGAATCTGCTGGACAGCTGGAACCTTTTTATTAGAACAACATTACGTTCAGGTAACAAACATGGTTTTATGATGTATTTTGACGTGGGCTGTGTCATCATGCTGCAATGGTTCAGGTTCTTAAAAGTTTTGCCAAATGATATTTGTTGAAGACATTGCCCCTTTGATATCTCTCAGTCAAAGTTTCAGTACAATGAAAATCACAGAATCTTTACAGTGCAGAAGGAGGCCATTCGGCCCATTGAGTCTGCACTGGCTCTCTGAAAGGGCATTCCACCTAATCCCACACCCCTGCCTTATTCCCGTAACCTTGCATATTCTCTCTTTTCAGGTAGTAATCCAATTCCCTTTTGAATACCTCGATCAAACCTGCCTTCACCACCCACTCAGGAAGCTTGTTCCAGACTCCAACCACCCCCTGGGTGAAAAAAATTTTCCTCACATCACTTTTACTCCTTTTTCCAATTATTTTGAATCTGTGCCCTCTAGTTCTTGATGCTCTCTTGAGTGGGAACAGTTTCTCACTATTTACCCTGTCCATACCCCTCAACATCTTGAATACTTCTATCAAGTCTCATCTCAGTCTTCTTTTCTCCAAGGAAAACAATCCCAACCTCTCCAGTCTTTCCTCATAGCTACAATTCTTTATCTCCTTGTGAATCTCCTCTGTGCTCTCTCCAATGGCTTCTCATCCTTCTTCAAGTAAGGCACCCAAATGGACGCCTAAATAGTGTCTTATACAAATTCAACGTGGCCTCCTTACTCTTGTACTCAATGCCCCAATTAAAATGCTTGGGGTAACAGGCAATAGAATTTAACGAAAGGGAAGAGTCTGCTGCAAGTGAGGTAATAAATAAAGTGATCAAGAGCCTTTTTAACCAAGAATTCCTTCTTTTCCAACTGCGCACAGCTTCCACACTGTGTCTGCACCTCTCCAGGGTCACCAAGGTGAGCGTACAATGGGAAAAGCCTCTTCAGTGAAGGCTTTGAGCCAAGGCTTTGATCAGTCACATTGAAGAGCTCCAGTCATGGCCATTGAGAGGCTGATGTTCAAAGCACTTTTTCTGACACAGTCAATAGACTTTAAAGACTCTTCATGCTCTTTCTGGTGTTCATGTTTGTCATCCCTTGAGATCTACAGACATGACCTACTGTGTTTTTTCTGTAACTCTAAGGAACAAAGTGGACTACTTAATAACCTGGTCTTTTGTCTATACTTTCTGTCCTTTATATCGCCAGTCTTGCTGCTGTCTCACCCTCCAGTCATTGTCTTCCAGGCGGAGGAATAGAGGGAGCTTTAATTTTGAACTTCCCCACACTGTACCTTCCCCTCCATTTGGCAATCCCCCACCAATACTGGAGTACATTCTAGCACAGGCACTTTAGTGCCATTTGTCTGCAATGTAAATTCATTTGGATAAACCAAGGTCTTCTAGAGGAGATTAACCTGATCTTGGGTTCAATGTATCCACTGACTTTAGCTGCCTGAAGTCCATCAGCTGTTTGAGCTAAAAAGAAAAACTTGCATTTATATAGCACTTTTCATAGACGCCAGATGTCTTAAAGTGCTTTACAGAAAATAAAGTTGTTTTTGAAGGGTGGTCACTGTTATAATGTAGGAAATGTGGCAGCCAATTTACACACTGTAAGCTCACACAAAGAACAAAGTGATAATGACCAGATAATCTGCTTTAGTTATGGTGATTGATATTGACCAGGACACTGGGGATAACTCATCTCTGAAACGGTGCCATGAGATCTTTACATTCACATGAGAGGCAGGTTGGGCTAGGGTTTAACACCTCATCTGCAACACAGCACCTCCAACAACTCAGCACTCCCTCAGTACTGCATTGGAGTGTCAGTCTGGAGTTATGCACTCAGCCCCTGGAATGGAACTTGAACCGGAAACCTTGAGGCTCAGAGGTGAGAGTGCTACACATTGAGCCTCAGCAGGCACTATTAGCCACTACAGGAAACTGTCAGAGAGGAGATAGTTTGGGCAGCTTCAATCTGCTGATATGTTTAATGTGAGGCCGGGTCAACCTCTGAGAAAAAGTTTGGGCTCTATCTGTGTTTCCATGCTTATAACATCTTCCTGTTTCGCAAATCTAGATGTTGATTGGATGCAAAAACAACAAAAAACGACCTTTAAAATGTCCCTAAATACTGAAGTGCTTGGCACGATTGGTAAATTATATTTTAAGCAGCACTTTCGGAATTATGAACAAACGTATATACGAATTAGGAGCAGGAGTAGGCCATTCAGCCCCTCAAGCCTGCTTTGCTCTTTGATAAGATCGTGGCTGATCTGAGTGTGGCCTTAACTCTACTTTTCTGTCTAACTCTTCTTAGCTTTGACTCCCTTGTCAATCAAGAATGTGTCTAATTCAACCTTAAAAATATTCAATGATTCAGCCTCCGTCACTCTCTGGGGAAGAGAATTCCACAGACTAACGCCCCTCAGAGAAATTGACACAAATGCTCATAGTACTTGTAGTAATTATGGTTTTATTTAGTGTGCAATATACCTTTAAGAATAATACTTGTTAAGGAAGATCACATGATCTGTAGTAACCAATAGGAAAGTAGCGTGGGCTGCCTCAGCAGTCAGCGTAGAGATAGAGTTGGAGTTGAAAGCACACATGTAGCTGAGTATATTGTAAATAAACTTAATGTTTCCACCCAAGAAGTGTCTGCAGGTCAACTCTATCATTAATAGTACAATTCAGACACCCTACAACAGTACTATTTGCCTGTTTTGGGTGGTTTCCCCATAAGTGAGGTCCGTATAAGGAGGGGGGACTCTGTAACCCCTCCTGTTTACATGATCTGGACTGACACTCCCTTGCAGTACTGAATGGGTCCTGCACTGTTGGAAATACCATATTTTGCATGACACATTAAACTGAGGCCTAATCTGCCTTTGTGTGAAAGTTTCCACTGCATTATTTCGAAAAATCGCAAGGGGGGATATCCTGGCCAATATTTATCCTTCACTCAATATCACCAAAAACAGATTATCTGGTTATTAGCGCATTGCTGTTTGTGGGAGCTTGCTGTGGGAAAATTGGCTGCTATGCTTCCTAAGTTACAACAGTGACTATACTTTGAAAATTGTTTCCTTGGCTGAAAAGCACTCCAGGCCATCCTGAGGTTGTGAAAGGCGCTAGAGAAATGCAAGAACGTTTGCCTCCACATTCTGCAAGATGAGGCTCTGTGCGTCTGTAAAGTACCTCACCTAATGGTCATGCCTGGAACTGCCAAAATTTGTCCATTACAAAAGCCACATTTGAACATCCAACTTGGCTAGAACATGAAGCTGGCCCCTCGGCACATTTACCAAGAAAGCTAGCAAGGAATTTCTGTTTCTTCTCAAAATTGTGCCAAGAACTTTCTTGTGCCGATGGTCATGAGCATTGGTTTTAGCCTGGATAATGCAGAGGGATGAGAGAGTTGAAGTCTTCGAAAATGAGATGCACTTTACCCAATTAAGGTGATTCTGTGCCCAGCTCAACTAAATTTTGTAGGTCACTGGATTCTGGAAGACAGACGCAATCATTCTATGATTGTAATTACTTCTATCAAAGTGCAGTAAGCTGTGCGGTGATCCATTATCTGAACAGTGGTCCTTTTCATTATTAAGATAGGGCAGCATCTCACTTTCTGCAGTTTGATCCATGTTAATCAGTGCATGCTGCGTTCTGATAGTTGGTCCCTCCTGCTGGTTTCCCAGCACTTACAGCTCGGTGGGTAGAGAAACTAGGGCTGATATCCTCGCACCATCGCTGCCAAGAAATATAATGGAGATAAAAAGGACGGGAGGAGAAAAACAAGCAGCTGCTGGAAATCTGAAGGTGAAAGAGGAAACTTGGAAGTGCACAGCAGGTACACCAGCTGGTGTGAAGTAACAAAGTAGGTTAGATTTCAAGTAGAAATCGTCTACCAGAACTATAAAGGGAAGGTAAACAAGCCATTGATAGGACTGAGCAAAAGCAGGGAGATGACTATTAAAGGTTAACAAAAACAGAAAATGCTGAAAACACTCAGTGGACAGAGAAGCAGAGTTAACATTTCCAGTCAGTGACCTTTCATCAGATTGTATTTCAGGACCAATATCTTATGGGTTCCTCTGCCTGTCAGGTTTTCAGGTGGAGGGGGAGGGGAGTGGAATCAAGTTTCTCAGGTGGCCTTCCACATTTGCAGATGACACAAAGCTAGACAGGAACGTGTGTTGGGAGGAAGGTACAAAGTGGTTTCCAGAGGGTTTGAACAGACTTAGTGGTTGGGCAAGAACATGGCAGATGGAACATAATGTGGAAACGTGAGGTTATCCACTTTGGTAGGAGGATCAGCTGTGCAGGGTACTTCTTAAATGGTAAGGGAATAAAAAAGTGTAGATGTACAAAGGGACCTGTGTGTCCTCATCAATAAGTCACTGAAGGCAGGCACAACAGGCAATTAGGAAGGCTAATGGAATGTTGGCCTTTATCACAAGAGGATTTGAGTACAGGAGCAGTGAAGTCTTGCTTCAGTTGTGCAGAACCTTGGTTAGATCGCACCTGGAGTCCTGTGTGCAATTTTGGTCCCCTCAGAAAGGACATTATTGCCGCAGAGGGAGTGCAACGAAGGTTCACCAGACTTATTCCCGATCTGGCGGGACTACCTTATGGGGAGAGACTGGGGAAACTGGCTCTGTGTTCTGCAGAGTTTCGAAGAATGAGAGGTGATCTCATTGAAACCAACAAAACAGTTAAAGGGATAGACAGGGTAGATGCAGGTAAGATATTTCCCCTGGCTGGGGGGTCTAGAACCAGGGGACACGATCTCAAGTTAAGAGGGAAGGCACTTAGGACCGAGATGAGGAGACTTACTTTTTTCTCAGAGGGCTGTGAATCTTTGGCATTCTCTACCCCAGAGGCTTTTTGGAGTTCAGCTTTGAGCATTGCTTAAAGTAGAGATCGGCAGATTTCTAAATACCAATGACATAAAGGAATATGGGGATTGTGTGGGTAAAAGGCAATTAAGCGGATGATCAGCCATGATTTTACTCAAAGGCGGAACAAAGTCGATGGAATGAGTGGCCAACTCCTGCACCTATGTTTCTATTTATTAACTACTAGGAATTATATCCGTACGTACAGTAGAGGATCCAAGCTCAGAGCTGTCCCCATGCTTGCTTCTACACATGGCTCTGTCCAAAGTACACTGACCCTTAGGTGTGGGTCATGTGTTCTCTTACATCACTGTGTGTGGATGGTAGTATACTCAGTCCCACGTTAACCCTTGGACTACAGGGGGAGGGGGGTGGGGGAGAAAGACATCGAATGATAGGAGAGTGAGTTTTGCAGGGCCAAAGACAATGCTCACTGAAAGCCTGAGAAACAGCACCTTATCTTTTGATAAGGAACTTTACAGCCTTCCAGACTCAACAGCGAGTTCAACAATTTCAGACTGTAATCTCTGCCCCCCCATTTTGTTTCCTTGGTTCTTTGAATGTTTCAGTTTTTCTATTATTTTCACTTGCTGGCAGCAGCACACCTGCTCTAGGCACATCTTTTATTTCTTTGCTTCTTTTCCTGGCCCCTCACCATTCCCTTTGGTCCTAGAGGACTAACCCTCCTGTCATTAAATCTTTCTTGTCCCCCACCCTATCAGAGACCTTCCTTTTGTCCTTGTCCCACCCACCGCTTGCTCAAAACCTATTACATCTCTAACATTTCCCAGTTCTGACGAAAGGTCATCGACCTGAAAGGTTAACTCTGTTTCTCTCTCCACTGATGCTGTCAGGCCTGCTGAGTATTTCCAGCATTTTCTGTTTTTGTTTCAGATTTCCAGCAACCGCAGTTTGATGCTTTACGATTAGTGCAGATACTATGGACTGCCATGAAGGAATGCGGGGAAACTGATCAACTTAGCCTATCAATCCCATAAAGGCATGTGGAAAATTCAACTTTGTGTCTGGGCTATTCATTTATAGTGAAAAGTTTGAAGTGCTAAGGGAGTGCTACACTCTCAGAGGTGCTGTGCGCTGGCTGAGATGGAAAGACTCGGCCCATTCTGCTTGCTCAAGTGGCTCCCATGGATGGGAAAGATTCCCATAGCACTAATTGTTGAGGGTGTATTTCTCCCAGTGGCTTGGCAAACTTACCTCCCTCAGGAAATCCCATAGATCAGCTGGAAATCCATTCTGTTGCTCTTCATGGGATGTCTGCTGCGTGAAAATGGTTGCCATATTTGACTACACAATAATAGTCACTGCATTTTAGAGTAATTTGTTGTCAACTCTTTGGGAAACAATAAGACATGATATATAAATAACAATTTATTGTCCTAACTTTTAATCACCTCTGCATAGGGATCTCTTCTATTTAGCAGCCACATTTCTGTTCTCAAATTCTGGCAATTAAAATCAATATAACATTTCACCTGCATTGACTGGGGTCCTTACGAGGGATGAAAGGAAAAGGTATCTTAAATTGAAGGAATTGGAAGAGCCAAATGGAATTGTCATAACATGGGAGAGTATTGTGCACTCAAAGCATTTGGACCCAGATTTTTGAGGTTGAGATGACTACTCGGAGTTGGGAATTTTACCGATCCTGCTATTCCATCTCCGCCCCGGAGGATCTCGTCTGCCCTATTTTCATGTCATGGAGGCAGGCATGGGCCGGAGACGGGCACACTGCCTTCTAGGGCAGGCTGGAGACAGAAGTGGGCCCAGAGAGAGGGGCTGGCCAATGTTGATGCGTTGATGGTTTGAGAGCCGATCTACGTGGGTTAGATCATTGATGGCTCAAAACATAAATGAAGCAATGCAGACCAGTTTTACTCATGGATTCAGTGGAGGACACAAGGATGGATCATGAGGATTACTAAGCTGCCCTACAAGGACTAGAATGTAACTGCAGTTGAGCACAAGAGCGAGAAGGTTATGTTAAACTTATATAAAACATTGGTTCAGCCTCAACTGCAGTATTGCATCCAGTTCTGGGTACCACACTTTAGGAAAGATGTGAGGGCATTAGAGAGGGTGCAGAAAAGATTCACAAGAATGGATCTAGGGATGAAGAACTTTAGTTACATAGATAGCTTGGAAAGGTTGGGACTGTTCTTGGAGAAGGAAGGTTGAGAGAAGGTTTGGTAGAAGTATTCAAAATCTTGAGGGGGTCTGGACAGGTTAGATAGGGAGAACATATGAAAAAGGAGCAGGAGTAGGCATTCAGCCCCTCAAGCCTGCTCCGCCACTTAATAAGATTCTTTCGGTGAAAGAATCGAGAATGAGGGCACAGATTTAATATAATTGACAAAAGAAGTAATGGAGACACGAGGAGAAACTTTTTCACACAGTGAGTAATTGGGATCTGGAACGAACTGCCTGACAAAGCGGTGAGGCAGGTTCTATCAAGGCATTGAAGAGAGAATTGGACTATCAGATGAAAAGGAAGAGTCTGAAGGGGTACACAGAGAAGCTGGGAAGTGGCACTAAGTGCATTGCTCATTCATACCACATCTCCCCCAAAGCCCTCCATTCTACTTATTAAATGTTTACACATCTTACTTCTACACCGCCACCCCCCACAACCCTCTAAATTCAGTATTACCACCACTAATTCAGAGGGAAAGACACTATAAGACCACAAGACATAGGAGCAGAAATTAGGCCATTCGGCCCATCAAGTCTGCTCCGTCATTCAATCATGGCTGATAAGTTTTTCAACCCCATTCTCCCGCCTTCTCCCCGTAACCTTTGATCCCCTTACTAATCAAGAACCTATCGATCTTGGTCTTAAATACACTAAATGACCTGGCCTCCACAGCCTTCTGTGGCAATGAATTTCATAAATTCACCACTCTCTGGCTAAAGAAGTTTCTTCTCATCTCTGTTCTAAAAGGTCTTCCCTTTACTGTGAGGCTGTGCCCTCGGGTCCTAGTCTCTCCTACTAATGGAAACATCTTCCCCACATCCACTCTATCCAGGCCTTTCAGTATTCTGTAAGTTTCAATCAGATCTCCCCTCATCCTTTAAACTCCATCGAGTATAGACCCAGAGTCCTCAAACGTTCCTCATATGTTAAGCCTTTCATTCCTGGGATCGTTCTCATGAACATCCTCTGAACCCTCTCCAGGGCCAGAACATCCTTCCTGAGATACGGGGCCCAAAATTGCTCACAATATTCTAAATGTGGTCTGACCAGAGCCTTATAAAGCCTCATAGCACATCCCTGCTTTCATCTGGTCCAGGTGATTTATCCACCTTCAGACCTTTTAGTTTTCCTAGCATCTTCTCCTTGGTAATGGCCACCATGCTCACCTTTGTCCCCCGACTCTCTTGAACTTTAGGGATGTCACTCATGTCTTCCACTGTGAAGACTGATGCAAAGTACCTATTCAGTTCCTCCGCCATTTCTTTGTTCCTCACAACTACTTCTCCAGCGTCATTTTCCAGCGGTCCAATGTCCGCTTTTGCCTCTCTCTTACCCTTTATATATCTAAAAAAACTCTTGCAATCTTCTTTTATATTACTGGCTAGTTTACCCTCATATTTAATCTTCTCCCTCCTTATTTCTTTTTTAGTTGTCCTCTGTTGGTCTTTGTAGGTTTCCCAATCCCCTGGTTTCCCACTGCTCTTCGCCACATTGTATGCTTTCTCTTTAGCTTTTATGCTGTCCCTGACTTCCCTTGTCAGCCATGGTTGCTTCGTCCTCCCTTTAGTATGCTTCTTCTTCCTAGGGATGACTTTTTGCTATGTCTGTCAAATTACTCTCAGAAACTCCTGCCATTGCTGTTCCACTGTCTTTCCTGCTTGGCTCATCTCCCAGTCAATTCTGACCAGCTCCTCCTTCATGCCTTTATTCAACTGTAATACTGTTACATCTGATTCCAGCTTTTTCCTCTCAAATTGCAGAGTAAATTCTATTATATTATGGTCACTTCCTCCTAAGGGTTCCTTCACTTTAAGCTCCCTTATCAAATCTGCCTCATTACACATCACTTAATCTAGAATTGCCTGTTCCCTAGTGGGCTCCACCACAAGCTGCTCCAAAAAGCCATCTCGTAGACATTCCACAAATTCCTTTCCTTGGGATCCACTACCAACCTGATTTTCTCAGTCTACCTGCATATTGAAATCCCCCATGATCATTGTAACCTTGCCTTTCTTACACGCCTTTTCCATCTCCTGGTGTATCTTGTGCCCCACATCCTGACTACTGTTTGGAGGCATGTACATAACTCCCATTATGGTTTTTTTACCTTTGCGGTTCCTCAACTCAACCCACACAGATTCTACATCATCTGACCCTACATCATTTCTCGCTATCGATTTAATTTCATTTCTTAGTAAAAAAGCAACCCCACCCCCTCTGCCAACCTGCCTATCTTTTCAATAGGATGTATACCCTTGGATATTTAGCTCCCAGTCCTGATCCCCTTGCAGCTATGTCTCTGTGATGCCCACCACATGATACCTGCCAATTTCAATCTGCGCCACAAACTCACTTACCTTATTTCGTATACTGCGTGAATTCAGGTACAACACCTTCAGTCCTGTATTTCCCGTCCCCTTTCTCGTTGTCGTCCCTTTATCTGATGTGCTTGAATTTAGATTCCTAGCCCTTTCCAAACACTGTCCTATTTTGTGTTCTGGAGACTTTAATAGCCTCTCCTGGGCTCTCCTTTCTTTTCAGTTTTTTCATAATTTTCTATGAAGTTGAATCCATTCCCTCACATGCTAACCTGCTGCTTTGTTTCCCATTAGTCATACTTATTGGAGTTTTACTCTTCCCTACCCCCCCACCCCACTTTCTAGTTTAAAGTCCTGTTGACCACCCTATTTACCCTTTTCACTAGAACATTGGTCCCAGATCGGTTCAGGTGGAGACCATCCCAACGGTTCAGATCCCTCCTTTTCCAATACTGATGCCCATGCCCCAAGATATGGAACCCCTCTTTCCTGCACCACTCCTTTAGCCATGTGTTTACTTTCCTTATTCTCGCATCCCCATGCCAATTTGCACATGACTCGGGTAGTAATCCAGAGATTATAACCCTTGAGGACCTGTTCTTTAATTTAGTTCCTAGTTCCTGATAATCCTCAAACACGTCCTCTTTCCTAGTCTTACCTATGTTATTTGTCCTGATGTGGACCACAACAACTGGATCCTCCTCCTCCCTCTCCAATATCCTTTCAAGCCGGTCAGAGATGTCCCTCACTTTGGCACTGGGCAGGCAACATACCATGCGGGACTCTCAATCCTGCTTACAAAGGAAGCTATCAATTCCCCTAATTATAGAATCCACTACCACTTGTCTTTTTGCTCCCCCCTCTTGAATGGCCTCCTGTGCCACGGTGCCGTGGTCAGCTGGCTCATCCTCCCTACAGCCCTGTTCCTCATCCACACAGGGAGCAAGTACCTCGTACCTGTTGGACAAGGTCAAGAGCTAAGGCTCCTCTTCCTCTGTGGTGGTGGTTGTCTTCTTGGTCATCTGGGTAGCAACCCAGTCCCATAAAGGCCGTCAGCTGCTCGATACCAGTGCTGATCTGTCCCGCCCGCGGAGACCATGGTCAGTGTGCACAAGATAGGAGTGTGGATGAATGGACTGACTCAAAAATCTGATCATGTTGATTGTGGCCTTGGACCCAGACAGACTCCCCTGGTGAGAATGCTGGTAGATATTGCTTTGTGGTGGTGGTTGTATGTCACAGCCTGCTTCACACAATACAGCTCCTCTTTTTCCTGCACCTTTTCTATCTCTGTCGCCTTGAGACATGGTTGAAGTGTATGTGGGAGACTTGGGAGCTGTGTGCGTAATCTCCTGCCCATTTAGAGTTCCAATGGAGCCAGGCCGTTCTACAGTGGTGTAAACGGTAACTCAGGAAGGCCAGGTCACGTCATTATTTTCCTTCAACAAGGATTTGACAGTACAGGCCCCTCTTTAGACCTCCTCATTGGCCCGAGGGTACCTGGGTGAAGCGGTATGTCTCAGTGAAGCGTTTGAAGTAGGCATTTGCAAACTGCGGGCCATTGTCAGAGACAACTAAACCAGGGGTATCATGTGTGGCCAAAATTTCCCTGAGCATAACAATAATCACCATTGAGGTGGGCCAGTGTCACCATTTGACCTTGATCCGCCGAGAGTAATAATCCAGGACGATGAGAAAGGATTTATCCCTGAAGACAAAAAGATCCATCCCAAGACGCTCCCATGTTCGGGATGGGAAGGAGGATGCCATCAGTGGTTCCTTGCCAATGGACAAATGGTACAATTGGACATCATGTCCTCTATAGCTTTGGAAATGCTTGGCTGCGAGACTGAATTGCAGGCTCTAGCCCTGCACTTGGCGATTGGAGAATGCATAGTCTAAGGGAATGACAATTCGGCCATTATTCCCTAAGACTAAAGTAACGATGCTGTTCAAAGTACTGCTTCAGAATACAATGGCTAGGAATGTATGCAGACCATCCAGTATCACAGTTACTCTCGTATCTGCGCACACACAGCATCAGTTTTTGGGCTGCTTGAATCTCTATTTTCTGGGTGGTCGCCGGGACGAACTTGATAGACAAGGAGATGTAGGACTCGACATCCTCAGCAGAGGGTACATCATTCTGTCCGGACTTCCCCACAGGGACGAAGGACAGAGCATCAGCTATGGTTTGGTGTTTACCCTGCATGTATTCTGTGTTGACATCAAAAGCTTTGAGTTCAGGGTAGCATCTTTGTTAATTCTTTGGTGTCAAGCAGGATGACGAAGGGCCTGGTTGGATAATGAATTTGAGTCCCAGGAGGTAATCTGAAAACTTTCCACAAGCCCATGTGACCACCAAAGGCTCCTTTTCAATGACCACGTACCGCTGCTCTGTTTCTTTCGGTGCCCTGGAGGCATGATATACCGGCCTGCGAAAGCCAGCTCGCTGAATTTGGAACAGTACAGCCCCCTGACCAATGAACGATGTGTCCGCCATCAATATGGTGGGAAGGTCTGGGTCATAATGGGCCAAGTGTTCCTGCAGATATGAGCATGTCCTTGATTGTGTCAAATGCCCTCTGCTGGTGTTCATCCCAATACCAGGCCTGGTGCTGCTTCAGCACTTGTCGTCGCAGTCTGTTGATGTGTGCAAGATTGAATAACTCACCCAGCTCTTAACCATGCCCATGAAATGTTCAAGCTCTGTAATGTTAAGGGGCTGTGGGAAATTCTTAATTGGCTGGGGTTTTCTGAGGATCTGCTTGGACGCCAATTGTGTGAACAATATGGCCTTAGAAGTTGCCGGCGGGTTTAGAGAACTCGCATTTATGATGAGGTATAAGGGCTGCGGCCTGTAACCATTACAATACTGTCTGCCTCCTGGCATCATGCTCCAAAGTGGTGGCTCCATAAATGAGAATATTGTCCTTATGATCCATGACTCTATCCAGCCCTTCCGAAATTTCAGTCATGGTATGTTGAAAGATCTCGGGTGTTGAAGCAATTCCATCCTTGATGCGCTGGTGCCTCCATTGCTCACAAACTGAACTGAGTCAGTGGTCTGACTCCACAAAGGTGCTCTATCAGCCCAGATTAAAACTCAGCTCTGCTTCTGAGCCTGTCTCACTAATTGAACTGCATGTTGCTGTAAAAAGAAACTTGTCGAAGCTTCTTGTGTTGCACGGATCAGGACACTCGTGAGGATAACCAGTATAAGGGGTTAAGAAACAATTTATACTGTGTGTGAAGAAAGTGCTGATTGATTAGCAAGTGGCGTTGCCATGGAGAACTGCCTTGGCTAATGTTAGCTCTTCTCTGGACTACAGAAAATCAGATAGGTCTTCGTCAAGCTTGCCCACCACAATGTAATCTCGGATGAGTTCATCCTTTAGGGCCTCATATTCATCAGCCAAATGGTACAGATTATTTATGAAAAAGTCAATGCATTCTCTAGGTTCCTGAGTGCATGTGTTAAACCTCGCCCGGTCTATAATAATGTTCCTCTGAAGACTGAAATACAAATCGAATGCCTGAATAACTTTGTCATAGGTTGCGGTGCCCTCATTAACACCCAGGCCAGAATTTTCGAGTTGGCGAGCGGTGGCGTGGTGACATCAGGCGGGCGTCAGTGTCAGCTGCGCGCCTGCTAAGGCCATTTAAATATCAATGAAACTAATAAACTGAGCTACCCGTCCAATGTTAAGGTTGTTGGGCAGGCGAAGAGCCCAGGCGGCCTTTGCATTTTTCATGGAACCTCATCCACGGGCGGGAGGGGGGTTTCATGAAGGGTTTAAATATTAAATAAATGTTCTCATTAATGTTCATTGACATGTCCCAGCTCATGTGACACTGTCACATGAGGGGACATGTCTTAAACATTTTCCTTTTCTTTATTTAAATTTTTAAAATTTAAACTAATCTCCCTGAGGCAGCTCTGTGCCCCAGGGAGATTTCTGCTCTCTTTTGTGCGCATGCATGAGAGACCACAGGCCCCAACTCAGGGAACGACCCTCCCCCCCCACCCCCACCCCAGTCCACACAGGGAGCGCTCAGCGTTTCCGGGCGCTCGCCACACTGGGAGGGCCTTATTTGTCCCACCCATGTAAAATGGCGACTCAGACCCAATCGGGTCCACGCCTGCCCCCACCCGCCCCCTACGCACACCCCCCAACGGTGGGGAGAATTCTCTCCCACCTTACTAAAATGCTGATGGAATAGAGGAGTGTGCTGACCTGTTCTTTATCGGACTTCTGTACTAGCTCCAAAGCTGTCCTATACCTGCTGAATCTGCACCAGTTTTGCCAGTGTGCTGCTTGGTTGGGGCCTTCCACATGATCAAAGGAGTTGGGTTGAGGTAGGGCTTTTTCCATGATCATCTGTTACTTTAATTGACTACCTTGGAACTCTGATGGCTCTTTTCCTTCAAATTCTTTGTTGCAGCCATTCCCTGGCTGCTTTATTTTCAATGGCTTTCACTTTCCGGCCACTGGCAGTTTAATCGGGGATCCTTGCTATTCAGTAACTTTACCGCTGCCACCATGGAATATCATCACAAATAGTCCCAGGGTGTGTTTAACAGAGACAAATGGAAACAAGGCATCTGGGAACTTCCAAATATTTATTAACTATATACAACTATGTACAGGGATAGATAAGTACGAGGCTCCTTCCAGAAGCATCTCTCTCTCTCTCTGAGTTCCATGACACATGACTTGATGTCACTGATGATGTATGTTCGTTATTAGCATGATAGCTATTACCCTCTATACTGCAATGATGTGAGGAAAGCTAATGGGAGTTTTCTGCAGTAAAGGCCAGCATACCCAATGTGATTTTCCATCTTTTAAAATTAAAAATACCAGGAGCCCTTTCTAGAGTAATAGGTTCATGGGTATGTTAATGAGAACATGATGATATTAATAATGTAAAGGTGACATCAGTAGTCAGATGACCAAGAGGCTTCAAGAGAGCTGGGCGCAGAATAGTCTGTATCCTGAATACCATGTGCTTACCCTGAGAGTTACTTCAGACTGCTTTATTTACACTATATACTTGATGAGCACATCTCTCGAGTACAGCCTATTCCATCTGCCCTACAGATACTCTAGCATATGACTGCTGATGTCACTGTTATATCATGATGTACATCACTAACTCGTTATCATCACTATTATATTATCCTGTTATACCACAAAGGTATAGTAGGCCAAGAAGACATGGCAATAGGGAAAGCTCGCAAAAGCTCAGCAGCAAAATTGAAACACCCTTGACCTCTCCACATCCAAATTCTGAGTGTGTGCTCCCCTTACAGGAAGCTCTGATTCATGGAATCCACATCCAAATTTGGACTCATTTTGATGCGATGAAATCATGATGTGACTGACTGTTGGCACATCCATCTCTACGCATGGTGAACTGTCCGCTTGACCTATTTAGCAGCGTTGGCATGTGGCTGAGGCAGGAGGTGTACCTCCTCTTTCCACATCTTGACCAAATAATCCACAATGGCATTTCAGAGTAGTATTGATTGTGTGCTCTTTTTGAAATGCATTAAAGTAAGTGCCTTACATAAAAGTTCCCAGGAGACTGTATAAAGAGGAGCTAAGAGTTGGTTCACACATGCTGCCCAACAATCCTCCCTCGGTCATGTTTCCTGTAAGCATGGCTGAGGATAAGACCAGTGTCTTGCAATATCAGTTTCTGGAGTGGTTTGTTGCAAATGCATTTCCACACGGGGTGTGACTGTTTAGTAATAAACTGAAATTCTTCTAATAAAAGTGTAGGGCATGAGTAAAATGTTACTGGAAAATCTATTGACATGCATTCATCCTTACACTTTGCACTCAATAATCCACTTATGAGTGATGTTGGATACATACAATCTTTCACCTGAGCTGCAGCATGAATGATTAAGGCATCAGTAAGCTACTGCAGTTCTAAAGGTGAAGCATCTCGAAAGATAAAAACAGGAACCCCTATGGGAGTTATCAAGATATGAAATTCATCCCAGTGAGCAAGAAACGACTCAATGTTCTGTGTTCGAGACTTCTCAGTCAACGTTACTACTCAGCAGAGATTGTAACCTCCCTATTACAGAATTACTCGAAAAGGATGAGGACAAAAGTTTTTTTTTGAAAGTTAAAGACACGCGGTTTTGATGCTCTTACATTACACGGCTTCAGAAGCGATGAAAAGGATCAAAGTAAGCAGCTTAAATAGCAGCAAATACAGGACTGGTAAAATAGTAAAAGACGTAAAGGATTATACATTAAAACATCATGTTCATCTGTTCTGCTCAGTATTCTATGCTTGCGGTAGATTTAGAGGATTTCATATCAGAAAATTTATGGGGGCGTGGGTGATGAGTGAGACAAAAGTCTCGGTGCCCAATGCGAATCAGATCGACCAGCTGCTGGTACATTCTAGCCCTCGTAGGGCAGTTTGGTAATCTCGGCGATCCTATGAGCTTTTCATTCATCCCCAGTAATAATCAAAAGGATCAGAAGAAAGTCAAATCATAATCACTGCTGTTGCAACATTTAACAATCAACGCATTCACAGTATTGTATTGACGGGCTTCTTAAATATTCTTTAAGTGCTAAGAGTTATTTTGATGGCTTCTTACTAGGAGCTGCTTAATGCAGGAGATTAACCATGCAAGGATATCCGTGTCTTTTTAGAATGATAATTGCAAAAGTCGAAGTCCATGCGTCGAAAAGTTTCAGCCTATTTGTCTTTCAGGAAAATCAGTGAATTAGAGCAAAATGCCTGAGTTGATCATGTCTGTGTGCGATTAGTGTTTTCTTCTCTTATTAAATGTTACAAATGTTACAGTAGCTGTGAGGGCACCACAGCAGTGGCCTAACATTTATTTCACTGGACTATCTAGAGTGATTTGCAATGTGTTCTTGTAAAAAGATGATAGATTTTGCTAATATGGTGGGAGTTAATGTTTTTCAACAATTTTAGATGTTCACCCATCACCCTGAACTACACTGACTCCCAGTTAAGCACTCCTCGATTTTAAAATTCTCATCCATTTCACATCCCTCCATGGCCTTTCCCCTCCCTATCTCTGTAAAACCTTCCAGTCCCCAAAATATCTCTTCTTCTCTAATTCTGGCCTCTTGCACACCCCCAATTTTAATCAGTCCTCCATTGGTGGCCTTGCTTTCAGTTGCCTAGGCCCCAAGCTCTGGACTTCCCTCCCTACACATCTCTGGCTCGCTTTCCTCCTTTAAAGACACTTCTTAAAACTTATGTCTATGACCAACCTGGAGGATGTCTAACCTAACATCACCTGATGTGACTCGGTGTCAAATTTTGCTACATTTCTGTGAAGTTGCCTCGTACATTTTGATGTGTTAAATGGCCTAAAGTGGATGTATGTCTTTCTTGTGTTTCCTATTATTTTGGAAAACTAAGAGAGAGAGAGTTTGTGCTGATGCTAAGATTTTTAAATCGAGTTTTTCAACAAAGGTTGCTCTGGAGTGTTGATAGTAAACAGTAGGAGCAAACAGCTGTGTTAGGTGCTTTGCATTACCCTGGCACAGAAGACGGAAAATATAGTGGGGGCCATCTTCCTGCAATAAGAATTCCAGCACAATAAGACTGCCTGTATGTTAGTGGATATGTCGTATGTTCCCCATCCCTTCTGCTGGGAAGCTATTAGTGACCGTTCCTTCAGCTCCCAAGGCCCTGAGCTGTGGAATTCTCTCCCCAAACCTTTCTGCTTCACTACCTCTCTTTCCTCCTTTAAGATGTTCCTCAGAACCTAACACTTTGATAAAGCTTTTGGTCACCTGTCCTAATATCTATTCATGCGGCTCAGTTTCAAATTCCGTTGGATAACTTTGCACCTGCAAAGTACCTTAGGATATTTTACTGTGTGAAAGGCGCTATAGAAACACAGGTTGCCATTGTTGCTGTTCCAAGAATGGACAGAGACCGGAACACTAAGCCTCTGACACTTGTTCACTTCACTCAGCCAAGTTTCACCAAAAAAGTTGAAAAATCTATGCCAGCAAGCCTCCATTAGGAACCAAGAGTTTGTAGCTCAGTTGTAATAAATTTCCCGAAGAAACTCTAATAATGACCTGGTGCCAGGTAACTAACCTCATTAAGTTACAGAATTCTGCTAATCAGTGGTTTTGAGAAGCCAACCATTAATCAGGGAGGCTCAGCCGGTGACCTTCTGAGTCAGAATAAATGAGCAAAACTGGATCTTTACACCTTCCTTGAATGACTCAATTTGTCAGGTCTGTATGTGCGGCACTCACGTGACAATAGTGTGCCTTATGGCCATCTGAATTACCAGAGTTCCTGCTGGCTCAATGGCTGAATTCAACAGCTGTTCCCAACAGACTACAAAATAATGGCCCTGTCATAAACAAATGGGGGAAGATTAATGTTGCTCAGTTTGGTCTGTCATATTAGAGAAATCTATTAATCCACCACCTAAAAGTGAACTCAATCATTCTCAGGCAGCCTCCAGCAACTAATGTGAAGACCTTGAGGTCTTTTCTGGGCTTTGACCTTGAAAAAAGGGAAAGAAGTTCCTTACTCTCCAAACCAGTTGTCCATCATTTTTACCATGCACCTTTTGTGAGTTGGCTCAATCTATTGAACCCCAATTCATTATGGTCAATTCAATGAATGGAAGAGCCATTATATATGTCAGTCTTTCAACAGGAGCCACCTCTGAGTGAGTGTGTAGTACTAACCATCCCATGAGGAATGTAAATATTTTAATTCAGCCTGACCTGAGTTACTGCGAACAATGTTGGTTCAGCAGGTAATTGATGCATGTTAATATAGTGGGTGAATACTTTTAAAACTAACACGTAGGTCAGTGCTGCCACACAAGGTTCATATGTCCATGGAGGCCTAGTTCATATGGCCCTTTCTCCTCTAAGAAACTTGCACAACTCCAATTCTGACCTCCTGTGTATTCATGATTTGCATCGCCCTACCATTAGCAGCCACGTCCTCAGCTGCTGAGACACTAAATTCCAGAATTCTCTCACTAAACATCTCCATCATTGCAGTCTCCTTTAAGAAGCTCATAAAACGCTTCCTCTTTCACCTGACCTAATATCCTCTTACGTGGCACAGTTTCAAACTTTGCCTGATAACGTTACTGTGAAGCGTTTTGGGATGTATTAGTATGTTATCTTTTCTCAAGGGGTCGTTAGTCTTTGGAATTCTCTTCCCCAGTGAGCAAGGGAGGCTGGGTCATTGAATACATTCAAGGCTGAGTTGGACAGAATTTTGATCTACAAGGGAGACAAGAGTACCAGGGACAGGCAGGAGAGTTAAAACCACAATAAGATCAGCCATGATCTCATTGAATGGCAGAACCGGTTTGATGGGCTGAATGGCCTACTCCTGCTCCTACAAATTATGATCACATTGTGATCTTATGATAAAGACACCACGTAACTGCATATTGTTGGTTAATAAGGATCAGAAATATTCTACTTCATTAAAACAATACCTTGGGAGCAGAAAGCGTTAGTGGCTTCTTGTAACATTACTAAAACTATCTGTAAATATTTTACTACCATCTACCATTTGGAACATGTTGCTATCTGTGAGTATCATAGTGCCTGCCATATAACACAGACCCATATGGAGAAGATCCAAACCTCTCCTTAAATATAACTCATTACATTGCAAACCAGGATTAATAAAAATAAGCACTATTATAGCTGACATTCCCTAAGGAATTCCCCAGCAGAATAATCCCCTTTTCTAAAGTTTACCTGGAAAAGGCTCAAACTGTCTCTAACTAGTTTTTGCCATGGCTGAAAGTAGCCACAAAGCTCCTATGGACATAGGAACTGGAGGAGGCCATTTAGCTTCTTCAGCCTATTCCACAATGCAATGTAACCATAGCTGATCTACAACCTAACTCTTCTGTCCCATATCCCTGAATAACTTTGATTAACAAAATATCTATCAATCTCAGTTTTAAAGTTAATATTTGATCTAACGCCAATTGCCATTTGTGGAAGAGAGTTCCAAACGCTGCTGTGTGCGCAGGAGTGTTTCTTAGGGTAAAATCTTTCAGCTCGGCAGGTGGGCGGTGCCCAACCTGACCGAGTGTAAAATGACATCAGGCGAACGTCGCGAGGTCATCGCGCGATATTCCGGCCGGCGGGCGTGCACCAGAGTTGGCAGCATGCCTGCCGACAATTAAAGGGCCTGTTAAGGCCATTAAAAAGTTAATTAAAATAAATTTTTTGCTGCCCACCCAACCTTATGTTCGACGGGCAGGCGAACTTTGCACTTGTTTGGAAACCACGTCCACGGGCGGGATGAGGTTTCCAAAAGCAAATACAAATAAAATATAAGCTTCAATATTTCATGAATAACATGTCCCTGCTCATGGGACAGAGTCGCATGAGGGAACATGTTTCATTCCATCTTTATTTTTTAATTTTTTTTTTCATATCTCTTCAGCTCCCTGGGGCAGCTCTGTGCCTCAGTGAGATTATGCAGTGCGCACTCAGGCAAATGCAAAGATCACACTCGCCCGGCACGCACTCCCTGCAGCCCCTCCGCCACCCACCCCCCCCCCCCCCCGCCCCCCCGCTGCCTGCACAGGCAGCGCTGTCGCTCGCGTCTCACACCGGATGGGCCTTAATCGGCCCGCAATGTGAAATTGTCTTCCAGCCCCGATCGCGGGCAGCAGTCAGCTCCCCGACCACCCCCGCCAACCCCGCCCGACATGGGTGGAATTCTGCCCTTAATTTCATTCCTGAAAGCTCTGGCTGTAGTAGTTTGACCAAGCCCCCTAATCCCAGACTCCCCAACCAGCGGAAATACTTTCTCTCTCTCTCTCTACTCTATTTATGGGCAGGATCTTCCTGTCGGCGAGCGGAGGGCAGGGCCCATTCGCCGATGCTTAACATGATGCGAGATGACTTTGGGTGCAACTCCCGACGTCACCCACTTCATTTCCATTCTCAGGTTGGCGGGGGCGCAGCCGAGTCAGCTGTGCATCCGCCAAACTGTCAACGGCCTATTGAGGCCATTGGTATACTAATTAACATCATTAATGGGCCTGCCCATCCAACCTTAAGGTTGGCGGGCAGACCAGGAGCCCTGGTGGGTTTCAGAAAAAGCATGAAACCTCATCCATGGGTAGGATGAGGTTTCATAGGGTATTTAAATTTTTATCCAATCTTTCAATAAAAGTTATGGAGATGTCCCGACTCATGTGATGGTGTCACATGAGGGGACATGTCAGGGAAATTTTTTTATCGTTTGCATTAAAAATTTTAATTCCGAGCCAATCTCCCTGAGGCAGCATTTAGCCTCAAGGATATCCGTGCGCTCTCCCGGCTGAGGGAATCTCCTCCCGCTTGCACAGGGAGCGCATAGCACTTCCGAGCAGACGTTACGCTGGGCGGGCCTTAATTGGCCTGCCCATGTAAAATGGCAGTGCGCCCCCCGATCAGGGCGCCGATCAGAGGTGCGCCCACCCATGCCCCTCCTGCACTTCCTCCCACTATGGGAGGAAAATTTTTCCCTATGTCCCATAATACCTTGAAAATTTAGATCAAATCACCTTAAGCTTCTAAATCCCAGGGAATACAACCCTAGCTTGTTCAATCTTGCTTTGTAATTTAACTATTCCAGTTGGGTATCATTCTGAGCCCTAACAATTCTGTGAAATTCTGCGAAAATCTCTAAGCCCGAAAACAGTAATTGTTTTGAAAATACTTATATAAAAACTAAAAGGTTCATCAACTGAAACATTAGCTCTTTTTCTCTCTACCCATATACCAACTGACCTGCTGTGTGTTTCTAGCATTTTCGAGTATTATTACTAAACAAGCTGTCCCTATCCTACATCCGGGAAATAAAGGGATGAAAGTTAAAAAAGAAGATTGTGATTTTACTTTTGCAAATTAGAACTGCTGCTGCCTGGCGCATGTGTAAATTCCGACATGATGACATCAGGGTCAAATAGTAGGTGGGTGGGCATTGAAATTGCCATTTTTTTAAAAAAAAACATTAACGAGCAATTGAGTTTATTGACTGATCCAGTTGGCATGGGCAGGCAGGTGAGAGTGGGGTGTTGACTTTTTCACCATCTAAAGTGAAAAAGCAGGGAGGAAGAGGGGTACGATTGATGGATTCCCTGTGCCCATGAGGAGCACCCTCCCCAAGATGATACCTCCCCTTTGTACCTCCCTGCCTGGCCTACAAAACCCCACGCCTCCCCAACCCTCCTCAAACCCCTTCCCTAGGGTGCCCGATCCCTCCACCCCCCCCCCCCCAACGAATCCCAGATTTCCCCGAGTCCAGGATCCATTGGCTCTCTCCATCGTGGGGCCGCTTGCAGTACCAGCAAGCGGTCACTACGGAGTTCCGCTCGCTGCTGGGACCGCCGGAGTTGCCGGCCAATCAGACTGGCCAGCGGCTCCCAATGGCAGGAATTCCTCCCGCTGGGGGCAACGGAAGTCCCATCTTTGCTTGTTTAGGCTTCCCCCCCCCACCCCACCCCGGTGTTATCACTGCTGGGTAGCCTTTTTAAAATGCAGTTGGCTTGCCAGCGGTGTGGGGGGTTGGGGGTTGGGGGTTGGGGAGGCAAGAAATACTCACCTCCATAAAATCCAGCCCTAAGATGAAGAAAATATCTTTATGAAGAAATAAGATGAGATATTCTCCCTACGGACAGTTGGGCTGAATGAGATAGGAGATGGTTCCTGTATTAAAGCTGACAATCAGATCACGAAAATGTTTCTGTGGAATAATTTATTTGGAGTATTTCTTATATTCAACAGATTTCATCCAACACTTCAATTAATTAGCTTCTTTTGCACAACTATTTTAAATAACAAATTTAATCCCACAAATATGAAACACAAATACCTAAATACACACAAAATAACTATACTCAAAAACGTTATTTGACAAAAAAAATACTTTCACAATGAATTTAATTTCATAGGCTTTACTTCAGTTAGTTTAATTAGATTTACAATTTTTACGATATGATTTCTACTAAGCATTCTCTACGTGCTCAGTGTCTCTCAAAATTCTCAGGTGCAAAATCTACATCTACGCCTATTTTCTCAATGTCTGTTAATAATCTGAATATTTCATCGTCAATGGCCCAGGCAACATCTGTGGTATCGCTCTGTTTTTTTACAGCATCACTATGCATTTTCAGTGTTTGTTGAACTATTAAATATTTCATGATAGACCACATTCAAAGTTCTTTCTTAGTCGCCTGTTACACTTTCTGATGTTTTTCAACCGTGTTTTGATTTTGTTGTTATCATAAGAAGAAAATTCAGCTCACTTAAGGGTGGCAACTGGACTTAATCATTTGCACAACACATAGAAGGTGGCTCTTTTTTCCACTTTGCCACACAACATACCTCTGATCTACTGCCAATATCATATTCTGGGTCTGACTCATAGTTATGATGAGGATCGTGGGTAAAAGCTTCCTTAAAGAGTCTTAGGCCCGGATTTTCATGTGGCCTTGGGAAGTTATGACCTGCCTTCCGAAATGCACACATTCGAACATACAAACATATGAAATAGGAGCAGAAGCAAGCCATTCGACCCCTCGAGCCTGCTCCGCCACTCAACAGGAGCATGGCTGATCTGTTTGTGTTTGAATTCCACATTCTATCTAACCCTGATAACCTTTGATTCCCTTGCCTAACAAGAATCCATCTACGTCTGTCTTAAAAATATTCATGACCCCACTTCCATTGTCTTCTGATCCAGCAAGTTCCAAAGTCGCACAACTTTCTGAGAAAAAAATACAATCTCCTCATCTCTGTCCTATAAGGTTGACCCCTAATTTTAAAACAGTGCCCCCTAGTTCTGGACTCGCCCAGAAGAGGAAATATCCTTTTCATGTGCACCTTGTCAAGACCATTCAGGATCTTAGATACTTCAATCATGTCACCCCTCACTCTTCTAAACTCCAGTGGAAACAAGCCCAGTCTGTCCAACCTTCCCTCATAAGACAACTCGCTCATTCCAGGTATCAATCTAGTAAACCTCCTCTGAACCATCTCCAACACATTTACATCCTTCCTTAAATAAGGAGACCAAAAGTGCACACAGTATTCGAGGTGTGATCTCAATAATGCCCTGTATAACTGAAAAATAACACCTTTACTTTTATGTTCAATTCCTCTCATAATAAAGGATAGCGTCCCATTAACCTTCTTGACTACATGCTGTACCTGCATACTAAATTTTTGTGCCCCATTCATGAGAACACCTAGATCCCTCTGTACTTCAGATTTCTGAAGTTGTTCTCCATTTGATACACTGCTTGTTTATTCTCTGTGCCAAACTGAACAACTTCACATTTTCCCACATCCATCTGCCAGATTTTTGCCCTCACTCAACCTATCTGTCTGCAAACTCCTTACATCTTCTTCACAACATACTTTCCTACTTGACTCATATGTGACTTTGCCCTGCATTTTTGTCTTTTCACACAGGTGCGGGATTCATAGTGCATTTTACGAGCCGCAAGGAGTATGCAGAGGCAGTCCGATTGGAAGGTCCACCTTTTCCTGCAACACAGCGGCCCAGCTCCTAAAATTGTTTAAAAGCCCCCTAAATCTCCATCGCTTACCTCCCCACCCATCCCATGCCACCCCATGCCCCCTCATATCACCCATAGCACCCCATGCCACCTCCATTTCCCATGTATCCTCCATAGCCATTAACCCAGTATTCACTACGCCCAGTCCTCAGGAGCTGTGCAATAACAATGGGAATTGTTTTCAAAATCACTGGAAAAAAATTAAACCTCTAACAATATAATAAAACCCTGATTTCAAACTTACTACCATTGATACTCGGTGAGTTTTTTTTTTTCACCGAGTATCAAAGAATCCCAGAATTCTGTGATTCTGTGATACTCGGTTTAAAAAACTACTCCAGTGCAAAGAAAATCCATTAAGTGTCTATTAGATTTGTAAAAAAAAACAAGAAACTACATCAAAGACAGATTCTGTTATTACAACCTCTTAAAAGTTCCAATTATTCTTGGATCAATAGACCACCTGCTGAGCTGAAGCCACTTTAGCTTTTGAAACCCAGCCAAACATTCATAATGGACACAACTATCATAACAAAAGCTTCCAGCTACATTGCCCGAAACTGATAGGACAGAATGGTGTCCCACTTCAACTTCAAAGTAGAGTGCCTGGCAACCAATAGAAAGGAACAAGTGTAGAGATCTTTTTCAACTTTCAGGTGCAGATTTATTTTAAAAGCCAGAACTGTCAGTCATTTTAACTCACATCACAAAACCTGACCCCAGGAGCTGACAGGACTTTACTTTTAATGCATTATGGCACTTATGACAATTGGATAAGTGCTGTAATGTATGACAACACTTAAGATGTATGGGCCAACTTACCTATCCAGGACAGATCCCTATGATGCATTAAAAGAAATCTTCATTATAATACAGCATCAAATAGTGACATTTGAGGGTGTCAAAACATTTTACACTTACTATTCAGAATGTTCCCGACTCCTCAACAGGTTTTACCGAGTGGTCAGGAACTCTCCATGAAGGTACTATTTTTCGGACTTCTGAAACTCACATAAGCACACGAAAATAGTGCGTGGGAGGAAATACAATTTTCCTATCATTCTCACGATGGGGACGCTAACAACTGAAGAGTTGTTGTGTGTGTTTTGCACCCAAGACCTTCCCAACCTGCCAGAAGACCACCTGGAAATGGCATGAGGTCATTAAAACACAGGAAAATTGTTTGATGAAAATCCAGCCCTGTTGCTGTCTGTCAACCTATTGCCCCTTTGCTGTATCTCCTTCACCTTCCTTGGCTCTGCATTGCCACCTGTCACTTTCCTTTACCAAGTAATAACACGTCGTGTCTCAGAATATAATTAAAAATAAGGAAAAATCACAAATGAAATAGAAAGAAAGGTGAAGTTTTACAGCATAACTGCATCGCATTCTTTCTTGGAATATATGGTTAATGTTGGTTGAAGCATGTCTGACTTACACTCAGGGGCAATTAGGGATGGGTAATAAATGCTGGCCTAGCCAGTGATGCCCACATCACACGAAAGAATTTTAAAAAATCACCGGGAGTGTGAAGGCAGTGTAGGCAGGCCCACAGGATCCCCTGCTTGGAGGCCAAAGCCCCCATTCCCCCATCTTTCTCAGTGGGGATTGTTAAATGTCAGCTCCCCTAGAACATGTCCTTTGATGCAAGGTATAATCCCACCAAGTTTGGTTGAGATTGGCCAACAAACAACCAAATAGTCAAACATTTTGCTCACAGAGAAAATGAGAGAGAGAGAGACAGACGGATATATCAGACAGACAGAGAGAGACAGATGGATAGAGAGAGAGATAGAGAGACAGACAGAGAGGGAGAGAGAGAAAGACAGATGGATAGATCAGACAGACTGAGAGAGAGAGAGACAGAGAGAGAGAGAGATAGACGGATAGAGAGACAGACAGAGAGGGAGAGAGAGAGACAGGTGAATAGATCAGACAGACAGAGAGAAAGACAAAGAGACATGGATAGATCAGACAGACAGAGAGAGAGACAGATGGATAGATCAGACAGACAGAGAGAGAGAGACAGACAGAGAGTGAGAGAGACAGATGGATAGATCAGACAGACAGAGAGAGAGAGACAGACAGAGAGAGAGAGACAGATGGATAGATCAGATAGAGAGACACAGATGGATAGATCAGACAGAGAGAGAGAGAGATGGATAGATAAGGCAGACAGAAAGAGGGAGAGACACAGAGAGAGAGAGAGACAGACAGAGAGAGAGAGGGACAGATAGATAGATCAGACAGAGAGAGAGAGATGGATGGATCAGACAGAGAGAGACAGATGGATAGATCAGACAGACAGAGAGAGACAGACAGAGAGAGAGAGAAACAGATGGGTGGAGCAGACAGACAGAGAGAGAGAGAGACAGATTGGTAGATCAGACAGACAGAGAGGGAGACAGAGAGAGAGAGACAGACAGAGATATAGAGAGACAGACAGAGATAGATAAATAGATAGATAGATAATTGTCTTTGGAATCAAATCAGTTCAATTCTAGACCCAGTTCCCAAATATTGTTTAGGATAATGGTTGCTATTTAGCACTAAAATGTCTAATCTGTTTTTTTTTTATCTAGTTAGGTATGACAGCAGGCTGTTAGGTAGCAGGAAATCAGTGCCTTGTGTACCAGAGAACTAATGTTCTGAGTCTACATGATATCAATTGACATTAAATTTCTAATCCCTGCTGATTTGCGGTTTAGTAACCTCATCAATTTCACACTTTGCACACTTCACTCCTGAAGCTGGAATTTCTCAAAATAAAACAGCTAATTAAAGAGCAATGACCAATGAAGTTACTAGTTCAGTTTTGCTTCTGGTATTTATGAGACAGCTCCCCATGTTTATGCTGTTAAATCTTTCTTCTCGTAGTCTAACAGCAGGCTTGGAGAATAAAGCACATCCAGGTTCTCAGAAGCTGAATTAAAAGACCAGCATACATGCAACTATAATCCTTTTTACATTTCACACTTAACTAATGAAGTGTGCAAGATGTGAAATGTATAGAGATTAAGCGGCTGTAGATCAATTGACACCATTTAAAGTGCGAGTCCCTGTACAATAATGACTTCTATTTATATAGCGCCTTTAACATAATAAACATCCCAAGCTGCTTCACAAGATCATTATAAAACAAAGTATGACAGGGTTATAGAAGGACATGTTAGGTAAGATGACCAAAAGCTTGATCAAAGATGTAAGTTTTAGGACGTGTCTTAAAGGAGAAATGTGAGGCAGAGAGGCGGTGAGTTTTAAGGAGTGAATTCCAGAGCTTAGGGTATGGCCACCAATGGTGGAGTGACTAATTGGAAATTCACAAGAGGCCAGAATTAGAGGAGAGCAGATATCTCGGAGGATTGTGGGGCTGAAGGAGATTACAGAGATAGGAAGAGGTGAGACCATGAGGGTATTTGAAATCAAGGATGAGAACTTTAAAATCAAGATGTACACCAATAGATTAGTTCCAATATAATCACAATGGAGAAGAAAATGTTTGAAGGTAAACAAACAAATGACAAAGATGGCAGGAGAGAAATTCTGTTGTGGAGTTCAAGGGAGCCACAGTCATACAGATGAAATGAATTTCTTGAGTTAAAATCCACATGACTTACTGGAGAATATGCAGAATGCTGACTAGCTTTTTCATTCATTTCTAAAGATAGAAAATAAATACTTTCCCAGACAATTGCACGTTGGCTAAAATACCTGTTCATATTTATTTACAGTTGAAATAATACAGAGGAGCAGAAAATGCAACAAGATGTCACAAATCCAATGACCAGATATTGCCAAAGCAAGAAAATAGATGACCTCCTGCCGCCCCCCCCCCCCCCCCCCCCCCCCCCCTGCCCCGCCCCCACCACCTCCATAACCTTCTCAAATGCAGGGGCTGAGTGGATCAAGGAACTGAATCCTAGAGAATGTCTATAAGTTTTAAAAACATAATTATGCTTTAATAAAATGTGGAGCCTTTGAAGATGGTCATGAACAAATTAATCAATGATAATTATCACCCTGGCGATTTTTAAAGGAAGCCAGGGACATGTTCATAATACCCAATAACCAGGAGATCCCATTTTGAGACATCCATCACTGGGAAAAAGCCTCACCAAAGATGATGAATTATGCATTATGTAGTGGAGCTCCAAAGGCATTAAAAAAAAGTCTGGTTCTGTCCTCACCCAATAACCCATGTCCACATTCCAAGCAGAAGTTACTGGATTGCAATCAGGAGAAAGAAAATATTTATCTCCCTAAATGAGGAGCTAAATGGCTAACCACAGTAACCATAGTCTGAGGTCTGACTAATATCACTAATCTCTGTGGTTTAGCCTTTGGGGATGCTAGGTTTGCTGAAGTAATGGTAACATTCACATGCCATTAGATGCTCCCGTTTCACACTGTGTGGTATAAAAATGGCAATCTTTCAAAAGCTGCCTCGAAAGGGACATCTCCACTGAAGCTGTAATCGCTTGACATTTAAAGGCAAGAAAACAATTAATTATGCTGCTGGAAGTGCTGACTAAACAGTAAACTTTTGCTCTTGCACAATTGCCCTAATCACCCGGCTGCGACTTAAACAGAACCATATGGAGTAAGAGAAAACTACACTGAACCATTGATGGATCAGCCTGATGGAACAAGAGAAACATCACAGCACCTTTGGCGGGTTCTAAGGAATACCACACGAGGAGTTCATTAAAAGTGGAGATTATTTAATGTGTGTGTGTAAGAGATAATGTATATAATGTTATTGGAAATTATTTTTTAAAAATAGAGATTTAGTCTGTGTGTGTTAATTGGATTAAAGCCATCTAGTCTGGGTGCTTTGATGTATAATGGTATTGAGATGTGAACAAAGGTAGAGAGTACATTTGCATTTTCTTGAATAGAGCATTCAAGAATGGGAGTGAAATCTGAGAATTTGCATTCAAAGGGGAAGCTGGGTATAACCTGAGAGGAGTTTGTGTGTGCAGGTAAGATCTAAGCCTGTAAGCCTACAACTGTCTGAAAAGGAACATATTGAAAGAAACCTCATTTTGAATTCGTAAGGTAGAAAAGTTTTGCCTGGTGTCTGGTTAAATCGATTGGTTATTGTTGCCTTAGTAGAGATTAATTTGGGAATTTGTTAAAAAAATTATGATAGTAGCCAAATATATATGTGTTTAATTTGTTGCAAATTAATAAATGTCTCATTTAGTTTGATATAAAAACCTCTCGAGAACTGGTGGTCTTATTCCTGAATTTCGAGCTGCAACTGAAAACAGACCAATTGAAAATATAGGTTATGACAGTTCTTTAAAGTTTTCTTCTGGGATTTTAAATAACTCAGCCTTTATCAACTGCAGTGTCATTATAGTATGTGTGTGCACATGTGAGCATGTGGCCGTGTTTGTGTATGTGAGTATGTGTATTTGCTTATGTGTGTGAATGTACCAGGAGGAAATAAAGCAGCAGGGGAGAGGAGCAAGGGACAATCAGTGGATTTTGAGGGAAATGAGGGAAATCTTCACCTTTTGATGTCCTTTTCATGATGTTTGAATTCCATCAAATTAAATAAAACCCCCTGTTTCAGAAATAGTTTGCCTAGGATTTTCCATTAAAGTATTGCCTTGCCCATGTGCAAGTTTGTGTTTGTGATAAATCTTTCAAGACAATCTTTGAAAATTGCTATTAAGGATATAACAGGTGATTTATGTAAAGGGTGTTATATTATTGGTTTGCCTAGGACTTTAAAACCTCAATACTAACAATAACACTTTGTGCTTATGTTCATGTAGTGCAAAAAGCAATGTCACATACATGCCATTGTTGTAACCGTACAACCGTCTTGTTAAACAACTGACAAGAACTTAGAGAGTGTAGATCATACCTGATCATTTTCTTGATACATTTGAGGACGTTGCAGAGAAAGTTACCTTTCCACCAGCATCGTTGGTGTGAAATATGAATATAAGAAATAAAAGCAGGAGTAGGTTATACAGCCCCTTGAGACTTCTCCACCATCTAGTTAGATCATGACTAGCCTTCTTCCACATTCCTATTCTATTCCCAACTGCCTTTATTTCTTTAATATTTAATTGTTTTTTTTCTTTTTAGAAGAAAGGTTACTGAACTTTCCCTGGAAATGTTCATTTTGAATGATTACAACACAGAATGAGACCATTCAACCCATCAAATCTGTGCTTGCTCTCTGTAAGTTCACTTAGAGACAATTCATGCAAGGTTCCTGTGTGTGAAAGGGTTTATTTATCAGCAATACTCAAGTTCTGTATGACCAAATTTGTGTTTGTGATAAAGCTTTCAAGACAATCTTTGAAAATTGCTGTTAAGGATATAACAGGTGATTTATGTAAAGGGTGTTATATTATTGGTTTGCCTAAGACTTTAAAACCTCAATACTAACAATAACACTGTGTGCTTATGTCCATGTAGTGCAAAAAACAACATCACATACATGCCATTGATGTAACTGTACAACCGTCAAATCTTTTCATCTTGCACTCATCAGGACAGATACAAGAATGCCAAATTTCATAGGGAGCAACAACTTATGCTGCATGAGAAAAGGGTGTTGATTTGTTGGAAAGCAGACTCTAATTGGTTGAGGCATTCCCAAGGAGAATGCACCAGGGATCTGCACCATGGTAATGCCAAAGTCTAGTTGCCAACCAAACAGCACCTTTTTCTCATGCAGTATAAATTAATGTACCCTTTGAAATTTGGCATTCTTTCGTTTGTCCTGATGAGTGCAAGATGAAAAGATTTGACACCATGGGCTGAATTTTCCCCCGTCGGAGGAGGGGAAGTTGATGGGCGGGTGCATGCGGATGTGCTTCTGACCGGCAACCCCCAATCAGAGGCGCGTCGCCATTTTATGTGAGCAGGCCAATTCAGGCCTGCCCAGCGTGACGTCCGCACAGAAGTGCTATGCGCTTCCTGTACGGGCATGGGGGGATGCTTAAAATCAAGAGTGCGCTCTTTCACACATGCGCATGGAGGAGCGCACTCATCTCCCTGAGGCTAAGTGCAGCCTCAGGGAGATCGCCTCTACTTTAAAAAATATTAAAAATAGAAAAAAAAAATTTCCCTTACATGTCCCCTCATGTGACAATGTCACATGAGTAGGGACATGGCCATAATTTCCAAAAAAACTTTATTAAAATTTTTAAAACCCTGCATGAAACCTCTGGATGAGGTTTCATGTTTTCTCTCTTTACCGCCGGGGCTCCTGGCTGACTTGCTGACCTTAAGGTTGGACGGGCAGATGCACTAATCACTTTAATTGCTCTGTCAATGGCCTCAATTGGCCAATGACAGGTCGGCGGGCCCATGGCTGATTTTGCTGCGCCCCCACCTTCCTGAAAATTTAAATGGGTTGCGGTGACGTTGGGGGTTCCGCCTGAAGTCACCATGCGTCATTTTATGCGTCGGCGAGCGGCCCCGCCCCCGTTCACTGACGGTAAAATCCAGCCCCATGACTCTTTTCTCAGCAACACTCAAGTTTATTTAGATTTTCAGAAAACATTTGGCAAACTTCTGCTCAAGGTGCCTTTGATTAGTAATGAAGGGAAAGAAAGAGAGGGGTGGGGGGGTGCAAGGAATGCATTGATGTCGCTTCTTTCCATATCTTAAAATTGTCTCAAAACTCTTCAATGACAATCCGATCTTATTTTAAAGAACGGTGACTGCTATTATATTGGCAACTATGGTGACCATTTTGCACAGCCAAACAGCAATGGAATAAATAACCAATTTGCTTATTTTTGGTGGAACTAGTTAAGGGAGGAAAGTCATGGGAGGCCTTTGTGTTTTTTCTAAAAAAGAGCCATGAGATCTTTAACATTCACTTGAGCCAATGGAACAGCCAGGAAGAACCTAAGTTTAACATCTCAAACGAAGGACACATCACTATCCTAGTTTTGCAGTGGAGTATTAGCCCTTTATCTCTTGCGACTGGGTTTAAAGCTAGGCTGTTTTGACTCAGAACTGAGAACTGAGACAAACCGATGCACAAGTTAATGACTAAGCCTCACACTATTTGAAAACACAGTGATGGCTGCCATCAATGCCTTGTTGCAACATCTTTGCGTGTCTTTCACCTTGGTTCCATCATCAGCCAATCAATTTAGTCATGGAAAGTTACGAGTGACCTTGATTTGAACCAATGAATGAGCACAGTTGGTAACCAAGGGATTATTTTCTACTCAGATGAATGGAGTAGCAAAAGTAAGGTCATCAGGTAGAAGAAATAACATGATCAATAGCTGTCATCTTTAAGAACTCGATGGTTCCTCAAAGGCAGAGTACAATTGATTTTATATGTTTTTTTTCGCAGCAGCAGTCTTTTAGGTTAATTAGTTAAATTGACCACACTTGCCATTACACACAGACTAAGTAAACTATATAAAGGAGTTCCAAGGAAGTTTTGACCAAAAGATCCAGACCCGAAACATCTGTTTTCTCCACAGATGTTCCTTGACTTGTTGAGAGTGTTTTCAGCAATCCCTCTTATTGTGAAAGAATTCACATTGCGGCTCGATCTTTCACTTCAATACACCAACTCACAACGGGAAACCTGGCGGGAAAATTTACTTCCCAAGCTCGTGATTCATCAAATCACGGGCTGAATTTTATGGATGATTGGGTGGGCGCCCCCCCCCCCCCCCCCACCCGCCACCCACCGCCCCCCACCCCCGACCCCCGACCCAGTCAGGCGTGAAATCGCACAAGATGACACTGGGCGGGCGTCCCGATGTCATCTCGCTCCCGCGCGATATTTCGGTCGGCGGGCACACACAAAAGTCGGAAGCCTGCCTGCCGACAATTAGGAGGCTAATTAAGCCCATTAACAGCGCAATTATCTGTCATTTTACGTAACCCGTCCAACCTTACAGACGGGTGAACCGGCCAGGTGGCCTTTGCATTTTTCAACAAACCTAATCCACAGGCAGGATGAGATTTCCGTGATGAAAGTAAATATAAATCAGTTTCTGTGGACGACATTTTCATCAGCTAGATTTTCAGGTGACTGATTATGATGCACGGACACGTGGTTTCAGCTGTCGAAACCTTTATTTTTCGCCGTTTCAGGTCTTCAGCTCCTGGAGGCAGCTCTCCGCCTTCAGGGAGCTTTCTGTCAGCGCTGGCCCACTCCCGTGCTGACATCAGTGCCCGGCCTCCTCCCCTGCCACCCACCGCCACCTCCCCCCCCCCCACCCCACCCTGGCAATGCTGAGCTTTTCACCGCACTTTTCGCTCTGCCTGGCCATTCATTGGCCAGCCAGCGTGAAATCACGGTCGGGGGACCAATAGCAGTCGGGGGTCCATTTCCTGGCCGACCCTCAGCCCACCAATCGCACTCGCCTGCCGAGCTGAAAGTTCAGGCCCATGATCCTAGAATGTGGAAGTTCCCTACATGGACCATCTGCACAGACGGGGACACTACTGTACTGAGAATAAACCCCAGGATGGGGGATCCGAAGAAAGTGAGTTCTTGTAGAAATTCCCACTGTTCATCATTCCCATTGTTCATACATCCTAGAAAATGGAGGGAATCTTTTTATAACTGTGACAAGGGTTCCAATTTGTACGGTCTGACTCTAACACTTCACTGTTTCCAATAGTGATTACGGAAAAGCAGTGAGAGGCCGGATTTTAATACCTAAATGGCAAGATAAGGGAGGCAGAAGGGGAAGTGCCTGGTCCACTTGCTCCCTCCCCCACCGTTGCGCTATTTCATGTTAAGTATCAGCCGGCTAATTAGCGGCCAGCCGATGGGAATGCCAGCCAATTAGCGCGGGGTGCAGGAGGGCTCAGCGGCAAATCAGGTGGAAGTCAGTCCTGGCCACCAATTTAAAGGACCTCCTTCCCTCTCGCTCTCTCCTGAATTGTTCTGTCAGCCTGTAGGACCTGAACAAATCAAGTACACAAACAGCCAAATGCTGCCACCTTCAACAGTCGATTCTGCTGCTAAATACACCCTTGGATCCATTTGCAGGCCTTTTTGTTCAGCCTTGTGCCAACCCACCACTACCTACCCCCCCCAAACCCCTGTGGCTCACTCCCAATGCTTTTCCCATGTAACTCCAGAAAAATGGAGCGGGGCACAAAGAATTGAAGTCCAGTTGAGTTTTTAACAAGTTTCAGAGCTTGTGAAACGACCTTTTCGTGAAGGCTGTGGGCCTCTGATTTCAGGACCGGCTCACATTCCGCATTATCGGCAACTGGCAGGATGACATTGGATTGCCGATCCAACGCCACATCATGCCATATTTTACGTAGGCGTGTGTGTGGGGTTTGGGGGAGCGGAGTGTTCTGCTGCTGCCTGGTTTGTCTATGTAAAATCCAGCCCCAAGGAGCGAGAGCTTTGGTTTATTCCATTGCCATTCATTAGGTGTGGAAGGATGAGGCGAATTGGAAGACCCTCCCTGCCTCGCACTGCCACCCCAGCAGACATTAGCAAACTGAGCAGAGGCTGGAGATGGAGCGTAGGATCAACATGGTTCACATGGCCCACCGAAGGAGATCCCTGATGGGTTGTCCAGGCTCGTATCATTTTCTGTTCTTTTCTTGAATTGTTAAACATGCTGCCCATCTATATCCTGAAGTAAGATTTGGAAAATGATGATGGAAAAGAAAGTATGAATTTCCAATGCAATGTTCACACCTGCGTGTACTTTCAATATTTCTACCTATAGAGTCAATTAAGTTATTTTATACTGTCGGCCAGCATTATTAACAACTCTTGCAGCTGTAGAAAAGAACATTACCAATTCTGTCCATCAATCAGAATAAATGTCAATTGTTTCCTTAACAATTAGTGCACTCAATATATGCAACTGTATTGACTGAAGCGTGCTTGTCTTACTGGTGAGACTATTGAGTATGTGTGAAGAAGTGAAATCTTGATGGATTTTGCAACTATTTGCATATGAATTAACAGTGAACAAACGTGGATGTAGTTAGCTAGTGCATGAATTCAGATTAAGTATATCATTTTCAAGCCAAGAATGGATGGACATTTGTCTAGAGCCATGATTCCTTCTCCACTTCCATAGAATCTTTTAAAGCAGCTTTCTTTTTTTGGTCTTCATTCTTTCATGGGATGTTGGCATCGCTGGCAACGTCAGCATTTGTTGCCCATCCTTACTTGCCCTTGAACTGAGCAGCTTGCTGGGCCATTTTAGAGGGGAGTTAGGAGTCAATCACATTGCTGTGGGTCTGGAGTCACATGTAGGCCAGAACAGGTAAGGATGGCAGATATCCTTCCTTCCCCTAAAGGGCATTAGTTTCGTGGTCACTATTTCTGAGACTAAATTTCAATTCCAGATGTATTAATTGCATTTAAATTCCAACAGCTGCCATGGTGGGATTATGAACCCATGTCCCCAGAGCATTAACCTGGGCCTCTGGATTACTAGTCTAGTGAAATTACCACTACACCACCATGCCTCAGTTAGCTATTTGCTGGAGTGTCCCCCTATGCTATCCATCAAGCCCTGTTTCAAATCCTGACCTACTTTTCCTTAAAAGATGCAGTGATCAGTTCCTCAGCTGTACGCTACTTCAATATTTTTGTACATTTTATATTTGAAAGAAAAGTTGCCACCTGCCTTGTCCCGCCTGTATCTGAGAGGAACATAAGAATTGCTAGATGAATAAAAAGACCTAGTCCATCTAGCTTGCCTTCTCCCATTCTGATAGTCTCACGATACAGCAATAATGGGGTTGTTGACTAATCATAGCAATCAATCTCTATTAATTACTCTACAACATCTATTTGCACACATATAATTGCACACAATATAATTAGGGTAGGCAGATTGTAAGACATGATGCAGGCTGTCATAAATATGACTATAGTTAATATTAAAAGTGCTCACCACAGTCAATTATCATACTTCTGAGCTTCAGAGCAGTAATAGCACTGAATAAAGAGCTTTACTAATGCTGAAGAAAATAGACTTGCTGCCAAAGCTTTTCGTTTGACACTCATCAGGACAGATGTAAGAATGCCAAATTTTAAATGGAACAACAATTTATACTGCATAAGAAAACGGTACTGATTGTTTAGCAAATCACTTCTGATTGTTTGAGCTTTGCCACGGAGAATGCACCAGGGAACTATTGTCCCCCACACTAATACTTAATTCAAAAAGGTCGCAATGCCTGGACATGTTCCTTTTGCCTGCCGGGGATAGGTCCTTGCGAATGAATACATATAGCTTCTACAAAAAAGTTTATAATATCAGACAATTTTGATTTTCTGTATTGCACAAATAACATTTTGTTTTTCAAAATTATGCCACATTTCATTCCTTGTAATGACCCATTGCTGATCTATAGCTGATGGATATGCTAAATCTACACAAAACACCTGTTTGGCCTCAAGCTGCGGTATTGTGTCCAATTTCGGGCACCATTCTTAATGAAGGACACGAAAGCTTTGGAGAGGGTACGGAATAGCTTTGCTAGAATGGTTCTAGGGTGAGGGATTACAGTTACTTCCACAGACTGGAGATACTGGTGTTGTTCTCCGTAGAGAGGTAGAAGTAGGAAGAGATTTGATAGCGGTGTTTAAAATCATGAAGTTTAGATAGGGCACTGCACCCACAGCCTATTTCAATTCCATGTTAAATGCTATGCACAAGGTTACACTGTTTATGTCACAGATCCATATTGTTGGACTTTTCACACTTCTGTACATGTTTTTATGGTACACTTTTTTGTGGAGTCTATAGCACAGAAACAGGCCATTTGGCCCAACTGGTCTATGCCATGCTCCACACAAGCCAAAGCACAAAAAATGATGGACAGTGAAGAGATCAGTTGGTTCATCAAAGTCACTGCTCCACAGGCCCTGCACAAATGCCTCCAGTGGGTTTCTACCCCTGGTATTTAGATAGTCTGAGGGAAAATTATCAGACTCGCCCTTAAATCACAAAGATAACTGAGTAAGATTCCAGAATATCCAATCACCTCCATGACCAAATTCCAGTCAGTTGAATTTTGCAATTTAAAATTTTTTCGACACAGTGCCAGAGTAACCATTGTGTCCTATGGAATGGAGTTCCTCTATCCATCCATACCATTTAATCAGGTATTTATTCCATATAATTTTTGATGGACTACTTCAACATAGCATTAAGGTGCTTTTTCTCAGAACCTGCTTCATCTAGTGACTTCCTTTATGGGGGAAAATTTTTCCCTTCTTTCTAACCTTGCTTAAGGTTTGTTGGTTTTGTTCCTGTATCCTTTAAGTCCAACCAGTGTCTGGCTAAACTTTTATCTGCATGGTTTTTCAATACACTAAGTGTTAAGCTCAACAATACTGTTGGGGATATATTACTCCTTAATAGAACAACCCAACTTTTGGTTCTCTTCTTAGGCATTAACCTAATTAAAAGAAAAAGGGTCCTGCCTCCTAAATGCATCTAATATTTGAAATAACTATTTATTATTGTTAACAGTACCTATGGTGTTTATGGTTATTGGTCCAAGGAGTTTCTAAAGACACTAATCACTCGTGTGAAATTATAATTTATTATGTGCTCATTGCTGTGAAATTAAAAATAGAGTAAGACACTTGTGAAAGCATCATCCACTGAGCTGCAAGACATTTTGCTCTCCGTATGCACTGACTAAGGATTTACTTTCCCCAGATGTGGACACAAGTTCAAATTCCAAGGCCCAAGATATGATATTTGCAAAATCAAATGCGGATACAAAAAATTCAAGGCAGGACCTGTCTTCAAACTTGTTCCTTACACAGAACACAATTAAAAGACACAACATGAGCACTCATCCAACTTAAAATTGTGGCCCTTAATGAATGTAAAAATATTCTGTTGCATTAACATTGGCAATATGAAAAACTATGTGTTAATAGTGAATACATTGCTGAAAAGAGAGACATGTTGCTGAAGCTTTTATTCTTGCACTCATTAGGACAAATGCAAGAATACCAAATTGCAAACAATCACAACAATTTATACAATAGGAGAAAAGGTTGGCTGATTGGTTGGCAAGTCAAGTCTGATTGGCTGAGGTGTTGTCATGAAGAGAGCAATGGGGAACTATTGGCTCCCCAAGCTCCTAGCTAATTCAAAAAAAAGTGCAAGGTTTGAACATATTCTTTTTATTTGCAGAGAATGGGTCCCAGTGTATGAATGTGTGTCACTTCTAATAAGCATAAATGAGCCTCGTTATGAGCTCAACTAATTATCTTGAATTAGTTGTTAATATAGCTATTAGGATTGTTCAGCAAGTGTTGCCCAACTACAGAATCACATCTAACAGTGGACCTTTTTTTTTCGATTTAGCAAGGGTGGGCTGGTTGAGTATGGTCTGTACACTGCTTATTACGAACAACCAAAGGAACATTCTGTTTGATTTGATCAGCCACCTATTGGGACGTACAACCTATGTAGCTGGCAATACTCCAGCACTGAAATTCATGCACAATGTTGCTCAATTAAGAGGTAAGCAGAATGTCTTGGGGAGCCAATAGTTGTCCTTTCTTTCTTCATGGCAACACCTCGGCCAATCAGGGTTGACTTGCCAACCTTTTTTCTCATGTAGTAAAAATTGTTGCCATCGTTTGAAATTTGGCATTCTTGCATTTGTCCTGATGAGTGCTGGAGGAAAAGCTTCAACAACATGCCTTTTCAGCGATATTCAATCTCTGTACCACCAAGCAACTGGGTGAATATATTAACCAGTAACACAGCCCAGCCTCAATGTTTACCTCACTGAAGAGAATAGCCTTGCTTGTGGTCATAATACAAATCTAATTAGTTGTATAATTTCCTTGATGTATTCACTGGGGAGAAATAATACTCTTGTAAAAAGAAATACACTTCTTCTATCTTTTCCATAGACTCCTCGTCATCTTGCTAATGACAGAGAGAAACCGAGATTGATGAACACTTAGATTGTATTAAATAATACTCAGTTCCAAATGATAGGACCTTAGGGTAATTAAGCTGCAATCATCTATACCAATTTAATTAAACATTTTTTCTGATTTCATTTGATTCCGCTGTTTTGTAAATTTCTTTTAAAGGGCTTAATGAATGGGTAACCCTGATGGGAATATTCATGGCTTATTACAATGTAGTGCCGGCTCTGGCTTTGTTCATACACATATATTGATAGCCATCTGTAGATCTCAGGAACTAACCATGGAAATTTATGGCCGAGGCTTTGGGAGTCTCAGATCAAATAAGATAGATGAAGAGGAGCTATTTCCACTGATAGGGAAATCTAGGAACAGAGGGCATAGACTGAAGGTTGCAGCAGGATCTTCACTTCTACACACAATGGGTAGTAGGAGTTTGGAATTCTCTTGGACAAATGGTAATAGGTGCAAGATCAATTGCTAATTTTAAACCTGAAATTGATAGATACACACATACAAACGAATGTATGAATTAGGAGCATAAGTAGGCCATTCGGCCCCTTGAGCTGTTTCTGCCATTCAATAAGATCATGGCTGATCTGATTGTGGCCTCAACTCCACATTCTGCTGACCCCCAATAACATTTGACTTCCTTGTTAGTCAAGAATCTATCTACTCCTGCCTTAAAAATTCATTGGCTCTGCCTCCATTGCTCTCTGGCAGAGAGTTCCAAAGACTCACGACCCCCTGAGAGAAAAAAAAATCTTCTCATCTCCATCTCTAATGGGAGACCCCTTATTTTTAAACCGCGGCTCTACTCTCTCCCACACAGGGAAACATCATTTTTGCTAATCAAAGTCATTAAGGAATATAGAGCATAGGGGAGTATATGGAGTTAGGTCACAGGTCAGCCATGACCTCACTGAATGGCAGAATAGGTTCGAGCAGTTAAATGGCCTCCTACTCCTGTTCCCATGAGTCCTGCAGATGAAGGTCTGGATGAAGGCTAACAATTCATTCGTATGAGCCCATATGGGTTAAGGCACATCTTCTGCTTTCAGTGTAAGTTCCTGAACTATTTTAGGTTTATACAGCACGTCATCCTGTCCTTAGAACCTCCCAATAGATTCTTGTTGGATCTTTAATTGGTCCCCTGGTACAAAATGAGAAAACAGCTACTCACTAGGGGGGAATTCACAGGCGCCAGCCCTTGCCCCATCAATCTGCGCAGCAACAATCCCAAGAGTATCATATGCTGTGCCAAAACCTTCTAACATCAGAGACAGGTACCGAACTGTGCAACAAAACAACTTCTATAAAATGCATGTAATCAAGGAGTCTAATGTTAACTATGCAGATACCAAGAAAGACATTGCATAGAGCAAACAGCTCGACTACACAGTCCCTACCACTTACACCATCCATGTTTGTCACAGGCAGCCATCGATGTTGAGCGAATGATGAAAAGCATTTTTCATTACCATAAGGGGTCAATTGCAAAGGGAACTGCCTATAAGGTTGGGCAATAAATGCTGTTCTTGTCAATAATGTCCACATCCCATGCATTAATAAACAAGTATTAAGCACACCAACTATTTTGGACAGTTCTTTGCACCATGTTAACCTATGTACAATATTTACCAATGGGGACTCCAGGAGAGGCCTGTTTTTGTGCTGTAAATACTAGGCTATAGCACTGGCTCTCCTCCAATGCCCTGCAAATTTATTATACAGGCTCTGTGAATGCTATCTAGTGACAAAGCTGCAGAATAATTTAAACTGAAGCACATAAAGGACTAAAATGACTCTCAGTGATAGTGATGCACGCATTAGCACTTGCAGAAAATTCCCCTGCACTCTTTTAATGCTTTTGTAAATTCATTTGTAAAACCTGTTAAGCTTGCACTGAGGAATAGCATTACAGAATAACATTCATTGCAAATTCCATCGAGGGAACTTTCAATATTTCTAGTGTTATCAAACAGAGGTTTTGTGGTGCAGTGGGTAGCATCCCTGCCTCTGCGCCAAAAATTCTGGGTTCGAGTCCCACCGCAGGACTTGATGGCCACTGAAGGTGCGTTCGCAATGTGGCCAAATAGGTTGATTATCAACCTGCAAATCCTTCCAACACACGCCAACGGCAGGTGGTAAGAGTGGGAGAGATTCTTGGTCAGATGTGTGATGGAAAGAAAATTGGAGCCTCTACCATCACTATACATACTGGGCTACAACATGTGTGTAAAATGGTGTGTTGCCATAGCAACTCAGACTTCTTTGAGGTGGGGGAGAAGGGGGCAGATGGCCGGCGTGAAACAAATTGGTGCCAACATCATGGGGTTCGATGTTCCCCGTTCTGGCTGGGGTGGACTTGGGACCTGCCTCCTTGCCCTACCTGTGGTGCTTTGGGTTGGACCTGACTTCAAGCAGAGAGCTGAAGAAGAAAGAAGTATTACCAGCCCTCGAGGATGGTCACTGAGGCTCAGGGAATTAAGAAAATTAATTTGTTGGACACTACTGTGGCGATATATTTCCAAGCCAAGATGGTGAGTGGCTTGGAGGGGAACTTCCAGGATATGGAACTCCCATGTGTCTGCTGCCCTTGTCCTTCTAGATGGTCGTGGGTTTGGAAGGTGCTGTGTAAGGAGACTTGGTGAGTTCCTTATTAACCTTATTTAAAATGTTTAGAAATCCCAGAGGTTCACTCCTCCCTGTATACACTACATACATTCAATGTGAGTCATACAGCCCAAGGGGGGTCTATACAATTCCCAGCCTCTCGATGCACTATAGCTGAAAGGTCTTAGGCAGCGACCTTTCCCTATTGCGCTTCAGAGGGGTCTGGCCCAAGCTTTAGTACATCCCTTTGAAACAGAAGCAAATCAAAGTAGCATGATGCTCCTCCCACCTCCGGAGAACCACAGTTCAGACTCAGCCTAGGTTCCGATTTCTCTGCCTCCCTCTCTTCTCTTTTGAGTTGCTCCAAGCCGCTCTTTCACCAAGCTTTTGTGCACATGTTTTAATGACTCCTTTGGTTCCGTGTTAAATCTTGCATGGTAACCCTCCTAACTAAAGCGCCGTGGGGCTATATTTTAACCACACTAAAAATGCTATATAAATGCAAGTTGTTGTTGCAGATTTACACTGTCAGCTTAATGGATTGTAAAGTGGAAATTGTATCCTATCGTTGCTGAACATCCAGTGTAAAAAGCAACTCTGGCAAATTTTGTCTTTTTAAATCTATTCTGGTTTGTAATTGAACCTCACATTTCGAGAAAATGTTGGAGTCAATTCCTTATCGGCGCACCTCATTGTGTTTAAAAAGATGCTGAGTTGTTCTCTCAAGGTTTGGCATGACAATTGTCGCAGACGATTTGCTCTTGAAACTAAACGCCAGATTTGATTATCATTTTGGTGCAATTCTTGAACTTTGCACTCAATGTAAAAAGTGCTAAGATAATTCCCATCTTCTGCAATTTGAGTCAGCAGCAGAATACTCCCAGGTCAGGGGAGCACACAAGTCCAGTGTAGATCTCCTTCCATTGTGCCAAGTGTGAGTCAGCCCTAGTCTCAGAAGACGTGTTCTTATTAAATCAGTGTAATATTTTCTACTGACTGTCCTGGTGACCCTTTGATCTTCCTGAATAAGATTAGCCAAGGGAAGGAACTGGGGTTTTGGCTCGGGAACCCCCTCTACAGGGCGGCCATATCTGTAGTCAGCGAGACAGCGAGAGCCTCAAAGCCGGCCCCGAGTACTGGGTCCATGGTCTACCACTGGGAGGCTGCCTGCAGGAGCTGGCCTTGTCCATGGCTCCTTGGAGGCTCCAGAGACCAGCTAGAAAATTCCAGTCGGCCTCTGTAACTCTTTTGAGTACAAACCCGTTTCCATCTGTTTCAGATGAAGTTACATTGTTTCATAGTTTGCCATTGTGAGATTTGAACTCTTGATAATCTTTTAAATGAAAACCAAATCAACAAAATTGGGATAAATCAGGCACAGACCCTAATTCAGGTCAGCTGTAAAACCAAGGACAAAGTTTAAAGGAACCTTACAAACTTTAAATCAAAATGTGATTAAAGGGATCAACAAAACACCCCAGTCCCCGCGGTGCCCACCGAGCATGGAAGGCCTCGAGAGTGTCAGCAGACACCGCGTGCTCCCTCTCCAGGGACATCCGGCAGCGAACGTAGCCGCTGAAGAGGGACAAACAATCGGGCGGGACTCCCCCGTCGATCGCCCACTGCCTGGACCTGTTAATGGCCAACTTGGCCAGGCCCAGGAGCAGGTTCACGAGGAGGTCCTCCTCCTTCCCGACCCCCTTCCGCACCGGGTGCCCATAGATCAGGAGCGTGGGGCTGAAGTGCAAACAAAACATCAATAAAAGGTTTTTCAAGTAACTAAAAAGGGAGTGCAGCCTACAACACCCTGTGTATACATGGTCCACGGACTCCACAAGACCGCAAAAAGGGCACGTGTTCTGAGAGTCCGTGAACCTAAGCATCCTCTTATTATAGGGGACTGCTGCATGCAACACCCTCCAACCCAGGTCCCCGATAGAAAGGGGGAGTACACCTCCATAGAGGGCCTCCCATCGGGGGCCTCCGCCGCCGGACGGCAACAAGGCACGCCAGGGCGTGTCCGGGCGATGGACAAGGGCGAGAAAATGGAAGGTGTGCAGCAGCAGTCCGTACAAAAAGCCCCTCTTTGCTGTGCCTTTTGGCATGTCCCCGAGGCGGCTCATATTGTGGGGCACCAGCACCCGAGGGAGGGTTCGGGGCTTGGGGCCAATGTGGAATTCTGTCCGAACAGGGGAACGTTCAGACGGAAGACCACCGCGCACCTGGGCCACCTCAAGACCCAAAATAACGTCGGGTCCGAGCACGACCGTTCTCAGGTCTTGGATGGCATCGGCTGCGACCTGGACACTCACAGACGCGCGTCGCGCCAAATCCTGCGGGAGCATCCAGCCCAGTCCTCCGCCACCCAGCACGTCCCTGATCCTGGTCACCCCTGCGGCCACATCCCTCCTCTCTACCAACCACTGAAAAGGAGGGAGAGGCGGATTCCTGAGCAGCGGCTCTCTGACGATAGCCGCTACTCCTGACAGGGGGAGAGCTGCGTCGCGAGGCGACCACGTTCCAGACTTTGATCAGGTCCTGGTAAAAGACGGGCAATGCCTGCAAGGAGCCACCGAGGCCCAGCTGTTCTATAAACAGGAGCTGCACGTCATAATTCAGGCCGTGCACCTGACGAAAAGGAAGAAATACTTGCATTTATGTCAATCTTTTCATGCACACACCGGATGTCTCAAAGCACTTCCCAGCTAATGAGACACTTTTCAAAGTGTAGTCACTGTTGTCATGGAGGAAATATGGCAGTCAATTTGTACTCAGCGAATTCTCACAAACAGCAATGTGATAATGGCCAGATTGCTGTTTGTTATATTGTCCAGATAGTCCGTTTTTTTGTGATGTTTATTGAGGGGTAAATATTGACCAGGGCAAATTTCCTGCTCTTCTTTGAAGTAATGCGATGGGATCTTTTATATCCATCCAACAGGCAAATGGAGCCTTTATTTCCTCACCTGAGAGACAGTACCTCCAACAGGGTAGTGCTCCCACAGTACTGCACTGAAGTGACAGCCTTGAGGTCTTTTTTGCATTCAAGCCCTGGAGTGGGACTTGAACCTGGAATCTTGTGATTCAGAGGCTAAAAGGTCCCATGGCACTGTTTTGAAGAAGATCAGGGGAGTTATCCGTGGTGTCCTGGCCAATATTTATCCCTCAACCAACATCACTGAAACAGATTATCTGGCCATTATCACATTGCTGTTTGTGGGAGCATGCTGTGCACAAGTTGGCTGCTGTGTTTCCTGCATTACAACATTGACTACGCTTCAGAAAGTACTTTGTTGGCTGTAAAGCGATTTGAGACACCCAGTGGTAATGAAAAGTGCTATACAAATGCAAGGTGGAGGAGACTCATGCGGAGCACAGAGACCAACACAAATCAGTTCAGTCTATTTCAGAGCTGTAAATGCTCACTGCTTTATCCAATTCAGGGTCACAGGGATTAGTGAATATCCTGACAGGCAATGGGCACTAGGTAGATACACCCAGGATGGGATACCAGTCCACCACAGGGCATACACTCACACTGGGGGGCAATTTACTGCAGGCAATGCACCTAACTAGCTCACAGTAGGAGGATATTGGAGCACACAGCAGGCACAGGGAGAACATGCAAACTCTACACAGCCACCCAAGGTCAGGGTCGAACCCCCGGGTCCCTGGAACAGTGAGGCAGCAGCACTAACCACCGCACCACCCAAAATAAGGGGCCCTCCATTTAAGACAAGAGATGAGGATTTTTATTTTCTTGCAGAGGATTCAGAATTCTCTTCCTCAAATTGTGGTTGAGGTAGAGTCTTTGAATACTTTTAAACCCTTTTGAGTACAAACATGTTTCCATCTGTTCCTATTCAGATGAAGTTACATTGTTTCATAGTTTGTCATTGTGAGATTTGAACGTTTGATCTTGGGGTTATAAACCCAGTACCATAACCACTTGGCTATTTAGGCCAAGCTAAAATGCTAGTAACTCTTTCGAGTACAAGCCCGTTTCTATCTGTTTCAGATGAAGTTACATTGTTTCATAGTTTGCCATTGTGAGATTTGAACTCTTGATCTTGGGGTTACAAACCCAGTACCATAACCACTTGGCTATTTAGGCCAAGCAAAATTGCACATTTCTTTTAGCCATTGTGAGATTTGAACTCTTGATACTCTTTTGAGTAAACCTGTTTCCATCTGTTTCAGATGAAGTTACATTGTTTCATAGTTTGCCATTGTGAGATTTGAACTCTTGATCTTGGGGTTACAAACCCAGTACCATAACCACTTAGCTATTTAGGCCAAGCCTTGGCCTCTGTAAATGGCCAATTAGATTAGATTCGATAATTGGTTTATTGAAAAATCATCATGGCGGCATGTGCCAATTGAGGCCAATACAAATAAAACAAGCGTTCATAATCACAACATAGTTATAGGTAATCATTAAAATAAAAATAGAGTATAACATCATAAAAGGATTGCACAACTGTGATACAGATAATTACAATGCCCTGCAAAATGCAGGTGTCCTTAATTTACAAAATATAAATGAAAGGTCTACTGCTCTCTGCATTTTGTATCATGTGCTGTCAGGTTAAGTTCATTAAATTCTCAAGCATTTATGAGGTAAAAACTCATTTATTTATGTGCTCGATAAAATAGGGGATTGGGCTGCCTCATAGTCCCCTCAATTGGCTCATGGCTGCTTGCGGGCGGGTGGCCCTTCCCATCCCGATCCCAACTCCGGGAAAATGGCCGCGGGGAGGGTGAGTTGATGCTGGGAAACAGGCACAGCAGCCGGCAACACAAATATTTGCCTCCGCTCACCTCTATGCTCGCTTGCAAAAATTCAGTGCCATTTGGTGCTGAATTAAGTCTTGTTTTGTGCTTGGAGCTTACCCGTGACTGTCAGCACAAACACATGTTGTGTAGGACACCTACAGCAGACACAGGATGCTTTCTGCACCTGAACTGAAGTCCAAACTTCAAAAGCCAATGTCCAAAGCAATCCACTCCTCATCCTCCACTTTGAGTGACCTGTAAAGATTGTTAATTTTAGTTTAAATTTCTAAACTATAGTCCGGTGCCACAAGTTATGCTACAATCGTTTTTAAAAAGACACACTTTAAGGATTTGGGAGAAAATTGGACATCAGGGCAAAGTGCCTGGCCTGGAACCAAATACTTGACTGACATACTCAACTCATATCATATCAGCAACACATTATCTGTAAAGAAATGAAGGACTCATCACTTGGATCCAAGCTATAATAAACTAAAAGAATTCACAGAAACAGGTGTGCCCAAGGTCAATTACTCTGAAGTAAACTGACAGACTCCTGTATCAAAATGCAAAGAGACCCACTCTACAGAGATGAGTCAAAGTTAAGGAGTGCAGAGAAATTTAAAGGGGTAATATCACCTGCTTAGTGGGAGACCATCAGGTCAGATTGTAATGCAGGATTTGGGTCTGTTAAAAGGAAGAGTTTTACTGAGAAGACATATATTGCTTTATTATCTGCAGCTGTTAATTGATTCGAGAATGTATGAAGATGTAAAATGCAATAAAGCGCAGTATTGTTCAAATCAAAGGTCACTGGAGGAGATTTCCCACTTTTGGCACATAACTGTCAGCACTTAGCATTGTAAGTAGGTATGTCAACATTTCGTCTTACTGTGCCAGCTGTCACAATGTACCTGCAAATCCTGACCACTAGGTGGTTCTGAGGAGTGAGTTTCGAAAGTCCGCCAACTTGGATTCAATCAGATCTCCAAATAAATCAGCAGCCTTAACAACATTTCATGCTGAGACCAATTTAGAATAGGCATATTGCCCTGCCGTGAAATGCGACAGCATAGAAACAGGCCATTCAGCCCATCAAACCTGTGCCAATGTTTTTCTCCACCTGAGACATTTCCTCAAATCCAGTATTCCAGTTCAGTTTCCGTACTTTTTAATATTCTTTTTTTTGGCAAGCAACTATTTAATCCTCTTTGAAAATAAATCGAGTATCTAACTTCCTTCCTGATTTTTTTCCATGATTCTTAAATGTGTGCTTTTTAATGCCATGTTACTGACCAGTGCTTGAAATATAAAACATCAGCATTGTAAAACATGCTATAAATGTCCAGTACAGTTCCACTGCTGCACACTTATCCATTGCCATGGGGAATTTACTAGAATTTTATGATTCCTAATTCTAAAAAATCCTGGTCAATAGATACGATTCTAGGCAAAATAGGTATGCATTTATCAAAATCATGTATAAGCATGTTTTGTTTCTTTGACACTGAAAACATAAGGAGGTTAGATATGCAGAACCTGGTTCAAATATAGTATTTCCTGCCACAGACTATTACTCATGCAGAGTTCATGCATTCTTTCCAAAGGAGATTAAATAGTTGCTTGACAAAATAATGAATACTAAAGAGTATTGAAAGTGAACAGGAGTATGAGATTAGAGGGGGCATTTCATGTCGAGAAAAACATTGGCACAGACCAGATGGGCCAAATGGCCTGTTTCTGTGCTGTTCCGTTTTATGAGATGGAAATCTCTTTGATTCTATGTCTGTCTCAGTGTCAAATTTAGATCACATTGCTGACTTATTTCAAGGTCTGTTTGAATCTGAACACTTATTTCTATCAGTGGTTGTTTGATAGCAGTGGTCATGTTGAATCATGCTTATTGAATCAATAGCACACTAGACCACTTCTCTAAATGATCATATGCATGACTTTATCACTATGCAAGCAAGCTCCCTCTAAAGGCATAGAAACCCACAGAAATTTAAATAGATGGTTCTGGCTGTTTGTACTTAGCGACACTTGCGCACCCCAACTACATTTGGTGCAGAAGGTATTTTATTACGTCTTTTGGATAAAATATGAAACCAAGGTCCATTCAAAGGACGGACATAAAAGCTCCCATGGCACTATTTCAAAGAGCAGGGCAGGTCTTCCCGGTGTCCTGACCATTATTTATTCCTCAATCAATGTCATAAATACAGATTATCTGGTCATTATTACAATACTGTTTGTGGCTGCTTGAAGTGTGCAAATTAGCTGCCAAGTTTCCTACAAGTGGCTACACTACAAAAGTACTTCACTGGCTATAAAGCACTTTTGAAACCTTGTGATTGTAAGAGGCATTACATAAATGCAAGGCTCACTTCCTTTCTTAATCATAATCAAGTGATCAACATGTGGCGTTAACTAGCCCTATTAGTCATTTAATATTAGCCAAGAAATTATTGGTCCGGAGACTGATAGGAAAACCCTAATATACTGGTATTACATCCTTCTGTCCTCTATCTCAACAGATGTATTAACTACTATTACATTAATGGGTTATTCTTTCTCCAAAACTAGAGCAAATCCCACTAACAAACTAAGCTTCAGTTCACTAACATCACCAATCATTTTAAGGTTACTGACTATATCCAACTGATCAAAGAGCAGTATTCTCGATTTAAGGTTGCAAAGCTATTTTTTGCAGCAGTTACACAGAGAAAACATATGCTCAAGAGCCATAACTTGCCTGGGTGGTAAAGGTAAAAATATGTTCAGTTGCTTTAATATAGTATTCATATATTCTGTTCTTTTGTTCTCTATGTATTTTTAGCCTTTGGAATGAATTCCAATTCTCTATGGAAGACTGACTGAATGTCACTCCCTTTCGAGCTTGGCACACGGTTACTTATTGTAGAGTATGTCTCATTTACATAAGTGCGCGTCAAATAAATATTCATCCATTCCTCATGGAAAGAAGCCATAGAATCACTTGGGTAACCCAAGTGAATAACAATGGTGAACCAACAGTCACATTGTGCCCATTAAACAAAGCAACAGCACAAAAAAAGTATATGATCAAAGGAGAATGTAGAATGCTCATTCATGCAAAAGGCATGAGCACTTCCACTAATAATATGCACCTTCTGTCCAAAATGAGGATGAGCAAAGGATGAGATTCTGAAATTCTTCTGGAATGCCTAAAACTGATATGAGACAACCATGTAACGATGTACAAAACGCTGCTTTGGCCTCAACTGGAGTATTGCATCCAGTTCTGGGCACCACACTTTAGGAAAAATGTGAGGGCATTAGAGAGAGTGCAGAAAAGATTCATGCGAATGGTTCCAGGAATGAAGAACTTCAGTTTTGTAGATAGATTGGAGAAGTTGGATTGCTCTCCTTGGAGAAGTTTGAGAGGAAATCTGATAGAGGTATCCAAAATCACGAGGTGTCTGGGACAGAGCAGATAGGGAAAGATCATTCCCATTGGTGGAAGAATCGAGAATGAGACAGCACACATTTAAAGTAATTGGCAAAATAAGCAATGGTGACATGAGGAGAAATGTTTACGCACAGGATCTGGAATGTGCTGCCTGAGAATGTGGTGGAGGCAGGTACAATCAAATGGTGGCATAGTGATATTGTCACTGGACTGTATTCCAGGAACCCAGGGTAATTCTCTGGGAACCTGGGTTCAAATCCCACTGCAGCAGATGGTGAAATTTGAATTCAATAAAAATCTAGAATTGAAAGTCTGATGATGACCATGAAACCATTGCTGATTGTTGTATAAAATCCATCTGGTTTACTAATGTCCTTTAGGGAATTATGAACAGACAATAAATGCTAGCTTAGCCAATGATGCCCACATCCCATGAATTAATTTTAAAAAATCAAGATGCCTGAAAAGGGAAAAAGCAACGGGAGAAGGCAGCAGAGTGGAGTAGTTGCATTGCTTATTTGGAGTACCAGCATAGGCACAATGGGCTGAATGGCCTCTTTCTGTGCTGTAAAGTCCATTATTTCTAGATCATGAATTCCATGACATTTTGCTAATGTATAATGTCCCCACATTGACCATCAACACAGGGATTATATCAGCAAAATAATAAGGACCCGGGGAACTCAACTTCAGGCAATGACTTCTGTGTCAGAATAGACAATTACTACCATCTATTGGGTTCGGGAATTCACACTTCTTCCCTGTTCAATGCCAATACTGAATAAGCTGCATGCTTTATATTGTGAGTACGCCCATGCCTTACATGACAGACGTGACTATCAAAACGTTGGTGAATAATTTAGCGTTAGTTCGCATTCCAGTTTTCAGTCTCCTTTGATATGGGCTGCAGGAAGCACACATGTTGGAGGCAATCACAGCCACTAGTAACAAAACTCCAGTCTACTGATAGAAAACATTAAAATCATTGGCTTTGAAATTGTGCTATTGTTATAATCCTAGCTGATGTTAATACTGGGCAAGTCAGGTCACAGAATGGAACCTGGCTTGGTAGATCCTAACTTTGTATATTTTTTTTATAAACCATGGAGGTCAGTTACTGAACACGTTTGGAGTGCCAGCATAGACACAATGGGCTGATTGGCCTCCTTCTGCGCTGTAACAATTCTGTGATTCTATTAAAGTCCATTATTTCTAGATCATGAATTTCCATGACATTCTGCCAATGTATAATATCCCCACATTGACCGTCAACACAAGGATTATATCAGCAACATTGACAAGGAGACAAGGGGAACTCAACTTCAGGCAATGAGTTCTGTGCCAGAATAGACAATTACTACCATCTATTGGAAACTTGGATAAAAGCATGATACTACAAACTGTGTAATGAGACAATTACACAGAATTTTACAGCTGTGTTCCATTCTGTGAAGTAAAAAAATGACTTTTTAGTCCAGACAGGCAGGTCTGGGTTTGCTTTGCTTCACTCAGGGTTAATTTGGAAGTCCGATCTAATTAAAGCTTAAACAAATTGCAGGGGGGAAAAAACTTGTCCATTTAGCATTATTTGGAGGAGCAAGAATCAAAAAAATAATCATCCTTCACCAAAAATCAATTGATATAATCATTGATTAGAAATGATGCTGTGCAGTAGAAATTGATTTAATTCTTCTTTCAAAATATAAAGACAAAGATGTGTTCAGCATTTGCACACAAACCTCACATAACTCAATGTTTAGACTTATATCTTTGATAAAATATTCAATGTTCCAAGTCCTACAATAGACTTTCCTAATAACCTCTATCCCACAAAGATGGACGCAGGTCACCTTATTAATGCAAAGTTGTCTTATTTCTGGAAACAATTTGGATTATATGGAAATTCAAACCAAGTAATTTAAGCAGCACAGGATTAAGTTTAAAAAAAACCCTTTCAAATTACTTACCGCCTTATCCAAACCAAGTGATATCAAATTAACGGAAGTGGACTCCAGGGGCAAGGCAAAGATACATTATCATATCCTTATTTTTCAGCCTAAGAAATGTATCAAAGCCATCTCATCCTGTAGTAATTACATTTTTACTTATTTCAAATTAGATGAGGACCTATTTTACAGACAAATACTTGATAATGGTTAACTTGAGGCCCCATCCTAAGCCAATAAAAACTGCTGTTCAATATATTGTGATGCTGTCCCAGTCAGGTTGGAAAGGGACTGCTGCTGACCCCTGTCCCCTTTTCAAACTGCTCATGATCGGTAAATTGAAAGAATAGGAATGCTCGAGTGCCTTGTCAAGAAATTGTACAACAGCAGACTTACAGGAATTGCTTTTTTAGTAAAAAGACGACTGTTTATTTTTTTAAACAATGAAAGAAATAAATAGCCCTAAAATGAACACAACTTCACTCACTCACACTCGAGAAAAGTTACAGGGGTAAACGATGGTGTACTGTACCAATTTATAAACAACAACAAAAAAAAAGAAATGTTCATATATCACTTGTCTGATGTAATATGATATTTAAAGTTGCAGGCCTGATCAAAGGTTTTCATTACTCAAAGGGTCAGTTAGGGGATTTCAATGGGTGGGGTAGAAGAGGTTTGTAGGAATTCTTCTGAAGATATGAAGTTTATTTCTGGTGGTTTGTTCAGTTGAATGAACAGTTGGTTTTTGTTGGGTCGATGTTCAGGTAGATAGTCATCTGCTTTTCGGCTTGTCTGTAGAGCTTGTGGCTTGCTCTTGCCTTGCCCTGTTTGGCTTGGGTGCCTGTAGTTAGAACGGCAGTTTAGCAGTTTTCTTGGTGTAGCTGGCAGGATGTGCAGCTTAATTCTTGCAGCGTCCTCATCTCTTTGGTGACCGCAGCAAGAATAGTAGTTTGATGGTTTTCTTTCCTAATGTTTTTGAACCAACGAGTGAACTCAAACCGACCGTGATTCTGCTCTGATAGTTTGAGGAAACGCAGCTCTTTGGGAGACAGAGTCCGTTTCTTGACTGGGTTCTGGAATCCACACTTCTTCCCTGTTCAATGCCAATACTGAATAAGCTGCATGCTTTATATTTATGAGTACGCCCATGCCTTACATGACAGATGTGACTATCAAGATGTTGGTGAATAATTTAGTGTTAATTAGCATTCCAGTTTTCAGTCTCCTTTGATATGGGCTACAGGAAGCACACATGTTGGAGGCAATCACAGCCACTAGTAACAAAACTCCAATCTACCGATAGAAAACATTAAAATCATTGACTTTGAAATTGTGCTATTGTCATGATCCCATTTGATGTTAATACTGGGAAATTAAGGTCCCAGAGCGGAATCTGGCTTGATAGATCCTAACTTTGTATTTTGTTTAGAAACCGTGGAGGTCAGTCACAGCCAGTATACTGTCAACACAAAGAATAAAATGTTTACTAAAGAAGAAAAAAATGAACTGGACAAAATGGTTGCAAAGATTTCAACACAGATACCAAAAAATTGTTCAAATTTTTATCCCAGCAACCCTTCCAGACACAAAACCCCATTGAAGGTTCACCACTGTCTCTACACCAAGGTTCCTTGCTTAGTTTCAACCAGTTTTCTTCCAGTGGACTCCTGAGCATTGACTAAGTGCTTTTCTTCAACCGGTATCTCTCCCTGAGACACCCAAAAAACACACCCAATTTAAACTCACCATTACTTCAACTTCAGTGCAAACACGAGTCCCCTAAACTCAGTTCCCCAGCAGCCTTGAAGGATTTCTTATTAGAGAGATTGGGCTTCTGCCTGCACTCTCTAGTATACACGGTCATGAAAATATAATCATTCTCATAGTATTATTGTGATTTATTGTAAAATTGGGTTAATAATGGAGTTTGAATAGTTTGTTTGTGTGTGTGTGGGATTTAATTGAATTGGAGACAGCTCGTCTGGGGGCTTTGTGTCATCAGCAAGAAGCTAGGTTTGAAATGCTAAGTGTGTAAGCATGGCTGAAGCTTCAGAATGTGAGGTGTGAGGAAAATTTGCATTTGAAGATAAATTAGGGTAGTTTGAATTTCAAAGAGATGGTAAGATGTTACACCTAGCCAGAAGAAGCAAAGCCAAATAGTGTGTTTATTTTTCCCAAAGGTTACTGATAATTTGAAAACTATGAAAAGATTCATATTATTAGAAAGTAAAGTTCCAAAGACATATCAGAACAATGGAATTTGTATTAAAAAGGGAGAAATGTATAAAGGAGATGTGTCAGAGGAGAAGGAATTCTAGATCTAACAAATGTGAAAAGCCTTCAGCCTCTGTGCATCAAGTCACTGTTACAGGAACCGAAGCCAAGAAAACTCACTTTGAATTCTCCTACTCAGCGTAACGTGTGGCTTTCCTGGGTCTCTTTAAATCTATTTGTGTTTACTGTTGCCTTAACAGAGGTGTAACTGGGAACCAGATTAATTAGGTGTTTTAGGAGTTATTATAGTAGTAATTTATAGACTTATGTATGTGCTTAAAATATTTTCTTTTGTTAATAAATGTTTAATTTAGTTTTCTAAAACCTCTGAAGTCGTGGTAGTCTTATTACTTTAGAACTCAGGGCACGCATCTCGAAATAAAATATAAATTGCAAAACAGTTGTGACCACACGATCACGTTTTCCTCGTGGATTTGATCTGCCTGGCTCACATCATCTGCCAGGTCATAACAACACACACTAACTGACCACCATTCTGTGTTTCCCTGACTCTCTGCACCTCTGTCACTAGGCAGTTTTATTTGTTTTAACTTCACTAAACAAATGGCTCCTTGGCAACCCATCTCTTCACTTCAAGAGTTGTATAGCCTCATTAAAAATGCAGGTACACAAACAGAGCCCCAGGCTTTCCAGCACCCAGTTCACAAAAACCTCTAAATGAAACTAAAACCATGTTTGACCTTTCTCAACGCTCAAATACAATAACATAAATTAAACTAGAAGCTATACATTGTTCCTAACACTATGTGAATGTTAGCACATGAAGGCTTAAATGCATTTGTGTGAAATTTGTTGCTTTTTAAAAGGGCTTAAAATAAATTAGCTAATTGCAAGAGAATTTTGTGCAACCATGTTAAGTATTTGTAGACTAATAGCTACACAGCATCAGTGCAAGGCCATTGTGCCTTTCTGCAGAGCAAAGCTGAGGAACCATATTTATATTAAAGAATTTCAGCCAGGTTCCCTTGATAGTTCAGCGGGTTTACAGTGAGTCATGAAGCCACATGATTCTAACAAGCCCCAGTTTAATGTCTTCCTTCAGCTTAATATTGGCTAGACTGATCCACCCAATTTAGCTCCTGTCAGAAATAGAGCATTTCATTTACTGCTTCCATTCCCCTTTCTGACTGCTCATTAAAGGTTGAGCCATAGGTGTGTGGTCTTGGAATATTACTGCACCTTAAGCTGAGTTTCAAACCCCATTCCATTGTCAAAACTATCTATTTATTCTTTCATGGGATGCGGGCATCACTGGCAAGGCCAGCATTTGTTGCCCAACCCTAATTTCCCTTTAAATGAGTGGCTTGCTCGGCCATTTCAGAGGGCAGTTAAGAGCCAACCACATTGCTGTGGATCTGGAGTCACTTGTAGGCCAGACCAGGTAAGGATGGCAGATTTTTCTCCCACAGGACTTTAGTGAAGCAGATGGGTTTTTATGAAGCAGATGGGTCCCTGTCATCCTTACCCTCAAATACCTCCATTAACTTTGGGTCAGAAAGTATATTGTTTTCAAAATCCTCATTTTCAAATCTCTTTGTGATCTCACTCCTCCGGGCAAATGCAATTTCTTGCAACCCAGTAGACAACATCTATTCTTCTAAATCCAGAAGGGGCTCCCACACTCTTTGTTCGCTCAATGGTGGAATAGTGAGAACAAAGAACAAAGAAAAGTACAGCACAGGAACAGGCCCTTCGGCCCTCCAAGCCTGCGCCGATCATATTGCCCGTCAACTAAAAGATTTTGCACTTCTGGGGTCCATATCCCTCTATTCCCATCCTATTCATGTCATGTATTTGTCAAGCTGCCTCTTAAACATCACTATCGTACCTGCTTCGACCACCTCCACTGGCAGCGAATTCCAGACACTCACTACCTTCTGCATAAAAAACTTGCCCCGCACATCTCCTTTATAGTTTTCTCCTCCACCTTAAATCTATGTCCCCTAGTAAATGACTCTTCCATCCTGGGAAAAAACTTCTGACTATCTACTCTGTCCATGCCACTCATAATTTTGTAAACTTCTACAAAGCACCCCTCAATCTCTGTCGCTCTAGTGAGAACAATCTGAGTTTCTCCAACCTCTCCTCATAGCTAATAACCTTCAGATCAGGCAGCGTCCTGGTAAAGCTCCTCTGCACCCTCTCCAATGCCTCCATATCCTTCTGGTAATGTGGTGACCAGAATTGCACGCAATATTCCAAGTGTGGCCTAACCAAGATTCTATACAGCTGCAGCATGACTTCCTAGCTTTTATACCCAATACCCCTGCCAATGAAGGCAAGCATGCCATATGCCTTCCTGACTACCTTATCCACCTGCGTTGCCACTTTCAGTGACCTGTGGACCTGTACACCTAGATCCCTCTGCCTGTCGATGCACTTAAGGGTTCTGCCATTTACTGTATAATTCCTGCCTGTATTAGACCTTCCAAAATGCATTACCTCGCATTTGTCCGGATTAAACTCCATTTGCCATTTCTCCGCCCAAATCTCCAACCGACCTATATCCCGTTGTATCCTTTGACAATCCTCTTCACTGTCTGCAACTCCTCCAACCTTGGTGTCGTCTGCAAACTTACTAATTAGCCCAGTTACATTTTCCTCCAAATCAATTATGTATACCACAAACAGCAAAGGTCCCAGCAATGTTCCCTGCGGAACTCCACTAGTCACCGCTCTCCATTCAGAAAAGCAGAAAACTGCTTGGGCTAATGATTAGAAATGGGAATATTCATGATGATTACATGATGTTCAGTAATTTTCGGGACTCCTCAGATACTGAAGTAGTCCATGTTCACATTTAGACTTAGACAACATTCAGGCTTAGGCTGATAAATGGCAACATTCCACACAACTGCCAGGTAAAGACTTCTGCAACAAGAGACAATCTAACCATCTCCCTTTGACATTTGATGGCATTGTCATCACTGATTTCTTCACATCAACATCCTGGGGGTCACCAATGTCCAGAAACTTAACTGGATTTATAAATTATATAGTGATAAGAGCAGGTCAGAGGCTGGAAATTTTGTGTATCTCAGTGCCTGACTCCCTGAAGCCTGTCCACCATCTATAAGGCACAAAGTCAGGAGTGTGATGGAATACTCTCCACTTGCCTTGATGAATGTAACTCCAACAACACTGAAGAAGCTCAATGCCACCCAGGACACAGCAGCCCATTTGATTGACACCCCATTCACCACTTTAAACATCCACTCCTTCCAACACCAGCTCATAGTATCATCTACAAGATGTAATGCAGCAACTCACCAAAGCTCCTTCGGCAACACCTTCCAAACCAACAACCACCTAGAAGAACAAGGGCAGCAGACACATGGGAGCATCGCCACCCTCCAAGTCACACACCATCCTGACATCCTGAAATTCTCTTCCTAAGTTACTGGATTTGCTACCCAGCTCTCAGTCATCAGAAGTATGCAATTCCCTCTTCAACTAAGCTTTTGGTCATCTGCCCTAATTCACTCTCTTTCCCTATTGAGGTCCTGCTCCCTGTAAAGGACCTGGTGACAGGCTGTGAAAGATGTCATAATATTACAAGTGGCTGTAGGCATAATGGGGATGAGCATCATTACTGCTCTGCAAAGTCAAAGAATTTCATTGGTTTTCTTGTTAGAATTGTTTGTTTTGAGGAAGTAGTGATGCTTCTATTTCTTACGTGCTTCTGAAATACAACAGAAATGGTGATATCTGCCTAATTATGCTCAAGGGCACTGGTTAGTCTGTCAAAGACAACACTTCAAAAGCACCTCACTAAAACCATCAGATTCATGGTTTTGAAGGAAGATGACACATTGATTCTCATCTTTTATGAATAAGCAATTGCATTTAAAAGGTTTTATGATGTGGATCATTGATAACTGATTGATGGGGGAAAACTAAAGAACAGGAGAGTACAAGGACATTGAGTTTCATGGAAGGGTTTGTATTAAAAGACACATAGTTGACGATGAATTTTATGTCAACTAAATGAATGAGGAAGGAGAAGAATTCTTGAGCGCAGTTCTCCTCGCATCACTGTGTTAGCGACATGACATATTGGGCTGTAACTCCTAAGCTCCAGGACAGTGTAACTGGGTGGGCAGGGGGAGGGGTACCTCACACCCCCTGGAAGTTCCCAGTTAAGGATTGCACTGCAATTTCCAGGGAATTGCACTGCGCTGAGAACCATCTGAAAATGTGATTTAAATCACAAACTTCAGAAGGTTCCGACTGTCCTACATCAATAGTTACCCAGGAAAGGTTAGAATTAAATCCACTTCTAGTTTCCGGGTAACTGTTGTACAGACTCACACCAACCCCCGGTGGGACTGCCGCAAGCCCCCAGGTCTGCCAGGGTCCCCCACCCCTGACTATCCCCACCCACAGGACTACATCTCCACGGGACTCTCCCCCCTAAAACGGGACTCCCCTGCTGAACCTCTAGGGGACCCCCCCCCCCAACCTCAACCCACAACTACACCACTCCCCCTTCCCCCCGGGACTTCTCCCAACCCCCGACTAAATCCCCCCCAACCCGCCAAGGCCCAGCTCGACCCGACCTCCCTCTGCCAACTGTCTGAGATCCCCCAGCCCCTGACTGTCTGGACCCCTCCTCCCTACAACTGTTCAACACCACCATCGGTGGGCCAAACCCCTCCCAACTACTGTCCACCCCGACCCCCAGCTGGCCGACACCATTCTCTGACTGTCAACCCCCACCTCTGACTGCCCGACCACCCACAAGACTGCAGCCGGTGCTGTAAAAAAGGAGGAATGTCCTCCTTACATCCAACTCTGAAGCTCTCAAGAGAAGGCCCCGGGAACACACTGCCCGGCACATTCTCGCCCGACTTTATTCAGAAGGTCAGGCGAAAAAGGGCCAGAAAAAATCCAAGGTAAAAAAGTAGAAACAGAGTGGTAATCCGACTCTGATTGCCGATCCGAGGAAGTTCGGGCTCTTCCTATCACTATTTCCAACAAAATCACAATCTGCCTCTTTTGATAATGTCAGCAGCACTTAACAACCGAAGGAAATCTCATCCAATAAAAACTCTGAACAGAGGAGAAGCTCCTCAATAATTGAAAAGCAGAATACCGCAGATGCTGGAAATCTGAAATTAAAAACAGGAGGTTAAGGTATCATCTGTGGAGAGAGGAACAGAGCTAACGTTTCAGGCCTGTGGCCTTTCATCAGAACTGGGAAAAGTTAGAGATGCATTAGGTTTTGAACAAGGAGCGGGTAGGACGAGGACATAAGGAAGGCCCGTGATAGGATGGAAGACAGGAGAGATTGAATGACAGAAGAGTTAGTCCTCCAGGGCCAAAGGGGATGGTGAACAGTAAAGAAAAGAAACAAAGGAATAAAGATATGGCCAGAGCTGCTGACTGGAAAAAACAAAGCAGAACAAGCAAAGGAAAGGAAAACAAAATAGAGCAGAGATTATGGCCTGAAATTGTTGAACGCAATGCTGAGTCTGAAAGGCTGTAAAGTGCCTACTTGAAAGATGAGGTTCTGTTCCTCAAACTTCCGTTGAGCTTTACTGGAACAGTGCAGCAGGTCGAGGATAGAGATGTCAGCGTGAGAGCAAAGGTGGAAAATTAAAATGGCAGGCCACCAGAAGCTCGGGGTCATATGTGTGGACTGAACAGGGATGTTCCACAAAACAGCCACCCAATCTGTGCTTGGTCTCCCCAAAGTAGAAGAGACCACGTTGTGAATAGGCTAAATTGAGAGAAGTACACGTGAATCACTGCTTCACCTGGAAGGAGTGTTTGGGGCCTTGGACTGTGAGGAGAGAGGAGGTGAAAGAGCAGGTGCTACACCTCCTGCATTTGCAAGGAAATAATGACGGGGTGGCTACCAATTAGGGATATAACCATCTCTTCATCTACATTTCTTGGAAAACAGCACTGTCAGATGGTGCAAAATTTCTCAAAATGCCTGTGAGGCACAGCACATAGTCAGTGGAAGCAATGCTGATGCCAATCTTTCACAAAGACAGGACTGATCCAACAACAACAACCCTGTTCAAGTGGCTCCCACAAATTAATCATACTTGGACTAGGTGCTGGAATGGTGGATGGGGGTCATCGACAATCTCAGTTGCTAACAGGAGAATTCTAAAATTTCAAAGAAATGAATTACAAATAATAGAATTTACTGCACAGCAACAGGCCATTTGGCCCAAGTGGTTTATGCTCCTCACAAGGCTCCTTTCACCATATGTCATTTAACTCAATCTACTTATTTTTCTATTCCTTTCTTCATTGTGTGCTTTATCTAGCTTCCCCCTATTCACCTCAACTGCTCCATGTGGTAGAGAGCTCCATGGTTCAAACACTCTCTGGGTAAAGAAATTTCCCCTGAATTCCCTATTGGATTTATTATAAATTAACAAGTTAATTATAAATTAATTATTAACTAATTATAAGTTAATTTCCCAATTGTATTTATTATAAATTAATAATTTGTAGTTTTGGTTTCCCTAACAAGAGAAAGCGTCATCTTTATGTCTACCCTATCAAATCCTTTCACTCAGACCTCTATTAGATCGTGCCTTAACCTTCTCTTTTGTAAAGCAAATAGCCCAGCCTGTTCAATCTTGCCTGATAGTGATAACCCTTGTATATCTTTGCTGAGCATCCTTTATCCATAAATCCGTAAACCAAACACATTGGCCAGGATTTTACAGTCGGCATGCGAGGCTGGGCCCGACACACCGGTGTGTAAAATGATGCGCGATGAGGTTGGGCATCTGTCCTGGTGTCATCGCGCCGTCTCGTGATGTTTCGTTCAGTGGGCGTGTGCCAGAGTCAGCTGCGCGCCCGCCGATAATTAAAAGGCCTATTAAGGCCATTAAAGAACTAATTAATTTCAATTTTACGCTGCCCGTCTAACCTAACGGTTGGCGGGCAGGCGAAAAGGCCAAGTGGCCTTTACATTTTTTAGGAAACCTCATCCACGGGCGAGATGAGGTTTACTAAAGCTTTTACAAATAGAATAAAAACTTTTTATTGCATTTATTTTTTTCAAAAGCACTTCAATCTTCCTGAGGCTGGACCCAACTCTCTCCGTCCTCGCACCACCCCCCCCCCCCCCACCCACCCCAACCACCACCGCCCCCACCCGCACAGGTAGCGCTCACTGCTCGTGTTTTACGCTGGGTGGGCCTTAATTGGCTCGCCGGTGTAAAATGGTGGCGCGGAGCCGATCTCGGGCTCCATGACCACCCCCGCTCACTCCCTCTGAGCCCACCAGACCCGGGAAAAATTCAGATCATCCCCAAAAACTGTATTTCTTTTGAACCTCATTGACCTTTAGTACAGGAAGTCCTTGACCCAAGCCGACACGACCCAAGCGAACACGAACCTCGCCGACTGCACCTGACCTTTAGCGTGGAAATCTAGTTGTTTGTCTGCACATCGCCACCATTTGTCTGAACCCTCTCCTACAAGCAGAATCACAGATGGTGCCACAGGTGGGAACTTATTACAGCTACCCTGTATTTATTATTCAGTGATACGTCTTACTTTTCTAACCATTTTATTTACTTAGACTAGGCCATTGTAATGTAATCCAATCCTTTATGTGGCATACGAGAAGTAAAATTCTCTGAATTCCGAAAAGTGATTGACCTCGAGGATTTTGGATAATGACCTGTACTTTATTTTAATACAGAAACCGGAACGGTACCTGAGTCTCATTTAACCAAGGTTCTTTCCAGTTTAGCACAACATCCCTGGCTTTACAATTCTAGTCCTCTTGAAATGAGCCCCGGTGTTTTGTTGACATGTAATGGCCTTATTGGCCTGCATTGCTACGTTTAATGCCTTGTGAATGTGTACCCCAGCTCTCCTTGCTGCTCCATCCAAATCAGATTCTTAGGAGGTGCAGTTAGTCTCCCCCGGCAGCACAAAATGGGCTTGTGGCAAATCCGCAGCCGAGTTTCTACTGTGTCAGTTTTCATTTTCCACTGACTGGGAAAATTTGTTTTTTTTTAACGATCTTTTTATTTAGAAGCCAAGTTTGAGCAGCAGTAAAGCAAGTGAGTGAGCCTTCAAAAAGAATAGGAATGACTGTTCTGTGAAGTGTAATGGAAAACTCGGCTGTTGATTCACTACTAGCCCATTACGTATCGTTGACGTGGACCAATTATATTCCTTTATTTTACAAGATGTATGCGAGCTCCTTATTCCTCCTACCAAAATTACCACCTTATGCTTAACTAGAGTGAAATTCAGTTGCCATTTATGTGCCCATTCTGCCAGTTTGTTTATATTTATTAAATTATATTGTTTTCTCATATTTTATTGTCAAACATACACTTTGAGCTTTTCCAAAAGACTGTAAGAGTTTGTGTCTCCCTATTCTATTACTTCCCTTTAATGTCTTCACCATTTTATCTGCGCACAATTTTCGACTTCCAATAAAGTGCTCCCTGCATTCTCCCAAACATGCACTTGCAACTGTGCAAAAATATACAACTGTTTGGTTCCAAAGAATCAAACTCCTATTAGTGATACCAATCTCGTGAGATTTTCACTTGTTTTCAATCACTTAGAACAGGATTTTTAGCACTTAACAAACAGTATGTTCCTGTTGCATTGAAGTGTCACAATGTTCAGGTTGCTCCACCTCCACCTGTCCCCAAGTTTCCCCACTGTATTTCCCCGAAACTTACAACGATGATACCAGAACTGAGAGGGTTTAACCATCAGGAGAGATTGGACAGGTAAGTGTTTCTCTTTCTAGAAAAGAGAAGGCTGAGGTGTGACCTAACAGAGCTTTTAATGCTATGAAGGGATTTAAGAGGGTCAAAGTAGAGATGACCTTTCCGCTTCTGGAGAAGTTCAAGATCATAAATGTACAATAGTCGCTAATAAATCCAAAAAGGAATTCATGAGAACATTCTTAATCCTGACAGCTGTTCAAATGTGGAACTTGCTATCACAAGAAGCAGTTGAGGCAAATAGCACAGATGCACTTAAGGGGAGGTTGGATAAATACATGAAGAAGAAAGGAATAGAAGGATATGCTAATATGATGTCGAGCAGAAGGAGATTTGTGTGAACACTGGCACAGGCTGGTTGTTGCAAACGGCCTGTGTCTCTTCTATAAATTCTATATACTACTGCAGGAATCAAATTGCTCTCAGATTTTTTTTATTCTTTTCATGGATGTGGGTGTCACTGGCAAGGCCAGCATTTGTTGCTCATCCCTAATTGCCCTGGAACTAAGTGGTTTGCTGGGCCATTTCAGAGGGGCAGTTAAGAGTCAACCACATTGCTGTGGGTCTGGAGTCACATGTAGGCCAGACCAGGTATGGACAGCAGATTTCCTAAAGGACTTTAGCGAATCCTATGGGCTTTTACAATAATGAGGCTAGTTTTATATTCCAGATTTTATTAATTGAATTTAAAATTCATGGTGGGATTTGAACCTCGGAGCATTAGCTTGGCCTTCTGGATTGTTAGTCTAGTGACATCTGCACCTCCCCTTAAATGATAGCGTGCTGTCAGTGAACAATCGAACAATTAGCAGAGGTGTCAATAAGCAGGGCCATAAATTTAAGGTAAGGGGCAGGAGATTTAGAGGGGGTTTGAGGAAAATATTTTTCACCCAGAGGGTGGTTGGAATCTGGAACACACTGCCTGAGGGGGTGAGAGGCAGGAACCCTCACAACATTTAAGGAGTATTTAGATGTGCACTTGAAATGCCATAGCATACTGGGCTACGGGCCAAGTGCTGGAAAACGGGATTAGAATAGATAAGTGCTTGATGGCCGGCAGGGACACGATGGGCTGAAGGGCCTGTTTCTCTGCTGTATAACTCCATGACTGCAGCAAACAAAATGTAAGGGCAAGCTCAATTGGCCAAACCTTACGGGAAATTATGCCAACAATCGTGGGACAGTTGCCACTAAGATTGGAAAGCAAACATGTCCAGCAACCAGCAGAAATAAGCAAATTTCAAGTTGTATTAATTATTGCTGAGCCATTGTCCGAAGGTTAAAGTCGTTATGTGGAATATTTTAGAAGTATTGAAGAGCCTGTTGATCGGTGTTAACTCACATGTATAGTCAGCGTCACTGTTTGACATTGTAATTTGTTAAACAACCTACAACGGCTGTAGGCAGAAGCTGGGAACAAGATGAGTTTTGTCATCTCAAGAACATTTTAAAATCTGGCACGCTAATTGTTTCCCATTTGGCTGCTGAGACTGACAGCACACCGACATACAGCATACTTTAAATTGATTTTTCTTCAGATCTGAAGGTGTCAGAAGCAGACATTTGTGCAAATCGTTGCATCTATTAGATAAAGGAGCAGAGGAATCAGCAAATTTTGAAACCCTAGACAAAATCCCTGCTTGTCACAATAGGATATGAAAAGTCACGGGAGATGACAGCAGTTAAAATAATGAAACTTTAGAAGAGGCAAATTAGTAATCAAGCTCTGGGAGGAACACTTCTTGCTCTGTTCTGGTATTTATAGTCTGTTGAATTCTCAGTAAAGCTTTATGTTCAGTAAGAGGCTGCCACCTGCAGCCCAGAATACTGTCACTGCAAAAAAAAAAGTGCACAAGCTCAAGATGTGGTCAGAATTGAAGCAAGTGGCTCCAAAGCCACAGAGGTGCTTCCTAAAGACTGATTTATGAGGAAAGGCCGGAAAACATTGGGCCATCGAGATGAAGGACCTCAGGCTTTGAAAACCTTACAGACGATAGAGGAGCTAAATCAGGACAAGGCTTCAAACTAAACTGTGGCGGCTGGAGAAAAAGGGGACATGGTTTGAAGAGAGAATTTCCTTATCTGGAAAGCTCTTCACCTAAGGAGTGAGTAACGTGGAATGGATTTCCAGGCAAGGCAGAGGAAGCTGTCAAATATACTATACCATAGAATGCAATAAGCCAGGATACTCAAATGACCCTGTCTTGATCCATATCTTTAATCTTTTCATAATCTTTAAGGCTTTTCTATCAGGTCATCCCTTAACTATAGTACAGGACAGGTCCAACAAAAACAGCCACAACTTGGTAAGTCTCCTACCCATCCTGTGATCCAAATATCTTCCCAAGTTATTTTGGCTGCTTTATTATGTATCAATACTTCCGGTAAAGTTCAGCTCAACACTCTCTTTATAATCTTCCCATTTTAAAAGAAACAAGATTAACTAAGATCCTGAAATTCTTTTCTATTACCTTCCTTTTCAGTGCTATTCACCTCTCGGAATAAGCTATAAGGTTAGCATTTAACCCAAAACATTTGACCCTCCTTGCCAAAGATTTCACAAGAAATAGAAGTACAAGTGAGATCCTGCTCCACCATTCTATATGATTATGACTGATCGTGGGTTTCAACTCCACTTTTCTGCTCGCTCCCCATAGCGCTTGACTCCCTGAGAGACTAATCTGTCTATCCCAGCCTCAAATGTATTCAACGATGGAGCATCCACAGTCATCTGGGGTAGAGAATTCAGGAGCTTCACACACCTTTGGAGTAATTTCTCCCCATCTCAGTTCTAAATGATTGGCCCCTTATGCTGAGACTGTGCACCCCCCCCACCCCCCCTGCTGTGTTCTAGATTCTCTGACCAGTGGTGACAATCCATCAGTTCTATCAAACCCCTTCAAAATCTTATACGTTTAAGAAATTAAATATAGTCATCATCATCGTCAATCAGGAGGTGAAACAGTCTTGCCAGCAGTGATATTCACTGTCGTTCCAAAATCCTGGAACTCCCTCCCTGACAGCACTCTGGGTGCACCTACACCACATGGACTGCAGCGGTTCAAGAAGGCGGCTCACCACCACCTTCTCAAGGGCAATTAGGGATGGGCAATAAATGCTGGGCCCAGCCAGTGACGCCCACATCCCGTGAGTGAATAAATAAATACTTTACTGTATTTGCCACTTATTACAAAATTGCTGCTGATTTTTGATCTATTCATTACTATTTCATCTTGGCTATAAATACATTAAGGGGGAAAAATCCATGACTAATAATATTTACACACCTGAACTTCTATCAATAAGGATATGACATTGGGACAGTTGGCTCCAATTCAAGTTCGAGGTGCTCAAAGCATTGCAGTAAGCAGAAAAGAAATTCCCTGAACATGTTTCTTTCTCCAGTGGCCTGGGCTGGATTTTACATAGAGGCAGTGCCCCAGAATGCTCTCCCACCCACCCTGACCCCCCCAGTTTAAAAGCCAGACAGGAGCCTATCTCTCCTCGGCCGGGTTGGCCCCGAGCTGACCTTATGGCCATCAGGCCATTAATGGTCTTGGGGGCAAGACTTCTGCCCCCAACTAGGAGGAAGCCCTGCCGATCAGATGGCTTTGCATCTCTCTAGTCACAACAGTGCCACCAGTAGAGGTGGCCGCTGCTGGGACTTCAGGCGGTCCACTACACCGAGGAGCCACAGAGCTGGTTAAGAAGAGGGGAGGGGGGCGATGGTTTGCCAGGGCTAGCCTGACATCTTGCCATGAGGGAAGTGGAGGACCAGGTTCGGGAGGGCTGGGGGAGTGGAGGAAGGAGACATGTGGGAGGCCGGGAGTGGGGTGTGTGGGGGGTGGGGTTGGAGTACGGTGCACAGTGGGGGTTGGGCCTTTGTTGGGAGAGATTCTACCTGCCTGCCAACCCACCCAGGTTTGCACAAATGATGCCAAGATTTACCTGGTGGTTTCACCATGTGCCTTGTGTGCCTTTCATTAATTGGCCACAGGAGGACCTCATTTGGCACAAGTTGGGAGGGTGATAAAATAATGTTGGTAACAGGCAAAGGTGCTTCCACCATGCCATCTGATTTTATGCCTCCTCCAATGCCACCCCTCTCCTGGGGGGTTGGGCAGGAAGGTGGGTGTGTGCAAAATTCCACCTCTAATTTTCCTCCAATAATTAAATGTGCAATTTAAACACAAATTAGGATTGACTAAGTACCTGAGGGATCTTTGTCTTTACAGAGTGTGGAGAAAAAGTGGAGCAAGGGGATTAATTGGGAAGCTACTGTAGAACCAGCATAGGTATGATGGGCTGAATGGCCTCTTTCAGTGCCATATCATTCTATGGCTCTGTAGGTATTGTAGCTTTAAGGAACGTAGTGACTATAGCTTTAAGACTTATTGTGTTGTATAGTACCACATGACAGAATCACAGAATCACACAGTGCAGAAGAGGCCCTTCGGCCCATCGAGTCTGCACCGACACGTGAGAAACACCTGACCTACCTACCTAATCCCATTTACCAGCATTTGGCCCATAGCCTTGAATGTTATGACGTGCCAAGTGCTCATCCAGGTACTTTTTAAAGGATGTGAGGCAACCCGCCTCCACCACCCTCCCAGGCAGCGCATTCCAGACCGTCAACACCCTCTGGGTAAAAAAGTTTTTCCTCACATCCCCCCTAAACCTCACCTTGAACTTGTGTCCCCTCGTGACTGACCCTTCAACCAAGGGGAACAGCTGCTCCCTATCCACCCTGTCTATGCCCCTCATAATCTTGTACACCTCAATCAGGTCGCCCCTCAGTCTTCTCTGCTCCAACGAAAACAACCCAAGTCTATCCAACCTCTCTTCATAACTTAAATGTTTCATCCCAGGCAACATCCTGGTGAATCTCCTCTGCACCCCCTCCAGTGCAATCGCATCCTTCCTATAATGTGGTGACCAGAACTGCACACAGTACTCCAGCTGCGGCCTCACCAAGGTTCTGTACAGCTCCAACATGACCTCCCTACTTTTGTAATCTACGCCTCGATTGATAAAGGCAAGTGTCCCATATGCCTTTTTTACCACCCCACTAACATGCCCCTCCGCCTTCAGAGATCTATGGACACACACGCCAAGGTCCCTTTGTTCCTCAGAAATACCTAGTGTTATGCCGTTCATTGAATACTTCCTTGTCAAATTACTCCTTCCAAAGTGTATCACCTCACATTTTTCAGGGTTAAATTCCATCTGCCACTTATCTGCCCATTTGACCATCCCGTCCATCTCTTCCTGTAGCCCAAGATACTCAGCTTCACTATTAACCACCCGGCCAATCTTTGTGTCATCCGCAAACTTACTAATCCTACCCCCCACATAGTCATCTATGTCATTTATATAAATGATGAATAATAGGGGACCGAGCACAGATCCCTGTGGTACGCCACTGGACACTGCCTTCCAGTCACTAAAGCATCCTTCTGTCATCACTCTCTGCCTCCTACAGCTAAGCCAATTTTGAATCCACCTTATCACATTACCCTGTATCCCATGTCCATTTGCCTTCTTTATAAGTCTCCCATATGGGACCTTGTCAAAAACTTTGCTGAAATCCATATAAACTACATCAACTGTACTACCCTCATCTACACACCTGGTACCTCCTCAAAAAATTCAATCAAATTTGTTAGGCATGACCTCCCTCTGACAAAGCCATGCTGACTATCCCTGATCAAACCTTGCCTCTCCAGTGGAGGTAGATACTCTCCTTCAGAACTTTCTCCAATAGTTTCCCTGCCACTGACGTGAGACTCACTAGCCTGTAGATCCTTGGCTTATCTCTACAACCCTTCTTAAATAGCAGAACCACATTAGCTGTTCTCCAGTCCTCTGGCACCTCCCCTGTGGCCAGAGAGGAATTAAAAATTTGGGTCAGTACCCCTGCCAACTCCTCCCTTACCTTCCTCAGCAGTCTGGGACACAAATCATCCGGACCTGGAGATTTGTCCACTTTTAAGCCTGCCAACACCTCTAATACCTTGTCACTCTCTATATCAATATGCTTAAGAACCTGGTAGTCTCTCTCCCTGAGCTCGATACCTTCATCCTCATTCTCTTGCATGAAGACGGACATTAAGTATTCATTCAACACTCTAACAATGTCCTCTGGCTCCACCCATAGATTGCCCCCTTGGTCCCTTATGGGCCCTACTCTTTTCCTGGTTATCCTCTTCCCATTGATATACTTATAGAATATCTTGGAATTTTCCATACATTTACCAGCCAGAGCTTTCTCATATCCCCTCCTTGCTCTCCTAATTGCTTTCTTAAGCTCCACCCTGCCCTGTCTGTACTCCACTAATGCCTCTGCTGATTTGCTTCCCTTTGTACCTGCTAAAAGCCTCTCTTTTCCTTCTCATTGTAACCTGAATATCTCTGGTCATCTATGGTTCTCTGGGCTTGTTGCTCCTTCCTATCACCCTAGAGGGAACATGTTGAGGCTGTACCCTCCCCATTTCCTTTTTGAACACCCTCCCACTGTTCTTCTGTAGATTTCACCACAAGTAACTGTTCCCAGTCTACCTTGGCCAGATCCTGCCTTATTTTACTAAAATCCACTCTCCCCCAATCCAAAACATTTTTTTTGCAACTTGTCGATTTCTTTGTCCATAACAAACTTAAACTGTACCATAACAAAAACAGAATTACTTGGAAAATCTCAGCAGGTCTGGCAGCATCGGCGGAGAAGAAAAGAGTTGACGTTTCGAGTCCTCATGACCCGTCAACAGAACTGAGTGAATATTAGGAGAGGGGTGAAATATAAGCTGGTTTAAGGTGGGGGTGGGGGGTGGGGGGAGAGAAGTGGGGCGGGGTGTGGTTGTAGGGACCAGCAAGCAGTGATAGGAGCAGCTAATCAAAAGATGTCACAGACAGAAGAACAAAGAGGTGTTGAAGGTGGTGATATTATCTAAACGAATGTGCTAATTAAGAATGGATGGTAGTGCACTCAAGGTACAGATCTAGTGGGGGTGGGGTGGAAAGACTAGCAGGGCATACAAGATTTAAAAATAATGGAAAAATGTGGGAAAAGAAAAATCTATATAAATTATTAGAAAAAACAAAAGGAAGGAGGAAGAAACAGAAAGGGGGTGGGGATGGAGGAGGGAGTTCAAGATCTAAAGTTGTTGAATTCAATATTCAGTCTGGAAGGCTGTAAAGTGTAAGGTGAAGCCCAACACAAACTGGAGGAACAGCACCTCATCTTCCGACTAGGCACTTTACAGCCTTCCGGACTGAATATTGAATTCAACAACTTTAGATCTTGAACTCCCTCCTCCATCCCCACCCCCTTTCCGTTTCTTCCCCCTTCCTTTTGTTTTTTCCAATAATTTATATAGATTTTTCTTTTCCCACCTATTTCCATTATTTTTATGCCCTGTTAGCCTTTCTACCCCACCCCACTAGAGCTGTACCTTGAGTGTCCTGCCATCCATTCTTAATTAGCACATTCGTTTAGATAATATCACCACCTTCAACACCTCTTTGTTCTTCTGTCTGTGACATCTTTTGATTAGCTGCTCCTATCACTGCTTGCTTGTCCCTACAACCACACCCCGCCCCACTTCTCTCCCCCCACCCCCCACCCCCACCTTAAACCAGCTTATATTTCACCCCTCTCCTAATATTCACTCAGTTCTGTTGAAGGGTCATGAGGACTCGAAACGTCAACTCTTTTCTTCTCCGCTGATGCTGCCAGACCTGCTGAGTTTTTCCAGGTAATTCTGTTTTTGTTTTGGATTTCCAGCATCCGCAGTTTTTTTGTTTGTAAACTGTTTTGTTTTTACCATGTTGTGGTCGCTGTCGCTAAAATGCTCACCCACCACCACCTCAGCCACCTGTCCGGCTTCATTCCCCAGAATTTGGTCCAGCAATGTGCCATCCTATGTTGGACCCTCCACATATTGACCTAAAAAGTTCTCCTGTACACATTTCAAGAACTCCACTCCATCCAAGCCCTTAACACTATGTCTATCCCAATTAATGTTGGGAAAGTTGAAATCACTTAATATAATTACCCTATTGTTATTGTTTTTACACACCTCCACAAATTAGAACCATAGAACACTACAGCACAGAAAAACAGGCCATTCGGCCCTTCTAGTCTGTGCCGAAATATTATTCTGCTAGTCCCATTGACCTGCACCCAATCCATAACCCTCCAGACCTCTCCCATCCATGTATTGATCTAATTTATTCTTAAAACTTAAGAGTGAGCCCACATTTACCACGTCAGATGGCAGCTCATTCCACACTCTCACCACTCTCTGAATGAAGAAGTTCCCCCTAATGTTCCCCTTAAACCTTTCCCCTTTCACCCTAAAGCCATGTCTTCTCGTGTTTATCTCTCCTAATCTAAGTGGAAAGAGCCTACTTGCATTTACCCTGTCTATACCCCTCATAATTTTGTAAACTTCTATCATATCTCCCCTCATTCTTCTACGCTCCAAGGAATAAAGTCCTAACCTGTTTAATCTTTCCCTGTAACTCAACTCCTGAAGATCCGGCAACATCCTAGTAAATCTTCTCTGCACTCTTTCAATCTTACTGATATCCTTCCTGTAATTAGGCGACCAGAACTACACACAATACGCCAAAGTTCGCCTCACCAATGTCTTATACAACCTCACCATAACATCCCAACTCCTATACTCAATACGTTGATTTATGAAGGCCAGTATACCAAAAGCTTTCTTTACAATCCTGTCTACCTGTGACACCACATTATGTATCTGAACTCCTAGATCCCTTTGTTCCTCCGCACTCCTCGGTGCCCTACCATTTACTGTGTACGTCCTACCTTGGTTTGTCCTTCCAAAATGCAACACCTAACACTTTTCTGCATTAAATTCCATCTGCCATTTTCTGGCCCATTTTTCCAGTTGGTCCAGATCTCTCTGCAAGCTTTGAAAGCCTTCCTCGCTGTCCACAACTCCTCCAATCTTAGTGTCATCAGCAAACTTACTGATCCAATTTACCACATTATCATCCAGATCATTGATATAGACAACAAACAACAATGGTCCCAGCACAGATCCCTGAGGCACACCATTAGTCACAGGCCTCCAGTCTGAGAAGCAATCATCCACTACCACTCTCTGTTTTCTCCCATACAGCCAATTTCAAATCCAATTTACAACCCTTCCATGGATACCAACTGTCTGAACCTTCTGAACTAACCTCCCATATGGGACGTTGTCAAAGGCCTTACTAAAGTCCATGTAGACAACATCCACAGCCTTTCCTTCATCTACTTTCTTGGTAACCTCCTCGAAAAACTCTACAAGGTTCGTTAAACACGACCTACCATGCACAAAGCCATGCTGACTATCCTTAATCAGCCCTTGGCTGTCCAAATAATTGTATATCTGATCTCTCAGAACATCTTCCAATAATTTACCTACTACTGATGTCAGGCTCACTGGCCTGTAATTACCTGGTTTACTTTTGGAGCCTTTTTAAACAACGGAACAACTTGAGCTACCCTCCAATCCTCTGGCACCTCACCCGTGGCTAAGGACATTTTTAATATTTCTGCCAGGGCCCCTGCAATTTCTACACTACTCTCCCTCAAGGTCCAAGGGAATATCATGTCAGGCTCGGGGGATTTATCTATCTTTATTCGCTGTAAGGCAGCAAGCACCTCCTCCTCTTTAATCTCTATATGTTCCATGACAGTATTGCTTGTTTCCCTTCCTTCTTTATACACTATGCCAGTTTCCTGAGTAAATACTGATGCAAAAAAACTGTTTTAAGATCTCCCGCATCTCATGAGGCTCCACACATAGACGACCACTCTGATCTTCAAGGGGACCAATTGTGTCCCTTACTATCCTTTTACTCTTAATACACTTGTAGAAACCCTTCGGGTTTACCTTCACATTATCTGCCAAAGCAACCTCATGTCTTCTTTTTGCCTTCCTGATTTCCTTCTTTAGTATTTTCTTACATTTTCTATACTCTACAAGTACCTCATTTGCTCCTTGTTGCCTATACCTGCTATACACCTCACTCTTCTTCTTAACCAGATTGTCAATATCCCTTGAAAACCAAGGTTCCCTATGCCTGTTAACTTTGCCTTTAATCCTGACAGGAACATGCAAACTCTGCACTCTCAAAATTTCGCCTTTGAATGCCTTCCACTTACTGAACACATCCTTGCCAGAAAACAACTTATCCCAGTTAACTCTTCCTAGATCCTTCCTCATTTCCACAAAATTGGCCTTTCTCCAATTTAGAATCTCAACTCAAGGACCAGACCTATCCTTATCCATAATTAACTTAAAACTAATGACATTGTGGTCACTGGACCCAAAATGTTCGCCTACACATACTTCTGTCACCTTACCTGTCTGGTTCCCTAATAGGAGATCAAGTATTGCATCCTCGCTCATTGGTACCTCTATATATTGATTTAGAAAACTTTCCTGAACACATTTGACAAACTCCAAGCCATCCAACCCTACTACAGTATGGGAGTCCCAGTCAATATGTGGGAAGTTAAAATCTCCTACTATCACAACTTTCTGTTTCTTACATCGGTCTGCTATCTCTCTACAGATTTGCCCTTCCAATTCTCTTTGACTATTGGGCGGTCTATAATACAACCCTATTAGTGTGGTCACACCTTTCCTGTTCCTCAGCTCCACCCATATGGCCTCTGTAGATGAGCCCTCTGGGCTGTCCTGTCTACGCACAGCTGTGATACTTTCCTTGACTAGTAATACCACTCCTCCCCCTTTCATCCCTCCCCCTCTATCACGTCTGAAACAACGGAACCCCGGAACATTGAGCTGCCAGTCCTGCCCCTCCTGCAACCAAGTCTCACTAATAGCAATAATGTCGTAATTCCACGTGCCAATCCACACCCTAAGCTCAGCTGCTTTTCTGACAATACTCCTTGCATTGAAATAGATACACCTGAGAACATTTCTATCCCGTAAAAACCTTTGATTTCTGTCTATACATGCATTCCTCGCTTGACCTTTATCCTCCTCCACCTCACTATTGTGCACATATTTGCTCCTCAATTTCCTGCTGACTATCTGGGGGTCTATAATAAACACCTAATAATGTGGTTGCCCCTTTTTTATTCCTAAGCTCTACCCACAAAGCTTCATTCGATGCCCCCTCCAAGATATCATCTCTCCTTACTGCAGTAACTGACTCCTTAACTAAAAATGCAATGCCTCCTCCTCTTTTACCCCCTCCCCTGTCTCACCAGAAGATTCTATATCCCGGAATGTTGAGCTGCTAATGCTGCCCTTCTCTCAACCACATCTCAGTGATGGCTACTATATCACAATTCCACGTATCAATCCTCACCCATAACTCATCCGTTTTACCTGTAATACTCCTGGCATTAAAGTAGAGGCCATCCAGCCTTGCCTTACTCCCTTGAAGCTTAATGCAGCTATACTCCCTCTGACTTGATTGTTTTACTGTATTATGATGTGTCCCTATTCTGCTAACATTCTGTGTCCCTTCCTCCTGCAGAAATAATTTAAACTCCCCCCTAACAGCACTAGTAAACCCGCCCGCAAGGATGTTAGTCCTGCTCTGGTTCAGATGTAGACCGTCCCGCTTGTACAGGTCCCACCTTCCCCAGAAACGGTCCCAGTGATCCAGGAATCTAAAACTCTCCCTCCTGCACCAACTCTTAAGCCATGTATTAATCAGTGCTATGCTCCTATTTCTGAGCTTGCTAGCACGTGGCACTGGGAGTAATCCAGAGATTACAATCCGAGAGGTCTTACTTTTTAGTCTACTGCCAAACTCCTTGAATTCTTGATGCAAGACCTCATCCCTCTTTCTACCTATGTCATTGGTACCAACATGTACCATGACTTCTGCCTTATCACCCTCCCCCTTCAGGATGCCCTGCAGCCGTTGAGTGACATCCCGGACCCTGGCAACATTCCATTCTGGAGTCACGTTGATGGCCACAGTAGCGCCTATCTGTTCCCCTGACTATAGAATCCCCTATTACTATTGCTCTTCCTCTCTTCCTCCCCTTCTGTATAGGCAGGCTGCTTGTGGTGCCAGAAGCTTGGCTCTGTCTGCACTCCCTGGAGGAACCAGCACCCTCATCAGCCTCCAAAATAGAATACCGATTTGCGAGCGGGACCCCAGGGGACGCCTGAACTACCTGCCTGTTTCTCTTAGACTGCCTGGTGGTCACCCATTCCCTTCCTTCCTCAAGTCCCTTCATCTGCGGTGTGACCACCTCTCTAAACGTGCTATCCACGATGCTCTCAGACTCGCAGATGCTCCAGTGTCCCCAGCCGCCGTTCCAGCTCTGAAACCCGAGCTTCCAGGAGCTGCAGCTGGACACATTTCTAGCACACATGCTGGTCCCGGGCACTGGAAATGTTCCCGGCTTCCCACATGGAGTACGAGGAGCACACCACGGCTTTGAGCGCTTCTGCCATGACTTATCCCTTTAAATTAAACCTTTTAAGTCAATTACTCTAGGGCCCTTCTTTCCTGATCTTCGTTACTGTAGAATATACAAACTGTAAACCACAAAAAGACCTTAAACTATAAGCGATTAAAGTAGTAAGTACCTTACCCACTACTTACCAGTGATTTCTTTCCCTTGTAGCCTCTAATGCTGCAGCATGCTCTGAAGATTTAAGAAGTTGGATAGCAAGGAAAAAATGCAAAGAGCACCTCGCCCCCTATGCACCAAATTCCGAATACCCACTCTGGCTGTGCCCCACTCAGGATGTGCTCTCTCTCCTGTTCTTGTGCAAATACACTGTAGTGTGAACAAATCAGCTTTAAGCATAGGGAACCTTAGAATGGGAGTTGTTCTAGTTGTGGAGCTTGATGGAAGCACGTAACTGCTGCTGCAGCCTGTAAATAAAGTTCAATGTTTCTAATGAGAAACCTGTCTGGAAAATCAAGTCCATAACAGGTTCTAATACAGTCCCTTGTACAGGTTATTAACCAAGTCTTTGTGCAACTTGAAACTTCAATAACTTTGGATGTATAGTACACATGATAGAAGTGAACAGTTAACAGCATATGAAAGCATAATCTTTTTCAATGATAGTATTGTTAATGTCGCGTTAATGTTTTTCATATTATTTTAGATGTCACAACTGATTGCAGTAGAAGAGAAGGTGAACTGTGGGTTATGGCTAGTCATTGTCGGCTGCCATTCCATTTGAGGATGACATCTGCTCAGGGTCGCAAGTTTCTGCCATGGGTCTTCATGTGACTGAACAGGCCTATCCTCGACCCTCAGATCTTTGTGCACATGGGACAGGACAGCCCAGGAGACAGTGGGATCCAGAGTGCAGGATTTGCTTCCTTTCCTTTCTCTCCCTGCATCATCGTTAAGAAGTTTTGACTCAAAGCATGTTGCAGCTTGATAGGCAAGTTATCGCCAATTTGAACAACTACTAGCAAGCTGCAGCCAGTCATTAACACCAATGCTGCCTCGCTTCATAGAGAGCCTCAGAGTGTCTTTGGAGCATTTTCTTCACTATGGCAAATAAAGTTCAGAACATTAACATCAAAAAACTTGATGAATAGTGCTTTGATAAACACTTTACAATTTATTCTAATAAATTTGGATGCACATATAATGGAGTTTAAAAGTTGCACAAGGATTTTATAAGAACCCCTATGCCTACTCCACCCAAAACTACATAAACAGTTAGCAATACCTAAGCTAAGAGATAATTCATTCAAAAAAATAGCAGCATTACACATTTACACTTTTCTTTATTGCCTCTTGTCCTTATCTTCTGTTCATTCCATCCCCTACCCTCCAAATGCCATGAGCACAAACTCAAGCATTATCCTCAAAGTTCAACGGTTCAGTGTGAGTCTCTCTTGAAGTATTGCTGATCCCTGTAGTAAGAGATGGTGGCGTGGCAGTGATGTCGTTGGATTAGGAATCCAGAGCTCAAAACACTGCCCTGAGTAGCTTGTGTAACTTGATTAATAAATCTGGAATTATAAAGCTAGTCTCAATAATAGTGGTCGGGGAACTATCATGCACCATCTGGTTCACTTAGGACAAGAAATTTGCCTTCCTTACCTGGTCTGGCTGATATTGTGACTCCAGACCCACAGTCATGTGGTTGACTCTTAACTGCTCTCTGGAATGGTTTCTATTCTTGATTCAGTACACTGTAAATTTTGCTTCAGAGTTCAACATGAAGCAGCCATTTGCTGAGTTACAAGATTAGATGGTGTGCAGATTCAATATGTCAGAATATTTCAGACATTTTTTTTTAAAATCTACATTCTCAAAGCCACAGACTCATTGTGGGTATATGCCTACCAATGTCAAGTGCCACCTCATATTTTACATAAGTAGCCATTCTTTATATGTAAGCTGAAGAAAGCTATTTGACTGTGGGGGCATCTCAGCTGAGCCCTATCTTTTCATCTTGAAGGCCTTGCCAGACAGAAATCAAGAATGGGAATCCTGGTCGATTTTCCCACTTCCCCCCACACACACAACCCAACCCAATCCCCCTGTAGTATTAAGGCACTGGGGTCAACTCAGCAGTCCCAAGCTACAGCCTGGGACTTGCCTAGGGTAAGCATCATGCCAAGCATTCACAGAAATGGCAAGATACTCAGTGAATTTTCTAGTGTTGCCAAGTACTTGTGCTGCATTAGCCTCCATCGTATGGCCTATATTTATAAATAGTGAATGTCACAATATGTTTGAAACTACTTACCAATATCACCAGATTCTCCTGTTGATCTCAATAGTTTTGTGGTCCTCCTCCACGAGGTAAATCACTGTCATTAATCCATTGTCTCCAGACAATGACTTCCCCTGGAGTCCAGCTCCATTGTTTGAGCTTTAATTCAGGCTTTTGCAAGCTTTTTTGGCTTCAGAAATGCCATTTTCTTGAGTAATTTTAGTTGAGTTATGATGACATTTAATGGCTTTTGAAACCAAAAATTACTTAAACTTTTCCTCCCCCCACTGAACACAAAACTTACGCCACCTGCCATAAAAGTTACTCAGAGATAGGAAAGTGGAATTGAGACTACAAAGGGATCAGCCATTATTTTATCCAATGATGTTGTGGGCTGAGGACCCAAGTGGCCTATTCCTGCTCCTAATTGTTGCGTGTTCTAAGATTACGTTACCTCATTTCACAGGCCACCTGTGGAAGGCAAACCCAAAGTGCTAGAGGTTAACGTGCTCATTTCCAATTGTTGGTCTAATTTATTGATTCAATCTGACGCAGATGAAAGAATACTTTAGAATAAAGGGGAAGGCTCCACGTGAAATATTTAAACTTTGAAACTATTTCATCATATGTTGAGGGACTGGGTCAGAAATACTTGGGGAAAGGATTAATGGCAGACTGTGAATAGGTGTTGAGTGGTGAACCAAGTAGGCTGTTCTGTGGTAGCATCACCACCTCTGGGTTCAGGTTCTGCTTCAGAACTTGATGGCTATGGAAGGTGTGCACACATAATATTGCCAAACAGGTTGCTTGATGGCAGGTGGTGAAGAGTGGGAGAATTACCGGGTCAGCCATATTGCAGAATGCAATGGCAAACCACCACAGTTCTTTGCCAAACATAATCATGGCCAATCCAATTGAAGCCCATGGTCACCAGTGCTCTTATGTGCATGGAGGAGGCATGAAGCAGGGCTCAAAGCTTCCAATACATGTCAATGAGCTTGACAGACACCAACTAAAAATTTAAATACATAAAATGTTGCCAAATGGGGAGAGCACAACAGACATAATTCTGAATTTGGGGGTTGAATGACAAACTTATCATGCTGATAAATATTTAGTATTGGATAATGAGTGAAACAAGTTGAAACTTAAGTACATCTTTGAGGATTACAGAGGTCCAATTTATAATTGCACTTTATTAGTGTAAGGCTGTGCATTTAAATCCCAATTTAAGAATTAGAGTCAGTGCAACATTCACTGAATGAGGTTAAATAGAGATCTTGCCTGCCTGTTCCAGTGGTTCATAAAAGACACCGTACCACCATGTGAAATGTTCTTTCTGACCATCACTGCCAAAAACACACATGAAAGCCTTTGGGCCTTGCTGTGTGCAAAATGCCTGCCACATTTGGCAAGAGAAATGACTGCACTTTATTTATCGGCTGCTGAGCACTTTATGACTCACTCAGGAACTATTAAAGTGTAACAAATAATAATATTCTATTTCATCCTTTATCAAAAAATTGATAGACCAATTGATAATCATCAGTATATTAGTTTTCCATTTGGAAGGAGCAGGAAGGTGAGGAGGGGAAGAAGTGGATTTCTCCCCCCTCCCTATTAATTATTGAATCCTGCCAGGGCCAGTTGGTAAGTTCCTCCACCAGAGAAAGCCTGTACTCCTGAGAGACCATTTTATTTATGAGAGAATGACCTGGTGAAAATGTCACAGTAAAAGAACATCTGCTGCTGTTCACGTAACTGAGATCATGGAATCTTAAACCTCTCATTCGTTTATAAGCACTTGTTCAGAAGCTTATTCAAATTGTAGTTTGGCAGGAAGCTGTCATGCAATTCAGACCACATCAGTGCCCCAAGTTTTAAAATCTTTCAAAATATGAAGTTGAAACACTGGGGAATTTACCTATGATGTACTCCATATCCCAATAATGTGGAAAAAAATTCACAACTTCCCATTTTGTCCCTGGTTACTGATTCACTTACTCGTGGAAATGGAATTTCAGTATTTCTGAAAGAGTTCAATTTCATTTCCCTTCACTTGCTGAATGCAACCAATATATTTTCCAAGTCCTGATTTTGTTCTCATGACAAAATTCATTGTGATTACTGAGTTCATTCCTCTTCCTGGCTGTCTGGGGCTGAACCAGACTGTTTGCCAAGATCCCACCACATACCTGCACCATCCATAAGGTCTCCTACTTCCATCTCCAACCTGACTGTTCTTGCCTGAACTCATTTGCTGCTGAAATTCTCATCTATGCCATTATCACCTCTAGACTTGACCAACACATACCTGGCCAGCTCCCCATAAATTGGAAATGAACCAAAACTCTGCATTGTGTCCTAACTTGCACAAAGCCCTGTTCAGCCATCACTTTCCCTGACCAACAATGGTTCCTGGTTAACTGCCTCAATTTAAAATTCTCACCCATGTTTTCAAATCCCTCCATGGCCTCACCTCTCCCCATCACTGCAATATCCTCCAGATCCACAACCCTCAAACATCTGCATTCTTCCAATTCTGACCTCTTGGCATTCCTGATTTTAAAATGCTCCTTTGGCAGTCGTGCTTTCAGCTGCCAAGGATTGGAAACTAGTTCCGTCAGCCTTTTTTTTTGCAGAAGCTCCTTAAAAATCTCTCATGGACCAAATAACTCTCATGGCTTGCTGTCAACATCTGTGTGATAATGCTTCTGAAGCACCTTAGAATGTTTCATTATACTGAAGGCACTATACAAGTTGTGGTGAGTAGCATACTACCCATAGCTACACCTCACTAAAATCAGGTGCCCAAAGTGAGCACTCACTTCATTTTGGGTCTAAACCACAGCAATCTTCAGTCCATTGAATCATACCAGGTTAATGACATTACCACCCAACTTATCTATAGCAGAGGCCCAGACAGAGCAAAATGTGCCACAAGTTCAGAAACCCAATTAATAAAGCACTTGGAATCTGGCAGTCTGAATTTACAATTCCTCATTTCTAACCAATTGAAGCTTGCATTAGGACCACCAGTTTGAATGTATATACCCAAAAAATAACACCAGCCGTGAAGAAACAATGCTGTGTTCAATCATAGTTAACGGGGAGATCTGAAAAGGCTACAGTAGCACAATTAGATTGACATCTAATTTACTGTCACAGTTAAGCCTTTTGAGCCAGGTTTTCAGAGGCAACTTTTTGCCTGGTATTATAATTAGATAAGATGCAAGATCTGTTCTGATCAGACTGTCTTTGATGGCACTGGAACTTAAATGCCAGTTGATACCTTGCCAAATTTTTAAGTACTGACAAGAAGCTAGGACAGTTGCTATATTTTTTGATAAACTAGGATAATGACTAGATGGCATGATATTCCCATCAATCCTGTACAGTCTACAGCTTCAGTAGGCTCAGCTGAAAATGTAGCCTCAGTGCAGTCTGGGAGTGCAGCTGGCTGGTGACAGCAACAATTAGCTGCACTATTCATACTTGAGTCCAAAATGGATTTAAAATATATGGGTCAAATGAAGCTGCTTTTTCCTTGGAGACTTCTCAATAAAAATAACTTGGCAGGTAGATTACAAATTTGCACCACCGGGAAAATAAAAATCAAAATTGAATGAATGACAGGCACCAAGTCTGCAACACAATCTGGTGGTTCCTGAAAATATGTTGCGACGTACAAATGGTATCCTTAACTGAGAGTATATTCTACAAATGAACTGGGGAATTAATACTTCCCTTTTGTCAACAAAGCCAAAGTTCCTTCTACTTAAAGGAAAAATATTGTGGATGCTGGAAACCTGAAATAAAAACAAATGCTGGAAAAACTCAGGAAAGGTCCTTGACCTGAAATATTAGCAGGTCTGGCAACATTTATGGAGGGGGAAAATAGTTGAATACTTCCAGCATTTTCTGTTTTTCTCCTACTTTCCCAGTTGAAACTCCTCAACTGCAGAGGTATCCAGATTTATCTTCAATGAGACACTAAGTTTACATCAGATCTTCATTTAGAAATCCTCTATCATGAGGGATAGATATACAGCAGCCTTTTACAAATCTCCACAATCTCAAAATTCAAGAGCAAAACTCTGAACGCTACAAAGATTACTCTGAATGCCAGATTAGTCCCATAACCCAGCGTCACTCTTCAACCTCCCATTGTGATCTCAATAAGAGTCAATTTACTTGTCAATCTGGAACAGTTTTCCATTTTTATCGCATAACAAGGCGCCCACACTCTCATTTCACATAGCATCCTTGTAAGCAGGGGAGATTCCTCCCTGTATGGGATGGGTCTACTGAAGTAGTAGACAATTAGACTGGGTGGTGCAACAGCTTTGTGGATTGCCAGTAATGGTTTTATATGTTTTGCATACCATTTTATATTAAGTTAGGAACAATTGTTTGCAACTCCAAATTTTGCTCAGTTTATGGGGTGATATGCTCAAATTTAAAGACAGTAGCGGAGCTACCTTCAGATGAAGACTTGATGGGCCAAGTAGCTACCTTCCATGCTATATTGCTCTAAACAGAGGAATAAATGTGGGATATTGTCTGCTTCAGAGATTACTTTTTTTCTCATGGTTCACAGTGGTCAGAATATTCCTAGGATCTAAGGAGGTCATTCTGGCCTAAAGCATCTATTATTTGAAAAAGATGAGGCAATGAAGAAACTTGTGGGAGCTAGCTTTTATTGATATCCACCAATGTGCAACAATTAAACCGCATTTTACTCTTATAGTCACAAAAGCGTGTTGTACCAAGTGAAACATCTGGTCTAACCTCAAACTGCAAATCGCTGAATTTAAACAGAATCGTACAGTCTCTGAATAACGCACAACTAATGTAACCAAACCCCATCTGATTAATATCAGGTTGCATTATTGGGTACTAATTTTTTTTCATATAGGTCTCAACCACAAAAATATAAATAAGGGTTTGTGGAGGTATGGTGCACTTAGTACACACAGTACACTGACTGAAACATTTATATAATAGTCTTACACCAGACAGTCAGGTGCAGTACAGAGAAACTTGGTAAGGAGCTGGATTGTTACGGCCAAGAATACAGCATTCTTTTATTTGCTTAAGTGGAGGTGCTCATAGGTTAGCAGCTGGCAGCTGCTCTGCAGTACATAAAAGCTGTAGCTGCCTAAAGGGAGGAGGTGGTGGTACTGCAGTGGACATCAAAAGGAGTTCCTATCTTTTCAGGGCACTTGCAGCACACGCATGGTGTTGGTGGAACCAGATCCTGGGCGCCAGCCTGTCAGCACAATCACCAGGTCGCAGGTCTTGAAGAAACCACGAGTCTTGCCTGCAAGTTAAAAATGATTCATGTAATTATGCAGGATAAAACAAAGTGCTGACGAAATCCATTCCCAAAGATTCATGCTGTTCGCTCCACCACCTAAACAGACTCAGTTCTGAAACATTAACTGTTTCCCTCTCCACAGATGCTACCAGGCCTGAGTATTTTCTACACATCTGTTTTTATAAGGAAATGCATTTAGTGCTGTGATCAACTTACCAACTTCCATGGCAAAATTCACCCTGTGGTCAACATCATCAGACCACACTGCATCAGCTGGTGGTTTGAAGATGACAGGGAAAACACCACGGTAAAGGTGGGCCTGGCGTGCAGTCTGAGCCTCACGGGTTACAGCAATGATAGGTGCTCGTGGGCGGTATCTGGACACCAGGTGTGCAGACCTAAACAAAAATAACATTGTTAGTACTCAGAAGTCATGGGGTAAACAGTTATGGTTTTGCATTAGGGAGATTTTTCAAATCAATTGCACTTGAATCAATCCTCAAAAGATATGGCCTCAAGTCACAAGGTGCAACTTAATCAAACACTGTAGTCAGACTTAATGTTTCATTGTCTTCAAGTCTAAGGGCTAATAAGCATTTTCACTCAACCCTCCTAAAGGCACTAGCTCATGCCGAGTGCCACAAGTTATGCTGCCCCAATGCCTCACCAGGATTTTGAGGGAGAACCTGAACAGCGAGTGTCAGCAGGTTGGTCAACAGAACTCCATAGGCAAAGTCAGCCATGTTGCTACCCAAAATCAGAATGAAATCAGGAATGCCAATACAGATTCCTTAACGTTAGTATCAGAATCAAACTTAGAACCTTGAATTGCAAACAAAAACAGAAAATGCTGGAAATTCAGCAGGTCTGACAGCATTTGTGGAGAGAAACAAATTTAATGTTTTGAGTCTGTATGACCCTCCTTCAGACCAGAAGCTGAGGAAGGGTCATATGGACTCAAAATGTTAACTCTGTTTCTCTCTGCACAGATGCTGTCAGAGCTGCTGAGTTTTTCCAGCATGTTCTGTTTTTGTTTCAGATTTCCAGCATCCACAGTATTTTGCTTTTACCTTGAATTGTAAAGCAGGTTTTTCACAGAAGAATATATAGACAGTTGTCTGTTGTGCAAAGTCTAGTGAGTATATTTTGTCTCTTTTCATGATGTGAAAAGTGTTAATGATAGCCAATCAACCTCCAGCTGCTTGCCCTTTTCAGTCAAGTTTCAGGTGCCTCATTTCCCTCACTGCCTATTAGCAGCTCGTGTTCAGTGACTTGCACCCAACCAGAAAGTTAAGAGCCTTAATGAGCATAGCACTTCGAGGTCACCAGCAACAAATTTAGTCTCATCAACTGAGTCTGCCCCATGGCAAACAATTTCCAGGTGGTCTGGAAGGAGGAAGAGGAAAAGCTGGGGTTCTGCCTAGCACCTAACTAAAGTATCTTGCAAGCTTTGTGATTTTGCAACTTGGAAACCTTGCTGCTCAGCAGAACGTAGCCCAAGTCAGTTGTAGGGCAAGTTTCCTACCTGCCCCATGGCAATCTTGCCCATTTTCCAGAGTGCTTTAGACCATCCCCCAGAATAATTAAATGCAACAGATCAAGAATTTGGGCTCACTTGTCATTGCAAAGTTGGGCTTGATCCTCATGCAAGACACCAAGTGTGTCACTACAGACAACTATCCAATTGGTGGTCAAAACAAGAAACCCATCCAGTTAACATCTGACATTCACCAGCTTAGCAGCAAATCATATTTGCAGGAAATTGAAATTTAAGAGCTTCATTTAGAATAAGTGCTCAGGTTAGATTTGTGGTAAATTCAATTTGAAACTCTTCATAAAACTGATCATACAGTATATCCAATGCTATTTTACTTTTTCCATCAAGAATTGGAGGTAGACAACATTAGATCCCATGAACAAACCAGTTTACGCCCAATATATTTGGACAGCAATTTCTAAAAAATTGAATTTATTTCCGTCATACAACAGACTTGGGCAAGTGACACCTGCAGTAGTCGCATTGATGACAAATAGCAGTATTCAATCCCAAACCCCCCTGTGAAGCTTCTTTAATAGAAGGATAATTATTATGCCATCTAGCAAAAATCAAAAATTGGGCAACAAAAATGAAATCAGGACTCAATTACATCCCGCTTAAAGTATGGAGTTAAGAATAAAGAATGCTATTTTCTACAGGATTGCAAACTAAAATTGGAAATGAAGAAACAATTACTGCATTTCACAAAAGTTGCATTGAGAAACAAACTATATTCTGGTAGAACTGATTCCCAGCTTAAAAATCAATCCATTCAACAATTAGCCACCATCCCAACACAAACCCATCTGTCCTGGGGGTAGCTAAATTTTACATACTTTAGTATTCTGCTCTACAACGCTGCACTATAGAATCAGCAGCCACTTTAAGATTAAATACAAACAACTGCCTGCATTGCTCCATTTCAATCCAAGGAAAAGCTTGTTGAGGATGTACAGTTACAGCTGCCTTTCACCATTTTTATACATCTATAAAACGAGGGCTACAACCTCTGACCACTAAATGTTTCACAAGTGGATGATTAAGATTCAACCAAAACCCCACAATCTCATGAACATTCAGTAGAGACAGGGAAAAATACTGCTGCAACATGGCAATAGAATGCAAGAATGCTGCACTAAAACTGCTATCATGAGCCAGATAAGTCTGCATGAGAGATGACGACATGGATATATGTAAGTAAAAAAGGGGTGAGGGTGAAACTGAATCCAAAAGGAAAAAGCAGATTCAAAGTATACAAATAAAGGATTATCAGTAATGAGTTGAGAAAATATTAAAGGAACAATTAGGAAAACAAAGGAGGAAACAAATGAACGGGAGTAATGTATTTACTACGCACACAATCAACAAAATGGTCAGAGTCAATAAGGGAAGGTGATAAATCCACAGAGGAGACTGAATAAACTATTTTTCAATGAGGATACCAAAGAGGAAACGCCAACAATAGAAGGTAAGAGGGATTCTTTCAAGGTAGAAAAAGGAGATAACTGGTCAAACAGGAGGAGAAAGCCTGGATCCAGATAGAAGCAAAAGTGGTACTAATATTCAAATTCAGAGAAACAAAGAATAATGCCATTGAACTGGCGAACAACCTATCTAATTCTTATTTTAAATAAGGATATAACTAATCCAAGGAATTAGACAAGTTATCTCAACTTGTGGTAGCAAAAGTACCAGAAATTTTGAACAGATGACCTCCAGGATCATGAATAATAAAATCAGAATGGATCTCAAAAAATGAAGCAGCCCTTTCAATTGTATTGCATTCCTAAAAGTAGTCACGTGCATAGCATTATGGGCTTTTCAGAAAGCTCAGAGGTGTCAAGAGAGTCCCATGATAAAGGTCAAGGCAAGTGGAGTCAAGCACAAGGTAGCAGAAAAATATCTACAGCACAGAATAGAGGGTAGAAGCACTCTCTGGTAGAAAATGGGAAGTGGTTTCTTGCATCGATCGTGGCTGGGGCCACTAAAATAACTAGGTGTGAGGTTACTCATTTTCATAGGTCATGAAACTTAACGGGATAGAGGAACAGGAGATCCAGGAACAAAAACAAAAACAAAGTTAAAAAAATGCAAAGAGCAAAATTTAATTTGCAGAGTTAGAAGGCAAAAGAACTTAGGTAGCACACACTGAATAATGCTGCAGTTCTGGTCACCACACTACAGTTAAGGCATATGACCAAATGCAGAAAAGGTTCCTAAGGATGTTTTCAGGATTAAGATGATGCAGTTAACTGGGGCTTTTGCTGGGATAGAGATTAAAGGGAACCTCGACAAATTACAAAAGGTGTTCGATAGAATGAATGTGGACAAAAAGTGTTTCGACGTGAGCCCAGAACACTGGGACCTAAATACGAGTCAGCCACCAAGAGGTCAAAAATAATTTGGGATTTTCTTAACAAGGATTGGAACTCCGTACCATGGGAAATAGTTGTTGCATTCAAGGTGAGGCTAGATGCATACATAGAGGGAGAAGGGAGGAGAGATAAGGCAAAGTAATTAAGAGTGGAAGGAAATTTGTATGGAATATAAACACAGGCACAGGCCAATTGGGCCCAAGAGGCCAGCTTCTATTGTATAGATTCCATGAGGGTCATTTTAAACTTCTGCTAAGTTTAAAATCAAAACCTAGCTGGCAGTCTGTTAGTTACATCACCTTTAAGATCAGTGAAAAGGAAAATGAGGAGTGTACAACAGGTGGTCTATCCCAGTTCATCCCCCACGTGTAATTGTAGTTATTGAGAGGGGTGGGAAGAAAGGAAAGGCAAGAGGATAAATGAGATCAGGGAACACATGTCAAAAAGGTGACCTGAAGCCAAGACTTAGAGAACTTAAAAGTGTGGAGGACAAAAGTGTAGCCAAACATACCATTAAGCATGGCACCACTTACTTCAGTTAAGAATAAAGAGAGCTGTCCTTGAAGTTAACTACCGATAACAGGTAAAATGAATGCACACTGCATCAGTTCAATTGGTCCATGAATGAAGAGTGAATTCCCATAAAAAAAAATTGTCAAGGACAACAGGATTGCCTGAGGATTATTTTGCTCTTACAGCAAACTTGCAAAACAGGAAACCCACATAGTAGGGCCAGAAGCGATTCAAGAATGAACCTAGTTATGTGTGTGTCATTTGCAGCCTCAAGTTCGTGACCATTTACTAGTTACCCTCTTGCCCAGAATGAAAAAGTAGCTGCAACTTGGAAGAGCCAATACTTTTAAAAGTAGATTTCATGTCCAGTTGCTATAGCAAGAAATCCACAAGTCACAGCTCAGGTTTCTAGCTGGTCAAACACCAGCTTCAAAACACAGTGCTGAATGCAACATGAAGTGCACTGAATATGGCCTTGCAACATAATTTTCATGAAGTGCTGCAGATATCAACAGTTTAAAATCGGACTGACATTTGCAGTTTGGCCTGTCTATGCACCCTGTAAGGAAAAGGGTGACCAGCTGATAGACAAAAATAGGCTAGTGAAATGTCAACAGTTCAGGGACAAGCAATGGAATCATTCCTACCTTCCAGACTTAGTCAGCACTATCACAGCTGCAGCACAGCACTTGAAAGAGGCCTCCACGGCACCAATGGCTGCTACTTCTGATGGATCTCGGGAGAGGGGTGCTAGACGACGCAGCTCTTCGAATAGCTGCCTGTGGTACATGGCAGCCTCAGCTTCACGAGCAATCTGCAGGTGCCACATAAAACAGCACCAGGGAAGGGAACATTCCAGTCAGTCACCACCACTTCTGCTCCATTCACCCTGCCTACTACACCTTGTGCACTGAGTTTCAGGCTACTTTTACCTACCTTCCAGACAAGTTATGCACAGTTATTTGACAGGGACAACTACCTGGTAGCTCGATAAAACCCAATAGGTTGAGCAGATTCCTTCTAGATCAATGAAAGAACACTTGGGTTATTTCATATATCCAGCTTATTTTGCTTCTAATTCCTGAATGTTAGTTTGAAAAGCTTCAAACAAGCAATGCTTGGCACTGTAGCTGCCAGGCCATTTGAACAATCCAAAACCCTGCAAGGAGAAATGGTTAATTCTAATCCTTCTGCACAGTAATCCTTGGCTACTCTACCTGCCAGATTTGGTCAAGACTATAATACCAGCAGCAAGGCATTTAAAAGAGGCCTGCACAGCGCCAACGGCAGCAGCCTCCGTGGGGTCTACTGTGGAAGGCGCGAGATGAGCGATCTCCGAATACATCTGTCGGTGAAACATTGCAGCCTCTGCCTCACGAGCTATCTGTAGGCCACAAAATAAGACAGGGACAGAGAAAGATGCAAGAGAGTCAGGTATACATGACATTAGTGAAAGCAAGATTTAGGTAGTTGTGCAACATTCGCATAGCAGGAATACAAGTAGAATGAGAATAAAAGCCACTTGTATTTTGGATGCCTCTCGGGGGATAAGTTAATTTGACACCCAATTCAATTAGAAGGGCAATGTTTCCTCATTTCAGCAGCAGGCATTTAAAACCAATGCAGAATTTTAATATTTAATTGACAAAGGTGGTCAATCTATACATATCCGAGTTGGGCAGTGTTTTAACTGATAGTTATATGCATATTGCACAACTGCAACCTAAACATGCCAGTGCTCCAGATCATGCAAAAGAATAAGTTAAATACATGCAAATTTAGTATTCAATTGAAAAATTAGAACACAAGGTAAATCGTAGTAGCCACTGGCGCTGTTAGTTGGTCTACTGATTTGTTGGGATGGGACCTTAGATAACAGATTTGAGATTAAATGGCGGAAGAGGAAAAAAGGGGGAAATGAGGAAAAATGTTTAGTACCATGAAGTCTTCCAGGGAAACACTGTTGAAACATCTCATTAATTCTTCCTTCTCCGTTTGGTTTTGAATTGTTCCCATGAATCAAAAGGCTTATAAACTCAAAGATCTCAGGTCCTGTGATATGGAATTGGGTTCAAAAACTTCCAAAAAAAATGCAAAGTTCACTTCCACACCAGAATAATCAAACTCTTTCAAGTATTCATGCCCATATTATGGGGAATAATTTCTAAACAAATTTTCAAGTGGATAAGCTTTTTTTTAAAAAAAGTGGTTAAGTGCAGGGAGCAAAGGGGTACAAGCCCATGAATCACACTTAATATGTGTTCATCCTTGCTTTGTGCAATGTTAAGTGCAAAGGGTGAAACAATTAATTAGGATGCAGCTGGGAGCCATTAGATTAGATTAATGCTTTATGAAGCCTCTTCTAGGTGGTCTCACTATTGTAAATTGTAGCCAGGCAATTAGCAAGACCAAAATGCACATTTGGTACCACTGAAGCAAAATATTTGGTATAGCTAGGACATGATCATTCTGAACCCATCTGTTTCTTACAGCACAAAACCTCACTTTCAAACAAATTACAAAAGGTTAAGACATCCTTAATGAAGTTGTTTCTAAATTCCTACAGCTAACCTACAAGAAACACGCCTGTCAATGAACTCCAATCAGCTGGAGGCAGACAATAACCATTGTGGCAGGGCAAAGATTGTTCTTCTAATAAATACCATTACTTTAAGAACAGGTCAACTACTTGTATCAGGGCAGCGTCTCAGAAATGGTGTTTCATGCTTCCGGTCAATGATTTGCTTTAATTGCAAGGAGAGCACCAGAAAGAAAGTCGATTTTACTTATTTTTAAAAAAGCTGCAGCATCTCTAACAGAATGGTTTCAATGATTCCTGCAGCAGCTGCTTCATGTGGCTATGGGTAAGTTTGAAAATCTTAATCAGAAGAGTACATCTGACCAAGCACAATTACAGTAAACTCATGTTCAAGACTAATTTGGGAACTGGGCCTTCATGAGCAGAGGGGCTTTTGGATGGCATGACCAATTAGTACAAAGGAGGAGGATATTGGAAAGCTTGATACATAAGTATAGGTGTGCAAAAAATGCACAGCAAATTCCAGGCCATTAGCTTCTCCAGTGAAAGGAAACATTGAGAATACTGATGCAGCTAAAATCAAGGTGACATGGAGCGAAAGAACCAAACTCATTCAGTATGTTGGCTTCTGTTGGAATAGCCAATGTTTCTAGTGTACCAATAGAATGCATGTTCTCAAAATATGAAACTAATATTACACTGCTCCAGAAATTAATAGGACTAGGAGCCAATATTTAACCAACTATACTTCCTTTCTAGTTTAAAGATTAACTCAGGCAAAGTTAAATGCTAATATAAGATAGAACTCTCATGCAACAAGACCCATGATAAAGCAATGTAACCCATACATCTTCCAAATTCCATTAGAGGGTGCTTTGTTTCCTCTGAGCAATCACCAGGAGGTTGACCATTTTGTGCTATTGTCCTTTCAGCTGCCTAAAGCAGATCTGTCAACTTCTTGTATCTGCATGACTGAAAGCAGCATTAGCAAGATAGCAGTGAGTAGCTGCACGACTGAAGGCAGGATTAGCAAGGCAAACATAACGTCATGAGAAAACTGGTATCTGCAAATGTACAGCTATTTGGGCCCTGTCAATAACAATGTAATTAAAACCAGTCAATCTAATGTAGTTGTAGAATGATTGATTATTGCATAATGTCTACACTTCTAGCATGTGGCAGAGCTTATGTACAAAACATGAGCCTTACCTGCCAGCTGGAGAGCCAGCAAGAGACCCACGTTGTCTCGTTTTGGGAGGGATTGCTGCATTAAGTGTGAAGCAGGCAGGGCAGGCTTCCATAAGATCAAGGACCCTAGGGGTGAGGAAGTTCCACAGCCACAATGGCAAGGTGGTGTGGCACCAAGAGCCTTTCAATTCCCCCACCCAGAAGCCATTCCAAAAGTGTTTGCTTTTTGGACTTCCCACATGGCAAATTCCCTGCCCAGTTACCAGCAATGAATAGCATTAAAAGGCCTCACTTCCCAGGGGGAAAGACAGTGATGTAGGTCACTGGATTAGTAATCCAGAAACCCAGGCTGAAGCTCTGGGGACATGGGTTCAAATCCCAACAGTGCAGCAGGTAGAATTTAAAAAAAAAAATCTGGAATTGAGAAGCTTGTCTCAGTAATGGTGACCATGAAATCATTGTTGATTGTCACAAAAAAACCATTTGGTTCCCTAATGTTCTGAGGGAAGGAAATCTGCCATCTTTACCTGGTCTGGCCTACTTGTAACTCCAGACCCACAGCAATGTGGTTGACTCTTAACTGTCCTCTGAAATGACCTAGAAAGCCACTCAGTTCAAGGGCAATTCAGGATGGGCAACAAATGCTGGTCCTGCCAGCAACTCCCACATCCCATGAAAGGATAAATAAACAAAAAGCTTAAGGGCCCCAAATTAATAGCTGGGCAGGGAGGCAGATGGGTCACCACCCTCCTGCCTCCAAACTCTGCTCAGGGCAAGGCATTAAACACATGGGGTGGGAAGGTACCAAGTCATTTCCTTGGAGAAAATATCATCGATCTTCACAAAAAATTATAAACTCTAGAGCAGACAACTATCCACTTTCTCCCAATGCTGAAGAAATCCCAATCCAGTGGGACACCCCTCTCCAATCAACCGCATTTGCTTACTAGCCTGACCATGGAATCTTCGGCACAAGCCAAAACTAATGACCAAGCTGAATGTGAAGCATTAAAGGCTGGGAAAGCAGGTAGAGAGACGACAAAAAGTTGTGGGTTCAGTTTAGAGAGAAAGAAAAGAATCAGCAGATGCAGTACTACAGGCTAGACAGACTCAATCGCCCATTGAAAGAAGGAAGCACCACCACAGGCAGCTCAAATCGAGTTGCCCATGTTCACTTCAGAACCATGTGTAAAATGGGACTATTGCAAAGCCAGTTTACTGTAAATATCATTTTTGAAAGCAGCTGTGCATATTCAATGTTTTGACTCCATAGTGGCTAAAGTTAATTCTACTTGCATTTCAAGTACTTATCAGCTGGGGGGGTGGGAGTAACGAATACAAAAATCCCTCCTCCTCCAGACAGAAGTATAGCATTTTGGGAAAGATATTGCAGGTCGAACAGAACACTGACGGTTATGTGTCTTTCATATATGCAATAATCAATTAGATTTCATGCTACATAAAAATGGGTGAGTTAACTCTTCAACTAAAGCCAGATATACAACCTAGTTCAATTTTAAGCATCAAATTCCCACTTATGTGCATTGAGTAATGGAATAATTTACATTGAGCAATCCAAGCACACTGTCAGCAGATCAGTCACGCCATAACACTGGAAATTTAGTGTTATACCATAATTTACTGTAAATGCTGCAATATTAGGATTAAGAGTAAACACATCTTTGGCACAAAGTTAGATGACCAGTTTAATCACCAAGCACAAAATAGGCTATTTACATTTTGCTTTATCCAGTTTGCAGCTGAGTAAGATTTAAGTATTGGGTTTGGCTACTGTCACTGACATGCTTAAAATTTGAAATTTATGCCAGGCCAAATCTAAAGCTTTTTAACAATAAAATCAGGCTTAAAAGCCAATCTGATTTGTGTTCGAATCAAAACTTCCTAACAGCGTCAAGTCTTACGGTCAGAACATGCCAAGTCATTTAAGGTAATATTTCCTGCTGCAGCAAGGCACAAGGGCAAGTCTGGTCTTCGGTTAATCCTTGAATTCACCAAGCTTCAAAGGAACATGGGTAAGTGAATACTACAGCACGGGCAAAGAGAATACTTGGTGAGCATTATAAGGCCTGGTGGCTTATTTGGCTTCTAACAGTTAATTACTATGCTCTGCATGACTGCAATGGAAATAGTCATTAGAAACTCAACATGGCTTCTGGAAAGGGTGGGCATGTCACCACTTTGGTGAAGTCATTAGGTAGTGATGTCAGTAGCCCAGCTGGAAGGTGAAAAATGTTTGCCATTTAAAGAAAACCCCACAATACACTACTTCATAAGCCCTGCTATGATTAGCTAATATCCTTTGGGTTAGCTAATGAATTGATTGCATTCCTATAGTCAAAAGCATTAATAGAGAAGGTTCTACATTGGGACTTGTTACTACAAGGTCTGTAGGAATGATATTGGTTGCTCTTTAGATAATGGGGATTGAAGGTAGGGTGAGGCTGGGCAGAGGAGTAACAATGCAGGTCTTTGGATCTTAGATGAGCAAAACAGATTAGATGCAACGGAGGAAAAAAAGGTCTACATCTATTAATATAGATAATCCACTGTTGCACAAGGATAGGCCAAGCATTTCTACACCATGCAAAGTTGCAAACTTCAAGGCCTTTGGGTGGGAGACCTACGTGTCAATTGATTAACTCAAGGCTAGTACCCAGTATCCAATGCCTCAAGGCTATTGGAAAAGCAAAGGTTACAAACATGCAACGGGAAGTAACTCAACTCCCTCATGCTGAGTGACAAAGGTTCAGGAGAATGCTACTATTTAAAAGGCTCTTTAGCACTACAATAAAGGGGGGATAATGACAATGGTAGACAATACTAGACTAGTCACCCAGAGGCCCAGGCTAATACTCTGGGGACAAGGGCTCAAATCCCACCATAACAGTTGGTGGAATTTAAATCCAATTCATAAATATGAAATATAAAGTTAGTGTCAGTAATGGTGACCATGAAACCATCGTCGATTGTTGCAAAAATCCATCTGTTTCACTAATACCCTCTGCAATAGCCTAGCAAGCCACTCAGTTCAAAAGCAATTGGGGAGAGGCAACAAATGCCAACTTTGCCAGTGACACCCACAACCCATGAAAGAATATACAAAAAAGGCAACAGCACTGTGCCTTATTGCTCTAGAAGGGAAAATGAAGATAGTTGACTGAGGTCAAGATAATAATGATTAGATTTGGTCCCAGTGGATAGACCAAGAGTTAGATAGGTTATGGAGGACCAGGGACATGAATGCAAGCTATATTGAACTAGGTTAAATGTCAAACTTAATTTCCAGCAACATATTAACAATGTAATTATGGAACAGGCTGCTTGCTGCTCAGGCAAGTTTAGGTTCGAAAAAACTGGATAGATTCCAAACTAATATTGGCTGTGTTTAAAAAAAAAGATATCTTGCGTATAGCACATGGATGGCTCCTAGTCAATACAGGCTCCAAGATCACATACACCTCACTTTCAGGTGTCATAGGATGAGAGTTTTTCAACCTCCTTCCTGCGCAAAACTTAGCTTAGGATTTTTTTATCTCTCCCAGCAGATAGTGATGCAGATGTGAGTCATGATACAAATGAAGTGCATCATGGCAATATTGAACAGGCCTGACTGAGCAGCTAGTCTTCCCCAGTCTTGATATTGTTTGTACCTTGCAGCAGTTAAATGCCCAAAAGCATACAAGGACTTCAATACTGAATCCAATACTCAAATCTTCTTGTACAGCACATTTTAACTCACTGATTTCTGGAAGCCAATGGTTTTTTCAACCACTGCAGTCATGACAGATTCAACGTGACTTTTCATATAAAACCAATTATGTTGATCTGGCAATGAGATGAAGCGGCAATTAGACGAAAAAAGTCAACTTGCTATATGGCACTTAAGGTGAATAACCCACTAGCTAGTAGCCAAGGAAGAAAGCAAAGCATCATAAGCAACTATTCTTCTAGCAAACATCTAATGCAACAGTTCAACAGCCCAGGAACATGCAGATTGCAATTATAAATGCAAAACATTAAGATTGTCGCAAAGTTATTGTACTTAAGCCATATTTCCCCAAATTGCTTCCCTGGTCTTCCTGACAGGAACTGGAAGTAGGCATCTTACACCACTTTTACATTCATCATTAGTTCCAAGATCAAATTCCTACTTCTACTCTTGCAAGTACTAACTGCTTCCAAAAAGTGGTCAACGCAACGTTACAGTCAACTACGTACCAGATGCTGCATTTTCACAGCCTCAAGGGGATAGTCTCCTTTTGCAGTCTCTCCAGACAGCATGATACAGTCAGCACCATCTAGTACAGCATTAGCTACATCACTGCTCTCAGCTCGGGTGGGTCTGGGTTTCTTGATCATGCTCTCCAACATCTGAAAAGGTGAGAAAAAGCCCAGAGTATAAGGTCCACTCGATGAACAAGATTAGAAACAAGCACATCAAGCTCCTAACTCACTATACAATTACTATAATACTCTTCTGCTATGAACAGCACACTTAAGTGTGAACAGATCCTGCAGTGTTAAAATCTCTGACTCTGTTGGATAACTGACATTCTAGGGAGAGAAAATGTTAGCAGCTGTGGAGCATAGCACTATGCCAAATTAGACAAAGATCTTGAATATTGATGAAAAGAGACTTGTTGCTGAAGCTTCTCATCTTGCGCTCATCAGGATAAACACAAACATGCCAAATTTCAATCAGCACAGTTTATACTACAGGAAAAATCAGCAGTTTTTTCCTGTCGTATAAATTGTAGTGATCATTTGAAATTTGGCATTCTTGCATTTGTCCTAAAAGTGCTTCAGCAACGTCTCTTTTCAGCAATACTTATGTAAAAATCTAAGTTACTAACATCGCCACCAAGAGCAGGCATTTTTTTTCTATTATAAGATTTCACCTCAGTTTCAACTTGGCATAATCTTGAAAACCTTATCCATTCCCTAATGCAGAGCCACAGAAATATGAATGTCTGCAATTTGCATTACATTTCTTGTAAGTGCAAACTGAACAGCAATCAATCTTCACAAGTCTCTGAAAGAGGCCATCTCCATGTACATGTATTTTATGGACATTCATCTAAGGCATGAGCTAATTCACTATAAATGTATAATCAAAACATATCCCCTTGAGTATTCTAGGATGGACTTACAAACCTCAACCCAGCAGCAAGTTAGGATGGCTTTTGTATACCACAATACTGTTTGATTAAAGCCAACTACATACCTGAGTAGCACAGATGATAGGTTTGCCAGCTCTGTTGCAGCGTCCAATCATCATCTTCTGAGCAAGGAAAACTTTCTCACCAGGAATTTCAATACCCAGGTCTCCACGAGCAACCATAATGCCATCACTAGCCTCCAGGACTTCATCAAACCTGAAGGAGGGGAACAGCCATTTGAGAAGTCAATTTACGATAGTCATTCTGGGGTTCTGCAGTTATAGATCAAGCAAACAGCCATACCACAGTAGCTGCTGAAACAGATTCCGGGCTACTTCATTATTTAAGTTACAGGCTTTTATAAGTCAATTAGTATTCTGCTCAGTCTGGATAAAACTTGCAAGTTTACCAATAACTCATTCCTCACTGAAGCCAAACTACAAACTCCAAGTCAAAACAGAATCCAGAAAGTAAATATCTGAATTCCCAGCTTGAAAAATGAAAGGAAACAAGGTTCAAGTCAAATACTTATTTTGCCTGGGTTCAGCATCAAACCTTAATCTTAAAAATACTTCAAAAAAAAAGGTTGACAGTAATGAATGGTATTTAATAATTGATGTGCACCATTGTACAGACAACTTTTTTTCTTTCACTGGCAAGGCCAACATTTGTTGCCCATCCCCAATTGCCCTTGAGCTGAGTGGCTTGCTCAGCCTTATCAGGGGACAGTTTAGAGACAACCACATTGTAGTGTGTCTGGAATCACATGTAGGCCAGGCCAGGTAAGGACAGCAGATTTCCATCCCTGAAGGACATTAGTGAACCAGATGGGTTTTTAAAACAATCGATGGTTTCATGGTCACCATTATGAGACTAGCTTTATATTCCAAATTTATCAATTGAATTTAAATTTCACCAGCTGCCACGGTCGGATTTTAACCCACGTGCCCAGAGAATTCGCCTGGAGCTCTGGATTACTAGTCCAGTGACATTACCACTACACAACCATCTCCCGCTGAGCAGACATTTAGTTTCTGCACAAGTTAACATAGTTGCAAAAGCTACATTACTCCATGGGTCAGGTTTATTTCATCACCCAGTAGCCATTTTCATTAAGTAGAATTTACAAAACAAAACAGGTTGGAAGTCATGTGTCAAAAAGGATCAAAAAAGCTGGAGATAATCTTCATCTTAAAACTACCACAACTAATTTATGGTTTTAAACTTTTAGTATTTATCTTGAGCTGTGTGTCAGACATAAGTTCATACAATTGTAAGATAAACCCAGGAGACGACCTTTCACAATCTGAGACAGTTAGAACTCATGATGGAATGAACAAGCTTATTTCCTGAGAGTTGCATATGTTAATCTATCAGCCTATAAACCAATAAGAAGCCAAGTTGTAAAAAATGGCTCAAATCTGTTTAAATAACTGGAGGCTACAGATATATAGCAAAATGGACACCAGCCAAAGTTTGCATATCTGGCATTTTTAGTCCTAGTCATAGTACTTGCTACAAAGCCCTGATCGTATCATTAGATAACAGTCTCAAGGTAGTTATTGGTCACTCACCGGCGAACTCCCTCATGGTTCTCAATTTTGCTAATAATTTTGATGTGTTTTCCTTTTTCACCAAGCACTTGCCGGACAGCTTGGACATCAGCACCCTTGCGTATGAATGAAGCAAACACCATGTCTACACCTTGCTCTACACCAAACTTCAGGTCAGAGATATCTTTCTCAGAGACTGCTGGAAGGTCAACAGCCGCTCCTGGCAGGTTCACACCCTTCTTACTGCCCAGGAAACCTCCATTCTCGATCTCAGTGTTACAGAAGTCTGCACCTGTAATGAAACAAGCCCAGTCACATGTGCTCAGACTGTACAGAGCAAAAGGCAGTTTATAAACCAAGTACATCTAATTAGGGCAAAGGGAAAGTAACTGAATACAGATCATACCAAGGAGGCAGAGGGAAGAATCAGTGCAGGCAAAGGCTTTTGAAAACCACCATTATGTACAGTTAAAATTGATACAGTTTTGACCACTAACACAAATATATTTTATTGACAAGTATATTATTTTGACAACTAGGTGACATAATGGTCTGAAGATCCTTTCAAGAGAAATGGCGACCATGAACTATCGATGATCATAATACCCATCCAGTACACTGAAGACCTTTACGGAAGAAAACCCGCCATCCTTACATAGTCTGGCCTACACACGACTCCGGACCCACAGCAATGTGGTTGACGCTTAGCCATCTTCAGAAATGGCCGAGGAAGCCACAATGCCTTGCCAGCATTGCCCACATCCAGAACCACAACATTTGGGTGTTTTTTTAATGCTTCATTTTCATTTTAAAACATATAGCACCATCAATGACATACTTCAGGGAATGGAAACATCTTATCCTGTACAGGCCACAACGATTTGTCACCAGGAAGCAACCACCATGACTACTCCTCATTTATTTAATGAACTTAACACTTATATACCAAATAATTCCCACGTATATTCAGCATCAGGCCCACTAGAGGCAAGTGGATGATACAAAATTTAATCAGTTTTTAAGTGCTCAAACACCTTGCTGTCTGATGCTAGATTTGTTTTTGGTGTTCACCAGTAAAGAGGAGCAAACAAGGGAAGCCGAAAACAGCACTTGAATCTTGTTTTGAAAGAAAAATGCAGAAAATGACTGAGCAAACTCAGCATCTGCAAAAAGTGAATTTCCTTCATAAAGAAACAGGCAATGTTTGGTGCAAAGAAAATTAGCTTGACAGAAATTAGGAGTGTGGAGGGAGGTCGAACATATCTCAATAAAGCACTTACCTTTCTGCAGTACACGGAGAGCAATTAAGCCATCATCCACGTAGATTTTGCTACCAACTTCAACCACCTTAATCAGATTCTTGTAGTCTAACCACAGTGTATGTTCATCACATTTCTCTTTATACGCATCATCTAACGTGATTTTCAGTTTCGCTCCTCTCTTCAGTTCAACTTCAGCAGTGCCACTCTGCAGCAAAAAATGGATAAACTGGCTCTAATGACGCCACACATGCTAAAACTCATACCTTATACTACACATAGAGACATGGCGTGCTAGGGAATTACAAGAGTCAATTACAGGTGGAACTAATTTTAGGATCTTATATTCAATAAAACGCAACTGTGTTTTTAATGTACAAAATGGACCAGCTGCTTCATAATACATAACTTGACCACTGTTGAAAAGGCAGACAAATTGCCAAAGCTTTTCATTTTGTGCTCAAGACAAATGCAAGGATGCCAAATTTCAAACAATCACAACAATTTATATTATAGAAGAAATCAGCACCCATTTCTCCTGTAGTATGAATTGTTGTGATCATTTAAAATTTGGCACTCATGTTTGTCCTGATGAGTGCAAGATGAAATACTTTGGCAACTTGTCTTCCTTTTCAATAATAAAATGGGCTAACCACAACTTAAGACACCTAATTGTGGAATCTACAAGTTCCTCGCAGAATTTTAGAGCAATGTTAAAAATTTACAGCTCTTTAAAAGTAATTTGCAAAGAAATGGGTAATTAGTAACTAAACTGATTTTCCTATTTCAGAGTATCTGTAGCAAGAAGTTTTATAAGGGAGTTGATTATTATTCTAAAACATTGTTCAGGCACTAGCAATTTGCATGCATTCAATATTTGTAGCGATTTAAAAAAATTAACATGAAATAAATATCCTATTTTTAGGACACGATACTCTTAAACAAATCATTCGAAACATGAGCACCATGACTCTCCAGTTTAATTACTTCATCCTACAAAGCACAAGTTACACAACAGTACTCACATCTTCCACATTGAAGTGTTTGTCTTTTATTGAACAGTTCGTGACTGCACTTTGTAGGATGCAGGATGCAGTATTAAACTGAACAGTTATGCTGAACATGAACGTTTTTAAATCAACTGTGGTAGCCTTTGGTTCAACAGAGTGCTGTGCACACAAAATGACATTTAAAATCCCAACAAAATTTGAATGCATACAAGCTGCATCTAGTAAAACGGCTCAATCCAAATAAGTAAGTTGTCATTTTCTGATTCAAGCTGATGTTCAAGCAGCACTTCTTGGGAGGTACCACACTGTTTTACCACTGGATCAACCAGTTGGCATTTATCAAAACTAGTAAAGCTGACCAACCCTAACCTTGTTGTGCTACTTACTTCCCACCACTCAGAGGAATGGTGTTCCCTATGTATTTCGTTTTAATTAGATTAGGATTGGATTGAAGAGAAGCATAACACAAAAGTACTTACTCCCTTGATAAGTCCAGTGCGGATTTCAGGTCCCTTTGTGTCCAGGGCAACAGCAATTGGTCTGTAGCTGATCGGGTTCCCAGCAAAACTTTCCGTAGCCTCACGGACATTCTTGATGGTTTCTGCATGGTACTGCAAACAAGAATTCAGTTCAGCTTTCCAGAAGTTGATACCAAAATTGGCAAAGTGCCTTCATGAAGGTTTCAGGTAAATTTTTAGCTTCTAAAATAGAGTTCAATTCAAATTTTGCACAGGTTTACTTGTATGTACATTAATTCTGAGGCAGAAACTAACAAGATGCAATTTTTCCCACGAGAGAATGCCACTGCAAGTGTGCTACCTAATTTTCTAATAACAGCTTTAGTACATGGGAGACAAACTAAGTTAGTGATTGTAGAGCATCTTGTGCAGATAAGGTAGCCACACCTAAAAGGAAAAAAACTTGATAACTTATTTCCACAAGACTAAAGTTATAATCACCCAAACTGTTCTCCATACCAACACTACCAAACACCAAATATTAGATTATCAAGTGATATTTGGCTCAAGACTTTCTGAACATTTCCCACAATACATATTTGTATAACTTAATCTTATTTCTGGTTGCATGCTGTCTAACAGAATCACAGATAATCTCCCTAGTAAAGATATTGTAGCCATCCCAGTTCCCAACCCATTTATCATGCCCTTAAAAGCGGAGTCTAAAATGTGCCACTTTGAATATTCAGAGCTCTTGTATCTCAATTTGGAGCAGCTGTCTCAACAGCAGTGAATTCTGGAATGTGCCCCAGTTACCCATTCAGGCAAACCTAATGTTTAAAATCAACTTTAGTTTGAATACAAAGCCATTTAAAACAGACCGCGGATTACAACAAAAGTTTTATGTAGACAAGTTAGCAACGTTTGCCTATGAACATTTTGTTTACACATGGCAATGAGATTAGAACAAATCGAGTGACCCCAGTGCAAACTTGGTTATTTTAATTGATGAGATGCTGTCAATTTTTACTTTCACTGCCAATTAACTGGCCATTTGAACAAATACAATGCTGTTTTCTACCAATATTTCAGCAAGTTATGCAACAATATTGCAAAACATACTGGTGTGTTTAAGTCATTAAAGCAGTACAGCAACGGAATCTGGGCAGCTGAATACAGCAAACTTGTACAATGTTGCACAACCTTATCAGGCACGACCTCTGGTTGAATTCGCAACAAACTACTGCTGTATTTGCAGGCAGGTCCAGGGTCAAGTGGTACCATGCAGTGCCAGAAAGGAGATTAAATTTGAATTGCTTTAAAATGTTCTACTACGGTGCCAATATGTATTTGCTTTCCGGTCAGTAGTTTACTTTTAACATTAAAGCATTCTCTCCGGCTTGAGAACAGTACGCGCCTGCTTCTTTGATTTGCTGGAAAGCTGCCTTTGGGTCGCCCCTCAGAGAATGCACAATCAGGTATGGGCACTTTTAACAGTCCAAAAGAGATTCCCAGAGATCAACATTTTGTTCATTTGACAACTAAGCTGCTTAGCTACACTGAAGATCCACTGGGAAAAAAAAAATGAAGCAGAAGCAACAAAATTTACAATCTCAATTATCAGAAGTTAGGCATTAGTCTTTGACACAAAGTAAACTCAATTATAACCTTACCTACAAAACTAAAATTATTTTGAGGCTCATCTAATGGTGCTATTACCTAATGCACCATCTGGTCTAGCACAGAAACATTTTAACAAAATTCTATATTTGATTGTCAGGATGTGTGAAGTTTGCAGATCTTGGTTAATAGTGGAGAAAAAAGGCAATTTTTCTCTTAATTCCTACTAGAAACCAAATGAAAACAGCAAGCTCTATGATGCTCCCCATTGTCAAGTCACCGACATTTACTGTCTACACTCAAGAAGCTAGCCACTTGGAAGAGGCACTGGAAGGCAACACATGAAACTTGCAACCCAAAGAACTTATTTTCAAGTGATATGACAGTACATAAAACTATTTAAGATTACAATTAGAAACACATTATACTAATTCTACAAAGAGCTCTATTACTGTTGATAAAATGAAGCATGGGTAAGGGCACTGGAATCTCACCTTACACATGGACTAAATGGATAAAGTTAAAAACAAGTCCACTATTTCAGAGTATAATTCTGTGGTAAGGATGGCTTGCAGTTGCGTTGTCCCTGAAAACAAAGCAGCACACTTAACCTAATCAGCAAGAGCATTAGCTTTCCAGCATGCATCCCTCACTTATGCACCAACTGTACTGAGGTTGCATTATTAAATGGTCTCAGTAGGAACTTAACTAGGTCAAATTTCATGATTTTCCATGCTAACGTTTCATTTTCCTTAGATCCATCTTATGCATTATTTGGAGCATCAATGCTACCAATAATATCCATTACTACAGGACACCCCTGTAATTTGAAGTATATGGAAAGGATGCAATTTGTTACATAGCAGTCAGAGATCCTATACATAGACAAGCTCAATCAATGGAACATATTCCATTTCAGTTGACCTCTACTATAGAGTAAGTGGCACATTCCAGTCTCAACAGCTGAAACGTCTAGCAGACGGACAGTCATCTGGGCTCACTGACCAGCTTGCATCTGATAGGTGAAGGATGTGAAATCCTGATCAGAGATACCCCCAATGCTGCCAACCTGCTGAGTTTTTCCAGGTATTTTTCATTTTTTGTTTTGGATTTCCAGCATCCGCAGTTTTTTGTTTTTATACCAGATATGCTCCATGTGCTTTGAACTTCCAACTAGTGAATTAGTATTACAGTACTAACTGGTCCGTCGTAATGACTGTTACGATGTTAGCAAGCCCTGCTGCTGCCTCAAGGTCAGAAATAATGCCCGTTATCCACTTTCCAAACCACAAACACAAAATCAAAATAGTGCAGATGTTGGAAATCTGAAACAAAAAAAATGCTGGACATACTCAGGTCCAGCATTAACTGTGGAGAGAAACAGTTAATGTTTCAGACAGAGTTGGCCTTTCATCAGATTGACCTGATTTCCAGCATTTTGTTTTTTTTATTCCAAATCACAAAGGTTTTTTTTAAACCAGTCTGCAGAAGTTTGCATTCACTGCAATAGGTCCATGTGCAAATCCTCCAACTTTTAACCGGTGCCCCAGTTACTTGCCCAAGCAGCAAAAGCAAGCTTTATAAAATTGGAAGCACCAAGAAATACATCCAGTGTAGATTTAACCTGTCTTCAGTGAAACAATCTATTAATTACTAAGATTAAATCTTCTATTTTAAGTATAGCTGCAGGCAAAAGTCAGGGAAAGATTTGATTCAATTATTGCTACTGTTAAATGGAAGTCTTAGCAATCTTAAAAAGAAACATATTTGGAATCTTTAGGTGATTTATTAGAAAGAAGGAAATGATAGAGCAAATAAACAACTACGTTAGTTCTGTCTTCACAAGGGAAGACACAAAACTTCAGAAATACTAGGGAATCGAGGGTCTAGTGAAAAGGAGGAAATGAAGGAAATTAGTATTATTGAAAAGAAAAAAGCCCTGGAGAAATTAATGGGACCAAAAGCTGTGAGATCCCCAGGGCCTGATAATCTACATCTCAGGGTACTAAAGGAGGCAGCCATGGAAATAGTGGATGTGTTGGTTGTCACCTTCCTAAATTCTGTAGGCTCTGAACCATCCTGGTAGACTGGAGGGTGGCAAACGTAAACTTGCTATTTAAAAAGGGAGGGAGGGAAAATACAGGGAATTACAGACTGGTTAGCCTAGCATCAGTGCTAGGGAAAATGCTAGAGTCTACTAAAAAGGAAGTGGTTACAGGACACTTAGAAAATATCAACAGGATTAGACAAAGTCAACATGGATTTATGAAAGGGAAATAATGTTTGACAAACCTTCTGGAGTTTTTTTGAGGACGTAACTAACAGAATAGAGAAGGGAGAACCAAATGTGGCGTATTCGGATTTCCATAAAGCTTTTGATAAAGTCCCACACAACAAGCTTTTGTGCAAAATTAAAATACATGGGATTGTTAGTGGTATACTGGCATGGATTGAGAACTGGTTAGCAGACAGGAAATAGAGGGCAGGCAGTTGGGTACCACAGGGGTCAGTGCTTGGGCCCCAGCTATTCACAATATATACCAATGATTTGGATGAGGGAACCAAATGTAATATTTCCAAGTTTGCTGATGACGCAAAACTTGGTGGGAATGTGAGCGATGAGGAGGATGTTAAGAAGCTTCAAGGCGATTTAGACAAGGTGAGTGGGCAAATACATTGCAGATTCAGTATAATGTGGATAAGTGTGAAGTTACCCACTTTGGTGGGAAAAGCAGAATGGCAGAGTATTATTGAAATGGTGATAGATTGGGAAATGTTGATGTACAAAGGGACCTGGGTGGCCTTGTACACCAATCACTGAAAGCAAGCATGCAGGTGCAGCAAGCAGTTAAGGTGGCAAATGGTATGTTGGATGCAGGGATGATGTCTCCTCTGGCTGGGGTGGGGGGGGGGGGGGGGGGGGGGGGGTGTCCAGAAGAAAGGGTCACAGTCTCAGGATATGGGGTAAACCACTTAGGACTGAGGTGAGGAGAAATTTCTTCACTCAGAGTGGTGAGCCTGTGGAATTCTCTACCACAGAGGGCTGTGGAGGCCAAGTCACTGAATATATTTAAGGAAACAGATAGATTTCTAGACTCTAAAGGCATCAAGGGATATGGGGAGAGAGTGGGAGTACGACGCTGAGATGGAGGATCAGTCTTGAACATAGTGAATGGCAGAGCAGGCTCAAAGGGCCAAATGATCTACTCCTGCTCCTATCCCTATGTTTCTAGTTCCATCATACAGGAATTTCATTTAATCTTACACCAGGACACCTGCTGACTAACCAAAAAGTAATCTGGAATCACTTTTAAACACACTGGAATTTTCAGGGAAAATAAACTTTGATTTTGTTTAGGGCAAGAAATTGGCCTTTTATGAGCCGATGCATTTTGTTTTAAAGAAAACAAATTGTTTCCTAAAAATAATAATCTTCCTAAAAAGCAAACAGTAGATCTTCAGTACCTTGGCCACAGAGCCAATCTTCATGACTGGTTACCCACCAAAAGATAGCATTATAATCAAACATTTGTTTGCCCAACATCCATGCGTTAGCAGGAGTCACTAAAAAGCAGCAGAATCAATTCTGGCTCAATTCCTTGTTCCTATCCAAGAGCAGAAAGCCACAATTCAAATGGCCGACGTGGCTGAGTCAGCTAACCGACCAGCAGAATCAAATCAGAAGCTTCTGACCGACTTGCATGGCTTAGCCTGCATTAAGTGGCTCAACCCAGCGTTCCAGTTTAGAGCTGAATAATGCTAATACCTCGTGCGTCCCATGAGAGAAATTCATGCGTGCCACATTCATCCCAGCTTTGATCATCTCCTTCAGCGTGTCAACAGATCTGGAAGCAGGCCCTGGGAAAGTAAGTAGCAGGGATTACATCAGTTCCTTCAAATTGGTGACTAATATTGAACTTTCCTCTGACAAATGGCAGGGGGGCACCGTTCATATGGCAGACACCAGACTCCTGAAGCAACTGCTCTACTCTGAATTCGGTCATGGCTCCCAGGAGAGTGGAAACGCTTTAGGGATCTCTTTAAAGCATCCCCTGCAGAGTCAAACAAACCGGTCAACTCATGGGAGACCTAGATTGTGATTGACCAAAACGGAGAAGGCTCATTTGGGAAAGCACCACAGCCAGGCAGACTTTGTCAGGAATGTTCAGGAGGCAAAGTTGAGGCGTTGGAGAGAGCAAACAACTTATCTACCGAATCCTTCAAGTACAACCTGACCTGCATTTGAAACAGTCTGCAGATCGTATATTGGACTTATCATCCATTACAGAACCCAATGAATCAGAATGGAAACAAGTCAGCTTTGATCCCTAGGGACATTCTAAGAGACAATGTGATACCACTACATACTGGAATTCTCAATAAAAAGGCTGATGAGGCAGAGAAGAGAGTCAAATCAGAAGACTGTGGCAGATCCTCTTGGAAAGCCATTGCACCACAGTAACTTTGGAATGCAACTAACAATGAATAAAAAGATAAAAGGTGTGCAACAATTAGGGAAAAGTATCAAAACAGACAGGAATGGATCAATGTGATGCTTTAAAAAAAGTTCAGGTTTTAATTAGGCCACTAGATTAGTAGAACTTTATACTCCAAGGAAAGCATGTTAAGTATTCAACATAAACTAAGGAACAAGAAGTTAGAAAGTCCGTGTTGAAGAAATGGAGCACAACAGCATGCATTACTACACAATTAAACAGAAGCTTCAATAGGAATCAACATATCATGGATAACTGGGATGAAGGAAGGTGCTACAGTGACAGCGCCTCAAAACAGCAAACTCAATCTGCAAAAATCAAATACAAAGATGTAAACCAACTCCTCACCAGACTAACACCAAATCTTAGAAAACATAGTGGTTATTCTGTAATACTAACCGATGGTACATATAATGCCAGTGTTCCGTGCAATTGTTGCTTCAGAATCGATGTCTAACAGACACAGGTGCTCCAGGAAAGTGTCAGCCATGGCAGCATCCAGCTGCTGGTGCTGAATGAAAGCAGTGCCCATTTCGTGCGGGGTTTCTTTTGTGGTTGGCATTGTAGCTGTAGATTCTATCCTGATGTGGAGAGAAAAGAGACAATACTTAGTCTGTGCTGAGCTGTATTTTTCAACACTATTTTTTTTTCCTTAGGCTTGCTATCAATTTTTTTGTCTGATTACTCTTGAAGCCCATGGGACCTTCTCCTATGCTGAAGGTATTTATATATCAATGCAAGTAAAAATGTGCAGGAATCTATTTGAAAGATGATTGCATTATGAAATAAAATTTGTGACCTTCAAGATTAAAAACATGGGGAAGTGAGATTGCGGAGGTCATCCAGAAATTTAGAGGCAGATCTCAATCAATTTTAATAAAGAGTGGCACCCACACCAGCTTTCCATCAGCACCCTTACCCTGGCACTAGGACTACAGACCCCACCCGACTGGTGTGGTGTCCCACATGAAAGTGGCACACTCAAAAGCACTGCATTGTTGGAACGCTGTCCTTCAAATTAAAAGATGATTAAGGTTATTACCTTCACTATTCAAGTGATTCAAATGAAAGTTGAAGATCTGTTGCATAGATGGGAAGTGCGCCCGATATTCAAGACGCTTTTTCTTCCCTCAACTACCAATCATCTATTATGATATGAACTACACGTGCAAAATGGCTGCTGTATTGAAAAAGTTACTTTAAGATAATTCACTGCATGTGGATGACAGCACTGAAATCACTATTCAATGACCCTTCAGGAATTCAGCAAGGGCAAAGTGGAGTTGCTGCTGGCTGCACCAAATTCATGCTTCAATAGGCAATCACACCAAACACACATTAAGAATGTCATTGTAAAGAAATCATTGAATACGTTATGTTTGCTAGCAGTTTTTGTTAATGCCTAATATCCTTCGTTAACAGTACCAGCACCACCAGTTTAATGTAGAACTGACAAGCAAACTTTAAGACAGCAATTATAAACGTAAAGGTCACAACAGCTCCGCAGTGCAGCTGAATACATTAAGCAGCTCGCTTATGTAAAAGCTGTGCTCACAGGATAATCTTTACCAAGGACACACTGACTCCTTATACTGACATGTCTTACTTAAGTATAGAAGGCATCATGGCTTTAAATAGTTGGCAGTACACATTGGTAACCAAGTCTAGCAACTTCCTGAAGTTAGGGCTTTCATTTCACAATAAAATTAAACTAGCATTGTATTTTCAACATTTTTCATTCAACAAGCTCAAGCAAACAGCCATTAACTGCAGTTCAATGATGCCAGCCAGATGTTCTTTCTCTAGCTGCACCTAGTGCTGCCACCCATATATGAAGGATATACTTACCAACACCAGTAGAACAAATCAAATACCTCCATGTGGCAAGAAAATTGGAGGGTAAAAGTTTTGAATAACTTGTATTTATAGAGCTTGTTTAAATGTGAAGGATGTCCATGTTAAACAAGGAAATTGGATACCAAGCCATGGCAGGAGACATTGAGTTAGCCAAAAGCTTGCTTTCAGACCTGCTGGCTGTCAAAGGGGTTTGAATTGGAAAAAAAGTTGGGAAACATTTTTGAAAGCATGGAGCTTAGGAGCCATTTGCAGGACAGTGAAGAGAAAGGTGAAGGGCAAGTGCAACATGTTATGTGCAGGGTTTTAAACAGAAAGTGCATTGAAGCAGTCAGCTCCAGAGGGACAAAGGCACACCTTAGGCTTTCGACAGAGGTCAGGGAAGGCAAAAGAGCAAGTTGCCTTTGTGAAAGGATGTGTGGCTTGATGTCCAGTAGGGTTGAGCAGAACTCAAGATTGAAAAGGAAAGTCCAAAAAACCTATGGACAGGGGGAGAAATGCCAACAGTGGTGAGAGACAGGAGCTGGAGATAACAGCGCTGGTCTTTCCAGAGTTGAACTGGAGAGTTGCAAGACTCATTGAACCAGAGTTCCTGAATTCAAAGTTAACTTGCACTAAGGGTTCAATATGCATCCAATTAAGTCTACAGGCGTTAAAATAAGCTCACCAATTTATTATTTTAGCAGTTAAGCAGCTGTGGATGCCTAACTTTGTGCTGTGAAATTCATATATTCCTTTAATGAACTATTATATAAAAATGTCAGCAATCTGAAAATATCTGGTTGTACGAACTATGCACTAGATTTGTACACAACACAGCTTGATTCTTTTGTGCTCAAGTGTAAGTCACGTTACCAACTCCTATTCTTAAGTCCTCCAGTTTTGGTCCCTCCCTCTGCTGCATTGTTCTGAGGCGCTACCACCAATGGTGGAGCACAGGGAGTGGACTGCGCGGAACTAGATACTTGAATTTCCTAAAACTTGCTCTTTCATCCTTAAAAGGCCTCCTGCAAATCCACTGCATTTCAAATTCTACTACTGCTTAGTATCAGTTTCTCCTCCAAAGTGCCATGGGACATCTTAAAGGGGCTACAGATACAAGATACTGATAGTATAATATTTGCAATATTTCTGAACAGCTCATGACTCTAAACTGGGGAGGGAGGCAGTGGGGTAGTGGTGTTGTCACTGGGCTAGTAACCAGAGACACAGGGCAAATGCTCTGAGGACCCAGGTTCAAATCCCACTACAGCATGGTGGAATTTGAATTAAATAAAAAAAATCTGGAATTTAAAGTCCAATGTCACAAAAACCTATCCGGTTCACTCATTTACTTTAGGAAAGAAAATCTCCATCCTTACCTAGTCTGGCCTACAAATGACTCAGACCCACAGGAGGTGGTTGATCTTAAATGACATATTAGTCAGGATATGGCTGAGTAAGCCACTCAATTGTATGAAATCGGCCAGACCATCTGGCATCAACCTAGGCATCTTTGCCAGCACCTTCCTACAACAGCGCTTTCCTATGCAACGTACCAACAATAAATTAATTTATATATTTTATACTTAATAATGAAAGGCTTAAAGAGAAAACATTACCACCATTTAACTTGCTCTTTCGATTTTTTTTGCATCATTTTTATTGGCACCAATGTTCAACATGTTGCATTTCCTGGAAGGGGAAAGCTGTTAAGAATCCTTCCCCTGCTTAAAATCCCAAGTAATCTTCCCATTTTGTTATTTGCCCACAATAAAGCTCAAAGTACTTTTACTGTCCATCTCCATGTCAACTGCTTTATTTATGGTTTAGCAAAGTCAGCTGGTTTACTTTGATCCCAATTTACAATGGCTTCAATTAAGAGAAAAGGCTCTGAACAGCTTCTTTCCCCCTGACCACCCCCCCCCCCCCCCCCCCCACCCCAACCCTAACCCTCCCCCGAGGTGCTGAAAGACTGCATTCATTTGCACAACAGTTACTACACTTCATGGGCTCAGAAGCACTTTGTATATTTCATAATCTCCGCTTTCCAATGTAAATTCTCTTTGCCTCTTGTGCTACAGCAACTTCCAGGACACTGACCAAAAAAAAGGTGTCAATGGTGAGTCATCTTGCCCAGTTCATGATCCTGCAAGGGAAACCAGGCCCTTGCAGCTATCAGTCAGACAGTGTGGACCAAATTTAGGACTTTCCATACAGGTCTGGCTATGTCACTGCATTTACCTACTGGGGATTCCCCTATACTCCTCCTCAAACCCACAATGGCTGCTAAAGGAAGGAACCATACTCACTTTCCCCACAAGTGGCAGCAGAAACAACTAGTCTGAGGAAGTATCCTTCATGAGCAGGAAAATTTAAGTAACTTGAACTCAATTATGGGGTTACACCCATCAGGAAAGGACACATGGGCTCACTTTTCTCTTGAAAGAAAAAAGTTTGACCTAATAGGGATCAATTATGAAAAGTTGTGTTACAGGTGGAAGAAACTTCTTCACTTAGAGTGAAGAATGTAGAACTCACTACCAGAGAGCAGTTGAGGCAAAGTTGTTTAAAGGGAAACTACAGGGTATGTTCCTTAGCTAGTTTGACACTTCATTGGTGCAAACACCAACATTAACCGATTGGGCCTCATGGTCCATTTGAGTGCATATTCCCCAGAACATTCAGGTCTGATCCTCATATCCATACCTTCAAAAGTAATTTTGAAGGCAGTAACCATAGGTAGGGGAGCTTCACATGTAGACCAAGATTACAGCCCCAAACTCTTAGGGGCAGATAGAGACATTTGTACAGGTTAAAGCAAACTTTTTTAAAAAAAAAATAACACACCCAGGTTATTTATCTGGATAACTGCTAAATAACTGAGACTACTCCTGCTTCAGAACTTGATAGCCATCAAGGTCATGACTAAGGGGACGTATCCTGTGATTCTCCTCCAGACCTCAAAACCAATTTACAAAGGTAGATAAGAAACCTGTGCCCAAGGCCTTAACAGCCAGATGTGACAAAGTCCCAAGGGCATCCCCATATCTAAAGCTACATATCAAGACTGAAGCAAGTAAAACAAATTAGGCAAGCCACTTAGGAGCCAACAGGCACCAAATCTGGCAGGTGCAAGACAAACAGCAGAAAAATAAATGGCAGACTCGAGAGTTTGAAGTTTAGGAAAAGTAGAAGCTAGATTGAGACACTAAAAGGCAAAGTGAAATTTGTGCTTAAGCACCACGTGTCTAGCATTCTGATAATTGAAAGCTATAATCCACAATGCTGCAGCCAATCACAATCACCAAGATGATCAGATTTCATTAAAGGAAACGGTATGTCATATCGATTATGACTAGAGCATTTAACTCAAGAGAAAAGACTCGAGTAGGAGGTAATCATTCTTGAGAACAAGTGTCCCATAAGATTAAGGGACCTTTTTTTGAGATGAGATGCAGGAAGCAGGTCTGCACTCAATCTTAGCATTATAGAGTCCACCTGTACTGGATTCCCAATGGCAAGCAGTCCATGGTTCATAACTGAAGTGTAATTGCAACATGGAATAATGCTTGTTCAACATTTTCTCAGCCAATACATAAAGCATAACTGAACAAAAAGCTCAACATTTACCTCATTAGAATTAACAAGACTGATACAATTTTTTAATATTAGTAAACATGGATTAATCTGATACCAGACAAAAAGCTTAAGGTAAATTTGGACTTCCAAGCTCACGGGAAGATGGGAAAATTCTGCGCAGCGTGTGTCACTGCGCGCAAGCGTTAATCTAAACTCAATTCTGTTTAAAATGCTCTGATGCAGAGAGTTGCTTTTCTGATTGGGGGAGGGGACAAAGGATAGAAGGAGAAACGTGGCTTTCTGAACAAAGTGCCAGCTGAAAGCAAACGTCTAATATATAATTCCGTATTAAAACAAAACAGGACGGTAAGGACACATCAAGGTCGTTAGTTTTGAGACAGTTTTGGACCAAGGACGCCCACTGGGAAAATAGAAGCCGTCAATCCGAAATGTTAACGCTCCTCTCTCCTCAAATGCTGAGTGCTTCCAGCATTTCATTTTTTTTTAATGCGCCATTAAATTCGGTGAAGTAGAAATCACAGAAAACAGAATCGGCAAATCAACCTTCAATACGATAAATAGGACAAGCAACAATGGTTGGATGTGCAGATTAGAGGTGCCCCTCTATGCAGCACTAATCCAGGTGCTGGGCAGTCACGTCCTAGTAGCACTGAGTGTACGTGCTGTCTGCCTCGCATCCCATACCCTGACTCAGGAAAGGAGTGCGGAAAGAATTAGTTATATAAAAAAAATTGCATTACGAGTAAGCGACAGGATAAGCGGGTAATCATTCCGAAAAAATCACTGGAAAAAAAAACACCGACTCGAAACGTGGAGAGAATCCGAAACCTCAAATGACGCAGTTAAAATTCATTGTGAAATTTCATATGGGAGTGGGGGGGGGGGGGGATTTTTCAGTAAACGGAACCGCTTCTCTTGCCCAATCAAACGGAGTTTAATATTCGGGTGAGGATGCGTTTGAAAATGCAGAATGGACCGCAAGGCGACTGCTGCAAGACTTCCCATGTCATAACTCAATGAGTGAAGCATTTACAAACTCCTTTCCATTTCCCCCACCCCACACAAAACACACACAAATGCAACATCCTGGGTCCCTGGGATTATTAGGACAAATGCTGCTAAACAAGCTGCAATCTGCCGGCTGACACTGTACCTTCTGAAGGCGCAAAAGGAAGGGGAATAATTTAAACTGAAAGTGCATTTTAATTTAACTAGATGGAGCGACCAGGGAAAGACTAGCACTTAGAATAAGACAACCATGTGCCAAGAAAACAGGTAAGTTTAACCTTCAAACAAAAAAGAGGCAGGATCATCGTGGCTTTCAAAGGGGAGTGGAAAAAAAAACACCTTTGGGGGGAAAACATGCACGTTTACAGGGGGAAAGGGATTGCGTAGACGCGGATTGCCTCCTCCTGTGCTGCAACCATTCTGTGGTATAATTAATCTTTGCCGGGGGTGTTCGGTCTGTGAAACATCTGCGTTTAGAAAAAGGTCTGCTCGACTTTCCACGTTTTACACAAACTCTCTGGGTCACTTCAGGTGATCAAAAACACCGATTAGATTAAAACAGAGTTATTACAAGAGTCACAAGATTAAGATATATATATATATCTCCATAATAAAGGTAGTCGGATAATTCGATATCAAAGGCGAATCGGATGAATGTCTTGCCACATGAGTATCAGATATTTGCTGGCCACGAGGAATCATTACTGCCTCCTTCAGTGTGGGCAAAGGATATATCTATCCTACTTTGTTACTGGAGATTAAAATTAACTCCACTCTCAACTAACAATCTTGCAAATGCAAAGATTTGGAAGCAACCAGATCACAATCCAGACAGAGTTAGCGGCTTTGGAGGACCAGCTAGAGGGGAATCTGAGCCCCAATAAAACCTGGATGCAAATTAAATTTGAAATGAAGTGCTGCATAAGGGGAAAGAAAAACGAGCAAACATGCACCTATTCCAAGGGCAATCCAGTATGATACATTTCACCTCTCTCCCCTGTCCTCTGAAAATCGAGGACCAACCGGTTACTATTCAATTAGAAGCATCAGATGGAGAAACAAAACACACAAGGACAGCCGTTACCCCAAATTGCATTAAAAACACTTTATAATTTCGAATTTTAAGGGGAGACATGCGGCAGGACACTTAGCAGGTCCGCCTACGTGCGAGAATTGTGCCGCATTATGAGGGGTAGCGAGGAAGAAATCGCCCTTCACACGGGAAAAGCGCAACTTTAAGGGCAAGAAACAAAGGCAATTTTAAGAGGAAGGGGGATAAGTTGATGAATTTAAGGCAATTTTAAGAGGAAGGGGATAAATTGATGAATTTAAGGCAATTTTAAGATGGAAGGGGGGATAAGTTGATGAATTTAAGGCAATTTTAAGATGAAGGGGGGTAAGTGGATGAATTTAAGGCAATTTTAAGATGATGGGGGTAAGTGGATGAACTTAAGGCAATTTTAAGATGAAGGGGGTAAGTGGATGAATTTAAGGCAATTGTAAGATGAAGGGGGGTAAGTGGATGAATTTAAGGCAATTGTAAGATAAGGGGGGTAAGTGGATGAATTTAAGGCAATTGTAAGATGAAGGGGGGTAAGTGGATGAATTTAAGGCGATTTTAAGATGAGGGGGGTAAGTGGATGAATTTAAGGCAATTTTAAGATGAAGGGGGATAAATTGATGAATTTAAGGCGATTTTAAGAGAAAGGGGGGTAAGTGGATGAATTTAAGGCAATTTTAAGAGGGGGGTAAGTGGATGAATTTAAGACAATTTTAAGATGAAGGGGGATAAGTTGATGAATTTAAGGCGATTTTAAGATGAAGGGGGGTAAGTGGATGAATTTAAGGCAATTTTAAGATGAAGGGGGGTAAGTGGATGAATTTAAGGCAATTTTAAGATGAAGGGGGATAAATTGATGAATTTAAGGCGATTTTAAGAGAAAGGGGGGTAAGTGGATGAATTTAAGGCAATTTTAAGAGGGGGGTAAGTGGATGAATTTAAGACAATTTTAAGATGAAGGGGGATAAGTTGATGAATTTAAGGCGATTTTAAGAGGAAGGGGGGTAAGTGGATGAATTTAAGGCGATTTTAAGATGATGGGGGTAAGTTGATGAATTTAAGGCGATTTTAAGGTGATGGGGGGGGGTAAGTTGATGAATTTAAGGCAATTTTAAGAGGGGGAGGAGAAAAGAAAACAATTTTAAGCCAGGGCTGATGATGGGGTTGGTTTTAGGGCTGTTTGGAATCTATGCCTGGGATCTAATGGGAGAGATAGGGGAAGGGGCTCAGGGAACGCCTGGTGCCCGGAGGGGGAGGGGCGGGTGTGGTGCCCGGGGCCTAGAGCTGGGTCAAGGGCGCCGCTCCCCCTAACTCAGCCGCCCCTCAGCGAGGACCCGGGGGATCGTGGGGTGGGAATGGGAATAAGAAACCCCCCCCCCCCATCCTCCCTGCACCACACCCCACCCCACCCCCCCTCCCCTCATCTTCCCTCCGCCCCGCCGTAACTCGAACAAACCTGACCGAGGTTAGACCAGATCCTCCAACAAAACGCCTTCCTGCCCGCGCCTCCTCCTCATATAAACTGCGGGAGCCTCTGCACGCCCGCCAGCCGCACTGTGGCGCTCCGCTGGAGGACCGACCGCTTCACCCTCGGAGGACCTGCCTGTTCCGTATCCATCCGCCAGCGGCGCTCACTGTACCCCCGGCCCCGCCCCCACGCCCGTGTCCAAGGCCCCAGGCCCCGCCCCCCTGCCCCCGGCCCCACCCCCCGCGCCAAAGCAACCGCTCGCAAGTGCCCTACGCCGGAGGACCGACCTCATCACTCTCGGAGGACCGACCCCCCCCCCCCCCCCCCACCCCACCCACCCAACCAACCAACCTACCTACAGCTGCCATCCAGCGCCGGGCTGGTAAAGCGCCTTGCGCCCCTTTCGCACCCTCCCGGTTTGGGTCTGAAAGCGGTGGCCAGGCAGGCGGCAACGGCCCCAGTGCAGGCGCACTACTTTCCCTGGTGGATGGATTTTTTTCAGTGCTGGGCGGTGACGCAGGCGCCAGCCAATAGGAGCAGCCGCACTGGGGCTGCATGTGACAAGGTGCAGACAGAGGAAGTAACAATTGTCTCTGAGTTTAGCAGGAGCAGCTCCAACCTGACTCTTCAGAATTGCTGCTTCTCACTAAAATTGTTATATTTGTGTTATTTTCCATTCCCTAAAACAATTGCAGCAGCTTAAGCTTAAATGAACTGACCATTCAAATTGCACCCCCTCCCCCTCCCCCCCCCCCCCAAACATGACTTTTGTCAGCACCCTGCTGATTTTTTTTAAAAAAAATCTATTTAACATCACTGGGCTTCCCAACAAGTTGTTGCTTTACCTTTAAGTGACATGTCCCTCGACTGAGATTGGGAGGAATCACTTCACTCAAAATCATGAGCTGCTCGCTCGGAGAGCCGGCGCCGGCACCATGGGCCAAGTTGCCTCCTGCGCCATAACAGTTCCGCGGGCCTGCGAATCTTTGCAGTCCCCAGTCCCAGAGGGTTGTGGATTCACAGAGTCACAGATCAGTTGCGGTGCAGAAGGAGGCCATTCAGCCCGTCATGTCTGCACCAGCTCTGTGCGTCAGCAATTAACATTTTCCCCATAACCCTGCATATTCTTTTTCTTTAGATAACAGTCGAATTCCCTTTTGAATGCTTCAGTTGAAATTGCCTCCACCGCACTCTTGGGAAGTGCATTCCGGATCTCAATCACTCGTGTGAAAAATATTTTCCTCATGTCACTTTTGCTTCTTTTTTCAATTACTTTAAATCTGCCCATTGGGTGTTTAAATCACCGATCCCTGACCTTCTATTTTGCTCCAGCCTCTCTTAAACAGTATAAAATCCATCACGTTTCTACCTTGCTTTAGTTCTGAAGAAGAATCATACACACTCAAAATGTTAACTGTTTCTCTCTCCACAGATGCTGCCAGACCTGCTGAGGTTTTCCAGCATTTTCTGTTTTTACTTTAAATCTGCCCTCCTCCTGTTCTCAATCCTTTCATGAGTGGATGCTCCATTGTTGAATACATTTAAGGCTGAGATAGATTCTTGGTCTCTCAGGGAATCAAGGGATATGGGGAGCGGATGGGAAAGTATTGTTGTAATGTAAAGGTGTTTGGCAGAGCAAGGATTAATGTGGACTGGAGAATATCACCGTCCACAGTATGTATAGTGTCACATGTATAAAGCTGAGACAACAGTCTAAGAAGAACACTCTGGAATCATCCCGCATGGAGATAACAGCACTATGCATGACCATACCTTGGATCTGTAAATGGTTAAAGACTAACAATAAATGGTGCATGTTTGAATATACAAATCTGAAGATCTCACCGTTGAGATATCACCGTGCACCATATTACAACATGGTTGGCAGCAGTGCGATATCAGTGCTATCAGCATATTACAACAGGAGCTGGGTCAAAGGAGCAGACATTATGGGGGTTGGGGTCTCATGGATGAAATGTGTGTGGTGATGGCCCAAGAGGAGGTAGGGTAGAAAGTAGAGAAAGATGCAGGATCTAATATAGGGCAGGGGGAGCCAGGATAGTTTAAAAATCTGATGTGCATATTCAGTATTTCCTCAGTACCTAACTGCAATTTCTTTCAGATTTTTACACTGCCTGAAGCTTGCAAATAAATCCAATACAATAGCGTGGAAGAACCTGCATTTGTACAGCCTTTTTCGTGTCCTTATGACATCTCAAAGCTTTTCACAACCAACAAATTACCTTTTGCTGTTGTGTCTGCCAACCTAGCAGCCAGTTTGTGTGAGTGAAATTCATTAACAAACGACACTGAGACATACGAAGCACCACAAATTTGCCCGGAAATTTGTCCGTGCTAAGTCATGCTGAAAATATTGGGGGTAAGAGAAGAAAAAAGATTAAACTATTTTAGTAGATTAATTGTGATTTGATTGAAGCTTTCAAAGAATTAAGGGGGTCAGATAGAAAGAAACTATTTCTGGTCTTTGGAAAGGAGTCTAGACCAGGGGAGCCACTGTTTAAAAATTAGAGATAGATCTTTCAGGAGTGAAATTAGGCAACATTTCTACACAAAAAGAATTGTAGGGGTTTGGAAGTCTCTTCTGAAAACAGCAATTGATGCTAGATCAATTGTTAATTTTAAATCAGAGGTTAACAGATATTTGATAACCAAAACTGTCAAAGGTTATGAGACAAAGGCAAGAATTTGGAGTTAGGTCACAAATTAGCCATGATATCATGGCATGGTGGAACAGACTCAATAGGCTAAACACCCTCCTTCTTTTCCTATGTAACTCTGGTGATTCATTGCTACAGTTCCAAGTAGCATTTTTGACACATAAGAAATAGGAGCAGGAGTAGACCACTTGGCCATTGAGCCTGCTCCACCATTCAATACGATCATGGCTGATTTTGTGCTTCAACTCCATTTTCTGCCCGCTTATCATTTCCTTTAATTTCCTGACAGACCAAAAATCTGTCTATCCCGGCCTTAAATATATTCAATAATGGAGCATCCACAACCCTCTGGGGCAGAGAATTCCAAAGGTTCAGAACCCTTTGAGTGAAGAAATTTCTCCTCATCTCAGTCCTAAATGATCTTCCCCTTACCCTGAGACTGTGCCCCCGTGTTTTAGATTCCCCGACCAATGGAAACAATTTCACAACATCCACCCTATCAAGCCCATTCAGAATTTTGTAAGTTTCAATGAGATCACCTCTTATTTTTTTAAACTCCAGAGAATATAAGCCCAATTTACTCAGTCTCTCATCACAGGACAACCCTTACATCCCAGGAACAAATTTAGCAAACCTTTGCTATATCACCTCCAATGCAAGTATATCCTTTCTTAAATGTGGAGACCAAAGCGGCACACTGTACAACTGTAGCAAGTCTCCATTATTCTTGTACTCCAATCCATTTGCAGTGAACTTAGCATAACACTATGGAAAACCTGACCAAAGATTTTTTTAAACCCTTTCAGTGATTAAATTGGCAGTTGATTAATACAATCAAAACATTGGTAAGGTTACTTTGTTTACTTATTTCAAATATGTTATGAATCTAGTTAATGCTTTTTTATAGCTGCATAGAACAGCCACCATTGCAGATTTCCCCCCATTCCCTTTCTATGGTATCTGTTGCTTGGGTACTGTTCCTTAGATTCTGGAAGCTCTCTGGTACCTTTCACTATTGTTCATCTGTTAGCTTAAAAAGTAATGGTCAGTTGGCTATTTAACTGCAGACACATTAGATTTTTTTTCATCCTATTACCCATAGACACAAACACACTCTATCGTCACATAATAATCCGAAGTGAGAACCTTGGCTAATTTTCATCTTTCTGTAGCCAACAGTAGCATCCCAAATACTGCCCCAGCTAAGATCAGTTGGCTACACACAGACCAAGAATTGTATTTGAGTTTGTCTGTCACAGAAGGGGGTTCTCATCAATATAAATGTAAAGGAAACTATTCCTTTAGCTGTTACCCAGAGCAGAAGGATTTTACAGGATTTACAGTCCTTTCCATAATTTTAAAGATTAAGTGACCATTATTGTGAACCAACTAGGGGGGTTCACACTAATGGTCACTTAATCTTTAAAATTATGGAACCTAAGGGTTGTGCGAGCATCCCTGAAGGTTCCGCTCAATTTTCAGATCATTTCAAAGTTGTACCAAATTTTTCAAATTATCAAGATATATTGTTCTCACAATTAATGAAAAATAATTGTTTTTTCATTTTCATTCATTCGTTCAATAGTGTTTTACTTTGTAATTACTTCTGTTTTATAATATAGATACACGTTGGAAGCAGGAGAGGGAGAGAGGGTTGGGGTTCCCCAGAATTTCACAATATATTGTAAGATTCCTTGAGCAAAAAAAAAGGTTGGAAACCTTGGTGTGAATGCTGTAACTTTGATTAAACACTGAAGATTATTTCAAATTCACAGGCATGCATATTCTAAGGATAGAAGATGACAGCAACAGCTGAGTCACTCCAGTACCGTGGGTATTACATTTCCAGAATGTCAAAGCTATTTGCATAGTTCCACCATATCATCTCACAATAAGCAGACTCATATCTATCTTCAAATCATTGGGAAAATATGGCTTTCTGTACTATTTTAAATATGTTACATTTTGGTTCACTGCGAGAACATATTTCAATGCGAATAGGTTACAGATAGGTGTTGGATAATAAACGTGTATTAACAATGCCTTAGTAATTCAGTAAAGTAAATGTCACCAGTTCAAACCATTGCACTAAGACACCAAAGGACAGCTTAGCATTAGGAAAATGCTGGGACCCATTCTTCTATCTCTTTACTTTGTTAAATCGCTGCGTCAGAGAGGAAGCGAATGCAGCAATTGCATTTAAAACATCAGGAAGTGGGAAAAGAAAGCACAGAAACACTGCCTAGCAGAACCGAAAAATAATCCCCCATCAAAGCGATTTGGGTTTAGGCCCAGTCGTGACATAGCACAGAGCGGCAGGATATGGCCGATGGAACACAGGAACAGGAGTAAGAAATTCAACTCCTCGAGCTCTTCCACTATTCAGTTAGGTCACGGTTGATCTGTATCTTAATTCAATTGACTCTTGTTTCCTTAACCCTTAATACCTTTCCTAACAAAAACCTGTCAATCTTGGTTTTGACATGTTTAGTTGATCGCTCCTCCCCTGCCCTGACCCTCCCCCACCACCCCTTTCATCCTGCCCCAGAGTGAAAACAGCTTTTCGGAAGAGAGAGAATTGAAGCTTGCAATTCTACATAATGCAAAATCTCAGTGTGAGTTACATAGTCATTAAGGAGGCATTAAGCAGAGCTTTAAAGAAAATATGAGATATATATAAATCCAAGTCCACGCTTTTTACCTTGTCAGCTATTCCAAATGCGGAATCTGTCAAAAGCAGTAGGTCATTAGAAAATGTGCAGTCATTAGCTTTTACCAAATACCATCCAGATCCTGCGAGTCGTGCTTTTTAGAATTTGGCCTGTTTTCGCTGCAGCGCCGTTAGCACCTGATAAAAGGGCAGCGATCTGAAACCTTAACTTTTGGGCAAAATTTTTTTGTCCCGTGGGCGGGCGCACACCTGACCTGAACGGGAGTGAAATTGTGCGCGAAGACGTCGGGCGAGCATCCCGATCTTTCGGGACCCTCGCGATCTTTTGGTCGGCAGATGCACGCGAGAGAGGTAGCAGTGCAACCGCCGACAATTAAGAGGCCTATTAGGGCCCTGAGGCAATTAATTAATTTGTATTTTTCGCTGCCCTTCCAACCGTTTGGCTGGCGGTCGGGTGAACAGACCAGGCGGCCTTTGCATTTTTTACAAAACCTCATCCATGGGCAGGGTGAGGTTTCCAACAGTTACTAAATAAAACATTAAAAACATTTTAAAATCAGTTTTTACATGTCCCTCTTCATATGACTGAGCCACATGTGGAGACATGTTTATACATAACTTGTAAAATTTTTATTTTTGTATTTATAAGTTCTTTGCCTTCAGGGAGCTTTCATGTGCACGCTCCCGCGCATGCGCAGACTTCAGCGTTCGCACCCCACCCACCCTCCCAACCCCGGCGGCCCTGAGCGTTTCAGCATGTCCAGTCGTGGTCGGGGCCTGATCATGGGCAGCGGGTCCATTTCGTGGCCGCTTCAGGGCCTGCTCACCGCACCTGCCAGACAAGGGCTAAATCCTGCCCTTTGTTTCTCTCCCACTGCAGGGAGCAAAAAAAAAATCTAAGCTAAAACTTCAGTGCAGTGCTGAGGGAGTGTCATATTGCCTGAGGTGCCATTTTTTGCATGACACATTAAGCTGAGGCCTCATCTGCTCCCTTGGTGGGTGTAACCGGTCCCATTTTAACATTCCTCAGAAGAACAGGGGAGATATTCCCGTACAAAAACAGAATTATCTGGAAAAACTCAGCAAGTCTGGCAGCGTCGGTGGAGAAGAAAAGAGTTGACGTTTCGAGTCCTCGTGACCCTTCCACAGAACTGATATTCCCATATCCTGATATTCCCATATCCTGGCCTGTAGTTATCCCTCAATCAACACCACAAAAAAAGATTTTCTGGTCATTATCAGGTTGCTGTTCATGGGAGCTTGCTGTGCATACATTGGTTGCTGCAATACTAACAACAGTGACTGCACTTCAAAAGTACCTCAATGCCTACAGAGCACTTTGAGAAGTCCTGAGGACGTGAAAGGCACCACATAAATGCAAATCTTTTTCCTCCACAGATGTTACCTGGCCCAGCGAGGACGTTCCCTCTAAGATGTGCGGGAGCACTTTTGTGCAGCAATCTGAAATGTACCATGCATTGAAATAAACAGGCCGCTCTCAGGTTTGTCAGTTAGTCAGCAGAAATTTCCAGTGTTATGTAGGTCATTGTCTGTTAAAACGTAAGGTGCCTGAGGACAAAAAGTAGTGCTCGGAGTCAGGTGGTTTTATAGTCTGTCCAGTACTAAGAGAATGTAGACGGAATGCTGAGGGTCTCCATGATGTTCTGTTTGCAGTTAACAATCCCAGCAACCAGAATATTTTGCTTTTATGTTCACCGATATCAGCCTGTATTTGCAAGAATAAAGCTTATCTTTGGAAATAAACAGTCAGTACCTTAAAGCATTTTGGCACGTAAGTGGCTTAATCCATTCTTTCTGTCACTGCTGTTCACATGAGCCTCCTGGCATGAATAGGTGGAATCAATTTATGCTGTTCATCCTTTCTCCATTCATCCCAGTTACAAAGCAGTATCATTGCAAGTGAGATACACATTGAGGTCGTCTTCAGGCATCAATGGGGTCAATCCTCAGCTCGTGAGAATTTTCCACCACCCATTGTTTTATCTGCAAACATTGTGCATCAAGGGAAACCGCTCACCCTTAGATAACAGATCAATTCTTCCTGGAAAAGCCACCAACATGCATGTCTCACTCACACCCTGGGCAAAATATTTTCACAAAGGGTTCTTCCATTGCTGCTCAAATGACCCTCCCTTCACAAAGGCAAGCACTTGGCTGATGTCACTGAATAAGATCATAGTGGACCATGCCAACCTTGCCTTCTTTAAAAAGCAAACCTCACTCTTTTGCTTGCTGCCCATCCCCATTCTGCATCTGGGAGCAGGTCGCCTCTTTACCAATGCCAAGCGTTCTTCTATCATTCCTTTATAAAAACAAAAAGAACTGCGGATGCTGGAAATCCGAAACAAAAACAAAAACAGAATTACCTGGAAAAACTCAGCAGGTCTGGCAGCGTCGGCGGAGAAGAAAAGAGTTGACGTTTCGAGTCCTCATGACCCTTCGACAGAACTTGAGTTCGAGTCCAAGAAAGAGTTGAAATATAAGCTGGTTTAAGGTGTGTGTGTGGGGGGCAGAGAGAGAGAGAGAGAGAGAGAGAAGTGGAGTGGGGGTGTGGTTGTAGGGACAAACAAGCAGTCTTGTTTGTCCCTACAACCACACCCCCACTCCACTTCTCTCTCTCTCTATCTCCACCCCCCACACACACACCTTAAACCAGCTTATATTTCAACTATTTCTTGGACTTGAACTCAAGTTCTGTCGAAGGGTCATGAGGACTCGAAACGTCAACTCTTTTCTTCTCCGCCGATGCTGCCAGACCTGCTGAGTTTTTCCAGGTAATTCTGTTTTTGTTTTTGCTTCTATCATTCCTGTTTGGTTGCTGAAACCTCCTTTTCGAACAGTGGGGCCACCTCCTGGTTTCCAGTCAAAAAGTTACATCTTTGCACTGCACAGCGCATTGACACCATCATGAACCCCCACAGGTGTGCCTTGTTTTATCAGGTGTCTCTTCAGCTACTGCAGCCGCTTAGCAAACAGGTAAGGGTGAGGTGTCAATACATCTTATCGCTTGCGCTGCAACCAAAAACCCCTAGTTAGTTCAACATTTAAATTTCTATTGATGATGGTCAGAAGCATGACATGGGTTTGTTCAGTTGTCAGATTAATCTTAAGACCCAAGGTCAGTTTGCTTCACTAACTGATCACACTAAATCTTTTCCTTCCGGGTACACTGGCATCATACAAATTAATAGGTAACTTTTTTCTCTTGTTATTTTCCAATGATTTGTTTGCGATTTTGTTAATAATTTAATTCTTAGCTACACTGGTAGAGTTTCCTCTCCAATTTCGTTGTTTCGAATTTGCCTTCCATAATGCACAACTATTCTTTCATTTCTTTAACTGTGCCTTTAAATTAATTGAACTAGGTTTTAATTGGGATAAAGCACAATTCCTGATCACAGTAATGTACCTTGAGTCCACTCCAGGATTTCAGCACATTATTCAAGTTGACACTCCAGCACAATACTGCGAAAGGGCTTATTGAGGGGGAAATTTGAGGTTCTATTTGTCTGCTCCAGTGAGTTGCGTGCACATAAAAGATCCCACAGCAGTATTTGAAAAGTGAGGCCCGCTCTGGCTAACTTTCGTCCTTTGATCAACACCACCAAAAGTAGACTAATTTTCTGTTTGTTGGATCTTACTGTGCACAAATAAGCTACTCCGTTAACCTACATAATTACACTTGAAACCTCAACCTTCTGGCTCTGAGCCAACCAGTTCTGGGCAATGCTATAAGTAGTCTTGGTGCCTTATGTTCAGAAGTGTGTCCGGACTTTCTCACTATCCAATTAAATAACGCAGAAAGGAAACACATATTATGTCTTGTGATTTGAAATGGGTACTTTGTCTTTCCTAATTTTGTTTAATTTATTTTTTTCATGGGATATGTGCGTCACTTAGGGGGAGGTGATGTCTTAGTGGTGTTGTCACTGGACTAGTAATCCAGAGACCCAGGGTACTTCTCTGGGGACCAAGGCTTGACTCCTACCACGGCAGATAGAATTCAATAAAAATCTGGAATAAAAGTCTACTGCTGACCATGAAACCGTTGTCGATTGTTGTAAAAACCCGTCTGGTTCACTAATGTGCATTAGAGAAGGAAATTTGCTGTCCTTACCAGGCCTGGCCTACATGTGACTCCAGACCCACAGCAATGTGGTTGGCCGAAAGAGGCCATGATAGATCATCCACTTGGTATTTTGGCTGAAGATTCTTGCAAATACTTTAGCCTTTTCTTTTGTATGAATTTGTTTGAGCTAGAGCTGTGAGATGTAGCTGCTGAGCTGTGGCTCTGGGCTGGGAGAAGATGCGATTTGAATCAGCCATCCAGTCAAGCCAGATAAGTCTTGTCCTGTTCCATTTCAAGTCTTGAATTTCCACAGCAGAGTGGAAGACTGTTATAAATCATATGGTATGCCTTTATTAGTGCTGCCACAGTGTGCCTTGGGTAATATTACTGGATGTTTATACTTAAACATCTATAAGGAACTGTTGCCTGGAAGGTGTTTACTTGTAGATCTGACCAAGTAAGAGAGTCTTTTTGGGGGATTGTGTTTTTTAAGACTAATCTCAAATGCGCAACTGTGACCTGCGATGCCATGGCATACAAGGCTGTGGGCCTAGTGCTGGAAAATGGGATTAGATTGGTTAGGCACTTGTTTGACCGGTGCAGACTCGATGGGCCGAAGGGTCTTTTTCTGTGCTGTAGACCTCTAACAGTCTATGACTCTGTGACTCTTAAATACCTGCAGCAGCTCAAGAAGGCAGCTCGCTATCACATTCTCAAGGGCAATTAGGATGGGGCAACAAATTCTGGCCTGGCCAGCGATGCCCACATCCCATTCCATGAATGAATTTTTAAAAACTGGCAATGCCCCTTTGAAGGCAGTTAAGAGTCAACCACATTGCTGTGAGTCTGGAGTCACATGTAGGCCAGACCAGGTAAGGATGGCAGATTTCCTTCCCTAAAGGACATCAGGGAACCAGCTGGGTTTTAATGAGGATTACTGAGATTAGCTTTAATTCCAGATTTTTTGATTAATTAATTGAATTTAAATTCCACCACCAGCTGCCATGGTGGAATCTGAACCCACGTTCCAAAATATTAACCTGAATTATTAGTCCAGTGACATTACCACTATGCCACCACTTTCCCCTTAATGCCTGCTTCCAAAAACTTTCAGAAGGCAGACTGAAGGAATTTCATGAGTCAAGATGACAATTTAATTGTTAAACTGCTTAGTTTTATGGACAGGAAGTGAGTGTACAGAATAATATTTATAATTGAGTCACACCCTGATTCCACTAACTGCAGCACCCACTTCAAGAAGAAGAATGAAAACAGGCCATACTATCTCTATTATCAGGCTCGCTTCATCTTACCTGCTCAATGTTTGTTTCTGGGCTCAGGCTGGGTGAGCTTCCCCTGTGTTCTGCCAGTTTTCCAATCAAAGAACTAACTGTTAGGCTGACCACCCATGCAGCTTTATCCTTTCCTTTTGTCTTCCCAGCCAGATGGTGGGCTGTCCCTCTGACTCTTTCCCCAACCAATGACTCACAGCCGTCTGTCAATAAAAGCAAACCTCTCCACCCACTCCTGGAACACAGACTGAAAGAAAACATGCATTTCTGACATTGAGTAAAACAGAAACAGAATTACCTGGAAAAACTCAGCAGGTCTGGCAGCATCGGCGGAGAAGAAAAGAGTTGACGTTTCAAGTCCTCATGACCCTTCCACAGAACTGAGCGAATATAAGGAGAGGGGTGAAATATCAGAGTGCAGTAAGTTCAGAGAGAGAGAGATTAGAATGAGTGAGAGGAGCAGAGAAATTGAGACCACTAATGTCGCGCCAACAGTTCTCAATGTAAAGATCAAGAGAAGGTAAGAATCCAGAGGGAGGGGTCCAGGTGGAGGGAGAATATTGGAGGTGGATAAAAGGATCCGTTGAACAGGGAGAGGACTCCTGCCCAAAGAAGTGAGCCCGGAGACGAAGACGGCGGAAGAAGAGTTCAGCATCATGCCGAGCCCGAAATTCATTGAGGTGAGGGCGTAAGGGTATGAAACTAATTCCTTTGCTAAGCACTGAATGTTCAGCATTGGAGAGGGGAAGATCAGGGGGTATAGTGAATACACGGCTGGGGCTGGGATTGGAAGATGGGGTGGGGACGGAGGGACAGGCAGGGGTGGAGGGTCCTAGATGGGTGTTGGTGTCGATGAGTTGTTGGAGCTTGCGTTCCTTAGCACTTGAGAGAAAGAGAAAAAGTTTCTTGTTGAGGTATCGGATGAGACGAAGAATAAAATGAAACTGGGGGCACGCGCAGCTTTGAAAAAGGGTACAGCGGTGCTGCTGGAGGGAGAGGCCGAGTGTGTTCATATGGCGGCGCATGGCACTGTGTGTGGATCTCAGAATGTGACGGGAACAGCAGTACGAGAAACGTTTTATATCCCGGAGATACCTGTAATCCTGGGTGGGTTCGAAACATGAGGGGTGGAATTTCAGTTGAAATCCACATGGGGTAAGTCGGAGACGGAGACAGTCACTGAGAAAGGAGATATGGCTGTGAAAGCGGGTTTTAATAAACACCTTGTCAAACACCAGGAGAGAAATGGAAAGTAATGAAGGTGAGCAAGGCAAAAGAGAGATACGGAAATCTTGTCGCAGAGACGAACAGAACTTCTTCAAGGTAGGCATTTCTTGAAGAGCAGTGACAGTCAATTAAACACAGAGATAAAAACAAAAAAACTGCAGATGCTGGAAATCCACCCCTTCCTTGGATTCAACTAATTCTGTTGAAGGGTCATGAGGACTCGAAATGTCAACTCTTTTCTTCTCTGCCGATGCTGCCAGACCTGCTGAGTTTTTCCGGGTGAAATATAAGCTGGTTTAAGGTTGGGGGGGGGTGGGTGGAGGGGGGAGGGAAGGGCGGGGTGGGTGGGGGTGATGTGGTTGTAGGGACAAGCAAGCAGTGATAGGAGCAGATAATCAAAAGATGTCACAGACAAAAGAACAAAAGAACACAGAGGTGTTGAAGGTGGTGATATTATCTAACGAATGTGCTAATTAGAAATGGATGGTAGGGCACTCATTCTTAATTAGCACATTCGTTTAGATAATATCACTACCTTCAACACCTGTGTTCGTTTGTTCTTCTGTCTGTGACATCTTTTGATTATCTGCTCCTATCACTGCTTGCTTGTCCCTACAACTACACCACCCCTTCCCCGCCATTCTTTTCCCCCCACCTTAAACCAGCTTATATTTCACCCCTCTCCTTATATTCACTCAGTTCTGTGGAAGGGTCACGAGGACTCGAAACGTCAACTCTTTTCTTTTCTGCCGATGCTGCCAGACCTGTTGAGTTTTTCCAGGTAATTCTGTTTTTGTTTTGGATTTCCAGCATCCGCAGTTTTTTGTTTTTTTTCTCATTGAGTAAAACAGACCACCACCATAATGCATCAGGTTGAGATAGTTTTGGAGAGCCTTAACACTCTACAAACCGCTTCTTCTGACTTTAATACACATTTTCAATGCCTCCAACTTTTAAAAGTGCAAAGCCAACACATTAAAACACTTCAACATAACTCAATCTAGATCTTTTCTGTGAAGAAAACAGTGAAAATAAATCCGAAGACACCAAACTCCCATTTTCATGCTGAATCATATACAGGTCACAAAGACCCTCTGAGGAGGGTCATAAATCACCTTGGAAGTCCCTACCTATTGCTGTGGGTGCACATCCCCACCCTACAAGGCAGTGGTTGAGTGCAGCTGGGACGTTGAAGTCAATGGAATGGATTTGCCTACCCTCCGCTAGGAAGAAGCAGACGCGGGACAGCAACAAAGATAGAGGGCTTCCGCCTCCCTCCCCGACTCTGCTGCCATTCCCAAGGATGGAGGGTGACCAGAGTCGGGCAGAAAAGCCAGGTGGGAAAGTAGAGTTGCCCACTTGGTAAACTGGGCATGCTGGGGTCATTAGGGAGCTCGCTCTGAGCTGGCCTTCTGACTTCCTGAGATTTCCAAGGGTGAGCGGCTGTTAGGAGTTCCCTGAGGCTGACCAGCTGCAACCTGATGGGGACAGTGGCAGCAGTGCTGAGCAAGCTCCATTTGATGCAAAAAACCATAAGCCATAAGACTATAAGACATAGGAGCAGAAATTAGGACATTCGGCTCATCGAGTCTGCTCCGCCATTCAATCATGGCTGATAAGTTTCTCAACCCCATTCTCCTGCTTTCTCCCCAAAACCTTTGATCCCCTTACCAATCAAGAACCTATCTATCTCGCTCTTAAATACACTCAATGACCTGGCCTCCACAGCTTTCGGTGGCAATGAATTCCATAGATTCACCACTCTCTGGCTAAAGAAGTTTCTCCTCATCTCTGTTCTAAAAGGTCTTCCCTTTACTCTGAGGCTGTGCCCTCGGGTCCTAGTCTCTCCTACTAATGGAAACATCTTCCCCACGTCCATTCTATCCAGGCCTTTCAATATTCTGTAAGTTTCAGTCAGATCCCCCTCATCCTTCTAAACTCCATTGAGTATAGACCCAGAGTCCTCAAACGTTCCTCATATGTTAAGCCTTTCATTCCTGGGATCATTCTCGTGAACCTCCTCTGGACCCTCTCCAAGGCTAGCAAATCCTTCCTGAGATACGGGGCCCAAAACTGCTCACAATATTCTAAATGTGGTCTGACCAGAGCCTTATAAAGCCTCAGGAGCACATCCCTGCTTTTATATTCTAGTCCTCTCGAAATAAATGCCAACATTGCATTTGCCTTCCTAACTACCGACTCAACCAGCAAGCTAACCTTAAGAGAATCCTGGACTAGGACTCTCAAGTCCCTTTGCAATCCAGATTTCTGAATTCTCTCCCCATTTAGAAAACAGTCTATGCCTCTATTCTTCCTACCAAAGTGCATGACCTCACACTTCCCCATGTTGTATTCTATCTGCCACTTCTTTGCCCATTCTCCTAACCTGTCCAAATCCTTCTGCACCTCCCCGCCTCCTCAATACTACCTGTCCCTTCACCTATCTTTGTATCATCTGCAAACTTAGTCAGGATGCCCTCAGTTCCTTCATCTGGATCATTAATGTATAACGTGAAAAGTTGTGATCCCAACACTGACCCCTGCGGATCTCCACTACTCACCAGCCGCCATCCTGAGAAGGACCCCCTTATCCCCACTCTCTGCCTCCTGCCAGACAGACAATCTTCTATCCATTGCTAGTCCCTTGCCTCTAACACCATGGGCTCTTATCTTACTGAGCATCCTCCTGTGTGGCACCTTGTCAAAGGCCTTCTGGAAGTCCAAGTAGATAACATCCATTGGCTCTCCTTTGTCTAACCTACTCGTTACCTCCTCAAAGAATTCTAACAGATTTGTCAGGCATGACCTCACCTTGATGAAACCATGCTGACTTTGCCCGATTTTGCCATGCACTTCCAAGTATTCTGAAATCTCATCCTTAATAATGGACTCTAAAATCTTACCAAAGACCGAGGTCAGGCTAATCGGCCTGTAATTTCCCGTCTTTTGCCTCACTCCCTTCTTAAACAGGGGGGTTACATTAGCGATTTTCCAGTGCTCTGGGACCCTCCCTGACTCCAGTGATTTCTGAAAGATCATCACTAACGTCTCCACTATCTCTTCAGTTATCTCCTTTAGAACTCTGGGGTGTAATCCATCTGGTCCTGGTGATTTATCCACCTTCAGACCTTTTAGTTTTCCTAGCATCTTCTCCTTGGTAATGGCCACCATACTCACCTCTGCCCCCTGACTCTCTTGAACTTTGGGGATGTCACTCGTGTCTTCCACCGTGAAGACTGATGCAAAGTTCCTATTCAGTTCCTCCGCCATTTCTTTGTTCCCCACTACTACTTCTCCAGCGTCATTTGCCAGCAGCCCAATGTCCACTTTTGCCTCTCCCTTACCTTTTATATATCTGAAAAACTCTTGCAATCTCCTTTTATGTTATTGGCTAGTTTACCATCATATTTAATCTTCTCCCTCCTTATTTCTTTTTTAGTTGTCCTCTGTTGGTCTTTGTAGGTTTCCCAATCCCCTGGTTTCCCACTGCTCTTCACCACATTGTATGCTTTCTCTTTAGCTTTTATGCTGTCCCTGTCTTCCCTTGTCAGCCATGGTTGCCTTGTCCTCCCTTTAGTAAGCTTCTTCTTCCTAGGGATGAATTTTTGTTGTGTCTCCCAAATTACTCCCAGAAACTCCTGCCATTGCTGTTCCACTGTCTTTCCTGCTTGGCTCATCTCTCAGTCAATTCTGGCCAGCTCCTCCCTCATGCCTCTGTAGTTACCTTTATTCAACTGTAATACCGTTACATCTGATTCCAACTTTTTCCTCTCAAATTGCAGGATAAATTCTGTCATATTATGGTCACTTCCTCCTAAGGGTTCCTTCAGCTTAAGCTCCCTTATCAAATCTGCCTCATTACACATCACTAAATCTAGAATTGCCTGTTCCCTAGTGGGCTCCACCACAAGCTGCTCCAAAAAGCCATCTCGTAGATGTTCCACAAAAATGAAACAAAAAAAGCAAAAGCTTAGACAAGAAAAGCTACCGAGCAGCAATAAAATTTTAATAACCAAACTTTCCCTACCCTATCCCGGGTCCCGGCTCTCCATTTTCCCCAGCTGCTTTGAAAATGAAGATCATCTCTTTTTTTTTAAGGCCAGTGATAGATGGCAGCCCATTCTAGCCAGAACATGGCAATGCTTCCCTGGTGTTTCTTTTCCCCTTTATTTCTTCATGGGATGTGGGCATTGCTGGCAAAGCCAGCCCTTGTTATCCATCCCTAATTTCCTTTGAACTGAGTGGCTTCCTAGGCTATTACAGAGGGCAGTTAAGAGTCAACCACATTGCTGTGGGTCTGGAGTCACATGTGGGCCAGACCAGGTAAGGTGAAGGGCATTTGTGAAGCAGATGAGTTTTTATGACAATGGATGATAGTTTCATTATCACCGTAATTGAGGCTAGCTTTCAGTTCCAGATTTTATTAACTGAATTTAAGTTCCACCAGTGACCTTGGTGGGATTTGAACCCATGTCTCCAGGGCATTAGCCTGGGTATCTGGATCACTAATCCAGTAACATTACCACTACGCCACCGTCTTGCACCTCTATTCTCACTTGCCCACCCACCGCCCCCAACCCGTTCCCCCCTACTGACCTACCCCCAGCCACTCATAGGGCAGCCGACCCATCTCAAGTGATATTAAAAACTAGAGCCCATGAAAATCACTCTTCATAGCAGGGCTGGAGACAGAATCAGGAATGTGAAGTGGGATTGGTCAAATGTGTATGATCCAGACTTCTCCAAGGAAAAGCCCAACTGTCACTGCTACAACACCTACATTTCTATACAGATGCATTCGGTTGGACTACCACGTTTTCTGGTTTTAAACAAGAAAATAGTTTAAATAAAAATTTAAGGAAATCGAAAGAAACTCATGAATAATACTTTTAGTAATTCTCTGCTCTTTTACTTCAAGTTTCATTCATTGGTACATATTTTCTTTTTTTGTCATATGTGATTTTTGTCTTAGGTTTTTCATGCATGATTTAGGAATTTTTAAAAATTCATTCATGGGATGTGGGCTTTGCTGGCTGGACCAGCATTTATTGCCCATCCCTAGTTGCCCTTGAGAAGGTGGTGGTGAGCTGCCTTCTTGAACCGCTGCAGTCCCGGTGGTGTAGGTACACCCACAGTGCTGTTAGGGAGGGAGGACCAGGATTTTGACCCAGTGACAGTGAAGGAACGGCGATATATTTTCAAGTCAGGATGGAGAGTGACTTGGAGGGGAACTTCCAAGTGGTGGTGTTCCCATCTATCTGCTGCCCTTGTCCTTCTAGATGTTAGTGGTCGTGGGTTTGGAAATTGCTGTCGAAGGATCCTTGGTGAACTCCTGCAGTGCATCTTGTAGATGGTACACACTGCTGCTACTGTGTGTCGGTGGTGGAGTGAGTGAATGTTGTGGATGGGGTGTCAATCAAGCGGGCTGCTTTGTCCTGGATGGTGTCGAGCTTCTTGAGTGTTGTGGGAGCTGCACTCATCCAGGCAAGTGGGGAGTATTCCATCACACTCCTGATTTGTGCCTTGTAGATGGTGGACAGGCTTTGGAGAGTTAGGAGATGAGTTACTTGCTGCATGATTCCCAGCCTCTGACCTGCTCTTGTAGCCAGAATATTTTTATGGCTAGTCCAGTTCAGTTTTCTGGTCACCCCAGGATGTTGATAGTGGGAGATTCAGCGATGGTAATGCCATTGAACATCAAGGGGCGATGGTTAGATTCTCTCTTGTTGGAGATGGTCATTACCTGACACTAGTGTGGCGGGAATGTGGCTTGCCACTTGTCAGCCCAAGCCTGGATATCGTCCGAGTCTTGTTGCATTTGGACATGGACTACTTCAGTAGCTGAGGAGTCACAAATGGTGCTGAACATTGTGCAATCATCAGCGAACATCCCCACTTCTGACCTTATGATGGAGGGAAGGTCATTAGTGAAGCAGCTGAAGATGGTTGGGCCGAGGACACTACCCTGAGGAACTCCTGCAGTGATGACCTGGAGCTGAGATGACTGACCTCCAACAACCACAAACAACAGCCTTTGTGCTAGATATAACTCCAAACAGTGGATTCCCCCTGATTCCCATTGACTCCAGTTTTGCTAGGGCTCCTTGATGCCACACTTGGTCCAATGTGGCCTTGGTGTCAAGGGCAGCCACTCTCATCTCACTCAGGCGTTCAGCTCTTTTATCCATGTTTGAATCAAGGGTGTAATGAGGTCAGGAGCTGAGTGGTCCTGGCAGAACCCAAACTGGGCATCAGTGAGCAGGTTATTGCTAAGATAGCACTGTTGATGACCCCTTCCACTACTTTACTGATGATGGAGAGTAGATTGATGGGATGGTAATTGGCTGGGGTGCATTTGTCCTGCTTTTTGTGTACAGGATATATCTGGACAATTTTCCACATAGCCGGGTAGATGCCAGTGTTGTAGCTGTACTGGAACAGCTTGGCTAGGGACACAGCAAATTCTGGAGCACAAGTCTTCAGCACTATTGCTAGAATATTGTCAGGGCCCATAGTCTTTGCAGTATCCAGTGCCTTCAGCCATTTCTTGATATCATATGGAGTGAATTAAATTGGCTGAAGACAAGCACCAGTGATGCCTGGGACCTCCGGAGGAGGCCGAGATGGATCATCCACTCAGCACTTCTGACTGAAGATTGTTGCAAATGCTCCAGCCTTAACTTTTGTACTGATGAGCTGGGCTCCCCCATCATTGAGGACGGGGATATTTGTGGAGCCTCCTCCTCCAGTGAGTTGTTTATTTGTCCACCACCATTCACAGCTAGACGTGGCAGGACTGCAGAGCTTAGATCTGATCCGTTGGTTGTGGGATCACTTAGCCCTGTCTATCACTTGCTGCTTATGTTGTTTGGTTCACAAATGGTCCTGTGTTATAGCTTCACCAGGTTGATACCTCAATTTTAGGTATGCCTGGTGCTGCTCCTGGCATGTCCTTCTGCACTCTTCATTAAATGTTTAACAGCATGTTTGACTCTGGGTCACAAAGAATGTAAGTCCAAATCCCTCACTCCGGCTTGAAAACCAAATCTAGCCTGATCCTGTGGCACAGTACTGAGGGAATGCTGCACTGTTGGAGGTGCCATCTTTTGGATGTGACATTAAACTGAGGTCCCACCTGCCTTATCAAGTGGATGCAGAAGATTACACGACACTGTTTGAAGAACAGGGGAGTTCTATCTGGCATGAGGTGAGGAGACCGTTGTCCACCTCCTTCTGGAATGTGCTTTAGCAAAGGAAGTCCGGGAAGAGATGCAGCAGTTTTTGTCAGCGTTCATCCCGAGCAGCTCTGTGCTGCAGAACTCTGTGTTCCACTGGCTGTAGCCATGGATGCACACCGAGATAAACATCAACTGTGGCTGGAGGAAAGACGCTCTTTGGTCTGCCCGAAACTTGTTAGTCTTCTAATGCCAGAGGTTGCTCACAACCAACTGGTACATTCCAAGGTCCAGCACTAAGCGCTGAGGGATGCACTAAAGTTTGGGACAACTGGCGCAGAGATACAGCAGGAGAGACCACTGTCTATGGCCTTTCAGCTATGGTAGACCAAGGGGCTGGAAACTGGGTAAACCCCCTCGAGCTGCATGATTGACATGTAATGAATATTGTTAATATTAACAGTATTGTAAACGTAATGAGTAACATACAGCATTGGAAGAAATTTTGCACCTTATGTAATGTCAACTTTGAATTGTCTTATAATGCACTTTTATAAATTTTATGAATAAAGTATATTTTTGGAAAAAAAATTCTGGGCAATATTTATCCCTCAACCAACATCACACTGAAACTAATCCTCTGGTCACTATTTCATTGCTGTTCTGAAATCGGCTGCCGTGTTTTCTCCATTACAATCATGATTTTAAAAGTACTTCATTGTCCATTAAGCACTTTGAGTCATCCTAAGGTTGTGAAGGGTGTTAGATAAATGCAAGTACTTGATTGAAACCTTTAAGATCCTTCAGGGTATTGTCAGGGTGGATGTGGAAAGGCTGTTTCCTCTTGTGGGAGGACCTAGAACTAGAGGTCACTGTTTAAAAATAAGGGGTTGCCTATTTAAGACAGAGATGAGGAGAAATTTTTTTCTCTTAGAGGGTCATGAGTCTTTGGAACTCTCTTCTTTAAAAGGCAGTGGAAGCAGAGTCTTTGAATATTTTTAAGGCAGAGCGAGATAGATTCTTAATAAACAAATGGGTAAAAGGTTATCAGGGGTAGGTGGGAGGTTACAATCAGATCAGCCATGATCTTATTGAATGACGGAGCAGGCTCAAGAGGCTGGTTATCCTACTCCTGCTCCTAATTTGCTCCTAATTCATAAGTTCATATGTTCGTATGTAGTTTCTTACTGAGGGATTGCCGCACTGTTTGATATGTCGACCTTTGTCTCATCTGCCTCTTCAGGTGGATATTAAATACTGCAAAGCATTATACTGAGAAGAGCAGGGTGTTTTCCCAGTATTCCGGTCAATATTGGTCTTTCAGTCAATGCTACTGTAAATCTCATTATTCACTTGTGTCACACTGCTGATGTGGATGGGCAGCTGCATTTTTTTGCCATACATCAGTCCCTATATTCTAAAAAAATAAAAGAAAATATCACGAATAGGCATTTAGTAGCACAGAACTTGATTATTGCTGAGAAAAGAGACTTTTTTGTCTTGCACTCATTAGACAATTCGGAGGAATTCTCCCTTTACAGTTCGTCCTGATAAGCAGAAGATGAAAAGCTTCAACAAAAAACATCTAAATTTTTCAGCAAAACTCAAATATCTCAAACTGATTCCCGTGTTACTATGTAGGCAAACAATTATGTCTGAAGCACTTTGATGTCTTAAAGTGAGTAAGAATAAGCTTGGTTGCTATTTAAATAGAGCTAAGAGGTCACATCTTAAGAAGAATAGGCCTTGGAGGGAGTACAAGGTAGATTTATCAGAATGATGCCAGGACTCCAAGGATTACATACGAAGAGGGCTTACACAATGTAGGGTTATATCCCCCCTTCCCTAAGCAGACTGTGAAAGTCATTTGGCAGAATGCCTCGTCACCCAGAACTTTCAAACAAGCTCCAAGACGTAGCTTGGCTGGCGATGAGAAAGGCCCTCCGCGTCCCATTGTTCCTGCAGGCCCAGAGCCTCACCCGAGTTTGTGCACTGCCTTTCAGGTGGCTGTTGTGGGGAACAGACCATCACCCACTCCCTTCCGCTGGTCTGGAAAGAGGTGCAGTCATTTTTGGCGAGGTTCATCCTGAGCGGCCCCGTAACCGAGGCCTGAATTTATCCCGCCTCGGGCAGGCTCGGTGGGAGCAGGAAGGGGTGGGCACGAGCCAACTGCCACCCGTGATCCACCCAGCACCGCGATTTCACGCGGGGGGCGGGCCAATTAAAGCCCGCCCAGCATGGATCGCGAGCGGTAGCGTGCTACCTGTACAGGTGGGGGGGGGGGTGGGGAGAGCCGGGCCTAGTGCACAGTTCACGCATGTGTGTGAAAGAGCGTTTTAGTCTCCCTGAGGCGTGGAGCTGTGTCAGGGAGATTGAGGCGCTTTTTAAAGAAATTGAAAACATTAAAAACCTAACGGTTTTAATCGGCCTTTCAACTATCAGTGGGCACGCAGCCAACTCCAGCGCACGCCCACCAAATGAAACATCGTGAGACCGGGCGATGATGTCAGGACGCACACCATTTTACGCACTGGCGTGTCGGGCCTGTCCCTGCACGTCGCATGTAAAATCCTGGCCCTAGGGCTCTGTGTCCTGTTCCCAGGGACGGACGTCGAGGTAACTGTCAACTGCTGCTGAAGGGCTATCAAATTGGTGAAAGACACTAAAACAAAAACAGAATTACCTGGAAAAACTCAGCAGGTCTGGCAGCATCGGCGGAGAAGAAAAGAGTTGACGTTTCGAGTCCTCATGACCCTTTGACAGACGTAGGGTCATGAGGACTCGAAACGTCAACTCTTTTCTTCTCCGCCGATGCTGCCAGACCTGCTGAGTTTTTCCAGGTAAATCTGTTTTTGTTTTGGATTTCCAGCATCCGCAGTTTTTTTGTTTTTATCTGGTGAAAGACACTCTTTAGTCTGCCCGAACCTGCAAGTCTTCCAGTGCAAGGAGCTGTTGATGGCCGAGTGTGGCAGGCTGACACGCTCCGAGGTCCAGGACAACATGCTGAGGGAAGTACTAAAGCTTAGGGCAGCTGCCGCAAAGGCTCAACGGGGAAAAGCCACTGTCTAGACCCTCCTGCCATAGGGTACTGAGGGCTGGAAATTGTGTAATACCCCTCAGGCTGCATGCTTGACATGAAATGATTATTGTAAATATAACCAGTAATTGTGAATGTAGTGAGACAGCTCAATGTGCCACATAGTGTATGGGAAAAAAAAGGATCTATTTTATGTAACACTAAATTTGAACGTTTATGTAGTGTACCTCTACAATTTTAATGAAGTATGTTTGTAGTGGGGGGGAGGGGGGGGATGCATACCCTGGGATTTAGAAGGGTCAGGGGTGATTTCAGAATCAGGATCACAGAACTGTTACAGTGTAGAAGGAGGCCATTTGGCCCATCATGTCAGCACCAGCTTTCTGAGCATTTTAATTTAGTGCCAATCTCCTGCCTTTTCCCCATAACCCTACACATTATTTCTATTTAAATAATCATCCAATGTCCTCTTGAATGCCTCGATCGAACCTGCCTCCACCAAAACTTCCAGGCAGTACATTCCAAACTCTAACTACTCGTTGTGTGAAAACGTTTTTTCTCACCTTGCATTTGCTTCTTTTCCAAAACACTTTAAAACTGTGCCCTTTGGTTCTTGATCCACTTACGAGCGGGAACAGTTTCTCCCTTTCTACTCTGTCCAGACTCCTCATGATTTGAAAACTTCTATCAAGTCTGCCCTTAGCTTTCTCCTCTCCAAGGAAAACAGCCCCAATTTCTCCAATCTTTCCTCATAACTTAAGTATCTCATCCCTGGAACCATTTTCATAAACCTCTTCTGCACCCTCACCAATGTGTTCACATCCTTCCTATAGTGTGGCGCCCAGAACTGTACACAATATTCCAGCTGAGGCCTAACCAGTGTCTTACATAAGTTCATCATAACCTCCCTGCTCTAGTACTCTATGCCCCTATTAATGAAGCCTACGTTATTGTATACTTTAGAAACAGCTCTCTCTACCTGTCCTGCCACCTCTAATGACTTATGTACATATGCACCTAGGTCTCTTTTGATATTTTAATATTTAATATATTTGATATATATATATTTGATCACAATTTTCAAGATATTAAGGGGAACTGATAGAGCAGACAAAGGGACCTATTTCTGCCCATTGAAAAGTCTAGGACTAGGTGGCATAGTATAGGAATTAGAGCCAGATCTTTCAGGAGTAAAGTTAAGAAATACTTACACACACGAAGGATGGTAGAAGTTTGGAACTTCCTTCTGTAAATGGAAATTGATGCTAGGTCAATTGCTCATTTTAAAACTGAGGCTAGTAGATTTTTGTTAACCAAAGATATTAAGGGATATGGGGCAGGTATCTGGAGTTGAGTCATAGGTCAGCCATGGTCTCATTGACAGGCAGAACAGGCTCAACAGCTGATTCCTATTCCAATGTTCCAGTGCTCCTGGAGTTGGTCAATGTAAAGAACAAATGAGAGATTCAGGCCAATTATATACACATCAGTGAGAGATTCAGGCCAATTTATATACAAATCAATCTATTTTGCAAACTAAAGGAAAGATTGTTAATGTAGCTCCTCCATTGGCTCAATATGTAACTCAGTAAAGAAAAAGATTTTCCATTATGTAGAGTCTTTCAGACCAAAAGAAACTTTACAACCAGAGAAATACTTCTGAAGTGTAGTGCTGTAATATAGGAAACACGGTCGCCAATTTATGCACAGCAAGCTTCCACCAACAGCAATGTCTTAATAATCAGATAATCTGTTTTTGCCATGCTGATTGAAGGTAAAATATTGGCTTGACTTTGGGGATAACTCTCTTGCTTTTTTTGAAATAGTGACATGGAATCTTTTTCATCTACCTGAGAGGGCAGATGGAGCCTTGGTTTAACGTCTCATCAGAGCAACAACATCTCTGACAGCGCAGCATTATTTCAGCACTGCTTTAAAGTGTCAGCCTTGATTTTTATACAGGAGTCCAGTGATCAGAACTTGAACCTACAATATTCTGACTCAGAGGCAAGAGTGCTTTTAACTGAGCCACAACGTGGCTATCTCAGGTTGCACCGTGAGCCAGAATGTTGCGGGACCAGGTCTCACTCAAGAAAATTCGGCCCATAAATTAGCTCACACCTCTTTGCAGTACTGGGGGAATACAAAATATCCAGCGGAGCTGAGTTTGAGATGAGATGTTACACCGAGGGTAGGGTTTTCCAGCCCCGCCCACCGCTGGTATCATCCGCTCCCGCCGAAAGTCAATGGAGTTTTGACTGGGCTGCTGCATCCCTTTAGCGGGTCCCCCCTAGGTAGGGCCGGAAGATCCTGGCCTGAGGTCCTGTCTGCCCTCTCAAGTGGATATAAAACATCCTATCACAGTATTCTAAGAGGAGAAGGGCATCTCTTAGTGTCCTGGCCAATATTTACTTTTCAACCAACATCGCTAACAAACTGACGATCTGGTCCTTATGACATAGCTATTTGTGGGATCTTGCTGTGCATAAAATGACTGCTGTGTTTCCTCCATTACAGCAGCGATTACACTTCAAAAGTACTTCTTTTTTGAATTCAAAGCACTTTGAGACATCCTGAGGTTGTGAAAAGTGCTGTGAAAATGCCAATCTTTCTCTTCCAGTTCAGCTTTCTGGCCTTGGCTTTATGCCTGTCTTAAGAGAGTCACTGACTTGGTAATATCTCCGACACAACCAACACCTCTGTCAACTACTAGCACTTAGATAAGCCACTTCACTATTGTGTTTTCTCTGACACAGAACTGGGGAGCTCAAAACTGTAATAAGTACTGAAGGCATATGGGTAGATATATGTATTTATAAAATCCACCTGACGTTTGTAAGAGGATAATGATTTAACGATTAATCAGACACCATTATCAGATGAAAAGAATACACAGCTCTGTATTTTCCTAAACTCAAACAGAAATCACCAAATACATATTGAAAATAATTGAAAAATGTATTGACTTGTCTAAATATAATATCAAATCCTGACATTTCACAAGAATGATCCAAAGGATTTGAGGAGAAAGTGTTTGTGAATTAGAAATTATGTTGAAATAAACTTTTTAAAGGAATATAAATTAGTTTGTATTTTTACGTTTTGCAGTAACAATTCTGCTTTTTAAACTGTCACACGGCAACACAATACATATATTTTTAAAAATTATATTTAAAAGACTATTCATTCATAGTCATACTGCACTAGCTTGTACTTACACTTTGACATTATTTGCAGCGTTGCCCATCCCAGGTGAACAGTTACTGTAACTCTGTAATTTTTAAAAGCTTTGAGACATTCCTCACTTTTACAGAGAAGAAACATTCAAGACTCCGGTTGCTGCCCCACCAACCAGAGCAACGTGAGGGCTGGGTGGGGGAGGATGTTTGATTGATGTGTCCCTAGAGCCAATAACAATTGAAACCTGCCAGAAATTTGATTGACATTTTTAAACCACCAATAAGTGGCCAAGAACGACACCAGCCTGTGTTGCCTTGTCCAATCGGCTATCAGCTAACCGGGCACCACTGGGCTTTTAAACCAATCGGAATTCAGCAAGATAGGCTTTAAACAATAGCTGCAGGTTTGGTCTGTCCTGGTCCTGGTCCTGATGTTGGGGATGACAAGGACTCCAAGCTGACAGGTGTTTTGATGTCTAACCCCGGCATCGCCCGGGTTTACAATCCTGATTTTAGGATGGAGATGGGCAAGGTTTGCTATGTTTTCATTTGCCACAATTATGCACAGAGACTGGGCTCTGGTACCAGGGGTCTGAGGTGTGAGGTTTTCAGTCTGGGTCTCTGTTGAAGGCTGAGCTGAACAAGGGGGTACAAGTTTGCCTTGTACAAAGTAATTTTAGAAATAATTTACGTTAAAAAATCTTCTTCCCACAATAGGAGGCTGTTACACAGAACAGTAGCAAAAAGAGATCCTGGCATCATTTAAGAAACATCGGGTTGCCACCGTGAGGGAACATCTTTTTGGGTGGAAAAATGATGATGGGCAGAATGTCCCTTCTGACCAGGGCTGAGATTTTGTGGTTGGTGGAGTGTATCACTGAGAGTTAGCATGGCATGATGTGACTTAACATGATGATAGAGCTGGTGTTTTGTTTTTAAATTATTCACTCACGAGATGTGGGCGTCACTGACTGGGCCAGCATTTATTGCCCATCTATAGTTGCCCTTGAGAAGGTGGTGGTGAGCTGCCTTCTTGAGCCACTGCAGTCCATGTGGTGTAGGTGCACCCACAGTTAGGAAGGGAGTTCCAGGATTTTGACCCAGCGACAGTGAAGGAACGGCGATATATTTCCAAGTCAGGATGGTGAGTGACTTGGAGGGGAACTTCCAGGTAGTGGTGTTCCCATCTATCTACTGCCCTTGTCCTTCTAGATGGTAGTGGTCATGGGTTTGGAAGGTGCTGTCTAAGGAGCCTTGGTGAATTCCTGCAGTCCATCTTGTAGATGGTACACACACTGCTGCTACTGTGCGTCAGTGCTGGAGGGAGTGAATGTTTGTGGATGTGGTGCCAATCAAGTGGGGCTGCTTTGTCCTGGACGGTGTCAAGATTCTTGAGTTGTGGGAGCTGCACTCATCCAGCTGAGTGGGGAGTATTCCATCACACTCCTGACTTGTGCCTTGTAGATGGTGGACAGGCTTTGGGGAGTCAGGAGGTGAGTTACTCTCTGCAGGATCCCCAGCCTCTGACCTGCTCTTGTAGACCCAGTCTTTAAATGGCTGGTCCAGTCAGTAAGTAAAGATGTTTGCAAGCCCCTGGCATTCTGTTTCAGTGTGACTCTAACTGTTTCAGGTGTGAAACTCAGCCCTGGCATTAGCACTGTTGCCTAAAGAAGATGGTGCTGGTGCCTGAGATGCACAGAGGCCCTCCTCAGAATTCTGGACAAGGTATGTCCCTCAACCAACACCACTAAGACAAAAACAAATAATCTGGTCATTATTGCATTTTGTGGGAGCTTGCTGTGCACAGATTGACTGCCGTGTTTCCTACATTCCAAAAGTCACTATACTCCAAAAGCACTTCATTGTCGGTCAGGCACATGGGGGATGCTCTGTACGGCGCTACAGAAATGCAAATAATTCTTTAAAGTGGCAGGTTGTCCTGTTTCTCCAAGACATAAGGCTATGCTGGATGGTATTAATAGGCACTGCTGCTACTCTGGTCCTGCTTCCCTGCCACACATTGAGAAGGGCGAAAACTGAGTTGGTCTTGTCCATACATGACTGTTGAACACCGCAGGGAATAAAGTGTCTAATGGACACATGCAGTAGCATTATTATAGAGTCATTACAGCAGACAAGGGCACCATTTGGCCCAATGAGTCCATTAAACTGTGATTTAATGTTGTTATAATTAGTTCTACTGCAATTGGGCCTTTGGAGAATTTTAACCGAAGAAAACAGCAAGATTTGGATTGATGTTGGTGTGTTACAGTTTACTCCAGGAGTCAATGTTGGTGTGTTATAGTTTACTCCAGGAGTCCAAGTTGCTGTGGCAACATGCATGTTTTCATTTAGTCTGGAGCTGTGGATGGTAATGGTAGAGACTCCAACATTTTCCCCCTCACATAGCTGACAGGAATCTCTCCCACTCTTACCACCTGCCATTGGTGCATGTTGGAAGGATTTGCAGTTTGATATAGAACCTGTCGGCTATGTTATGACCACACCTTTCTTGGCCATCACATCCAGGGGTGGGACTCAAACCTAGAGCTTCTAGCTCAGAGGCAGGAATACTACCCTCTGCGCCACAAGAACTTCCTGATTTGGTTTAAGTGAGGATTTAAAGTCTTAAAGATTAGATTCCTGACCCAAACTCACCTCCAACCTGCCCACTTCTAGTGTTAACTGAGGAGGGTAGGTGGGCTAGCAGCCTGGCACTTTAAATATGATAAAGAGGCTGAAAAGATTAATTCTGAACATCATTTGATCTAACTTAGTCAATTATTTCGGGCTTACAATCTTGAGTATTCAATCCTTATTCCTGTGCTATGACCCACCTTAATAGAATCTGGTCACCTGCTGGCTGAAAAACGCTCCAAAGGGATGGTTTCTCCTTCAAGTTTGTACCAGGAGATGAATGATTGAATTGACTGTATCACTGGGGAAACCTCTTCCAAACGATGACAAATTTTCTTCAATTAAATCGGGAGTCCTGAAAACCCAACCAAGGAATTCATCAGTGGCCCAATGGGCTAAAAAGTAAACCTGTTGCTCTTAGGATTGTGGATGCTTCATTGCTGTATATATTTAAGGCTAAGATGGATGGATTTTTTTGCCTCTCAGGAAATTAAGGGATATAGGGAGTGGGCAGGAAAAGCGGAGTTGAAGCAGAAAATCAGCCATGATTGCATGGAATAGTGGAACAGTCTTATCAGGCCCTATGGTTTACTGCTGCTCTTGTTTCTTATGTTCTCAAGTCTTCATTTTATTCTCCCCAGCTCACTCTTTCTTTCCTGCACTTTGTTTGATAATGTGTTAAGTTGTGTATGTAATTTCTGAATACGGCTTTTGGTTTCATATTTTGCCTTTGAATATTAACCTGACTAGGTTGTTGATATCTCCACCTGCCCAATAGTCTTTGGTCAAACTGGGATTTAGGTGAATGAGATTTATCACACTTTTTTTTAACCCATCAGGAAACCCAGAAAAGATGTTTGTTTGACCTGGTACAGGGGTATCAGCCTTTGAGCAGTCTGATCAAACTCTGATGAGACTTTCAGACCAACATTTGGCAGTCCAAAGAGGAATAAACATCAAAGGAAATAGGCATCGGCAACAAGAGCTGAAAACAGCTAAAACAAGTTAAAAGAAAGACTTACATAGCACCTTTCACAACCTGAGGACATCTCTAAGCACTTTACAGCCAATGAAGTGCTTTTGAAGTGTGGTCACTATCTCAGGGTCAGAAATGTAACAGCCAATTTACACACAGTAAAATCCTGTAAACAGTAATGTGGTAATGACCCAATAATCTGCTTTGAGTGAGGAATAAAACTGACAGGACACTGGGGAGAAGTTCCCTGCTCTTCTTCAAAATAATGCAATGGGATCTTTTATGACCACCTGAGACCTCAGACAGGGCTTCAGTTGAACTTCTAATCCAAAAAAATCGGCATCTTCAACAGTGCAGTGCTCCCTCAGTACCACACCAAAGTGTCAGCATAGATGAGTTGCTTATGTTCCTGAAATGGGACTTCATCCTAAATTTTGAATATTGCTAAACAGAGAGACATGTTGCCAAAACTTTTCGTCTTGCACTTATCAGGACAAACGAAGAATGCCAAAATGCCAAACGGGTCACATTCAATGCAAACAAAAGGAATATGTTCAAGCCTTGTGCCTATTTCGAATTATCCAGGAGCTGAGGGAGCCAAGAGCTCCCTGTTGCTTTCATCATGGCAAGGCCTTGGCCAATTAGCATCTTTTTCTCCTGTAGTATAAATGGTTGGGATTGTTTGAAATTTGGCATTCTTGCATTTGCCCTGATGAGTGCAAGACAGAAAGCTTTGACAACATGTCTCTCTTTTCAGCAAGATTCCAAGTTCTGGAATACGAAGTGACTATTTGTATCCCTGGTATCTTGTACATTGACACAATAGATAGACGGGGGCATCATTTTAATATTGGTATCTCATATGAAAGACAGCACCTCCAACAATGCAGCATTCTCTCAGTACTGCATTGGAGTGTTAGCTTTGATTTTAGACCCAGAGAGGGACTTGAACCTTGCCATTTAGACACAAGTGCTACCAACTGAGCCATGACAGCCACTGAAAATGTTAGCCCAACTTTTCCCCTTACAACAGCTAACAAGCCTCTTGCACCACCTCCTACATTTTATTCCATCCCCGTCTTCATTCATGATGGCTATTTGACTATGGCAGGCATCACATCTGAACTCAATCCTCGCCCAGCATTTGCGAACACAGGAGTTAAATTCCACAACAATTTCTCGCAACCAGAGAATGGTGGAATACCCAGGGATAAGGCAGAGAAGCAGTTTGGCTGGATTGTGGCCATTTTCAGTATCTATCATAAATTTTAAGAGGTGGAATTTCTATGTGCACGTTACTAGGCAGACTTCAGGTAAAGGGATGGGTCCACTTAACTGGGCTGCAAAGTAAGAGGCTGGTCTCCATGTGAGGGTCAGTACAGCAGGTGATTGACCTCCACAAGGACACACATAAGCCCCACTGGTTGGATCCAAGCCAAAAAGGTAGACTCTGTAAGGAGAGAGAGGGACTTGTGGAACATTTGGACTCTTGCTTCAGGAGGTCAAGGAGACAGGAGCCAGAGCGAGTCTGCCAAATGACATAACCTTTGAGATTGCACCCTGAGGCATTTTGACAGCCAGGCACATTCCAACAGCTGACACTGGATAATGATCAAGAGTGGTAGCCCTGCCTGGTAATATACCCTAACATACGGTTTGGAGAATTATAGCCCCTCAGCTGTTGCTATATTAACTGAGCTCTTGATAAACTATTTTCATTTATCTATTTATCTATCATTTAGCAGAAGCAAAATGCAGGAGTTCAATTGGTAGCACTCTTGCTTCTGACTTCAAAGCTTGTGAGTTCAAATCCTACTCCAGGAAATAGTGTACAGAATCTAGACTGCTGCTCCAGTGCTGTATTGAGATAATGTCTTTAAATGGAGATGTTAAACTGAGGTCTGTCCGCCCTCATGGTCAATGTAAACAATTGTATTGCACTATTTCAAAGAAGTAAACTTGAAAGTGATGTCAAAAAAACAAAAACAGAATTACCTGGAAAAACTCAGCAGGTCTGGCAGCATCGGCGGAGAAGAAAAGAGTTGACGTTTCGAGTCCTCATGACCCTTCGACAGAACTTGCGTTCGAGTCCAAGAAAGAGTTGAAATATAAGCTGGTTTAAGGTGTGTGTGTGGGGGGGGGCGGAGAGATAGAGAGACAAAGAGGTGGAGGGGGGGGCGGTGTGGTTGTAGGGACAAACAAGCAGTGATAGAAGCAGATCATCAAAAGATGTCAACGACAATAGTACAATAGAACACATAGGTGTTAAAATTAAAGTTGGTGATATTATCTAAACGAATGTGCTAATTAAGAATGGATGGTAGGGCACTCAAGGTATAGCTCTAGTGGGGTTTTTTTTTATATAATGGAAATAGGTGGGAAAAGGAAAATCTTTATAATTTATTGGAAAAAAAAAGGGAAGGGGGAAACAGAAAGGGGGTGGGGATGGGGGAGGGAGCTTACGACCTAAAGTTGTTGAATTCAATATTCAGTCCGGAAGGCTGTAAAGTCCCTAGTCGGAAGATGAGGTGTTGTTCCTCCAGCTTGCGTTGGGCTTCACTGGAACAATGCAGCAAGCCAAGGACAGACATGTGGGCAAGAGAGCAGGGTGGAGTGTTGAAATGGCAAGCGACAGGGAGGTTTGGGTCATTCTTGCGGACAGACCGCAGGTGTTCTGCAAAGCGGTCGCCCAGTTTACGTTTGGTCTCTCCAATGTAGAGGAGACCACATTGGGAGCAACGAATGCAGTAGACTAAGTTGGGGGAAATGCAAGTGAAATGCTGCTTCACTTGAAAGGAGTGTTTGGGTCCTTGGACGGTGAGGAGAGAGGAAGTGAAGGGGCAGGTGTTGCATCTTTTGCGTGGGCATGGGGTGGTGCCATAGGAGGGGGTTGAGGAGTAGGGGGTGATGGAGGAGTGGACCAGGGTGTCCCGGAGGGAGCAATCCCTACGGAATGCCGATAAGGGGGGTGAAGGGAAGATGTGTTTGGTGGTGGCATCATGCTGGAGTTGGCGGAAATGGCGGAGGATGATCCTTTGAATGCGGAGGCTGGTGGGGTGATAAGTGAGGACAAGGGGGACCCTATCATGTTTCTGGGAGGGAGGAGAAGGCGTGAGGGCGGATGCGCGGGAGATGGGCCGGACACGATTGAGGGCCCTGTCAACGACCGTGGGTGGAAAACCTCGGTTAAGGAAGAAGGAGGACATGTCAGAGGAAATGTTTTTGAATGTAGCATCATCGGAACAGATCTCTTGGTTTTGTGTTAAGGCACACAACCATTACCCTGTCGCTGATTGGTTTATATCCACTTCTTCTTCATTTTAAGCTGAGGTAAAGTGAGCCATTCATCAGATGGCCAACCGTAAGACCACAGGCCTGGATGATATACTGGCAGCATTACATAAAATGGGAGGAGGATCAATAGTGGAAAGGACGTATAGAATACATGTAGCACTATGGGAGACCAGCGATTGGCCAGAGGACTGGACTGACTCTACCTTTATCCCTCTTCCGAAGAAAGGTGACCTGAAACAGTGCGCAAATTATAGAACAATTGCTTTGACCTTCCATGCTAGTAAAATCTTGCTCAGGATCAAGCCGGAATGGATTGGAAAAGACAGAGAGTGAGATTGCTGATGAACAAGCTGGGTTTCAACGTGGAAGAGGAACTAAAGATCAAGTCACTAATCCTCAAATCACAATTTGCAAAATCCAAGAGCATCAGCAGCCATTATACATGTGTTTCACTGATTTTCAGAAGGCATTTGATCCAGTCTCACATGAAAAACTCTGGTTGACAATGCTAGTCATGGGATGCCCATTACATTTAATCAACTTGCTACCAAGCTTTATCGTAAGCAACGAGCTAGGGTCAGAGTTGCTGCACCCTCTCAGAATGTTTCTGAGTCAAAAAGGGTGCTAGACAGGGGTGTCTCCTCTCAGCATATTTATTAAACATCCGAGCAGAAATGGTTATGAGAGAGACACTTGGATACGAAGGCGGGATACGGAGTGAAGGGTGGCGAGTTTTGAATGCTGGGACACCGATTGGCAGGCGGCGAGTTTCACAGGATGGGCACCGATTGGCAGGAGGCGAGTTTCACATGGTGGGACACCGATTGGCAGGTGGCAAGTTTCACATGGTGGGACACCGATTGGCAGGTGGCAAGTTTCACATGGTGGGCACCGATTGGCAGGTGGCAAGTTTCACATGGTGGGACACCGATTGGCAGGCGGTGAGTTTCACATGGTGGGCACCGATTGGCAGGTGGCGAGTTTCACATGGTGGGACACCGATTGGCAGGTGGCAAGTTTCACATGGTGGGCACCGATTGGTAGGTGGCAAGTTTCACATGGTGGGACACCGATTGGCAGGTGGCAAGTTTCACATGGTGGGACACTGATTGGCAGGCGGTGAGTTTCACATGATGGGCACCGATTGGCAGGTGGCAAGTTTCACATGGTGGGCACCGATTGGCAGGCAGCGAGTTTCACATGGTGGGCACCATTGGCAGGCGGTGAGTTTCACATGGTGGGCACTGATTGGCAAGCGGCGAGTTTTGAATCTTCGATATCCTGAAGACATTATTCTGCTTGCTAACTCAGTGGAGGATCTTCGGGAGTTGGTGGATTGTCTTGATCAAGTTAACCAGAAATACAATCTCCTGATCAATGCCGACAAAGCAAAGTTTATTGGGTGAAAAGACCTGAAAGATTCTGATTAACCAAGATCAGCTTGAACTGGCTGATACCTTGCGTTATCTTGGGTCACTCACTGTGGTAGATGCAGAATCTACCAAAGAAATTTGGGCTAGACTTAACATGGGTCATGGTGTAGTGAAATCACTGACAGGATTATGGAGTAGCCACAGCATGTCAATTACAATGAAAATGTGTCTTCAGGAAGCCCTTGTGTGACAATGTATGGCTGTGAAAGCTGCACCATCAGTGTTACGATATGACAAGTGGTATATGCCAGGCTGATGAAATCCACAAGGGAAACTTGGCCACGCTGTCACAATGATTATGCAATTTGTATTTATTACGAGAAGGCTTGTGTACTGAAGTCAGAAGCAATGAGTGCACTCTCACTTTGAGAGATTTTAAAGGTTAAATTAAAACACTTATTAACAAAAGAAGAACAAACTTAACCACATACAAGTTAACAGTTACACAGTTATAACAGTTCCTAAAATTCCCACTTAACCAGTCTCCTAACTACACACCCACTTTAAGGCAACAGTCCAAATAGATTCCAAATTTATAAAGTCATTCAGTAATTTTACCACAAGCACTGACTGAACAATGGACTTCCAAAGGCTTTTAACACAACTTTGGTTAGTGAAACAGCAAACTTCTGCAGGCAGCTGGAACCTTTTTCCCCAAGCCTGTTTCACACAGTCACCTTTCAAGATCTCACACAAACACACCTCATGTAACCTTCCAACCTTCTGTAAACATATTTCTCCCTTTTTGATCTGTTAATCCCATTGTTTCCACTTGTCTTTAGAAGTTATTTTTCCCAGAATATAAAAATCTCTCATGTTATCATTACAGTCAGCACTTAACTCCTTCGGTAGTTAGAACTCATGTGGAAGAACAGAGAGTTAAAATGGCGAGGCAAGCAACAGAGATAGCTGACGATTATGAGCAAGTCCATAGATCTAAACCCTTTTGTCATCACCCTTTTAAATCCGAGTAGGGTAGGAAGTGGGAATGTGAAAGAAAGGCAGATGGTCAGGAAAGAGAAGGAGTAGTCGGATATTTTCAGGAAGTTTCTCCTCAGGCCAGAAAGGAAGTTGCTGAGCATAGAAGTGATACTCAATGACTTAAATGTTTTCACCGTAATAAGGTGGGGCTCACAAAGTCAATTTGTTGGAGGCTACAGAGAAAACCTTTTGCAGTAGTTGGAACACAGAAAAGATCTCAAAGTAAGAGTACGGTGGGTTTTGAGATCCAGGAGCAAGGGAAACCAATGGTTTGTGTACAGGTGAAGAAGGAAGAATCAGTGATAGGTAAAGAAGTGGGAATATGTTCACAATTTACCCAAGGGAGTTTAGAGGGGGCGGGTTGCAGAAATGCTTAAAGATTTCGTGTGTGAAGGGGAAGTCTTTCCATGCGTACAGGGTGGAGCAAGCAAAGCTGTTACAATTTTAAGGGAAACAGGGCTAGTCAGTCCTTAATGTTATGGGATAGTGCTATTTGTTGTCCAGAGGGAGTATTGCAGGAAAGAACGGTAATAAGTGGAATTCATGGAGATGCTAAACTTATACCATTGTGGAGGGTAAATTTAAATAGCAAATTGAAAACAGGTGACGTCATTGTTGGAGTAGTGGACAAACTGCCCATTGCGTGGGTTCAATTTATCTTAAGTAATGATATAGCTGTTTCACAAATGTTGGTGAAGACTATGTTAGTCGAGCAGCCTGGGGAGATGCATTCAACGGAGATGTTGCAGAAAGAACATCCTGGATTGTTTCCAGATTGTGTTGTAACGAGATCACAAACTCGTAGATTGAAACAGGAGGAGGAGGAATCTAAAAGGCAGGGAAGGATGCTGACATCCAGTTAGCTGGAGCTGCCTTAGTAAAGATTGTATAGGAAGAGAAGGCAGAAGAGAATGAAACAGAAGTGTTTAGTTCAGTGAAATTGGTAGAGTTACAGCAGAAAGGTTAATGAATAAACAAGTTATATCAGACAGCTTATTCAGAAACAGAGGCAGAATGTGTTCCAGAATGTTAGTACCTTAAAAGTCATGTGTTAATGAGGAAATGGAGGCCGTCTCATATTCCAACAGATAAAAATCGGGCAGTAGTACGTCAAATAATTTTACCATCTGGATTCAGAAATGAAATATTGAGAGTAGCTCATGAAATTCCAATAGCTGGACATTTAGGAATCAGGGAAACTCAGGCAAAAATACAAAAACATTTCTATTGGCCTGGACTGCATAAAGATGTAGTCAAATTTTGTAGATCATGTCACACATGTCAGGTGTCAGGAAAACCTCAAGCAGTGATTGAACCTGCACCTTTAGTTCTGATTCAAGCATTTGAGGAACCTTTTACCAGGGCCCTGATTGATTGCATAGGGCCCCTCCCTATGAGCAAAAGTGGAAATCAGTATTTGCTGCCAATCATGGACATGTCTGCTAGGTTTCTGGAAGCAATACCTTTATGAAATATTCCAGCAAAGAGAATTGTAGAGGAGTTGACCAAATTTTTTTTTACAAGATTTTGGTTACCAAAAGAAACACAGTCGAATCGGGATTCAAATGTCATGTCACAGCTGTTTAAGGAAGTAATGAATAGCTTGGAGATAAACCAGTTTAAGTCATCAGCTTCTCATCCTGAATCACATGGTGCTTTAGAGAAATAGCATCAAATTTTGAAAACTATGATGAGATTTTATAGTCAAGACGGCCCACAGGACTGAGATCGGGGGATTCCATTCTTGTTATTTGCTATTAGGGATGCTCCTAATGAATTGACAGGATTTAGTCCTTTTGAATTAGTCTATGGTCACGAAGTAAGGGGACAACTTAAGTTGATTCAGGAGAAACTAATGGATCAGAGTTCAGAAACTACTCTCCTGGATTGTGTGACAAAATTCGGTGAAAGATTGAACAGAGCATGTGAGTTAGCTAAGGAACATTTAAAGATATCACAGCAAGGGGTGAAGACAAATGCAGATAAGAGGGCAAAAGTTCTTGGTTTCGTTGCTGGAGTAAAGGTGTTAGTCTTGTGACCAGTATCAGGTGAAGTTTTAAAGGCCAGGTTTAGTAGGCCTGACAGGATTGAAAAGAAAGTGAGCAAAGTGAATTATTTAATAAATATTCCAGATAGAAGAAAGAAGCAGAGGGTGTGTCATGTAAATATGCTTAAGAAGTACTTTGACCGTAGTGGTAGATAAAGAGAAAGAGGTTGAAATGAAGGATTCTGAAATTGATTTTCCCCTAATTAAATTGAACAATGAAGGGGTACTTAAAAATTTAAATGTAATATTGAGTTACCTTCCAAACAAGCGTCAAAGTGATTTTGAAAAGCTCTTGCAGTCACACAAAGCTATTTGTGGAAATAAGCTGGAGAGAACAAATTTAGCGACAGATGATGTAGATGTGGGAGATTCACTTTCAATAAGGCAACATCCTTATAGATTAAATCCAGTAAAATTAGCTGAAGTACAAAAATAAATTGAATTCATGCTTCAGAATGACATCATAGAATTTAATTGCAGGAACTGGAGTTCACCTATTGTGATGGTGCCGAGACCAAATGGAACACAAAGACTGTGTGCACGGATCATTGGAGGGTAAACACAGTGACTAAAGCTGATTCATATCCTATTCTATGGTTGAGGAAGTGGGACAAGCAGAGTTTATCACAAAGATTGACTCGCAGCAAGGATATTGGCAAGTACCGTTATCAGAAAGAGTAAAAGAGATATCGGCTTCTGTAATGCCAGATGGACTACATCAGTTTAAAGTTATGTTATTGGTATGAAGAAGGCACCAGCAACATTTCAAAGGCTGATAAACAAAGCAATTGCAGGACTCAGCGAATGTGCTGTTTATATTGACGATTTGGTAGTTTTCAGCCAAAAATGAGAGGACCATTTACAACGTCTTAAAGAACTGTTTGATCAACTGCAAGAAACTAATTTGGTGGTGAACTTGACTAAAAATGAATTTGCAAAAGCACAAGTTACATATCAAAGCTATACAAGGTCAGGTGGCCCCAAGAGATGTGAAAGTAAATGTCATCGTGAGTTTCCCAGTGCCTACAACAAAACAGGAAGTTTTGAGATTTCTGGGCATGAGTGGATTTTATTGGAAGCTTGTACCAAATTTTAGCAGCGTGTTTGCTGCATTGACTGAACCACTCAAAAAGAACAAGAAATTTCACTGGACACAGGAGTGTAAGAATGAGTTTGGCAGTTTAAAAACTATGTTGACTGCCGCATCAGTTTTGGCAGCACCTTATTATGCCAAGCAGTTTAAGTTGGCAATTGATGCAAATGATTTGGGTAATGGTGCTGTGTAGCTGCAAGAAGATGAAACATGAAATGAAAAGCCAGTAGGATGTATATCAGAAAGGATACTCAACCATCGAACAAAAAACTCTAGGTCTGGTGTTAGCGTTGCAGCATTTTGAGGTTTATATTGCTTGCAATTCATCAGAAACAATTGTTATACAGACCACAATCCTTTAAAATTTCTGGGCAAATTTTGAGATCAAAGTGCAAGATTGTTCAGATGGAGTTTATTACTGCAAACATTTAATTTACAGATTATACATGTGGCTGGAGGAGAAAAAATAATTGCGGATGCATTGTCAAGAGTTTAAAGTTCAAAATAATTGGACATTTGAAATGTGAACACTGGACTGAAGTGACCTCCGGTGATACAAAGAATTTGTATATTTTGTCATGTTAATACATGTGCCTGGTAGTGCAATAGTTTTGTGTATCTACATAAGTATATTAAGCAATGTAAGTTGGGCTGAGAAAATGAAGCCATCTTTTAAAATTATGATGGTTCATTTTTCCATAACGATGGAGGTGTCAAGAAACTATCATATTTGTGCTAATATTATTGTGGGATATTTTAAAGCAGGTTTTTGTGTGTGTGTGTGTGTGTGTGTGTGTGTGTGTGTGCGTGTGTGTGTGTGGTTCTGTGTGTGGGTGTGTGTGTATGTGTGTGTGGTTCTGTGTGTGGTTCTGTGTGTGTGTGTGTGTGTGTGTGGTTCTGTGTGTGAGTGTGTGTGTGTGGTTCTGTGTGTGGGTGTGTGTGTGTGTGGTTCTGTGTGTGGGTCTGTGTGTGTGTGTGCATGTGTGTGTGTGTGTGTGTGTTTATGCGTGTGTGTGTGTGTGTGTGTGTGTGTGTGTGTGTGTGTGTGTGCATGTGCGTGTGTATGTGGTTCTGTGTGTGTGGCTGGTTTAATTGGGCTGGAGGTGTGTAGACTGCAAGGTTTAAATTATCAAAGAAGTGAAATGTAAAACAGGCATTTAAAATGAAGATGAGTAGAGCTAGGGTGAGGTCAGCAGATACAATGTGAATGAAATCTGCATTTTAAGATAAGTGGAGAAGTATTTGATTTTCACAGAAACATAGAAAATATTTACAGCTGGCAAGCTAAATAAGGCAAGGTTATTATATTGATTTTTCCTAAAAGTGCTGACTGTAATGATAACATGAAAAATTTTTATATTCGGGAAAAATAACTTCCAAAGACAAGTGGAAACAATGGGATTAACAGATCAAAAAGGGAGAAATATATTTACAGAAGGATGGAAGGTTACATGAGGTGTGTTTGTGTGAGATCTTGAAAGGTGATTGTGTGAAACAGGCTTGGGGAAAAAGCCTCTAGCTGCCTGCAGAAGTTTGCTGTTCCACTAACCAAAGTTGTGTTAAAAGCCTTTGGAAGTCCATTGTTCAGTCAGTGCTTGCAGTAAAATTACTGAATGACTTTATAAATTTGGAATCTATTTGGACTGTTGCCTTAAAGTGGGTGTGTAGTTAGGAGACTGGTTAAGTGGGAATTTTAGGAACTGTTATGACTGTGTAACAGTTAACTTGTATGTATTTAAGTTTGTTCTTCTTTTGTTAATAAGTGTTTTAATTTAAACTTTAAAATCTCTCAAAATGAGAGTGCACTCATTGCTTCTGACTTCAGTACACAAGCCTTCTTGTAATAAATACAAATTGCATAATCATTGTGACAGCGAGGGCAAGTTTCTCTTGTGGATTTCATCAGCCTGCCAGATACCACTTGCCATATTATAACACTGATGCTGCAGCTTTCACAGCCATACATTCTCACACAAGGGCTTCCCGAAGACGCATTTTCAATGTAATTGACATGCTGTGGCTACTCCATAATCCTGTCAGTGATTTCACTACACCATGGCCCATGTTAAGTCTAGCCCAAATTTCTATGGTAGATTCTGCATCTTCTGCAATGAGCAACCCAAGATAACGTAAGGTATCAACCAGTTCAAGCTGACCTTGGTTAATCAGAATCTTTCAGGTCTTTCCACCCAATAAACTTTGTTTTGTCAGCATTGATCAGGAGATTGTATTTCAGGTTAACTTGATCAAGACAATCCACCAACTCCCGAAGATCCTCCACTGAGTTAGCGAGCAGAATAATGTCTTCAGGATATCGAAGATTCAAAACTCGCCGCCTGCCAATCGGTGCCCACCATGTGAAACTCGCCGCCTGCCAATGGTGCCCACCATACGAAACTCACTGCCTGCCAATTGGTGCCCACCATGTGAAACTCACTGCCTGCCAATTGGTGTCCCACCGTGTGAAACTCGCTGCCTGCCAATCGGTGTCCCAGCATTCAAATCTCGCCACCCTTCACTCCGTATCCCGCCTTTGTATCCAAGTGTCTCTCTCATAACCATTTCTGCTCGGATGTTTAATAAATATGCTGAGAGGAGACACCCCTCTCTAGCACCCTTTTTGACTCAGAAACATTCTGAGAGGGTGCAGCAACTCTGACCCTAGCTCGTTGCTTATGATAAAGCTTGACTAGCAAGTTGATTAAATGTAATGGGCATCCCATGACTAGCATTGTCAACCAGAGTTTTTCATGTGAGACTGGATCAAATGCCTTCTGAAAATCAATGAAACATACGTATACTGGCTGCTGATGCTCTTGGATTTTGCAAATTGTGATTTGAGGATTAGTGACTTGATCTTTAGTTCCTCTTCCACGTTGAAACCCAGCTTGTTCATCAGCAATCTCACTCTCTGTCTTTTCCAATCCATTCCGGCTTGATCCTGAGCAAGATTTTACTAGCATGGAAGGTCAAAGCAATTGTTCTATAATTTGCGCACTGTTTCAGGTCACCTTTCTTCGGAAGAGGGATAAAGGTAGAGTCAGTCCAGTCCTCTGGCCAATCGCTGGTCTCCCATAGTGCTACATGTATTCTATACGTCCTTTCCACTATTGATCCTCCTCCCATTTTATGTAATGCTGCCAGTATTTCATCCAGGCCTGTGGTCTTACGGTTGGCCATCTGATGAATGGCTCACTTTACCTCAGCTTAAAGTGGTTGTGTGCCTTAACACAAAACCAAGAGACATCACTTTCAAGTTCACTTCTTTGAAACAGTTAACCTCAGTTTAACATCTCCATTTAAAGACATTATCTCAATACAGCACTGGAGCAGCAGTCTAGATTGTGTACACTATTTCCTGGAATAGGATTTGAACTCACAAGCTTTGAAGTCAGAAGCAAGAGTGCTACCAATTGAACTCCTGCATTTTGCTTCTGCTAAATGATAGATAAATAGATAAATGAAAATAGTTTATCAAGAGCTCAGTTAATATAGCAACAGCTGAGGGGCTATAATTCACAGAACCGTATGTTAGGGTATATTACCAGGCAGGGCTACCACTCTTGATCGTTATCCAGTGTCAGCTGTTGGAATGTGCCTGGCTGTCAAAATGCCTCAGGGTGCAATCTCAAAGGTTATGTCATCTTATCAATCTGACAAAACGTTGTCGTTGTTCTTAATATCACCGAAGTACCCGAACAAACTACTCAGTCCTAAAAGTCGACTAGTGATGGGTAATAGGTCTGATCTTTGCTGTGGTCAACCAATAACATTTCTGTTATCTCCCTGCTTCATTCCTTTCAGCCCTTTGGAAGTGTCTCTGTGCCTTCAAAATCTCATGAAGACCCCCTTGTTTGGCTGCACTTCATGTTTTCTCTCCTAAGTTCTCTCTCCTTTCTTCATGCTGCCCAGTGCTCAACTCTTATCCATTCCCCCCACCCCGTAACATACATTGGGGTTTCTCCTCGTAAGTGAGAAGGTCTGCAGGTTAGCACTGCTATGGTCATATTTGGAAATCTCTGGGACTTTGTGTTCAAAAGGGTCATCAACGAGTGAATCTCTAAACTTCTTCCAGATCTGACGAAAAGTTGGGCGGAATTTACTGAGGGTGGCTGGGACCCAACATTCATCACCAAAACCAATGCCACCCCCACCGACCCGATCTCCCGGAGCCCCAAGGGAAGTGAGTCCCTCATTCTTTTACTTCATTCATGGGATGTGGGCATTGCTGGATGGTCCGGCATTTATTGCCCATCCCTAATTGCCCTTGTTCAGAGGGCATTTTAAGAGCCAACCACATTACCAGGTATGGGTAACAGATTTCCTTTCCCAAAGGGCATTAGTGAACGAGATGGGTTTTTATGACAATCAGCAATGGTTTCATGGTTATCATCAGACTTTTAACTCCAGATTTTTATTGGGTTTAAATTTCACCATCTGTCATGCTGGGATTCAAACCTGGGTCCCCCGGGTCTCTGGAATACTAGCCCAGTGATAATACCACTATTGGCAGTGGGAACTCTGTTGCTGGGGCTTCCGACTCCAAGGAGGAACGTTTAATTGCTGCACTTTCCCGAATAGGGTGGAAACCATGCCTCCTGAGAGCTGCCAGCCAATCAGAGGCTGGCAGTCCTCCATTACCAATAGCGCCACCGTGAGTGATGGTTGCTGCTGGTAATACACTTGGGCCTTCACCAGTGATCCATGTTGGATCCCTAGAGAAAAGTAAGTGACGGTGGGAAGTGGGAGATGAGTGAGGGGTCACCAGGGAGAGACTCGGAGGAAAAGGCAGGGGGGTGACTTCCACTGGCCACCCCCTTCCCAATACCAGGTCCCTCAATCAGTTACTGAGTGACTTTGAATGAGGGATCTCCCCCCCCCGCCCCACAGAAATTCTTGGCCACAACAAATCCAACATTAATTGCCCATGTAAGGGCCTCAATTGGATCCAGGTGCATTCTTGAACCTTCCCATGCCTGCCTTAACTGGGCGGAGGTAGGAAGACAGCGGGGTCCCATCCTGTTCGGGGTCCCACCCTGTTCGGGGTCCCACCTCCTAAATTGCCTCCAGGAGTGTCATAAAGTTCCGCCCATTAACTCTGCTTATCTCTCTACCGAAGCTTCCTGATCTGCCGAGAGTTTCCAGCACTTCCCTGTTTTCATTGCTAATTCCCAGCATCGCAGTATTTTGCTTTTATTTGATAAAGAAAAGCTTTACATTGACATAGCACATTTCTCCAGGGCCACCCAAAGCACTTCACAGGGAATGAATTAGTTTGATGTGTGCACAGCAAGATCTCACCAACAACAGGCAAGTTGAATAATTGCTTTTGATGGCACGGACTAAGAAAGACAGCCTTCCCATTAAACTGTAAAATCATTCGACTTGACAGATGCGTTATTCTATAGAACATTATGGGTGGAATTTTACCGTCAGTGTGCGGGGATGGGCCCAACCCGCTGACATGCAAAATGATGCGTGATGATGTCAGGCGTGTACCCCAATGTCATCGTGCATCATTTCGGTATTTTGTTTGGCGGGTGAGCACCAGAAGCAGCTGTGTGCCCACTGAACTGTCAACAGCCTATTTAGGCCATTAAAAAAGTAATAAATTTGTTAAGACTGCTGTCTGTCCCAACCTTAAGGTTGGCGGACAGGCGAAAAGCACAAGCGGCCTTTGCGTTTTTTCAGGAAACCTCATCCACGGGTGGGATGAGGTTTCCTGAAGCTTTTACAAAATAAACAACTAACGTTTCCTAACTTCAAAAATATGTCCCGGCTCATGTGACACTGTCACATGAGGGGACATGTTTAAATAAAATTTTACTTTATTTATTAAAAAGTTTTCTAATCCATTCAATCCCCCCAGGGCAGCTCCCGGCCTCAGGGAGACTGCTAGAGTGCAGGCCCCGACTCTCCCTCTTCCCCCCCACCCGCACTGGTAGAGCTGAGCACTACTGACTGCTCGTTATGGTGGGCCTCCTGCATAAAATGGCGGCACGCAGCTGATCGCCGGAGACACTCGGCTCAAAACCCACCCCCCACCCGCCATAGGAAAAATTCTCCCCTGTAACTTAGAAATGTCTCACATAAGACCATAAGATGTAGGAGCAGGAGTAGGCCTTTCGGCCCATCAAGTCTGCTCCGCCATTCAATGAGATCATGGCTGATCTGATAACCCTCAACTCCACTTTCTGGCCTTTTCCCCATAACCCTTGATTGTTTGAGTCTCTCCAATTAGGTGTCAGCATCTACCACAGCACAGAAAAGGCCATAACCAAAGGCACAGACGGCTTGCCCTGTAACTGACATTATGCTTCCTCAACCTCCCTATCTTCTTTCAGCTTTTGGTGGTGAGTCACTGTTATGCCTCTTTTGGTATCAGGTTGTAGCCACAGCATCTCCACAAATGGTGTTTCTTCCTGCCTCCAACAATATCACCTCTGGAGTCCCCTGCAGATTTACCTTTGGCCCCTTCTAGGGCATTAGACCATAGGAGCAGAAGTAGCTATTCAGTCTGGTCTGGCCTACAGGTCCACAGCAACGTGCTTGACTCTTAACTGTCCTCTGAATAGGCCTAGCAAGCCACTCAGATGTATTCAAGAACGCAGCTCACTTCCGCTTTCTCCAGGGCGATTAGAGATGGGTAATAAATGCTAGATTTACCAATGATGCTCACATCCCATTAATGAGGGAAGAAAAAAATCTGATTCTGAGGCTAGAACATAACAAACTTAATAGAAGTTCTTCTGTCAATAAGTGGGCCAGATGAATTTAGAATTATATTTCATGGCTGAATGATACAGTGCATTTTGGCAATAATGGGTATATGGTGACATTATTTGAGTCAGCAAACTGGCTGACTTGATCACTCACACAAAATGTGGTCAGTGAGATTTTCCCATTATTGTAATGAGACCATATCTCACATTTGTTTCACATTTATATAACACCTTTTATAACCTCAGAACCAAAGCACTTTACAGCTAATAAAGTATATTTGAATTGTAGTTGCTCTTGCATTGTAATAAACACAAGTTGTGCACAGCAAGCTTCCACAAACAATGACGTGATAATGTGCAGATAATCTGTTTGTGTGATGTTTGGTTGAGGGATAAATATTGGCCAGGACGCCAGGGATAACTCCCCTGTTCTTCTTTGAAACCTGTCTGTCTGTCAGTCTTTCATCCATCCTTGCTCTGAGGGTTGGCAGCTCGATGAACAATCTTTCTCTGCTGATTTCTATTCTCCACTGCCCTCACTGCCTGTACCATAGAGAGGCCAGTCCATGCTCTGATATTATCCGTGCCATCTTTGGTCTTCCTTGTTCACATTTTCCAGGTGTTTTGCCTTGCAGTCCCTCTTTATCCAAATGCTCCCCTCCTGTTCACATCAAGAGTCTAAAATATATGAGCTTTCTGGATATCACTGCCTCACACAAGCTCCTCTTCACACCAGCCTTCACGAGTACTCACTCGTTTATCCGCTTGGCGTCCATGACACACATAATATCCGTCTAAGTCCTTTCACTTCAAATGTTCTGATTCAATCCTAATCAGCCTTCATGTTGTCAAGGAACTATCATATTTGTCCTAATGTTGTTGTGGGATATTTTAAAGCAGGTTTGTGTGTGTGTGTGCGTGTGTGTGTTTGTGCGTGTGTGTGTGTGTGTACGTGTGCATGTGTGTGTGCGTGTGTGTGTGTGTACGTGTGCGTGTGTGTGCATGTGCATGTGCGTGTGTGTGTGTACGTGTGTGTGTGTGTGTGTGTGTGGTTCTGTGTGTGTGGCTGGTTTAATTGGGCTGGAGGCAGGTAGACTGCAAGGTTAAAATTATCAAAGAAGTGAGATGTAAAACAGGCATTTAAAATGAAGACAAGTAGAGGTAGGATGAGGTCAGCAGATACAGTGTGAATGAAACCTGCATTTTAAGATATTTGGAGAAGTGTTTGATGTTCAAAGGGACAGGAAAACGTTTACAGCTGGCGAGATAAATAAGGCAAGGTTATTACATTGATTTTTCCTAAAAGTGCTGACTGTAAAGATAACATGAAAGATTTTTATATTCTGGGAAAAATAACTTCTAAAGACAAGTAAAAACAATGGGATTAACAGATCAAAAAGGGAGAAATATATTCAAAGAAGGATGGAAGACTGTGTGAGGTTAAGTCATGCGAAATCTTGAAAGGTGACTGTGTGAAACAGACCTTGGGGAAAAGCCTCTCGCCACCCTGCAGAAGTTTGCTATTCCAATAACCAAAGTTGCGTTAAAAGCCTTTGGAAATCGATTGTCCAGTCAGTGCCTGTGGTAAAATTGCTGGATGGCTTTATGAATTTGAAATCTATTTTGACTGTTGCCTTAAAGGGGTGTGTAGTTAGGAGACTGGTTAAGTAGGAATTTTAGGAACTGTTATAACTTTGTAACTGTTAACTTGTAGGTGTTTAAGTTTGTTCTTCTTTTGTTAATAAGTGTTTTAATTTAATCTCTAAAATCTCTAAAAGTGGTAGTGGACCCATTACCTCTGACTTCAATGCACAAGCCTTCTCATAATAAATACAAATTGCAAAATTGTTGTGATCGCGTGGCCAAGTTTCCCTTGTGGATTTGATCAGCCTGTTAAATACCAACTGCCAGATCATAATAAAATCAGGGGCTTTTTGTGGGATTTTAAAAATTCCTTCATTGGGTGGGAGTTGATGAACCTTAATGTTACGAGTGCGAAAAGAACATTGAGTGCAGGAACAAGGACGGATGAAAGACAGACGGACAGATTTCAGAGAAGAACAGGGGAGTTATCCCTGGCGTCCTGGCCAATATTTATCCCTCAACCAACATCACACAAACAGATTATCTGCACCTTTTCACGTCATTGCTTGTGGAAGCTTGCTGTGCACAACTTGGCTGCTGTGTTTATTACAATGCAAGAGCAACTACAATTCAAATATACTTTATTAGCTGTGAAGTGCTTTGGGATGTTCTGAGGTTATGAAAGGTGCTATATAAATGTGAAACAAATGTGAGACATGCCCTCATTACAATAATGGGAAAATCTCACTGACCACGTTTTGTGTGAGTGATCAATCAGCCAGTTTGCTGACTCAAATAATGTCACCATATACCCATTATTGCCAAAATGTGCTGTATCGTTCAGCCATGAAATATAATTCTAAATTCATTTGGCCCAATTATTGACAGAAGAACTTCTATTAAGTTTGTTATGTTCTAGCCTCAGAATCAGATTTTTTTCTTCCCACATTCATGGGATATGAGCATTATTGGCAAATCTAAGGCACGCCCACCATAACGAGCAGTCAGTAGTGCTCAGCGCTACCTGTGCAGGTGGGGGGGAAGAGGGAGAGTCGGGGCCTGCGCTCTAACAGTCTCCCTGAGGCCTGGAGCTGCCCTGGGGGGATTGAATGGATTTGAAAACTTTTTAATAAATAAAGTAAAATTTTATTTAAACATGTCCCCTCATGTGACAGTGTCACATGAGCCGGGACATATTTGTGAAGTTAGGAAAAGTTAGTTGTTTATTTTATAAAAGCTTCAGGAAACCTCATCCCACCCGTGGATGAGGTTTCCTGAAAAAATGCAAAGGCCGCTTGTGCTTTTCGCCTGTCCGCCAACCTTAAGGTTGGGACAGACAGCAGTCTTAACAAGTTTAATTATTTTTTTTAATGGCCTTAATAGGCTGTTGACAGTTCGGTGGGCACACAGCTGCTTCTGGTGCTCACCCGCCGAACAAAATATCGAAATGATGCGCGATGACATTGGGGTGCACACCTGACATCATCACGCATCATTTTGCGTGTCAGCGGGTTGGGCCCACCCCCGCACACTGACGGTAAAATTCCGCCCATAATGTTCTAGAGAATAACACGTCTGTCAAGTTGAATGATTTTACAGTTTATTGGGAAGGCTGTCTTTCTTAGTCCATGCCATCAAAAGCAATTATTCAACTTGCCTGTTGTTGGTGAGATCTTGCTGTGCACATGTCAAACTAATTCATTCTCTGTGAAGAGCTTTGGGTGGCCCTGGAGAAATGTGCTATGTCAATGTAAAGCATTTCTTTATCAAATAAAAGCAAAATACTGCGATGCTGGGAATTAGCAATGAAAACAGAGAAGTGCTGGAAACTCTCAGCAGATCAGGAAGCTTCGGTAGAGAGATAAGCAGAGTTAATGGGCGGATCTTAAGGACCCGCCTGGAGGCAATTTAGGAGGTGGGACTCCGAACAGGGTGGGACCCCGAACAGGGTGGGACCCCGCTGTCTTCCTACCTCCGCCCAGTTAAGGCAGGCGTGGGAAGGTTCAAGAATGCACCTGGGTCCAATTGAGGCCCTTAAGTGGGCAATTAATGTTGGGTTTGTTGTGGCCAAGTATTTCTGTGGGGCGGGGGGGGGAGATCCCTCATTCAAAGTCACTCAGTAACTGATCGAGGGACCTGGTATTGGGAAGGGGGTGGCCAGTGGAAGTCACCCCCCTGCCTTTTCCTCCGAGTCTCTCCCTGGTGACCCCTCACTCATCTCCCACTTCCCACCCTCACTTACCTTGCTCTAGGGATCCAACATGGATCACTGGTGAAGGCCCAAGTGTATTACCAGCAGCAACCATCACTCACAGTGGTGCTATTGGTAATGGAAGACTGCCGGCCTCTGATTGGCTGGCAGCTCTCGGGAGGCATGTTTTCCACCCTATTCGGGAAAGTGCAGCAATTAAACGTTCCTCCTTGGAGTCGGAAACCCCAGCATCAGAGTTCCCACTGCCAATAGTGGTATTATCACTGGGCTAGTATTCCAGAGACCCAGGGGGACCCAGGTTTGAATCCCAGCATGACAGATGGTGAAATTTAAACCCAATGAAAATCTGGAGTTAAAAGTCTGATGATAACCATGAAACCATTGCTGATTGTCATAAAAACCCATCTCGTTCACTAATGCCCTTTAGGAAAGGAAATCTGTTACCCATACCTGGTAATGTGGTTGGCTCTTAAAATGCCCTCTGAACAAGGGCAATTAGGGATGGGCAATAAATGCCGGACCATCCAGCAATGCCCACATCCCATGAATGAAGTAAAAGAATGAGGGACTCACTTCCCTTGGGGCTCCGGGAGATCGGGTCGGTGGGGGTGGCATTGGTTTTGGTGATGAATGCTGGGTCCCAGCCACCCTCAGTAAATTCCGCCCAACTTTTCGTCAGATCTGGAAGAAGTTTAGAGATTCACTCGTTGATGACCCTTTTGAACACAAAGTCCCAGAGATTTCCAAATATGACCATAGCAGTGCTAACCTGCAGAACCTCTCACTTACGAGGAGAAACCCCAATGTATGTTACGGGGTGGGGGGAATGGATAAGAGTTGAGCACTGGGCAGCATGAAGAAAAGAGAGAGAAATTAGGAGAGAAAACATGAAGTGCAGCCAAAGAAGGGGGTCTTCATGAGATTTTGATTTTTTTTTTCCAGAACTCTGTTTTATAAAATACCACTATGGGACTTAAACTCACCACCAATGAATTATGAGTTCATTATCATAACCACTACAACGTCATTCTCTGTTCCAAACCAGGTGATGAACCAGCTTTGTAACTACTTACGTTCCTTTTCCAGGAGGAAGGTCTTAAGCGAACAATGTGTCAAGTCTGCTTGTCACCCAAACTGCCGCTTAGTCATTGTTCCAGAATATGTACAGAAGTTGTGATCTCTTGCAGAGTGTAGCTTGCAAGGCAGCATAATTGCCGACAATCCTAGATCTTCATACAAATCTGCCACAAAATTTCATGTCTTTTTGCAAATGCTCCACCCAGGATTCTTGTTAAGAAGAATTCATTCACAGGATGTGGGCTTCGCTGGCTGGACCAGCGTTTTTTGCCCATCCCTAGTTGCCCTTGAGAAGGTGGTGGTGAGCTGCCTTCTTGAACCGCTGCAGCCCATGTGGTGTGGGGACACCCGCAGTGCTGTTAGGGAGGGAGTTCCAGGATTTTGACCCAGTTAATGCAAAGAAAGAAAGATAAGTGAATTTACTGTCTTTAAGCGTTCCAGATGTTTAGGGGTTGAGTATTGGTTGCAGAGGTAGGAAGCAGGAGCCAGGTTTGCTTACAGGTCAGAGATCCAGGACGTGGAGGGGGGGGAATTGATTAAAGTTAAGATTTTCACGTGGGTGAGATCTTAGTTGGCACAGGGACAGGTTCCCTGTCCAATTAAGGGAGCCGAGTGGGTTCTCTCAAAGCTGGAGGGCCAACCGGAGGCCTTCCAGTTTCAGGGAAGCAGTAGGAGGTCAGCAGCTAGGAGAGCATTTCCACAGGAAGGTGTTGTCTCAGGCACTTTTAAAAAAAAAACTTTAATAAAAAACACAGAAAAAGCACCAAACCGCCCCTGGAGGGATTGGGTGGGGGCTCCCTTCACAGGGTGGCCTTTGGCTGAAACCCTGCCCCAGGCCATCAGCTCTGCCACCCCTGCCAGCTTCTGGGTGCCCACCTCCAGGCACCCCTGTCACATCAGGAAATTGGAGGCGGACTGGAAAATCTCAGTCAGTGTTATGTTCCTTCTCTGTTGGTTCACTTTATTCAGTAACATGGCTGCGCGTTTATCTACCGGTGGGTGAGTTGGTAAACAAGATACTGCAGGCGCAGAGACCAGTGTGAGATGAAGCACACGCTGTTTATTAACACCAAGTCACAGAGCACTAACACATGTGCTTCTCCAGCTGGACCCTATTCTAAACTAAAACAGAATTACCTGGAAAAACTCAGCAGATTGTGAGCAGATTGACCATGTGACTGTGTTACCCAATTGCTGTGTAGCGCGGGCTACAATGTAAATCAGTAGTTTAGAATAGGGATAAAAACAAAAAAACTGCGGATGCTGGAAATCCAAAACAAAAATAGAATTACCTGGAAAAACTCAGCAGGTCTGGCAGCATCGGCGGAGAAGAAAAGAGTTGACGTTTCGAGACCTCATGACCCTTCGACAGAACTTGCGTTTGAGTCCAAGAAAGAGTTGAAAACTCTTTCTTGGACTCGAACGCAAGTTCTGTCGAAGGGTCATGAGGACTCGAAACGTCAACTCTTTTCTTCTCCGCCGATGCTGCCAGACCTGCTGAGTTTTTCCAGGTAATTCTATTTTTGTTTTGGATTTCCAGCATCCGCAGTTTTTTTGTTTTTATCCCTATTCTAAACTACTGATTTACATTGTAGCCCGCGCTACACAGCAATTGGGTAACACAGTCACATGGTCAATCTGCTCACATCCTCTTAAAGGTGTATTGCGCCTCGGGTGACTGCAGTCAACTTCCTAAACTTACCTTTCTTTACCAAGGCTCGAAATGAGCCTGATTGCTGGCCCACCTCAGCTGGTCAGGCGGCCTTCGCAGGCCCCGAATCTTTCACTGCCAAAATATCCAGCACGGGGATATTCAGAGGTCCCCTCCACTGCCCCTGCCCTTGCGCCACCCCCCAACCCCCCCCACCCAACCCCCGCCCCCACCCACCACCACCACACCCGCCTCTGTTCTCAATCTCAAAGACCACCCCCCAAAATTCAGCCCTAGGGCCTGAAATTTTCCAAGGTCAGGCAGGCTTGGCAGGAGCGGGCGGGAGTGGTCGGGAACTTGCCCACGATCGGTTCTGCACCACCATTTTACACGGGCGAGCCAATTAAGGCCTGCCCAGCGTAATACACGAGCGGTAGTGCTGCGCTACCTGTGCGGGCGAGAGGACGAGGGAGAGTGGGGTCGAGGGCTCTTTCACACGCTTCAATCTCCCTGAAGCACGGAACTCATCGTGCATCATTTTATGCTCCAGCGAGTCAGCCCCCCGCATGCCGAATGTAAAATCCTGGCCTAGGTGTTCAACATCCAGCTGAAAACACCCTCGGGTAATTTTCCAATATGCCCCACCAACAGGGGACATTTACCAGTCAGCATTGGAAACTTGCCGGTAGAACAGCTACCATTTTCCAGAATTACCTCCTTTTCTTCCTAAAACAGGGCTGTCAGAGGAAAATCTTGGCCGTGGTTGGAGATGTCCCCTTCTGTTTTGAAGGCATTGAACAGAATAATTTCCTCTTCAAAATTAGGGTGTTAAGCTTGGAATGGGGGAAAGCGCCTAGCACAAAATCAGAGGCAAGCTGCTCACAACTCTGTGCGCACATTACTCTCCACTGGGTATGTGCACATCATTATGCTAGTTGTGTTGGAACTGAGTGTCAGCTCCTGACCTCTTTACAGCCTTGGTTCAAACACAGACAAAAGATCTGAACTCCTAAGGTGAAAGTGACTGCATTTGATATCAAGGCTGCATTTGACCGAGTGCGGCATCAAGGAGCCCTAGCAAATCTGGAGTCAATGGGAATCAGGGGGAAAACTCTCCGCTGGTTGGAATCATACCTAGCACAAAGGAAGTTGGTTGTGGTTGTAGGAGGTCAGTCATCTCAGCTCCAGAACATCACTGCAGGAGTTCCTCAGGTTAGTGTCCTCAGCCCAACCATCTTCAGCTGCTTCAACAATGACCTTCCTCCCATCATAAGATTAGAAGTGGGGATGTTCGCTGATAATTGCACAATGTTCAGCATCATTTGCGACTCCTCAGATACTGAAGCAGTCCATGTCCAAATGCAGCAAGACCTGGTCAATATCCAAATGGCAAGTAACATTCACGCCACACAAGTGCCAGGCAATGACCATCTCCAACAAGAGAGAATGTAACCATCACCCCTTGACATTCAATAGCATCACAATCATTGAATCCTCCACAATCAACATCCTGGGGATCACCATTGCCCAGAAAGTGAACTGGACTAGCCATATAAATACTGTGGCTACAAAAGCAGTTCAGAGGCTAGGAATTTTGCGATGTGTAACTCACCTCCTGACCCCCGAAAGCCTGCCCACCATCCACAAGGCACAAGTCAGGATGGAATACTCTCTACATGCCGGGATGAATGCAGCTTCAATAACACTCAATAAGTTACATATATCACCATTCCTTCACCGTTGCTGTGTCAAAATCCTGGAACTCCCTCCCTAACAGCACTGTGGGTGTACCTACACCACATGGACTGCAGCGGTTCAAGAAAGCAGCTCACCACCACCTTCTCAAGGGCAATTAGGGATGGACAATAAATGCTGGCCCAGCCAGCGAAGCCCACATCCCGTGAATGAATAAAAAAATATATATCAGAAGCCCTGATTATCTAGTGGATAAAAGAGATGCAGCGTTCAGAGGAATTATTACAGGTTTAATCTCCAATTTGTATTTAGGTTAGCTGACAGGACGATATTGGGGGAAATGAATGAATTAACATGTATTTACCTCCTTTCACAAACCCAGGACATCTCAAAATGCTTTAAAGCAATTAAGTGCCTCTGAAGTGTGGTCACTGTTGTAATGTAATAAATACTGCAACCGATTTATGCACAGCAAGCTCCCAAAAAACAGCAATGTGATAAGGACCACATAATCTGTTTTAAGTGTTGCTTGAAGGAAAGATGTTGGCCAGAACACCAGGGAGAACTCCACTGTTCCCCTTTGAAATAGCACTATGGGATCCTTTACATCCACTTGAGAGAGCAATTAGATCCTCCATTTAACATTCCATCCAGAAGGGAAGGTTGTGGTGTTAGAGCTATTGTCACTGGACTGATAATCCAAATACTCAGGGTAATGCTCTGGGGACCTGAGTTCAAATCCCAAGACAGTGGAATTTGAATTTAAAAAAAGAATCTGGAGTTAAAAGTCAAATGATGACCATGAAACGATTGCTGATTGTCATTAAAAACCCATCTGGTTCACTAATGCCCTTGACTACCTACTTAAATGAAATTTAAATAATGTGGGTGGGCTTCTGATTGTTAAGCCTGTCTGCTGTATTATGCAAGACTGGCGTGATGATGGGAACGCACCCCACCCCCCCACCTCCCCCCACCCCGCACCCCCAACGTCCTCACACCCGATAACATGTCTCCAGAGGTAGGGAATGCTCCTGATTTGGGAGTGTACCATTCAGCCCTACTGGTGGGTTGAAGATACAACAATGAACAGGGATTTCTGATGTCCTCCATGTTCACCTTTAAGGTTACAGTGAGTGCAAAAATCAGTCCAATAGGCTGTCAGTACTCACCTTGGCCCACGCCCTGGGTGAGGTGATTAGGGGAAGCATGAGACTAGAAGGCCAGGAGGAAAAACAAGTGGAACACAGAAGAAACCCTCCATTATTTACTGAACTGGACGGATGAAAATAAATGTTGGTTTCATTGTAGACTCCTCATTATTCGAGTATGTCCAAGCTGTAAGTGATTTCATCACCTCCTGTGGGAGCTCTTTTGAATGAAGAGTGTGGGATTGGCATGGACATTCACAGAACTGGCAGTCTGTGTTCTCATTCTCGGTGCTTGGGGTAACTTCTGCTGCTATGCTACCTCTGGCTTTCCTCTGGGAACATTGGATGTTGCGTGTTTGGCCCTCGAAACATACTGAACCAAATTTCAGTGTTTGCCCAAACATGGGCTGGTCAGCCACAGTGTTTTCCCAAGAGAGGTGGTCCTGCAATGCTGAAGTTTGTAAGGTTCTTTTTTCTCGGGTGTCCTTGTACTGTTTGTACTGGGGCCATCCCTCATGGAAGATCTGCTTGGGAATCCTGTAACCATCCAAGCAGGAGCCATGACTTGCCCATTTAAGCTGCATTACTGGAGGATGGTCTTCATGCTGCTGATCCCATCATGATGAAGAACCTTGTTGTTGGTTTCATTAGATTAAAAAAATTTCTAGTTTCTTTTTTAATTGTGTTCAAGCATGAGCAACTCACCAAGACTCCTTCAACAGCATCTTCCAACTCCGTGACCTCTATCACCTAGAAGGACAAGGGCAGCAGATGTATGGGAGCACCACCAACTGCAAGTTCCCCTCCGAGTCACACACCATCCTGACTTGGAACTATATTACCTTTCCCTCTCTGTTGCTGGGTCCAAATCCTGGCAATCCTTCCCCAACAGCCCTGCATGTGTATCTGCACCACATAGACTGCAGCAGCTCACCACCACCTCTCAAGGGCAATTAGGGATGGGCAATAAATGTTGGCCTAGCCAGAAATGGCCACAAGCTGTAAAAGAATTTTTTAAAAAATGAAATTCATCCACTGCAATTTTACAATAAGTTAGGTAGGTAGGATGTGATAATGAATAAGAATTATGATATGGTATTCCACTGAATTGAGTGAAGACCTCCCTCTTCTGGTGAAAGAACAAGTGTCATGTGGACACAGTAACAGAGGCATATTATGGTAGCTACAGAGCACTTTAAATCTTATTTATTTAAGCTCTGAGGGAACTCATGCTAAGGGTACGATTTTAGACTGCTTGGGGTCGTCTGTCAAAAGACAAATATACAGATGTCACAGTGAAGGACTGCTTGCTGTAAGCTATTGTCAGCTATAACTGAGTTGGGAGCACTCTTGCCTCTGAGTAAGAAGGCCCCACTCCAAGATTTGAGTACAAAAATATCTAGGCTGACATTTAAGTGCCGTTTTACAGAAGAGACATTAAACTGAAGCCCATCTGTCCTTTCAGGTGGGTGTAAAAGATCCCAATGAAACTTTTTGATGAAGAGCAGAGGGTGGGCTGGGGTTTCATTTGGCATTTACTCACTCCAGAAGCTTCAGTTGAAATTCATCTCAGGAGGTGGCACAAAATGGGATCAAATCAGCCAAACATTTTACACAATGCCTGATATTTAATTCTATTGACTGCATCTATCATTAAGTCTGGAGTGGGGAAGATTCACTATTGAATTTGGTGTTCAGCTGTGAAGTAGGTCATGCCAGTCCACAGTAGGACATGGATAACAGCCAGGCTTTGGCAGAAGGGTGACTGGTAAAATCTTCATCATGTACAAGCCTGATAATGAACATCTTAAACAAAAGAAAAACCAGCCATCTTCCCTTGACCTTCAGTGGCACCATCATCACTAAGTTACCACCATCAACATCCAGGAGGCCACCAGATGTCAGAATTTAAACTGGACCAACAGCATAGAGGCTAGGTACTTAGTGATAAATGGTTCACATCCTGGGACACCCCAGTGTCCCGCCCTCATCCATTATCACTAAAACAGATTCATCTGGTCATGATCGCATTGCTGTCTGTGGGATCTTGCTGTGTAACCTACATTATAACAGTGACTACATTTAAAAAAAACAATTAATTGGCTGTAAAGCAGCTTGGGAAGGCCTGAATTCTTGACAGGCACTATATAAATTTGAGTCTTTCTTATGCTCCCAGCTCCTTAAAGAACGTGTAACCCTATGTCCAGCCTCACCAATACTTGCAATGTTCTAAAGGTGGATGCACTTTGCACTTTTTACATAAATTTGCAACACATAGGGATTAAAGGACAGTAAAAAGAATTTGTCTGGTCTTGCTATCTTCCTCTTTTATCCCAGTGAATCTCAACAGTCCAAATTATAGAAGCCTTCAGTGTTGTAAAAAGCTTAGAAGGTTCCTTTAAGCAAAACTCAAAGGTCACTGCTCCATTAACTCCTGCTCTTAATATAACTGTTCTTTAATAGGTTACCTATGCCCACAAAACATACATTTTCAGTGATGTGCTAACACTTCACTTGCCTACCCATTATGTAGCGTTGTTACTGTGTAAACAATATAAGCAGCTCTCTGAGGGCAACACACCCCTCGAAATTTGACCATATTGTCAAGGTTATATAGATGCCACACTTGTGCCGCCATCTTCTTTTGGTTTCTCCCATTTTACTTGGGGTCACGATAACGCTGGTTGACTACCCTTCTCCATCTCCTGCTGTCGCCCATTTCTCCTCCTACCCCGCCGTGTTTAAGTCTCTTGGCACAGGATCTGTCTATTTGGAATTCGGCCTTCCTCTCCTTCTTCCTGGCAGTCCCATCCCTATCACTCGCTTCTCCACAGTTCCTCTCTCTCTCTGCAAAAGAGAACCACACCATTTCAATCTCCTCTCGGCTACTTTCTTCAATACTCCCACAATCATCACTGACCCCCTGATGTGCTGGCTCCTGATTTTATCCTTTCTTGTTACTCCTCACATCTATCTCAACATCCACATTTCATAAGTATCCAGTCATTGTTCCACTTTTCTTGTTGTTGACCAGGCTGCTGCATTATAGAACAAGACCGGCCTCAATTGTCTTCCTTTCAAATTCCACTGCCCCTCTTCCAATTACGCCAACCAGAGCTAATCCTACATTTGAGTATATTCTGTATTTTCTTGGGATGTGGGTGAGTCTATTTTAATTGTCCTGAAAAGGTGGTGGTGGAACTCTCCTTGAACTGCAGCAGCCCTTGTAGTGGTTGGTGCTCCCACATTAATGTTTGGTAGGGAATACCGAGATAGTGAACTACTGGGAGGTGATGGTGCTGCCATGGCATTGATGATCATGCCCTGCTTGTTGGCAGGGGTCTCAGGACAGGGAGATGCTATTAAGGTAACTTTGGTGAGTTGCCGTAAAGCATCCTGCAGATCATGCTGGTGCTGAAAATGCTTAATTTTGAGTCCAACGCCAGGCTTAACAAGCAAACAAACTGCCCTGTGTTGGGAGATGTTGAGCATTTTGCATGTCCTTTAGGCTGCACTCATCCAGTGATTGTTCCCTCACATTCTTGACTTGAGGCTGGTAGATTGTGAGGATAGTTTGAAGGGTCAGGATGTGAACCATTTATCACTAAGTACCTAGCCTCTATGCTGTTGGTCCAGTTTAAATTCTGACATCTGGTGGCCTCCTGGATGTTGATGGTGGTAACTTAGTGATGATGGTGCCACTGAAGGTCAAGGGAAGATGGCTGGTTTTTCTTTTGTTTAAGATGTTCATTATCAGGCTTGTACATGATGAAGATTTTACCAGTCACCCTTCTGCCAAAGCCTGGCTGTTATCCATGTCCTACTGTGGACTGGCATGACCTACTTCACAGCTGAACACCAAATTCAATAGTGAATCTTCCCCACTCCAGACTTAATGATAGATGCAGTCAATAGAATTAAATATCAGGCATTGTGTAAAATGTTTGGCTGATTTGATCCCATTTTGTGCCACCTCCTGAGATGAATTTCAACTGAAGCTTCTGGAGTGAGTAAATGCCAAACAAGGCAAAATAAAAATGCAAAATAATGAGTATGCACTGCAGAGTAATTAGCATACGAAAGAAAGATGATTGGTTAACATTTGGAGTGTGCCCCTTCACAAGAGTTAGGTAGATCTAGTAAGATAGATTTTAGTAAGTTAGTAGAATATTATTACTCATGATATGTTGCACTGAGCTCTGATAATCACACCTTTAACTCTGGGTCACGCAAACAAACCCAGCTCTTAAGATTTGGACACACAATCAAAACCGATACTCCAATGCAGTAGAGTTTGTAAAAACTGCACCATCAGAAGTGGATGCCTTCAGCTGAATCATTAAACAAAGCTATTGTCCAGCCGAGATGGACATTACACACTGTATGGGGCTCTCTAAGAAGATCAGGGTGCTCATGCAGTGTTCTAACCAACATTCGTCAATAAACATCGGCCAACACCTTTTATGGCTTTGGAACATCCCAAAGTGCATTCCAGCTAATCAAGTTTGTTTTGAAATGTGGTTACAGTTGTAATGTAGGAAATGAAGCAGACAACTTTTGCACAGCAAGCCCCGCATAAATTAGGACAAAGATAACCAGGTAATCTGCATTATAGTGACGTTGATTGAGGGATAACAACAGGACAGCTGGGAGCACTCCCCTGCTCTTCTTTAAAATACTACCATGGAACCTTTATGTACACCTGAAAGGGCTGATGCCTGTTTAATGTCTAATCTGCAAGACGGCACCTCTGATAGTGTAGCACTCCCTTGGTACTGAATGGAGTATCAGCCTGGATTTTTATACTAGTCTCTAGAGTGCAACTATCTATGCTGGTGCCGAGGCAAGAGTGCTATCTACTGCATAATGTCCAGCGCGCAAGAGCAACTGGTCAAATGTCTTATTCTTGTGTGTAGAATCATATTGTGCATAAAATGGTTGCCACATTCACCTCCATCAGTCACTGCCTCTCAAAGTGCGTCACTGTAAATTGAGCGCTGTAAGAAATTTCTGGAATGTGATTTTTCAGAAGCTTCTGCGTCAGTGATCACAGTTATGCCTATGGGGAGCGACTCCAATATTCATAGAAAACTTGACATGGACATGACTGGCACATTTTCATATTTAGTCAGTGCGATGGACCGTTATTACGGCTACACATAATCTAAATGTGTTATAAATATTGCAGTTTTGGAGTTTTTATGAAATCAGCAGCTGTCGAAAACAACTGTCAGCATGTGGGAGATATGCACTGGCAGGTAGGCACTCCCACGCCCAGAACATTGAGCATTCAAAATGAATCCTCACATCACTGAATTTAGCTTTGTCAATTTTGCAATATGTTTGCCTCACGTAACTTCATCACATTTACTAGTCTCAACACCCCTAAAAGTAACTTTCATGAAGTAACTCGCTTATTTGCAAGGTGAAAAACCCTGAGAAATTGTCACTAATTATTTGTGCATTTGATTGCTTTCTTGGCTTTTCTCAAGCTACCCAAATGTATTTTTAGGAATCAAGCCCATACTGTCAGTCTCCATTCTCAATTCTGGTAGGAGACCAGGACAATTCCATGGAACATGACAGAGGACTTGTTGGAGTAGGGCCTCCACATTTTTGGCGAGTTTCCCCTAAGAGGGACAAAACCTCCACGGGCCCATTACAAGGCTGTACATGCAGCAGCCAAACCGATGAATAGTGATTCACTTCAATGCTGCCTGTGGGATCTTGCTGTGCTCCTTTGCTGACTATGCCTACATAACGGCAGCATCTGCACTCCAAACAGTAACCCATTAGCTGTGAAGCACTTTGGGATCCCCAGAGGATGTGAAAGAGGCTATATAAATGCAGGTTTTCTTTGTCTTAATGAACTAAAATTCAACCCTTTTTCTCTTTGACCAACAAGTAGTATGCTCTAGAGTTTTGTTTTCTTTAATAGGTTGTTGGGGAGGGAGGGACCATCTCTTATTGTTCCTTGTTTAAGATTAAGGAGGCAAAGTCTGACAGGAGGATCATAAAAGCATTAACCAATGTTAATGAGATATCCACCTGTGAAACAGTGGCACTAGTTTCCTTCTACCTAAGGTGCGGTATCACAGAAGCATAGAATTGTTACAGCGCAGAAGGAGGATATTTGGCCCATCATGTCTGCACTAGCTCTCCAAATGACCAACAGTACCATTCCACTGCTTTCCCCTGTAACCCTGCATATTCTTCTTTTTCAGATAGTAATCCAATTCCCTCTCGCATGCTTCGATTGTATCTGCCTCCACCACACTCTCAGGCAGCGTATTCCGGAGCCCAACCACACGCTGTGTGAAAAAGGCTTTCTTCCCGTCTCCATTGGCTCTTTTGTAAATTGCCTTAAATCTGTGCCCTCCCGTTCTTGATCCTTCCACCAATGGGAACAGTTTTTCCTATCTATTCTGTCCAGACCCCTCATGATTTCAAATACCTCCATAAAATTTCCTCTCAACCTTCTCTTCCCCAAGGAAAACAGTCCCAACTTCTCCAATCTGTAGCAGTAGTCGAATTGCAAGTCTGAGATTGACTTTTGCGTTACTGCAGGCGACAAATTGACATTCGTGCTTAAGCTTTCCTCTCAAGGACTAATGTAATTTAGTGTAGCTCATTTCTTAAAACTACAGCCTTTCAAGTCGACTTGCTTTTTTGAGCTCACTTTCCATTGGCCTTCGAGGAGTGGCTGGTCTGCCTTCAGCACAGTGTACTTCCATTTTACAGACAAGAAACCTAAATGTAAATTCAAATGGAATTGGAAACTCAATGAAGGTAGATCCTAACTTTGGATCATGGGGCAGAATTTTGCTCTTGTCGGGCAGGCTTGGTGGGGGCAGTTGGAAAACCGAGCCACTGCCCGCGATTGGGCCTGGGAGGCAATTTCATGCTGGTGGGCCAATTAAGGCCTGCTCAGCGTGAAACGCGAGTGGCAGCGCTGCCTGTGCAGACGGGGAGGAGTGCGATCTGGGCGAGTGTGACCTTTGCGCGTGCGTGTGAGTCCGCGCTACATTATCCCCCTGAAGCAGAGAACTGCCTCAGGGAGATGAACTGATTTTTTTTTTAAAATTAAGGATTTCATAAGTTTTATGAAACATGCCCCCTCATGTGACTCTGTCACATGAGCAGGGACACGTTATTAATGAAAAAATAAAGTTTTTATTTAATGTTTATTCGCTTTTGAAAACCTCATTCCGCTCGTGGATGAGGTTTCCAAAAAAATGTAAAGGCCGCTTGGCCTTTTTGTCTGCCTGCTAACCGTTAGGTTGGAAAATTTCTTTTAATTAACTTGTAAATGGCCTTAATAGTCGGCGGGCACACTGCTGACTCTGGTCCACACCCGTTGACCGAAATATCATGCAAGCGTGTCAGTTTATGCTTGCTGGGGTCAGGCGTGTGCCTCCAAGCTAAAAATGTTATCCATAGTGTAAAACGGGTGTTAGTAAGTCCGTTGCCTCTTTTACATCTCAACTGAAGGCAAAATTGGGCAGAGAAACAAAACAAGCTACCGACTCACTATGAGCCATTTTAAATGGTCACACAAAGTTCCAAATCTCTCTTTACTTCTTTCATCTTGGTGGAAATAAACTCAAGTCACAATTTCCCCAGTTACTGAATGGTTAAAAACCTAGTTAAAAAAAAACTAGGTGAGCTCACTTGCTTCTGATTAGAATTCAGAGAATAAGCACAATCCTCAACAGCTCCAGGCAAGCTGGCTTTGACTAATCATCCAGAATCCCTAGGTGTTAGTTAAAAGGGTTATGATTTTAGGTGCTGACGCGGTAACTTTGTAATCTTTGTGACTGACATCACGTCACAACATGAAATTTAAGTTTTCATCTATATAACAAAATTAAGGGTTGCCTTAGAATCCTTTACATCCACCTGAGGGGAAAGATGGGGCCTCAGTGTAACTTCTCATCTGAACTATGGCACCTCCATCAGCCAGTTGTCAGCCTAGATGCTCAAATCTTTCTATTTCAAATAAGAGCTGAAGCCTTCTTGCCAGTATTTAGCTCTTAACCAACACTTAGCTCAGTTTCTGGCAGCATCGGCGGAGAAGAAAAGAGTTGACGTTTCGAGTCCTCATGACCCTCAGCTGCCAGACCTGCTGAGTTTTTCCAGGTAATTCTGTTTTTGTTTTGGATTTCCAGCATCCGCGGTTTTTTTGTTCTTAACTTAGCTCAGTTTGCTAGGTAGCTAGAGCGTGGTGCAGAATAATGTCAACAGCATGAGGTTCGATCTGGTTGTGGTGGTTCATGGTCCTTGTCTTGCCCCGCACATGATGCAGAGTGGTGCCCCTCAATCTATATAACCAATTGCCTCTCTAATGGAGAGAGATGTCTTTGGTCCTTGTGGAACTATGGCAAACTACCCTCACCAACCAACATGGCAAACTGGATTATCTGGTCGTTGTCACATGGCTGTTTGTGAGATCTTGTTGTGTGAAAATTGATTGCATTGCTACTGACTTTTGCCACTTCAAAAGTATCTAATAGGGGTTGCCTGAGGTTGTGAATGACATTTTATAAATACAAATCTCTCTTTTTACACAAGAAACAAATTGACTGTTTGGGATTTCAAGAAATAAAAATAGAAAATGCTGGAAATACTCAGATGGTCTGGCAGCAGTTAGAGAGGGGAACAGAGTTAACAACGCTGCCAGACCCATTGAATTTTCTGCTTTTAGTTCAGATTTCCAGCATCTGCAGTATTTTGCTTTTGTTTTACTGATGTTCAAGATCTCCATTTACCACTGGAACACTTACTGATCAACGCATGGGATCTTCCCCAGTGGGGAAAAAGCAATATTCACACAGACTCACACACAGGACTGCATTAGGTCACTGAAAGACCCAGACACTATGGGGTTTAGGTTTGGGTTTGTGTTAACACTACCCCCACCCCAGTGACAGCTGATGAAGTTTTCTGGCAGAAATGGAACTTTATGGAGCTTCGTTCATGCTAAGTTGCATTTCCAGGAGAGGGTTAGACACAGATAACAGATGATTAGTGAGATTTTGTTGGGAGAAATGAATGGGAGGAAGGAGAGGGAGATGGGGAGGAGGGGGAGAATATCGTTCAGCTAATTTTCTCCAGCTAATTTCCAAGTACACAGAAGAGGTAGAGAAAGTACCAGAAAATTACCCCAAATTAAGTAACATTAGACCAGCGTCCTGATGATCAATGGAGCTGTAAATCTGGATTGCAGTTTAAGGGGGATGCCTGGAATCCATCTACCGCAGTACTTCCCAAACATTTTCCTGCTGTGAGTCCATTTAATGCTTCATGTGACCCCAGGGTTGAGTGGGGTGGGGGGGGGGTGGTGGGGTTGATGGGGGATGGTGGTAGCTTCAGCTGCTGAGGGGTGGGGTGTGGTGGGGGGTGGGGGTGGCTGTTTTAGCTCCTGAGTGGGTGGGGAATGGGTTGGTGGGGGGAGCGGGGAAGTTCAGCTTGGTGGGAATTCTTTAAACAGCGGGGTTTTATTTTTAAAAAATACAAAACCTACCTTCTCAGAGGCATTTTTTTTTTTGCAGAGCTCTCAGGCCTCCAAAATCTGTCTATTAGGCCACGCCCACCAATTGGAAAAGTGAGGATTTGGAGGGGCCTCACAATTGTTATCATTCAGGCTGAGCTCAATGGCAGACGGTACTGCCTCGCAGCTCGCGACCCCAGAATCTCACCCCGTGACCCCACTTGGGGTCATAACCTGCAGCTTGGGAAGCCCTGATCTACCTGATGTGGCCCTGATACGTTAGCAGCACATGACACCTCTCCCCCTCAAACTACCGCACCATTACTAGGCTGCAGAGGAGCAGTCTCCACAAATAAAGCCAGAGTCAGCTTCCCACCAAAAGAAAGATATCTTGCGACACGAGCCAGATTATTCTCATGAGCAACCGCCTGTAATCGTGGTCCCTCAGACAGCACCTGAGAAAGGCCCCGTAATGTTAAAGAGTTGCTTTGTGCTCAGATTTCAATGGAACTGAAATGGAATATGCACCTGGCGTGACATCGTTGAAGGTTCAGGTCACACAGGAAAGGGTCTAACTTATTTGTTTCTGAAAGAAATGAGCAGTAAAAGAAAAGAAAGAACTTGCATTTACATATCACCTCTCACAACCTCAGGGCATCCCAAATTGATTTGTAGCCAATGAAGTATTCTTGAAGTGCAATCCATTGTTGCAATGTAGGAAATAGCAGCCAATTTGCACGCAGCAAGTTCCCACAAACAGCAATGAGATAATGACCAGAAATTATGTTGTTTCAGGGATAAATATTGCCAGGGCCTGTTCCTTTTTGCATAGTGCAATAGGATCTTTTACAGAGAGACCAGAAGGGGACCTTCATTCACAAGAGGACACCCCCTGGTAGTGCAGCACTCCCTAGATTTGGCCCTCATATCTTTAGACTGGAATGAACTGACAGCCTGTTGACACAAAGATGAGAGTGCGATCCACTGAGCCAAGACTGCCACCTTGACAATAGGGCAAGTGACTTTGTGTGGCACGAGGAGATTACATGAATTACAACACTTGTCCTCTGAAGCACAACTTGCTTCCTGATTACTCTAGTATTAGAAAATTATCTGTAGAAGCAAGAATACCAGTTTCTAAGAGGTTAATCACAAATCATATGCCCTAATGATTCAGTTTCAGTCAGGGTATATATTGCAGAACACAATTAATTTAATCTGGTAAACCAGACTACCTTTTAGCTTGCACAACAGGAGCCTTAATATTCAAGTTTTACAACTAAAATTAAGTTGAGTGTAAATAATTGGTCGATTAGAAAAGTAGTATCTATATTTCCAGATACTGAAATCTTACAAAGGGGGTCAGGCTTTTTATTAATGTGCACATGATTATTATAATGGAAGCAATATATTATCACTCTAATTTAGAAAGATGATACTGAACTGTGTTATTTTGGTGCTGTAAATACTAAGGTAACAGTATGTCACTGCGATGACAATACATTAATGGTAACACTTTCTCAGTGAGTCATGCTATGATTCAGTATACCACCACCTTTTTCTCATCTATTAGTTCATAGGATGTGAGTGGCAGGGTCAGCATCATAATTAAGTATGGGCAATAATTGCCGACCTTACCAGCAACACTCATGTCCCACCAACAAAAGAATAAAAAAGACAATTGTGGTTATAACCCAGAAACTCTCAGAGCTGCTTTGTAGGAGAGCTTGTTTATTTTTGTCATGTGGGCTCAATTGGGCGCCCAATTGCTGTATCCCTTAGGATCTGCTCAATGTTTGAGTTCTTTGAAATGGCTTAAATATATGTTGCCTTTGTGCGATTATGGTAAAATAATCCAAATGTCAGACCTCACAAGAGGTTCCCTGGTATTTGAATTGAAGCAAAAGTTCTAACCAGCATCAAAATGCTGCGGAAATTGTGTTTGTTAACAATGAAAAGATAAATTTTGTGCAGTGCCTGTGCACTTCTAACCTCTCATTTCATTCACAGCTAACAGAACTCAGGTTGTGAAGTTTTTTTAAATTTTCAGACCATTTAAACTTTTAAAAAATGCTGCCTTTGTCGGTGAGAATTGAAACAAATCTGTTCTAGCATTTACAATAGCTGTTTGTTAACATGGATGCCTTAGTTCACAAACAGGCATCCATCTCAGAATCCGGACTCTGCTTCAGGAACCTAATTGTGGGTGGATTTTCACCAAGTCCTGGAGACTCCCATAGATGCTTAAAAATGGCAGGCGGGACTCAGGTTGGGAAGTACTGCCCATATTTCTGAGAGATCCTATTTTTGCTGGTAGAGGAAAGGGTGTGGGCCATGACTCACACATGAGGGAAACCCAAGCTCAGCAGGGCCATTTGAACCCAGTGCTGAGTTCAAACATTCTCCATTTTCAGGGCCTCAACCTGCAGTATGGGGGTAATAATTTTTTAGAGAAGATGTAAGTGCTTGTGAAGGGCAGATAAGGTCTGTAGAGCTGTCAAGCTGTGAAGTTATTTAAATCCCCAGCCCTTTCAAATTTAAAAAGTCAGCCTGCCTGCGTCAGTGACAGCTAAGAGAACACAGGTTGTGAAGCTACTTAAATTTTCAGACCTTTTAAAATTAAAAAACAAATGCTGCCTGTGTCAGTGAGAGTTGAAACAAATCTGTTCTAGCACTTACAATAGCTGTTTGTTAACATTTCCCCAAGGGCTATCATTATATCATTATTAATGATTGGCTGCTTTCCACAACATACCATTATCTCAGCAGGGGCTCCTGATTTCACACTTTGACAGCTCAAAAATGTTATTAAAGGATTAGCTGTCTTTGTGGGGTTATGAATACAAATCTGTTTGTTTTTAAAGGGATTACTTACTTGAGGGTATTTAAAAGTTTTTATTGGGCTTTTATATAGTAAAGGCCTTAATAGATATTTAGACCTTTATTTCATTTTGTCTTAACATGGCTCTTGAGGTCTGCCCATGGAGGATACTGCGTACATTGGCATAGTGGGTGTAAGGGTAAAGGGTAGTTGGTTGGAAGCCATGCGTTGGCATGAATTGGCATAGTGTAGACATCTGTTAGCATGGAGACATGGAGGTGTCATGGGGTCGATGGGGATGTGAGGTCTGAGGGGTAAGGGATTGAGGACCTAAAAGTTAAGGACAGAACTGATATGAAGTCTCAGGGAACCAAGTTGGACCTTTTAAACAGCCCACCTTGGCACTCAGCCGCCCTTAAAGCCCTTCAACTCCAACTTATGCGCGGTGGTGGTAGTCCAGACTCTATCCTGCACCATCCCACCCATACCCCACCAGACCAAAAATCGGGAATGATGGGACACTTTCTCCAAAGACGGATGTGGTGAGTGTGAAAATTTCCTGATTCACACTACCTGCCTTGGGGGTGAAATCCAGCCCACATGCCTCTTGTGCAAAGCCCCCTTTTCCTTAAAGGCCATCCTAGTCTCTGTTGGACCATCTTCTCCACGTGCCTCCAGGTTTCTCTATGTCATAACTCTCCTTGCTCAACTCTCCTTGGGAATTTTATGGTCCTTCCCCAGTGGGTTTGAAAGTGGGAGGGTTCATAAAATGCAATGCATGACCTGCCCATCCCCAGATTGAAGTGGAGACAGTTTAAAGGTGTGGGTTTAAAGATCTGGCATCAAGAACATTTATTCATGGGATGTGGGCATCGCTGGCAAGGCCGACATTTGCTGCCCATCCCTAATTGCCCTCCAACTGAGTGGCTTGCTAGGCCATTTCAGAGGGCATTTAAGAGTCAACCATATTGCTGTGGGTCTGGGGTGATGTGGGAAATCTGAGGTGTAATACGTCTTTAAGAGACTGTGAGCAAATTGACCATGAGACTGTAAGATCCTATTGAGGCCTATAAGTGGCCAAGTACTGACCACTTCAGTGCTTCATCCTGCCCCCTTGGTATTTTACCCATAGCAGGGGGAGGGTAACACTAGCTGGGTAGCCCAGCAGCTTTTACTGGGCGAGGTGGTGTCGTGCAATAGGGGGGGCTATTGCCTTTTGGGGGTCCTCTGTGTGCCCATTGGAGGCATTCCCCCACAAGGTACACACCCCCCTTTGACCCTCCCCTCCACTTTTCTCAACCCCCAACCCCTCCACCCCTTTGCTGGGGCCTGCCAGCCAGGCCCTATGATACCCTGGACTCACCTTCAGTCCAGCCTCCATTATTCGGGGACTGTCTGTAGTTCAAGCAGTGGCTCCCCACACAAAACAGGTGCTGTTGGGACTACAGAGCGCTGGCCAATAAGACTGCCGACAGCTGTCTAAAGTGGGGCTTCCTCCAAGGTGAGGGTGCAAGTCTTGACCTTAGCAAAATTAATGCCCCATTAACTGGCTGCGGGGCAGTAAGTATTGATAGGGATGTGTTCCTTGTCAAGCCTTCAGTTGGTGGGTGGGAATCCCCGACTTCGGAAATGCCTGCCTTCGGTCCCATGGCTTATCTTGACTTGTCCCACCGATTGTCCTATCATTCCTTTACTGCATTAATGCCTCCTTATCCCGGTCATCCTGGTTTTACAGTATAAGTTTGACATGTGAGGTTGGTTGGCGGGAGTGGGGCGCTGGTGGGGGGGTGGGGTCTCTGCTGGATTGCATTGGACCTGGGTCGAATAATGATTTTTTAAAAAGCAAAAGGAAAGTGAAAGTTCTGATAAAACAATAAATTTGAAAAACAGGAAATCTTTCCGCCTCAGAGAATGAAATGCTAAGAGATAACTCCGCTGAAATTGCAACCCAGATTGAAGTGGAGACAGTTTAAAGGTGTGGGTTTAAAGATCTGGCATCAAGAACATTCATTCATGGGATGTGGGCATCGCTGGCAAGGCCGGCATTTGCTGCCCATCCCTAATTGCCCTCCAACTGAATGGCTTGCTATGCCATTTCAGAGGGCATTTAAGAGTCAACCATATTGCTGTGGGTCTGGGGTGATGTGGGAAATCTGTGGTGTTATACGCCTTTAAGACACTGTGAGCTGATTGACCATGAGACTGTAAGACCCAATAGCTGTGTTGCATGGGCTACCCTGTTAATATTAGTCCTGAGCAGAGTCTGGTTGAGGAAGCACACGTCATGTTAGTGCTCTGTTGTCTGTGTAAATAAATAGCATGTGCTTCATTTCATATTGGTCTCTGCATCCGCAGTATATTGTTATCAACTCGCCTGCTGACAGATAAGCCTGCAACAGTTCGCAAACAAAGCGACCCCCTTGGTAGAACATAACAGGTTACATGTAGGCCAGACCCAGTAAGGACAGCAGATTTCCTTCCCTGAAGGACATTAGTGATCCAAATGGATTTTTGTGATGTTTGTGTTTAATGTTTATGCTTTTTTTGTAAAAGGACATTTTAGTTAAAAAGAATTGTTATATAAAACCTGGTGATAGGGTGTGGAAAGTCCTGAATTTAAGTAGAAAACCGCTGATTTTCAATACTGTGGAAAAAAAGGACACATACAGCGTGCATGTGGATCAAAGGCTGATCATAGTAAAGCATTACCACCACTAAAAGGGCATCATGAGGAGCACACTGACAAGTTGTGCTTGAAAATAAACAGGCAATTTAAAAATGCGCACTACCTGGAAACAAAATGCAAAATTAATATGAGTCCAGACGAGACAGAAAATGAAACTAACAGTGACAATGAGGAAGGGCGATTGTATTCATTCAGTCTGATCTGTAACTAGGTGAAGGACTAAAAGTTGGCATTGCCTTAAAAGGTAAAATGGTTGAAAAGGAGGTTGACACTGGAGTATCTGTTCTTATTGCTTCAGAGAAGCCATGGGAGAAAATTTTCAAGAAATGCCAATAGGAGAAAACCCTCCTCCAGCTTAGCACCTACACTGGGGTTAGCCTGTGAATATACTTGGAAAAATGTCTGTTCAAGCTAAATATGGAGATCAGGTAGCAAGGTTGCCACTTATTGTGAAAAGGGATGATCCATGGGCAGGAAGATTGGAGTAAAATAAATAAAGTGCTTTGCAGCCCCATGTTGCAGTCCTTGTTAGACAAGCATACTGATGTCTTCAAAGAAGGTCTTGGAGTCATTAAAGACAATGGAACCAAACTTGCTGTGAGGGCCGAAGCTTTTCTGTCGTTCTTCAGACCACGTCCAGTTCCATGCTCAATGTGACAGAAAATCGAGCAGGAACTAGGACAACTTGAAAACTTTCAGATAAGTGAGAAAGTTGATTTTGCAGAGGGGGCAGCTCCAATGACCCCAGTAGTGAAGGACGACGGGTCTATCAGAATATGTAGTGACTATAAAATCACCATAATGCTTTCCTGGAAGTGCATCAGTACCCGCTATCGAAAATTGAGAACCTGTTCACTGCTCTGAATGGAGGTGAATTATTCACAAAGTTTGACCTATCAAATGCAAATGCAGCTGAGTGAAGATTCTAGGAAGTGTACAACCATCAGCACACACAGAGAGGTCTATATCAATACAAACAACTACCATTTGGAATCACGTCATCAACTAGATTCCAGCAGGCTGTGGACAAAATACTGCAGGGCCTCCCTGGTGTAACCTGCTTCCAGGCGACAAACCCATCACCGGGAAAAACCTCCCAACTCATTTAGAGAGCCGAAGCAGGGTCCTGCATAGACTGGAAAAATCCACTGTAAGAAATCCAAATGCTCATTCTCGAAGCCCTCAGTGGAGTACCTGGGACATGTGATCGATGAAACCGGCCTCTCAACCTCACCCAGAAAGGTGGAGGCAGTGGTGAATGCGCCACAGCCCAAAAGTGCTAAGGAGCTTCGTTCCTTTTTGGGACTGGTGAATTACTGCGGCAAGTTCATTTCCAGTTTGGCTGCTAAGGCAGCACCACTGAATAATCTGCTGAAGTGGAATGCAAAATGGGATTGGTCACATGCCTGTCAGGGAAGTTTCAAGGAACTCAAGCAAGAGCTGACTTCTGTTAAAGTCCTGGCACATTTCAATGAAAAGTTACCTGTCAGCCTGGTTTGTGATGCATCTGAATATGATGTTGGAGCTGTCATCTCCCGATGGCAGTGAAAGGCCCATTGCATACACCTCACGCACATTGTCTAAGGCAGAACAAAATTATGCCCAAATTGAGAAGGAAGCTCTTGGACTAATCAATGGAGTCAAGAAGTTCCACCAGTATTTGTATGGGCATAAATTCACGTTAATTGCAGACCACAAGCCTTTGACCTGGTTGCTTAGCCTGAACTCACAAACCCTGATACTTGCCGTTGCGTGCCTACAAAGGTGGGCACTGATCTTACCTGCTTACCAGTACAAAATTACATTTCGCTCCACTGAGAATCAGAGAATTGCGGGCGCACTTTCCAGACTTCTGTTACACCACAGCTCCACCAGCTGAAGTGAAGTCACTGCTTCCAATGTGATCCAGATAGACATGTTACCTGTTAAAACGAATCAAATTCAACTTGAAACGCAGAGGGATACTGTGCTCTCTGAAGTTTACCTGTACACACAGTAGGGTTGGTGTGTACCTCAAGAAGTGATTACTGAGCTTAAACCTTACTACATGTGTAGGTTTGAGCTGACTCTACAAGATGGTTGTTTGTTATGGGGAATCAGTTGTTATTCCTCCAAAATTCCAAACACGAGTGTTAGAAGAACTTCACCTCAGTCATATGGGAATCGTCAGAATGAAAGCATTGGCTCGTCCACATGTATGGTGGCCACACCTGGATACAGACATCGAGGGCATGGTCAATGATTGCCTTCCAGGCCAAGAAATGAAGTCTTCTCCTGCACCTGCCCCATTACATCCATGGGCTTGACCTGACCACCCACGGCAGGGACTTCATGTGGACTTTGCCGGACCATTTCTCGGACATACATTCCTGATTGTGGTGGATTCCTGCACAAAGTGCCCTCATGTTATTCCCATGAAGTCGACTACTTCAGCAAAGACCATTGATGCTCTCCGGAATGTGTTCACTACTTTTGGATTGCCGGAGCAGATTGTGTCTGACAATGGCACAGTACACATCATGTGAATTTCAAACATTCCTGAAATATAATGGGATCAAGCAGATTCTCATCTCTCCCTACCACCCATCCTCAAATGGTGAAATGGAGCACTTTGTCCAGACATTCAAAATGGCCATAGTGAAGGGGGGGGGACGCAAACAGATTGGAAGGTGAAGCTGAAGAACTTTTTGATGTATTGTAACTCTCCACATTCAACAACAGGCTGAGCTGATGTTTGGAAGGCGACTGTGTACCAGAATGGATTTGCTGTTCACGGATTTGAAAGGAAAAATTGGTTTAAGGAAACTTGATCAGAGAAGGTCACATGACACAAGTAAACCAACTTGTGAGTTTAATCTGGATCAGCCTGTTTGGGTTCAAAATTACTGTGGGACACCAAAATGCCTGCTGGGAAGAATCATCAAGCGTCGAGGACCACTGACCTATGAGGTTGAATCTTCCTGTGGAATCTGGAAGAGACACACTGACCAGATTAGGGAAGCCAAATCCAAGGAACCAAATTTCCAGGGATCTCCAGTCACAATGGACGATCTCTGGGAAACATTTGTTCCAGTCGGTGAAACCCAACTTGATTCAACTGACAAACCTGTAACGCCTGTAACCGCAGCTGTTGAAGCTGAACAGAAACAAATGGAACAGCAGAACCTTCCAATTCTAAACAAAGAAACTGAGGTACTTAAGCCAACATTTCTCTCTAGACCAAAGCGAATCTGCAAACCGCCTGACCAATTTGTTCCTGGTTAAAAGGGGAGGCAATGCAATGTTTGTGTTTAATGTTTATGCTTTTTTTGTAAAAGGACATTTTGGTTCATAATAATTGCTATATAAAACCTGACAGTCGGGTGTGCTAAGTCCCAGATGTATTGCCCTCAGGTGGAGAATAAGAGATAAAGGAAACCTTCTGTTTTTCACACAGGAAGTTGGAGTTCAGAAGCAGATAGCTGTGTGTGTCTTCTTAATTGCTAAGAAGTGACAAAACACTTGAATGGTTACGACAATTGATAATGGTTTCTTGGTCACTGTTAATGAGACTAACTTCCCCTTCCAGATTTTTATTAATTGAATTTAAATTCCCTCAACTGCCCTGGCGGCATTTGAACCTGTGTCCTCAGAGCATTAGCTTGGGCACCTGGATTACCTGTCCAGTGACATTACCACTATCTTTCTGAAAAGTGACTCATATCACATGCTGGGCTGCTAATTTTATATTTGATATTTCTATTAGCAGTGCGGTGGGTTCTCTGTTGGTAGCTGTGCAATTAAGCATGAATTGGACCTTAGAAAATGTCCTTTTATTTTCTTTTCTTTCCCTCTAATTTTCTTCCTCTGTCTCCGTGATTGGAAGCCACTGAGTCTTGCTGGCCATTCTCCAACACTTAGCGTAATTGTGTCCAATTATTCAGATGCGGACAGTGAGAACTGGCAGGCAGCTTAACTGCTGGCAACAGCACAGCCAAGTCCTCACCTGACTTCCACACACATGCACCTTCCAGCAGGAATCACTGGTAAACAATTAGGAGTGTGAACTCCAGCTGATATTTCCTTTCCCTCGCTCAGAGACACAGAGGCCTGCTGTAGCATCTGCACTGAAATTCTGGCAGAGATCAGCCAGCTCGACATGCTGCGGACTCCCTTCCCGACCAGCATGCTTTCTGTGTGGCTTGACCCTGCTTTTATGACCTGGCTCTCGCTGTGACAATTAGGTGTGGCTCAGTGTGCAGCCTTCTCGCCTCTGGGTCAAGAGTTCATGGGTTCAAGTCCTCCTTCAGGAAATTTTACGAACAGATTGAAAGAAAGTGATTGGAGCTCAGTTCAGCAAATGGAGATTCAGCTTCACTGAAAGTGTAAAATGGATGGCAGTGCATTGGCTGCTGACTGCACACCCTGTTAATTTTCCTTTCCTCTCATTTCAGTCTCCTTCCTATGCAAGGCGTACTGGAGCTGCAATGGCCAAATTGACCTCCAGTCTCTATGAGTGTCATGGTCAGTGGCAGAAAAGGGCAAGATGAATGTGGGAGAATGTGGCTTGTGGGCACTGGTCTCCCAGTGTCTGCAGCCAGACAGAGAGAAGTGCAGGGCAGCTCATTATAGAATCTATCCAGGAATCACTGGCAAAGTGAGAAAGGTCATTTTAAAAACATTATAAAAACAGTGAAAAAGAAATTAAAGGATTAACTACAAGGGCAGACGTTGACATTCTCGTCTCTTCATTGAGTGAACGACACATTTTTGTTCACATTAGGTGCTAAAAGGTTCTGTTGTGTTTGTGTATTATATTCAGGTTGGAAATGCCTAGAGGAGGTAGTTAACTAAAATATATGTTAAGTTCTCCTTCTAAAGACAACAAAAGCATTTCTGCACAAAAAATATTAATTGACACAATTTGAAAGAGACTAAAATTGATATCTTAGTAAAGTACACAACACTGCTTTAATTTGAATCTAATCTAGTTGCATTCAGATGATATCATAAATTGTGAACTCCAAGATCTCTGCTATTTTATCATTCGCAGTACATACATCAACTAATGCGATTGTTTTGCTCACTGTTGGGACCTATTTGTTGTGCTAACAGTTCTTGTCATCAGCAATTCTGTTAATATGGTCTGCCATTAACTTGTGATGCCGTTCACACAGCAAGCTGACTTTGTGATGTTATTATGGGACATACTTTAAAAAATAATCCTCAATTAATTACTCAGGAAATTCTGCACTCAGCAAAATTAGTGCACACCCGTTGAGCAATCTTTATTGGTCAAGTTGCCATGAGATTTTTCCACACCTTATGAAAAATTTAATCAATCTCATTGGCCAACAAGTGAAGAGGGCATAAAAATAGCAAGTAGAGGGTACTCAGTGGAACGCATACCTCCGCTATGTTAACTCAACATTATTACAATTACACAGATCTTCCTTGAGCTTTTCCCTGCCTGGTTGATGCTCTGTAACTACAAAAGAGAAAAAATAAATCTTTTTATTAAGAGCTTACGTCTCACTGATGAGGTTTTGGGCCAATCAACATCCAACAATCTGCTCTGAAAACTCTGTAAAACATTTTGACAGCTGTGACAAATTCCATCACAGCAGCTGAGACAATCCACAATGTTCTAAAATAATCAACAACTTTTGAAACAAAACAACCTACAATTTTATTTAAAAAAGTCATCTTTCTCTATCTCCCAATGTTAATGGATCCTTTAAAACAATTCCAGGACCTGGATCCGGATTCGCATCTTCGACAAAAACTAATCCTTTGGCCATATCTATGTATCAGATTTTGTTGAAATCTGTCCATTAGTTATTGACATATATTGTTTACAGCTTTACAGCAAAGACATTACCTCTGCCCACACTCAGCAGTGTAGGTAATAATGATCACTCACCCATTTGAGATGTGCCATTATTTAACAATAGCATCAATTGCATCAAGTGACAAACTTTGTTGCTTTGAGTTTGATGCACACCACTTGCGATCAAAACCAATAAAGGCAAGTAAAATGAGGGACAGGGATTCAGCAAGTTGATTCTAGCAATTATGTGGCTGTCACAGACAGAATTTATGAGCGGATTTTCCCCTTGTCAAGCGAGAATGGTAGGTGGGTCCGGGAGTGGGCTGCAAAACCCACGAGTAGGCCCCGACCACGATTTCATGCTGGCTGACCAATTAACGGCCAGCCAGTGAAACGCGCATGGATAACCTCAGCATGGCTGGGGTGGGGGCTGGAGGAGTGCGAGCACTGAAGTGTGCGCATGCGTGGGGGTGCGCTCAGTGAAAGCCCTCTGGTGGCACAGAGATTTTTAACATGAGAAATAAAGATTTTAAAAATAAGGAAAACATGTCCCCACATGTGACTCTGTCACATGAACAGGGACGTGTGAAATATGAGCTTTAAAATTTTTTATTGTTTTTTAGTCACTGCTGGAAACGTTACCACGCCCGTGGGAGTGCGCGTATTGGACTCCCACACGCTGAGCTGAAAATCCTGCCCCTATGTGTTTCCGTTCACTGCCCGTGTTTTCATGTAAGAAGTGAATGTTTTCTTACCCTCGGAATGAGCGTCCTAATTAAATATTTCCAGCAGCAAGCTTTTTGTAAGTTCTAAAACAAAAAGGTTATTTATTATCACACACTTGCCCCGAATTTAACGCAACATTTCACTCACTTGCCTCACACATATGCAGGTTAGCTGTCACAGCTTATAATTATCTCAGTCCCTTTCATGGAAGGTCTGCAGTTTCTTAGATGTAGCTGATGTTTTAAAGTTGAAGTGAAGGTTTTGTAAAGTGAGGGATTCTCAGCAGGCTGTGAGGTTTCTTGGAGTCAAATTCCTTGGGGATTGGTTCTCAGGCAAACTCTAACTGGAACAGTTACATCAAGCCATTGTTTCCAGGACCGTCACTGACCTCATCTCCTCTGGGGATCTTCCTCTCACAGCTTCCAACCTGATAGTTGCCCAACCTTGGACGGCCCGCTTCTACCTCCTACCCAAAATCCACAAACAGAACTGTCCCGGTAGACCGATCGTCTCAGCTTGCTCCTGCCCCACAGAACTCATTTCTCGTTATCTTGACTCCCTTCTCTCTCCACTGGTCCAGTCCCTTCCCACCTACATCCGTGATTCCTCTGACACCTTACGTCACATCAACAATTTCCAGTTTCCTGGCCCCAACCGCTTCCTCTTCACCATGGATGTCCAATCCCTCTACACCTCCATCCCCCACCAGGATGGTCTGAGGGCCCTTAGCTTCTTCCTCGAACAGAGGCCCAAACAATCCCTATCCACCACTACTCTCCTCCGTCTGGCTGAACTTGTTCTCATACTGAACAATTTCTCCTTCAACTCCTCTCACTTCCTCCAAATAAAAGCTGTGGCTATAGGTACCCGCATGGGCCCCAGCTATGCCTGTCTCTTTATGGGGTATGTGGAACATTCCTTGTTCCAGTCCTACTCCGGCCCCCTTCCACAACTCTTTCTCCGGTACATCGATGATTACTTCGGTGCCGCTTCATGCTCGCGTCGAGACTTGGAAAAATTTATTAATTTTGCTTCCAATCTCCAGCCCTCCATCATTTTCACGTGGTCCATCTCTGACACTTCCATTCTCTTCCTTGACCTCTCTGTCTCAATCTCTGGTGATAGACTGTCCACCAATATCCAATACAAACCTACCGACTCCCACAGCTACCTTGACTACAGCTCCTCACACCCCGCTTCCTGTAAGGACTCCATCCCATTCTCTCAGTTCCTTCACCTCCGTCGCATCTGTTCCGATGATGCTACCTTCAAAAACAGGTCCTCTGACATGTCCTCCTTCTTCCTTAACCGAGGTTTTCCACCCATGGTCGTTGACAGGGCCCTCAACCGTGTCCAGCACATCTCTCGCGCATCCGCCCTCACGCCTTCTCCTCCCTCCCAGAAACATGATAGGGTCCCCCTTGTCCTCACTTATCACCCCACCAGCCTCCGCATTCAAAGGATCATCCTCCGCCATTTCCGCCAACTCCAGCATGATGCCACTACCAAACACATCTTCCCTTCACCCCCCTTATCGGCATTCTAAAGGGATCATTCCCTCCGGGACACCCTGGTCCACTCCTCCATCACCCCCTACTCCTCAACCCCCTCCTATGGCACCACCCCATGCCCACGCAAAAGATGTAACACCTGCCCCTTCACTTCCTCTCTCCTCACCGTCCAAGGGCCCAAACACTCCTTTCAAGTGAAGCAGCATTTCACTTGCATTTCCCCCAACTTAGTCTACTGCATTCGTTGCTCCCAATGCGGTCTCCTCTACATTGGAGAGACCAAACGTAAACTGGCCGACCGCCAGTCTGTCCGCAAGAATGACCCAAACCTCCCTGTCGCTTGCCATTTTAACACTCCACCCTGCTTTCTTGCCCACATGTCTGTCCTTGGCTTGCTGCATTGTTCCAGTGAAGCCCAACGCAAACTGGAGGAACAGCACCTCATCTTCCGACTAGGCACTTTACAGTCTTCCGGACTGAATATTGAATTCAATAACTTTAGGTCTTGAGCTCCCTCCTCCATCCCCACCCCCTTTCTGTTTCTTCCCCCTTCCTTTTGTTCTTTCCAATAAATTATATAGATTTTTCTTTTCCCACCTATTTCCATTATTTTTAAATATTTTAAAATATTTTATGCTCCCCCCACCCCCACTAGAGCTATACCTTGAGTGCCCTACCATCCATTCTTAATTAGCACATTTGTTTAGATAATATCACCAACTTTAACACCTATGTGTTCTATTGTCTGTGACATCTTTTGATGATCTGCTTCTATCACTGCTTGTTTGTCCCTACAACCACACCAGCCCCCTCCACTTCTCTCCCCCCACCCAAACCATGCCCCCCCCGACACACCTTAAACCAGCTTATATTTCACCCCTTCCTTGGATTCACTCAGTTCTGTTGAAGGGTCATGAGGACTCGAAACGTCAACTCTTTTCTTCTCTGCCGATGCTGCCAGGCCTGCTGAGATTTTCCAGGTAATTCTGTTTTTGTTTTGGATTTCCAGAATCCGCAATTTTTTTGTTTTTATCTCTGTGGAGAATCCTTCTCTTGGGTAAGGTATCCCACTTTCAAAGTATTGCTGTTTATTACTTTGACTGCTTGCTGACTTTTTTTTATTTGTCCATGGGATCTGGGCATTGTGATGTGGGATGTGGGCTAGGCCAGCATTTATTGCCCATCCCTAATTGCCTCTTTTTCAGAGGGCATTTAACAGTCAACCACATTGCTGTGGGTCTGGTGTCACATATCAGCCAGACCAGGTCAGGGCAGCACAGCAGATGTCCTTCCCTAAAGGACAATTAGTGAACCAGATGGGTTTTTAACAACAATCAGCAATGGTTTTGTGGTCATTATGAGACTTCCAGATTTTTGTTGGATTCAAATTTCACTACCTGCCATGGTGGGATTTGAACCTGGGTCCCCAGAACATTACGCGGGGTGTCTCTAGAATATCAGCCCAGTGAAAATACCACCATGCCACAGCCTCCCCGCCTTGCAGCTTGTTAGTTAGCCTCTGTCTGCAACAGCTTCTTGCTGATTTAAAAGCAGACAATAAAATGGTTCACTTATCATGTGACTTCCACATGTTCAAAGACCTTTTTCCAAACAAAAGTGCGTATGTTGATTCCAATGATCCTGTGTTGTTGTTTGACAACTTGAGCTTCACCCAGTCTGGTGTGGATGAGGGAAACCATCATAATACAATGGAAGGTTGGTCAGATCCATTCACATCTGGCCTGAATACATTGAGTTTCAATGTTCCCTTTTGTCCAGGGTAAAACAAAGAGTCAGGTTGGCTGAAATTCTGTAGTCCTTTAGTATTGATCCATCTTTAAACAAAAAGATGTGTGAATTCCCCGAATGGCTGTGAATGTCCAAATTTAATTAGGTATTCACTTGAGTCTTAGGACTATTTGAAGTTCAAAATGACAAAGGCCACATGATTTGCAGTGGCTATTTTAATAGTATGTGTGTGCCCAATTTTTAAAAGTATTGATGCAAAGTTCATAACATACTGGGACAAGACAGTGACCATTTCCATGGCAACCATTGACCTATGAGATGAGTACTATGGTACATGGGAATAACATGACTGCAAAATCTCACTTGCCATTGGTCTGATAGCTGAATGATGCTTGTATAGCATTGTAAATATACTTTTTGAAAATGTAATTATGTATTCTATTCTGTATTTTGAATGCATTCTTGTGGAGTATCTACTATCTGTTATTTCTTTCACCGCAATGGATTTACATCACAGGTACAGGCCATTCAGCCCAGCAACTCCAAGCTGGTGTTTATGCTCCACACAAGCCTCCTCCCAACCTTCTTCATCTAATCCCATCACAATATGCTTCTATTCCTTGCTTATCCAGCTTTCCATCAAATACATCAACATTATTCACCTCAGTAGCACCTTGTTAGTGCAAGTTCCTCATTCAAACCATTCCCTCAGGTAAAGATGTTTCCCCTGAATTCCCTGTTGGATTTAATAGTGACCATCTTATATAGACAGCCCTTATTAATGGCCTTGTCTGGAGTTAGAACTACCTTCTCTATGTTTATCCTATCAAACCCATTTATAACCTTAAATATCTCTGTCATATAACCCATCAGTCTTCTTTTTTCTAGAGAAAAGGGGCCCAATCTGTATATTTAGCTAATTGCATTCTGCAATTGCTGTTATAAACGCGTAGATATTACTATGCATTTGGGCTTTGGGGCAGATATGAAGTTGATGCCTACCAGCTAATCTCTTACACTTGCAAGTCTTTTGCTTGCACTCTCCTGTGGGCCCAATGAAGGGTCAACCAAAAATTGGTTTGGCCTCTGCTCGTATTCAATTCCTCTCCAAGGGAAATGTGCTAAGGAGTGGACCAGGGAAACTTTGCTGACTGGAATGCCAAGTTTAGGTACCAACTCCGGAGTAGCAGCCTTTTAAAACTGCATTGCATGTCCAATACAGTATGATGCCCGGAAAAAGTTATCCATGCTTAGTGACATCGCATTTTTAATATATTATTTTGTTTAGGTGAAGCCATCCCTTGAAGGCAACAAATCCCAAAAGGTTATTGAGGAAACATAAATTCGGGTTATTTATTACTTAACAGTTGTTTAGTCAGGATAGCCTTGCAAATTATAAATTGCAAGTCATTTTCAGCTCCAGGTCAGGAATGCCACTTTTAAGTAACTTTAAAAAAGATATTCTTTACTCTGCATCTGCGACAAAGCTTAATATGTGTTATGTATTGATATAATATAGTATCGGTAAATAGACAGACATTGAGAAAGGTAGTTGAAAATTAAATTGTATGGTGCAAAATACCAATAAGTTTGAACATAGAGGGGGAGAAGATGAAAACAATTGTTATTCAGGCGGCATCAAGTTTTTTTTGGAAAGTCAGTATATTGGAAGAGGTAGTGCAAAGTGAGAGAGGTAAGGAGCTCTACAATTCTTCAGTCCTGTATTTATATAGAACCCTTCACAATCTCGGGACAGCCCCAAAGTGTTTTACAGCCAATTAAGCACTTTTGAAGAGTAGGGATGGATTTTCATCCTGGAAGCGGGTAGCGGGTGTTGGGAAAGCTCGCGGCTCGGTGTGCCCGCCTCAGGAGTAAGTGCCTGCAGAGGTGGGATTTTCAATTTCTTGTGCATTTTTGGGTGAGAGCAAAGACATCCATTAGAGTGTTGAAACAGCTGTGGCCAAGGGAAAACATTGATTGATTGACAGCTTTCTGTCTTTGATCTATACCTCAATTGTTCAATGTTTATTTACACAAGATAAAGCGGTGTCAACTGCTTTCAGTTTCTGCTATGGATACTTTAAAGATCTGGTAGGTCGATACTTTTAAAGGTCTGGTAGATCGATACTTTTATAGGGCTGTAGTAAAAGAAGTTTTTTTGTAAGAACGTTATGAATGAATTGCTGTTTTTCAAAGCTTTTCTACGCATGAAATTGTTACTATAGGGTGTATATAGAGTCTATACTGGATGAATGGGCATTGAAGTGCCATAGGTTGGCATGGAGGATATGAGGGGCCATTGAGGTGGGTGGAAGGGCATACGTTGGTATGGGGACATGGGGAAGACCCTTTGAACTTGCCTTTCAAAACTTGCCTCATCCAGACTACAGTTCACAACACCTCTGAGGAGATACCTATCCAATTAATGGAGCCAGCCAGTTTGGGAGAGCATGGTGTGGACTCGTGACTCACACTGGCCTGCATCCTTATCCTGTGCTGATGAAAATTGGGGGCGCTGAGAGTGCCAGAATTTGGTCTTAGCTGCCATTTTTAAAGGTCCATGGCGTTTCCCTAACTCTGTGAAAATCCAGCCTGTAGTCACTGTGACAATATCTGAAGTGCAGTTTTCACACAGCAACAACAATGAGTTACCAGATACTAATACTTTTGGTGATGTTGGTAGAGGGATACCAGGGTGAGCTCTCCTGTTTACTTGAGAGGGCTGGTTTAACATCTCAATCAACAGTGCCACATTCCCTCAGTACTGGATTGTCAGCCTAGATGGTGTTTTACAAGCCTCTGGAGTGGGACATGAACCCATAACCCTCTAACTCAGAGGTGAGGGTAATACTCACAGAGCCACATCAGAGAAACTAGAGAGAACAATTGAGAGATGACTGTAGTTTTAAATAAAGAGAGAGGAAGAAAGGTTGAACCATGGAGAGATAGGGCGGAGGCTACAGATGTAAAATAGATTCTCTTTGAAATTACGAAATCTTCTTGTAAATATGAAATCAAGGAGAATGATGTAAGTTTTCTGGTGATGCAAGAATCCTCAGAAGTATTTTAACCAGAGTTTTGTTGCTCGTGCTTTAAGTGAATAATACTGTTAAGTTAAAATGCACAGGCAACAATATAAAGTGCTTCAGGCACAGGCCAAGGGTAACCATTTCGAACAAAGGACCACTTTATGAGCATTAGGAATTCCTGAAGGTGATAATACTTTACGGCTTCCACACGTTTTCTCTTATCCCACTATTAAATACTGCATATGACACATTTATACCTGTTATAATTTTAAAACAAGCTCTATTTTTAATGATCCACCAGAGCTGTTTAAAAAAAAGCAGCCTTACAGACTGCACATTGGGTACAGAACAGAGTGGAACGCAAATAATTTGAGGGAGCTGTACTCAGCATCGAACACCATGGGGGAAAAAGAAATCCCATCCCCTCCCTCATTGTTGTCTTATTGCTCTCTTTATATGGTTAGGGTTTGGTAGGTCATTCAGCTTGCAGTCATGTGATTTGCTCAGCACAGAGCATGCCTGAAGCCAACAGTGCAGCTCAGAATACAGCTAAATACAAAAGCTGGGAGAACACGGAGCTTAAGATTCATCCCTGCCTTGATTCTCGGTTCTTCTCTCTCTTTTCTGCATCTCTCCTGTCACAGTGACACAGCCAGCACCCTGGGAAGGGAAAACAGCATCGTCAGGCATAGTAAGTACACATTGTTACTTCTCATGACAGTGGGAGATGTAGATGTAATCATAAAATGATAACAGGCACTGTTGTTGAACAGTATTAAACCCACCTACCAGACTGTTCCAAGTAAAATGCTCCCCCACCCAGCCCTTCTCTTTGTTGGAATCCAATACCTGCTAATCCTGACCATTAAAACAATTGATTTTTTTTTGTGCTTGCACGGGGCAGAGTGGTATTTTCAAGGGTTTGGTTAAATTGAGGCACTATCATTGTTAGTCCACCAGTTATACTCAGCTTTGAAGTGATGTGTGGATCTCATCCTTCTCAACACTTACATTCCCTTTCTTCATCCTGCTGGGAAGCTTCTGGGCCTGTTTGCTACCGGTGGGATGGAGAATAATTTGGAAAGAGTAATCGGCGAATCCGGCCTTGCACTTAGTTTTAAATTATTATTAAAATGGCACGGGTGTAAAGTCAAATGTTCTAAGCGAGATAATTGGATTCAATAAGGGGAAAAGGGAATGTTGTGCTCCTTTACTGGATCTTGCCCATGTATTGATTTAGTTAACTGAGCAGGTCCATTGTTGCCACAACATATTGGCACTTATAATTTCCTCTGCAATTATTTTTGTTTGATTTTGTCTGTTGGACTCTCAGCCCAAATTTTTAACCCTGTGTGATGGCTATATTATGCTAATGAAATGTCATTATAATGGTTTAAAAGCATTTTGTTTGAGTCAATTATAATTGCAATGTAAAAAAAAAAAATCTGAAACGAGAGAAGGATGGAAATTGGCACAGACTTCTGAATTCAGTATTTGTGTAATCCAGCGCTCTTGCACCTGTGCACTGTGTTTCTGTGCACCCAGAATGGCCCTCCCATTGATGCACAGATTACAGGGCCATCATTGTTTAATGTAGCACCATCCAACATGTAGCAATCGCTCCAGTGCTGGCAATCTAGTGTACAAATTCAGTGTTGTCTGAACTTCAGGTTCTTGTTCATCAATTTGTCTTTTTTGAATCTTGTAGGTCTGGATGTTTGGAAAGGGATGTTAGTGCTGTTGCCAGTTTGGTGGATAAATTCCAAATCAGCAATTTGACACTTATGCAGATTAATTCCTTTTCCCTTTAGAGTATTTAACTCCAGGTCTGGCAGCGTGAGGGTAACAAAGGTACATGTTTGTGAGCAACAGTGAATACTACAGAAACGTTGCTCACAGTATGCATGTAGGGACCATTGCCTAGTGGAATTGGAAGTGGAAGAGAAGAGATGTGTGGAGGCCATTGAGATGAGCTTCGGTGGTTACAACTCTAGACTACACTTTTGCCACACTTTACTAACTGGGAATGATAGAGAAGCGATGACTGAGGAGGCCCAGACTAAAGAGGGTGGTTGGGAATGAAGTCTGCCATTGGTTCCATTGTAAACCTCCAGGGATAATCAGTCATTTATTCTGGCAATGAAGTACCACTGACACCAGCTCTTCCTGCCACATGGTATTTTCAGACATCAGGAAGCAGGTTGTCTCTGTTAAGGAGATAATTGAGGTACAGAGTACTTCAGTTATCCAGACCAACACCCAACTCTGACCTAGAGTTAAATGGTCATCTGTCCAATTGCCTCCTTGGCTGTGACTGTCCCTTGCTAATTAACAAGGCTCTAACAAGTTCCATTGGTCTCTTTACTTAACTATTGACGTGCTTCCTGCTCTTTGTTTTTTGGAAGATGGCCATGTTCAGAACAGCTGCTAAATGCAGAGGAATAACCTGTCGATTTATTTTTCTCCCAAAATTCAGCCACTTTTTACCCAAATTTGGGCCTTTGCTAAGGATCACAAGCAAAGGAGATGCAAATTGTTAAACCATGTGCTAATTCTTTCTTCATATTAAATCAGGGTTGTCCAAGCTCTGGTCTTTGTGGGCTACACATGGTGCCTCGGTGGCCTCCCTTTAATTTGAATCCACGTTCTCATTAAACTGCTGACACCAATAGACCACCGTGTGGTCATTTAGGATTCATCACCAGCGTCTTACACTCCTCTGCGTATATCACTGGTGAAAGCAACAGTAGATTCACCAGAGCAATCGTAAAGACAGGTGTGACAGTCTCATTACCCAGCTCTTCCAATAAACCCTGCAATTAGGATTCTTTTTGAACGTATTTACCAAACTGGCGATTGCCATTCCTGATTAATGTTGCTACCTGCTGCATATACTTGGGCTGTTTTGGGCATTGGGGAACTGACACTTCATTTCCTGCACAGTGACAGGTACAGCGATCATGAATTTCTTCTATTGGGTTGGGAAGTGCTTGTTGTGTTTAATGTGTTCTGCTGCCGCGTTTGCCCCTTGTGTGTTGTGAACTTCTCTGTGCTGATTGCCAATGAGTTCCACCACTAAGTGTTTCTCTAACTGAAAGAGTAGTGCCCCTGGTTGGCTGCACAGGATGCAGATGGTTCACCCAAATAAAATGCATCATTGCTGATGGTCTTTGGTACTGTAGTTGCTCAGCATTTTCGGAGGTGACATCTATTCTCACTTGCTCAAAGCCATAGGGTGGCACAGAATGGTCACGAGAATTGGTAACGGCTGGTGCCACTCATCTCACTCTATGCTTGCCATTGATATGCATCTCTCCTCAATGTCCACTGAGGGCATTGATGAGAGGTCTAAGAGTCCTTCCCTAGTGAGATATGCAGCAAATCATGACTGTATCTTGGACTCCAAAACCCTGCAGAGCAGATTTCTTAAAAGATGCTTCTGTGGGATTGATAAGCGGAATAACTGGGTCCTAGGTTATTGTATGTTCGGTAGCTGTTAGCTGCGCTCCAGTGTTTTGCTCATGAGTGACTGAGTTACATAGCTCAATATTGGACTTTTCCAAACTACTCAGACCATTTTCAAAAGTTGTGTGCAAATCTTACATTCCCAATTCCTTTTAAACATGCTCTGCCACATAAACCTATATATTTTTTGCTGATATAGTGTCAAGACCACAAGGTTTGGAAGTTCACAGCCTGGCTTGATAATTAGTTCCCGCTGGGATCAGAGGTGGGTGGGTGTTATATATGACACCAGGTTGCAGCCGGATCCCATGCTCCATCCCACCGCCAGACCACTTTTGCAGAGGCGAGCTGGGTGTCGGCATGTGTCAGCCAGCGCTCCAGGTAGGCCTAGGAACCCTCCTTGCCACTGCAGCAGCCACAGTCCGCCCTGTAGAGGGGTGCATCGCCCACCACAGCATTGACCTGGCTGCGAAAGCAATTTTTAAATTTATTTTTTAAGAAGTTGGAGAGAGGGTAACTCCATTTTTTTGAAGTACCCCCTCCATCACTTACATTACACTGCAGTTTGTCACTCCTTTCAAGCTGGAAGGCCTCTGGCCCTCATGTTTTGAGGGCACCCCCCCATCCCCATCCACTCACCCCCCCCCCACCCACTCACTCCCCCCACCCATTCACCCAGCCCCTCATCCACTCACTCACCCGCTCACTCACCCACTTACCCCCCGACCCACTCAACCCCTCCTCCCACTCACCCCCCCACCCCCACCCTCTCACCCCCCCAACCACCCCCATCCCCACCCACTAACCCGCCCCCTCACCCGCTCAACCCCCCCACCCACTCACCCCCCCACACCCACCCACTCATGCCCCAACTCCCCCCACTCACCCCCCCACACACTTACCTGCCCCTCCCACCCACTCACCCCACCAATGCCCCCACCCCCACCCGCTCACCCCCCCACCCACTCACCCCCCCAACCCCCCCACCCCCACCCACTCACCTGCCCCCTCATCCGCTCAACCCCCCCCACCCACTCACCCCCCCATGCCCACCCACTCAACCCCCCCACCCACTCACCCGCCTCCTCACTCGCTCAACACCCCCCACCCACTCACCCCACCAAAGGCCCCACCCCCACCCGCTCACCGTCCCCCTCCCCCAAGCCCCAGCCACTCGTCTGGCCATAAGAGGCTGCCCCAAGGGAAAATCCCAATGAGTGACTGTTTTTGCCATGGTGCAGGCTTCAGACTCCCTTTTCCGCCTGACTTCAGGGTTCAGACGCCTGGAGGCAAAATTCCTATTCCAGCCTTTTCTTTCTTGGAAGTATATTTTTTCCCCCAAAATATCATTTAGTCACAAAATTTAAAAGTAAATTACTGTTCAAAGTTGACATTACGTAAAGTACAAAATGGATCAACTCCTTCAGCACAGCATGTGGCACTTTGAGGTGTCTCACTACACTAGTGTACTGTTTGCTGTATTCATTTCATGTCAAACATACGGCCCGAGTGTACACGATTTCCAGTCCCTTGGTAGACAGGAGATCTTAGAGAGTAACCAGGTTTTGTCGTCAAACATTGGAGCGGTGAGGATTGAGACAAGGTGATGTGACTCATTGGAAATTCCTTCCTAGACTCTGCTGATATGGTGTGTACACTGATTTCCAAAGCCTTGCAGGTTTCATCTCATACCTTAATATAACAGCAAAAAACTGCGGATGCTGGAAATCTAAAATAAAAATACTTGGAAAAACTTAGCCGGTCTGACAGCATCTGCGGAGAGAAACACAGTTAACTTTTCAAGTCCGTATGACTCTTCAACAGAACTAAGGAAAAATAGAAGTTATTTCATCTCTCTTCTCTTTTTCCTCATCTCATACCTTGTTTGGTGCAGCCTTGCTACCATTTCTCTACGGGTATTTGTTTATGGGCTTCTTTAACATTTACGATTTTCTGTCAGTTCTTTGAGTCCTTCAATAATTTTCAATGACTTTTCCTTACCTTTTGCCTTCCTTTTTACATTATTCAGGTTCTTAAGGACCTCCTACGAGATCTTTCACAGGCACCATCATTCTTTCGAGGTGTGATGTACATTTTGGGCCTATTTTTGAGGATTAGGGTGGAGAGGCAACTGCCTTCATGAAAAATAACATCCTTGCATCACTTTATGCACTCGCACAGCTTTGACACTCAAACTAGCTTCATGTTAAGCTATTTTTTTAGCCGAAGTTTCCAATTCCACAACTCAGCTCCCATTTCTCCTAAATTTGAGTCTTTAGTGGCTTATTCTCTGATTTATAAGTGTGAAAAGGTCATTGTCCCCGGTTTCTCTTGATTGGCTAATTATCTAATAACACTAAATTATCATACCATGTGCATTTCTCAGAGTCAGCACTTAGCAATGCCGTGCGATCATTTCTCACGGTTTGTTGGATCTTGTACCCGGGTTAGTTGGGTCTTAAGATTACGTGTTGCACACTTGTTTCAGGGTGGCCGAGTTGGTACCACAGACAGAGAAGATCAGTAGATCATTCTTAGAAGAAACACCATTCTGTTTATTTACAAAAGGAACTCAGCAGCTACACTCGTGTGCCGACAACTCAAAACTCTGTCTTTACACTTCAGACTCTAACTCAAGACTACTGAGTACAGAGGTAGCCTGTGCTACTTTGCTATTGGATACCAAGATCATGTGATCTTCCATTACGACATTTGTCTTAAAGGTATATTACACTTCAGATTACTACACAAACGGTCCAAAAACATAGGCCAAAATATTATGTCTGAACCGAATGAGCGTAAAATGACACGTGATGATGCTGGGCGAGTGTCCCAATGTCATCGGGCACTCGTGCGATATTTCAGTTGGCAGGCACGCGCAGGAGTTGGGAGAGCGCCCGCTGACAATTAAAAGGCCTATTAAGGCCATTAAAGTCCCAATTAAATGTTATTTTTTTTGCTGCCAGGTGAAAAGGCCAAGCGGCCTTTGCACTTTTTAAGAAACCTCATCCACGGGCGGGATGAGGTTTCCAACAGCAAGTAAAAATAAAATAAAAATGATAACATTTCATTAACAGCATGTCACAGAGTCACATGAGGGGACATGTTTTTTTCTTACCATTTTAAAATTCCTTATTTTTGATTTTTTATATCCTCGGCTCCCTGAGGCAGCTCTGTGCCTTGAGGAACTTTTCCAGTGTGCTCTGCGTGCAAACTTGCACGCTCCCCCTCCTCCCTCCCTACAGAGGCAGTGCCGAGCGCTGCCGCACGCATTTCACTCTGGGTGGGCCTTAATTGGCCCGCCAGCGTGAAATTGTGGTCCAGCCCCGAGCGGGGGTGGCGGCTGGCTTGCCAACTGCTCCTGGGCACTCCCCCCACCACCCACCCTCCCCCCACCCCCACCACTGGCCGAGCCCACCCGACGAGGTAAAAATCCTGACCGCGCTTTTCACTCTTCCTGATCCAGATGCAGGATTGTTGCTGCCTAACCCAATTTCACTTCAAATCTTCTGCATCCATCAGAGAGGTGGGCAGGGTCCCTCTTTGTCTTGGATGGCCTTTAGTTACCTGAGGTGAGCATGACTTGTGTACAGTTACACACAGTCCGCAATCAAACCCATTTTTGTAGATATTTCAAATATCTCTCTGAAGGAAAGAAATTGTTTTTAAAGTATTTATGTAGTTTTTTTTAACCACATTTGCCACTAACTTTTGTAATTTCAAATGAAGTAACAACAACTTATATTTATATAATACCTTTAATAATGTAATAAAATGTCCCAAGGTGCTTCACAGGAGCATTATAAGCAAATTAGGACACCGAGCCATGCAAGGAGATATTAGGTCAGATGACCAAAAGCTTGGTCAAAGAAGCAGGTTTTAATGAGTGTCTTTAATGAGGAAAGCAGGGTAGAGAGGTGGAAAGATGTAGGGAGGGAATTCCAAAGCTTAGGAACCAGACACCTGAAGGCACGGCCACCAATGGATAAATATTGAAGAGCATTCTATGTTGTCACAAGTTCCTATCTGACCTTTTCTCTGGCATGACACTGGGCTCCACGCTTTTCATCCATAGAGGGGAAGGTGAACTTTTGAATGATCCTGTTCACATCTCAGCAGCTGACCCCAGTGATGCTTTGTAATAATCGGTTGATGGAGACACTGTAATATTTCCTCCCTCCCCTCCCGGAAGTGGATTATTGTACTGTTCTGAAGCAACTCCTCTGGGGCAGCCAACAGGCAAAAAAAAAATGGCACTATTGGTTTTATCTCACAATGGAACTGGATGCTTTCTGTATAGAAACAAAAAAACATGTTCATAGGAGATATATACCCCTTGTTTGGTGTGGAAAATACTTCAAATAATAAGTGCTGCAAGCTAAAAGAGAAGGCTTACTTCTTGCACACAAACTTTGGAATAAATTACCAAGCGAGATTTAGCAAGGTCAGTATTAACTAAGCTCATGAGGAAATTAGCGGTATTTCTACAATGAATTTCACATCTTTGTTTTAATGCTTTTGCCCCTCCCTATCTTTGTAACCTCTTCCATCTCCACAACCCTCTGTGATCGCCAATTCCGGCCTCTTCAGCATCCCTGCTTCTCATTGCTCTACCATTGGTGGCTGTGCTTTCAGCTGCCTGGATCCTAATCACTAGAGTTCTCTGCCCAAACGTCTCCACTTCTCCACCTCTGTCTTCTTCAAATTGCTTCTTAAAATCTATCTCTTTGACCAAGATTTTGGCAATCTGTCCTAATAGCTCCTTATGTGGCTAAGTACCAGGTTTTGTTTGACAATGCTCCTGCGGAGTGCTTTGGAATGCTTTATTTATGTTAAAGGTGCTACCAAAATGCAATTTAAGTTATTGTTGAATGAAAAGGGATGAAAGGAGAAGTTTGAAAGATGAACCTCTTGTACACGCTCCAAGAATGGGTACGTCTTACAAGATCTTACAAGAATTTCTACCTGGGAAGTTCCCAGATTATCTGTACTGACTCCTAAGTTTCAGTTCCTAACTTGATTTTCCAGGCAACCATCTGGCACAATGGAAAGGTCATTTTGTTTAAAAGCATCATTTTCACTATAGCCTTCTTTACAAGCTGATGATACATAAAGGCTTGCTGCAAAACTCTTTATTCGGTGTGGAAATTCACCCAACATTGGTGCAGAAGGAGGTACTGGTTGTCCTGTAGAAAAAGCAAAAGAGAATATTACTGCAAAAGAAAATAGCTGGCCACCATCTCACATGTCATCATCTTGTGTACCAAATCTCAATAGAGTTAATATATTACTTATTACAGAGCCTCACGCATCTTCCTAATGACTCTATGGTCTAGCTGAAGGATCTTGTTTTTTTTTAAAAAAGTATACATTTGGCTTAATGGTCCAATTTCCCATGTGCTCTTATGTTCACTAACATAGCTTTTGTATTTCTCAGAGATAGCAAAAAATGAATGCCATCTTCTCTCACCACTAACTATTGCTCTAAAAACCTACCAACCCATTACGATGGGTATATAACCCCCTTGCAGTATATGTGGCAGGTGTTACCAAATACAGAGGCTGTCAGATATATTTAATTTTACCCGGTTAATATGCTAGCAAATGAGACTCTAGTTGAAAAATCCTATTAATGAAAACATTTAAATGGAAATAATCCAAAGATGGGTCTTGAAGATTTCAAATGATGGGGCTGTGACTATTTCCTTCAGCAGCTTGTTCTATTGTGGGATTGTCCTTGAGATTTATATAACTTGAACCTGAATTTAGATAGCGCCTTTAACATAAAGAAGTTGGGTTGCAGGCGGATGTAAAGAACATCAAGCCGGGTAAGGAGAAATTAGCATTGGGTAACCAAAAGCTTTGGGATACCACAGAATTTAATCCCATTAAGAGTGCCTCCCGATTATAACCTTTTCTGAAAGCTCCTTCTCAGTGATTTGGCTTCATCTCTTATGGAGCAATCATACTTAAATCTAATTTTTGTAAAAACGTGCTTCTCTTTTCAGTTTCCTGAGACAGACTCACAAAGGGATCAACTCCAATAATGGCTAACTGAACAAACAAATTATGACATGAATAACATTTAGATGTAGCCATCAGTCAAAAGGCAAAAGAAATCCAGAAAATAGTATGATAGCATGTTGCAGTCCCACAAACTATATTGACGTAGAGAAGCTGCTTATGTACTGCCATCTCTATAATTAATTGAATCGTGTTCTTTTAAATGATTTATTCTCTCTCCTTTATTGCTCTTTGTATCGTACAGTCTTACGGAAGGCTTATCTGAAACACTGAAAGGATCTGACATTTATAAACATTTTTTGTTTTGAATATAAATAAGTGAGATGGTTTTAAGTCAATGTTTTTGTCCTCCAATATTCTAATTTCTTTTCCTCTTGCACTTTCTACTTTGCAAGTCATAGCTCATGTGAAGAGCTGACTTGGACTTGGCAACCATTTTAACAATTCCAATGGAGCTGGAATCTCCTTAACCTCAGCTTCAGTGTCTTCATCACCTTTGCTTTCCTGACCCTCCCTTGCATCTGCATGTTGTCTCTTCTTCCAAAACCATATTCTATTAGGGCACTCTGGACCTATTCAGACAGCAGTTGTTGTTCAGTGCATGTTTGTGGAGACATATGCCTCGTTTATTTCTGTCTCATATACATGCAATTATAAGACCACCTATTTCCAACTCTGTAACTTCGCCCCTGTCCCTGCTCTTCTGCCATTGAAGCCCTGATTCATGCCTTTGCCTAGAGTTAACTATGCCAATGTATTCCTGGCTGCTCACCCACATTCCGCTCTCCATAAACTTGAAGTCATCCAAAGCTTTGCCCCTGTCTTAACTTGCACCAAGTCCCATTCCCCTACCACCCCCTGTGCTCGCTGACCTACATTGGCTGCTCGTCTTGGTTTTAAAATTCTCACCCTTGTTTTCAAATGCCTGCGTGGCCTTGCCCTTCCCTATCTTTGTAATCTCCTACAATCCTCCAAGATATCTGCACTGATCTAATTCCCAGCTGCTTGGCAATACAGAACTTGGATGTTGCTGAAAATTTCTGCCTTGCACTTGTCAGGAAAATGAGAGAACGTCAAATTTCCGATGACCACAACAATTTATACTAGAGGAGAAAAGGGGTGCTGATTGGTTGGCAAGTTGCATCCTCGCTGAGTGTTGCCATGGAGAAAGCAGCAGCGAACTATAGGCCCTCCAAGCTCCCAGATAATTCATAAAAGGCGCTAGGCTTGAACATGTTCCTTTTGTTTTCAGAGAACAGGCTCCTGCATGTGAATGTCTGTTGCTTCTAGCAGATGTAAATGAGCCATGTTACGAGTTTGACTGATTTATCCCAAATTGGTTGTTAGTGTAGCTATTAGCACACTCAGGATTGTTTAGCAAGTGCTGCCCAATCACAGAATGACATTTAACAGTAGACCAAGTGTGGGCTGGCTGAGTACAATCTGTATTCTGCCTATTATTAACAACAAAAGGAATATGCTGTTTGATTTGATCAGCCAATCATTGGAACATATGGTCTAAATGCCTGGCATAGCACTGGTACTGGTTGCTCATTTGTGTGGTAGGCAGAGTTGAGGTGAGAGTAACTGCTCTCGACATCAAGAAAGCATTTGACCGAGTGTGGCATCAAGGAGCCCTAGCAAAACTGGAGTCAATGGGAAGCAGGGGGAAAGCTCTCCGCTGGTTAGAGTCATACCTAGCACAAAGGAAGATGGATGTGCTTGTTGGAGGTCAATCATCTCAGTTCCAGGACATCATTGCAGGAGTTCCTTAGGGTAGTGTCCTAGACCCAACCATCTTTAGCTGCTTCATTAATGACCTTCCTTCCATCATGAGGTCAGAAGTGGGGATGTTCGCTGATGATTGCACAATGTTCAGCACCATTCATGACTCCTCAGATATTGAAGCAGTCCATGTCCAAATACAGCATGACCTGGACAATATCCAGGCTTGAGCTGATAAGTGGCAAGTAACATTCACGCCACACAAATGTCAGGCAATGACCATCTCCAACAAGAGATAATCTAATCATCACCCCTTGACGTTCAATGACATTACCATTGCTGAAGCCCCCACTATCAACATTGTGGGGTTTACCATTGACCACAAACTGAATAGGAATAGCCATTTAAATACTGTGGCTACAAGTCCAGGTCAGAGGCTAGGAATCTTGTGGTGAGTAACTCAGCTCCTGACTCCTCAAAGCCTGTCCACCATCTACAAGGCACCAGTCAGCAATGCGATGCAATACTCTGCACTTGCTTGGATGAGTGCAGCTCCAGCAACACACAAGAAGTTTGACTCTGTCCAGGATAAAACAACTCACTTGATTGGCATCCCATCTGCAAACATTCATTGACCACTGATGCACAGTAGCAGCAATATGTACATATACAAGATACACTGTAGAAACTCACAAAGGCCCCTTAGGCAGCACCTTCCAAACCCACGACCTCTACCATCTAGAAGGACAAGGGCAGCAGATAGATGGGAACACCACCACCTGGAAGTTCCCCTCTAAGCCACACATCATCCTGACTTGGAAATATATCGCTGTTCCTTCACTGCCGCTGGGTCAAAATCTTGGAACTCCCTCCCTAACAGCACTGTGGGTGTACCTACACCATAGGGGCTGCAGTGGTTCAAAAAGGCAGCTCATCACAATTAGGGATTGGCAATAAATGCAGGCCTAGCCAGCGAAGCTCACATCCTGCAAATGAATAATAAAAAAAATCTCTTTGACTGGCAGTCTGTTAATGGAAAATGCCACCTGCATTGCCACTACATAGTAGCAGCATAAAACGGCCTGCTTCACCTTGGGTTCAAACTTTTGAGACTCTTTACCTTTCCAGTGTAACCTAAGGTAGACCTGGCACTTTTCAGATCTCTATATGGCTGCTTTTGGCCCATTGGTGAGCTTGGACTATAAGCGTTAGGTCAGTTAGGCATTCCTGGTCATTCACAATTCATCAGCCTTGGGTGAAATAACATTGGAATTGTTCACCGATGTAAAAGAAAATGTATCACGGCACTTTACAGGGTACAGGCATCCTCCAGCTTGATGGTCATTAATAGAATGGATGCCCTATCTAATCATACATGTCATACTATTGGTAAAAAGAGATGGAATGGATATAGGTGTTCTGTCAATGAAACCCTGCACTACTGGGAAGGCAAAACTTTTAAAAAACTGAGTTTTTCTTGCTGTTGATCACTGTACACAGGAAAAGTGATTCTTTCCTTCCTTTTGACAATACACTGATATAGGCAGTGACCCGCTTTAGATCGGCTGATCTGACAGATATCACTCAAGGTAGCTCAGCTCCCCACAGCACAATCTGGTCAGTCCCATTCCCCTACTTGATCCTCATAGCCCATCGTGTCCATGAAATCCCCTTTTCAAATCAAATCCCTTCTTTAAAGTCCTTAATGGCATCTAATTGGAATCCTCCCGTCTGAACCAACAGAGGAAGGTCAAACAGATCAGAACTCTATAGTAAGTGCTCCATGTTCACTCACCACTTACTAGACTTAATGGGCCAAAAGGCCTCTTGCATTGAAAATGCCTCTCTGGTTCAAAGGAATGACCAGAATTTGATTTCAAGGCAGCAGTGACTTGCACCACCACAGAAGTCCCTCCCTCAGGCTTGGAAGGGGTTTGGATGTCTTGCCACAAAAGGCGTCAAAGTTCAGAGGTTGCCTCATTGGTAAACTTTTGAGGTCTGTTCCATGGATATCTCCAAATAACAATTGCATTTTTAGGAACGTGTCTTAATAAGGCTTCCTCCAATGCAGATGCACCTGCCTCCTCTCATATGGAGCTGTTCATCAACACTTAGCTCCTTGGGATCTCTAAAAGGAATGTTTTGTCAAGGCTGTTTCAAAGCAGAAAGCAACTCCCCTTAACCTTAGCTACAAATTAAAATGAGCAAAAGTCAGCAGGCCACTAAAAATTGGTCTAAAGAATCATTAATCCTACAGAAAATAGTGAAGACTAGCAGAAAAATTCAATGAAACATTAAATTGCCTGTGGCTTGCAATAGCAAGAGGCATTCCAGCCTTAATGATTTTTGTTCCGCTGACCAGAAGTCCAGTGTCAGAATTTTTCATGTTGGCTTCAGGACTGTGGTCAGGGTCGGGGTGCAAGGAAGGCCATAACATAAGGCAGCACATATCTGCCACTATAATTCAACATCCAATTTTATTTTTCTTTTTTTTTAACTCCGCTATATTTAGTAGGTTGTTATCGGGGCTGGAGCGCCAATGGGCACAACATGTGGCCCAAGACTTACTGGCAAGTGGGAGGAGAACTAAAGCCTCCTGTTCCTAATAACCATCCACTGGCCTTACCTAGAAGACTCGGACAGATTTAAAGTGAGGACAGATTTGGCTGTAGTGCTTGAATAGTCCAACATTTACTGTATAAGCTCAATTATAACAAAAAGCTACAAGTGTACTTCAACATAAACCTTGATAGGAAGAGGGGAGGGATAATGGATTGGCAGACGGAGAGGGGGTGAACTATAAAACAATTGAAATTTTTAAATGTCGAATTTTGTCAGCTGTCGCATCCTTAATTTTGTTCACATTTCTTTGATTCCAGCTTCCCCACCTAGACCACTTTGCTCTGTGATTGTGGCCACTTGCTGTTCTTTGCTGAGATGTGGCAGTGTTTCATAATTCAACTCCTGTGGAAGTGGATCAGAATCCAAATGCATAACATCATGACATCTGTATATGTGCCAACTTCAACAACAGGCAGAGTTCACTACAACCATCAATTTTGTCTCCTATGGAGACTGGTATGAACAAATTTGCAATTCTAAATGAGCATTAGAGCATGAGGAGTAATCCAATGCCATGCATAGCTTGCAGGTAAAATTACCACACTCATAGACTGCGGGTTGCCAAAACATTCTCAAAAGGTCATCTGTGTTTACCAGAAATTTGAGGAACTTGGTAATCATTAACCCAAAGTCCCACTCCAGAGATTTGAGCACGTAATCCTAGGCTGACACTTCAGTGCAGTACTGAGGGAGTGCTGCATTGTCGGAGGCTCTGTCTTTCGGATGAAACATCAAACCCAGGCTGCCCTCTTAGTTGGACTGAATGGACAAATGTTCCCAATATCATCCAAATGCGGGGAATTATGAGGACAAATGGCTGTGGATGTTAGGTCAATTAAATTTCAAGACTAAGGTTAATCAACAGATTTTTATTAAGTAAAGATTTCATAGGAGCAGGATTAGGACATTTGGCCTGTCAAGCCTGCTCTGCTATTCAAGCAAATCATGGTTGATTATCCAACTCTACGCCATTTTCCCCACTATTCCCATGTCCCTTGATGACATTAGTATCCAGAAATCTATTGACTTCTGTCTTGAATATGCTCAATGACTGAGCTTCCACAGTCCTCTGGGGTAGGCAGTGCCAAAGAGTCACCACCTTCTCAGTGAAGAAATTCCTCCTCATCTCAGTATTAAATGACCTTTCCCTTATTCTGACTTTGTGCCCCCTGGTTCTAGACTCACCAGCCAGGGGAAACATCCTATCAACATCCACCCTGTCACGCCTTGCATGAATTTTGTACACTTCAATGAGGTCACCTCTCATTCTTCGAAACTCTAGAGAATACAGGCCCAGTTTCCTCAATCTCTCCTCATAAGACTAATGCTGCTATCCCAGGAATTAGTCTGTTGCACTCCTTCTATGGCAAGTACATCCTTCTTTAGATAAGGAGACCCAAACTTTACACACTACTTCTGGTGCAGTCTCACTAAGGCTCTATACAATTGCAGCAAGAATCTTTACTCCTGTACTCAAATATGCTTGCAATGAAGGCCAACATACTGCTTGCCTTCCTAATTGCTTAGTGCACCTGCATGCAATTTCAAGGGATTTTGGATCAAAAGGCAGGTAAATGGAGTTCAGGTCCAAACTAGTCATCGTCTAATTAAATTGTGGAACAGGTTTGATGGTCTATTCTTGTCCCTAAGTTCCTGATCATTGCACCTACAGGTGTTCAGTCTACTACCAAAGCTGCTAGATCGTCAAAGAGGGTATATACCTACCTAAACTTGCCCTCCTAAGTAAGTGATAATTAGAATGAAAAAGAAGAAAAAAGCTACCGCTGTAGCTATGTTTCCAGTCAATGGCTGATACGTAACTTTATTGATGGAGCAATTTTCCTGCATGTTTCCAGGATGCACGAGCTGCCTGTTGAGAGCCTATCAACAGCGAGAGGTTTGGAAAATTTACCCTCCTAAAGAATGTGTGCATGGGGATATTTGTTTCTCTCCATAGATGCATACCTCTTCCTATCTGAAGTTCTTGATCAAGTAGATTTGGGTGAATACAGTATAAGAAACATCAAAGTATTTGCTCATTATCAATGAGTTATGGAACGAGCAACTTTGTTGCGATGTATTGCTTTACTTCATCTTCCAAATGTCCTCTAGTCCACCTATCAACCCACACTAGATCAACCACAACAACTTGCATTTATGTAATGCCTTTCATATATAAAAAGGCCTAAGGACTTAATAGAAGCCTAAGGAACAATAGCTGGTGTGTCAATAACGGTGGGCTTAGGAAAGGGGGGTTTAAGGAGCAGCTTAAAGGAGGGGAGGGACATAGAAAATTGGAAAGGTGGAGGGATTTAGGAAAGGATTTCCATGGATTGAGAGATTGAAGCCAAGGCTACGAATGGTGAGACAAAGAGAGGAAAGTTGCATGACAGACTGGAATCAGAGGAATGGAGAGTTTGGAAAGGAGGGAATGGACACTGGAAGAGGTTATTGGGATCTGAAAGAGTGAGGCCATGGAGGAATTTTTATTGGGAGGATGAGTAATTCAAATTTGAGGCATTGTGGCATGGGAGGCAATTAGGTACAAGAGGATGTGGTGATGGGAAAGGAGGACCTTGTGCGGAAAAGGATATGGGCAGCAGAGCTTGGAACAAGCTCGTATTTACAGGGAACAAATGGTAGGACTATTCATCAGGAGAGAACTGTAGTAATAGCCTGGAGGTAGGAAAGGCATGGATGGGAGCCTGTTACATAATACCCTGTTGGGTTTTGCTGTCTCCATCACTATACAAAGTATTTCCTGTCAATCTTGGCGATGTCACAATCTGAAGCCATCATTTCTGATGTTGTACGCCAACTGCTGTAATCCGTATAACAATGCATTGTTCACCCACTGAACAATCCATATTGGTTTTTGATTTCATCTGGGTCACATTGAACAGAAAGTAATGAATACTGAGCAATAGTCTAATCTCCAAGGCCCAGCTGGTGCCAATCCTTATCTGCCTTTCTCCATCACTATCCTGCCTTATTCTCTCCTGTGATCTCCAATGGAATTTCCACAATTCCTTCCCTTCAACAAACCTTCACTTTTTTTTGCAGAGGCCACTTCTAACCAAAAACAAGTTCCATATCTGAAGAGTCTCTTTTACAACTTGTCCTGCACTCCTGGGTTGAATATAATAAAACCTTGCTGTCTGAAAGTCACTTTATCGCGATGACTTTGACCCTCCAGTATCTTTTCTGCCACATTTGGCCTTAGCTTCTTTCTACCGCAACATTTCCTGCTTTTTTTTTTTGCTTCTCTGTCTTATGATCACGACTGTGATCACTGCTCTTCTGAACTAATGTTCTCTGCTCAAACTAGATTCCTATTCTCAGAATCTTAACGGCACCGAAGGAGGCCATTCGGTCCATCGTGCCTGCACCGGCTCTCCAAACGAGCATTGTGACTTAGTGCCATTGCCCTGCCTTTTCCCCGTAGCCCTGCACATTGTTTCTGTTCAAATAATCATCTCATGCAATTTTGAATGCCTCGATTGAATCTGCCTCCTCCACATTTCCAGGAAGTGCATTCCAAACCCCAACTACTCGTTGTGTGATAAAGCTTTTTCTCACATCACACTTGCTTCTTTTGCAAATCATTTAGCAAATTTAAATCTGTGCCCTCTCACTCTTGATCCTTTTACGAGAGGGAACGGCTTCTCCCTATCTACTCTGCCCAGCCCCCTCATGATTTTCAACATCTCTATCAAATCTCCTCTTAGCTTCCTTCTCTCCAAGAAGGACAGTCCCACCCTCTCCAATCTATCCTCGTGGCTGAAGTTTCTCAATCCTGGAACCATTCTTGTAAACCTCTTCCGCACTCTCTCCAATGTGTTCACATCCTTCCTATAGTGTGGCGCCCAGAACTGTACACAATATTCCAGTTGAGGTCTAACGAGTGTCTTATATAAATTCAGCATTAGCTTGCTGGTCTTGTACCCTATGCCCCTATTAATAAAGCTCAGGATACTATATGCTTTACTAACTGCTCTCTCCACCTGTCCTGGCACCTTCAATGATCTATGCACATAAACACCCAGGTCTTTCTGCTCCTGCACCCTGACAAGATTTTACCCCTTATTTTATATTGTCTGTCCATGTTCTTCCTGCCAAAATGCATCACCTCACACTTCTCCGCATTGATCTTCATCTGCCACCTATCTGCCCACTCCACCAACTTGTCTATATCCTCTTGAAGTTCCACACCATCCTCCTCGCAGTTCACAACACTCCCAAGCTTCATTTCATCCGCAAACTTTGAAATTGTCCCCTGCACGCCAAGATCTAGATCATTAATATATACCAGGAAAAACAAGAGTCCCAATACTGACCCCTGGGGAGCTCCAGTACAAACCTTCCTCCAGCCCCTACAACGCCTTATCCATATTTCCCCTTTCCTGCATTTTCCAGAGGTGGGGAATAAGTTTCATAGCTTCCACATCTTTAATTTTTCTTTCCCCAGGACCTCAAGATCAATTAACTTTTTATCTTCCTCTGACAATCTATCAATCTTCTGAGTGAAAAAATGTTCTTCTCATCTGTCTTAAATGGGAGACCCCCTTATTTTTATACTGTGTCCCCCAAAGGGAAACATCTTTCAGCATCCACCCTGTCAAGCCCCCTCAGGATCTTATATGTTTCAATCAGATCACTTCTCATTCTTCTAAAGCCCAATGGATACAAGCCCCAACAGTTGAACCTTTCCTCCAAAGATAACCCTCAACTTAGGTATCAGTTGAGTGAAACTTTTCTGAACTGCTTCCAGTGTAATTATGTCCTTTCTTAAATAAGAAGACCAAAACTGTAAACAGTACTCCAGATGTGGTCTCAGCAATGCTCTATAGCAAAACATTCTTACTTTTATATTCCATTCCCCTTGCAAGAAACAAGAACATTCCAATTGCTTTCCTAATTGCTTGCCGTACCTGCGTACCAACTTTTTGTGATTCATGTACCAGGACACCCCAATCCCTCTGTACCTCAGTTCTGTAATCGCTCTCCATTTAGATAATAAACTAAGTTTGCTGATCTCCTATAATTGACCACCTGTGTCCTCACGCTGTGGACCTTGGCCCTTTACCTTAATTTCTTTGAGAAAAAGTTAGTCGTGTCAAGCTCATGATGTAAAGCCTTGATGCCTAATGTGTCATTTGAACACCTTTTAACTTACAGCTTGGTATCAGTTTTTTGTAATAGGGAGGATACTTTTTTTGTTTAGACTCATCAAAGGATGTTACCAGACTGATTCCTGGGATGAGGAGCTAAGAGATTGAGCAGAATCGACCTACATTTCCGAGAGTTTAGAAAAATGAGAGGCGATCTCATTGAAACATTTTATTTATTCATTCATTCATGGGATGTGGGCATTGCTGGCTAGGCTGGCATTTATTGCCCATTCCTAATTGTCCATGAGAAGGTGATGGTGAGCTGCCTTCTTGAAACACTGCAGTCAGACTCTGTTACAAGCACTGTTTGATATAACTGGATCGCATGCTAGGCCATTTCAGAGGGCAATTAAGAGTCAAGCACATTTCTAGTTCTGGGCCAGACCAGGAATGGATGGCAGTTTTCCTTCAAGGACATTAGTGAACCTGATGGCTTTTGACAACAATTGATGATAGCTGTGATGGTCACCATTGCTGAGACTAGTCTTCAATTCCAGATTTACTAATTGTATTTAAATTCCCACCAGGGATTTGAACCCTGTCCCCAAAGCATTAGCCTGTGTCTCTTGACTACTAGTCTAGTGAAATGACACTACTGTCTCCCCCTAAAATATAAAATTCTTAAAGGGTAGTGTTTGGTTGGGGTTCCAGAACAAGGGGCCACAGATTCAGAATAAACGGTCAGCTATTTAGGACTGAGATAAGGAGAAATTTGTTCAGGCAGCAAGTTGTGAACCTCGAGGAATTGTCTACCCCAGAAGACTGTGGATTCACTTGTTTAGTGTCCACGGGACTGCAATCAATAGACTTTTAGGGACTAAGGGATATGGGGATTGTGCAGGAAGGTGGAGTTCAGGTAGCAAGACTGCCGTGATCTTAGTGAATGGTGGTGTAGGGCTTGAAGTGTTAAACTGCCTACTTCTGCTCCTATTTTTTATATGCTTATTTTACTACCTTAGGGTATCCATGTCTAATGATATTAATACAGGAAGGCTAACAATTTGAAATACTTGAATAAGAGGGATGCAGCTTATCAAAAGTTGTTTTGAGAAATATATTTAAAGCTGTATAATATTCATAGAGATGAATCAATGTGCTGTTTCTCTAATGAAATATTGGTTTTTGTGCTCGTTCTTGCAGGCAGGTTATAGGTTCACTTTGTTTCTTAATGGTCATCATATTACTAGAAAATATTGTTCCTGCTTCAATATGCAGGTTGCCTCTGTGCACGTTTAAATCATTGTGATGAATTTATTCCTGTTTTCTTTGGGTTTGAGAACATTTCAATTGCTCTACCATTGGCAGCCCTGCTTTCTTTCTTGTTAAGAACGTTGGGATGTTTTACTACATTTGGTGCTCCCTAAGTTATTGTTATTAATTTGGAAGTGATGAAGTGTCAAAGAGCAACCTTGGCAAACTGAGTTATGATTCAAGCTGTGTTTTGTGAAAGCAGAAACCTACACAGATTTTTTTTTTATATATTCGTTTTGCCCTTTTTCTAAAAAGAGTTTTGGTCTTCATACTTAAGAATGGATATACTTGCATTGGAGACAGTGCAATGAAGGTTCACTAGATTGGCCCCTGGAATGAGAGGGTTGTTCTATGTATAGTGTAATGGGTTAATAGAATGGCTATGCTAATGAGCGATGTAGGCTATGATGTATCAGTCGTTAATGTTGGAATCCTGGTACAGTGAAGTACGTGCTTCAGTTTGTAAGCAAGAGCAGCTATTATTAATTGGGGAAAGATTAGGGAATTATTCTTAAGTATACAAGAACTGGCTTATACCAAGGGAGGGGAGGAAAAGGGCATCTGTGCTGGGTGCTCTGGTGTTTTGTAAATAAACCTGTGAAAAGGATAAGACTGGCTCCAGACTCATCCTTTGCTTAATGAACAAACACTGACTTTTAAAGGTCAGTGACATCAGTCACGTGCTAGACTCCTAGGAGAATGGATGGAAAACTCTGCACTCTTGAGAGACATACCTACTCTGTAACCTCTCTTCCTGTTAATATCCCAGTTTGAAGCAAGTACCAGAGGAAGCTTACGTTTCGCTAGGTAAGATAGGTCACACACACGAGAGTAAATTGGGTCTATACTCCCTGGAATTTAGAAGAATGTAATGTTATATCATTGAAACATTAAATATACATTAGGGTAGATATTGAGTGGCTGTTTCTGCTGGCTCGGGAATCTAGAACCTGTGGGCACAGTCTCAGGATCAAGGGCCAATCATTTAGGATTGAGAGGAAAAGAAATTTCTTCAGTCACAGGGTTGTGAATCTTTGGGGTTCTCTGCTCCAGTGGGTTGTGGATGCTCCATTGTTGAATACGTTTAGGTCTGGCATAGAGAGATTTTTGGGGTCTCAGGGAATTGAGGGATATGGGGAGTGGGTGGGAAAGTGGAGTTGAGGCTGAATATCGGCCACGATCATAATGAATGGTGGATCAGGCTCGAGGAGCCACATGGTCCACTCCTATTTCAAATGTTCTTAGGTGAACATTTCACTACAGCAAACAATTTGCTTGCAGCAACTCTCGTCAGTTCCCTTCCTCATCTTGAAAACTGTAAGTTAGATCTCCTCTTTTCCAAAAAATAAAGAATCTCAACTTCTTCATCGAACTAAAACTCCTGATTTCAACAACAGCTTACATTTACAGAGCGAGTTTAACCCAGTAAAATGCTTCACAGGAGTATGATCAGACATAATTTGACACTGAACCACATAAGGAGATACAGGACAGGGGATCACAATCTTGGCCAAACAGGTAGGTTTTAAGGAGCGGCTTGAAGGAGAAGGGAGAGGTAAAGAGATGGGAGGTTTGGGGCGAGAGCTCAGAGCCGAGCCAGCTGAATGCGTGGACATCAGTGATGCGGTGATTAAATTCAGGGATCTGGGAGTAGCCAGCGTTGGAAGAGCGCAGTGATCTTGCAGGTTGTTGGGCTGGGGAAGGTTGCAGGGATTGGGAGCAGCCAGGGCATGAAGAAATTTGAAAACAAAGATTCAAATTTTAAATTGAGCTGTTGCCGGACTGAGAGCTGACATAGATCGGTGAGCACGGCAGAACAGGATCTGGTGTAAGTTGGGAGACAGGCAGCAGAGTTTTGGATGGTTTCAAGTTTATAAATGATAATTGTTCACCTGCCAGGTCCTCTTCAGGCCTCAAAGATCCTACCTGTGATCTGTATGCCAACTAGGGCCAACTGAATATCTTCCACAGCCATAATAAGAGCTCCCTTAAGTTTAGCACTTTTAGCTCATTTTAAATGCATACCTTAATGCAATTAATTAAGTTGTTTTCATTAACACAGAACTGGACTGATAATCCAGAGACCCAGGGTAATGCTCTGGGGACCTGGGTTCAAATCCCACCATGGCCGATGGTGGAATTTGAATTGAATAAAAGTCTGGAATTAAAAGTCTAAAGATGACCATGAAACCATTGTCGATTGTCGTAAAAACCCATCTGGTTCACTAATGTCCTTTAGGGAAGGAAATCCGTCATCCTTACCTGGTCTGGCCTACATGTGACTCCAGACCCACAACAATGTGGATGACACTTAAATGCCATCAGCCAATTCAATTAACTCCATGTGATGTCAAGAAATGGCTGAAGGCACTGAATACTGCAAAGGCTACGGGTCCTGACAATTTTCTGGCAATAGTCCTGAAGACTTGTGCTCCAGAACTTGCTGTGCCCCTAGCTAAGCTGTTCCAGTACAGCTACAATACTGGCATCTACCCGGCTATGTGGGTAATTGCCCAGGTATGTCCTGTAAACAAAAAGCAGGATAAATCCAACCCAGCCAATTACCACCCATCAGTTTACTTTCCTTCATTAGTAATGTAATGGAAGGGGTCATCAACAATGCTATCAAGCGGCACTTGCTTAGCAATAACCTGCTCATTGACGCCCACTTTGGGTTCTGCCAAAGCTATTTGGCTCCTGGCCTCATTACAGCCTTGGTTCAAACATAGACAAAAAAGTTGGACACCAGAGGTGAGGTGAGAGTGACTGCCCTTGACATCAAGGCCACATATGACCGAGTGTGGTATCAATGAGCCCTAGCAAAATTGGAGTCAATAGGAATCAGGGGGGAAAGTCTCCACTGGTTGGAGTCATACGGAGCACAAAGGAAGATGGTTGTGGTTGTTAGACGTCAAACATCTCAGCTCCAGGACATCACTGCAGGAGTTCCTCAGGGTAGTGTCCTCGGCCCAACCACTTTCAGCTGCTTCATTAATGACCTTCCTTCCATCATAAGGTCAAAAGTGGGGATGTGCACTGATGATTGCACAATGTTCAGCAACATTTGCAACTCCTCAAATACTGAAGCTGTCCGTGTCCAAACGCAGCAAGACCTGGACAATTTCCAGGCTTGGGCTGACAATTGCCAGACAATGACCATTTCCAACAAGAGGGAATCTAACCATCGCCCCTTGATATTCAATGGCATTACCATTGCTGAATCCTCTGCTATCAACATCCTGGGGGTTAATATTGCCCAGAAGCCGAACTGGACTAGCCATATAAATATTGTGGCTACAAGAGCAGGTCAGAGACTAGGAATCCTGTGGCAAGTAACTTACGTCTTGACTCCCCAAAGCCTGTCCACCATCTGCAAGGCACCAGTCAGGATTGCGATGGAATACTCTCCACTTGCCTGGATGGCTGCATCTCTAACAACGCTCAAGAAGCTTGACACCATCCAGGACAAATTGCCTGCTTGATTGGCACCCCATCCACAAACATTCACTCAACCACCAATGCACAGTATCAGCAGTGTGTACCATCTACAAGATGCACTGCAGGAACTCACCAAGCCTCCTTAGATGACACCTTCCAAACCCACAACCACTACCATCTAGAAGCACAAGGGCAGCAGATAGATGGGAGTGCCACCACCTGGAAGTTTCCCTCCAAGCCACTCACCATCCTGACTTGGAAATATATCGCCGTTCCTTCACTGTCACTGGTTCAAAATCCTGGAACTCCCTTCCTAACAGCACTGTGGATGCACCTACAGCACCTGGTCTTCAGCAGTTCAAGAAGGCAGCTCATCACCACTACCTCAAGGGCAATTGGGGATGGACAATAAATGCTGGTCCAGCCAGCCACGTCCACATCCCATGAATGAATAATAAAAAATGAGAAACATTGCAAAGTTCAATCTAACCCAAAAAAACTAGTGCCACAAACAGTCTGCACAGTTTCCATTAGATATATTCTATTCATTTGTAAATCATTGTTCAGTCAGTAGCAGCAAGCTGAATTTTTCTTTGTTAGTTTGTTTTCAGATTTGCTTTCATTATAATGGTATTTTGTAAAAATAATATTTTATTCAAGAAACACAATTGCAGCCCAAAGGCTGAATTGCAGTGTAAATTGCATCAAAAAATTCATACATAGACTGTTGTGTTTACTAGTTTGTATATTTTATATGTTGAATCTTTACAGAAGTAACACTAGTTTCTGTGTGAACAGGTTTTATTTACAGTGGTTAAAAATATCCCTGCAATCAGAAAATGTCTGCACTCATGCTTACAGCTCAGGCTTCCAGGTGTTTTCTACATCTTTGTTCACTTTTCTGAGTCCACACCCAGGCTTAACCAATCAAGCACAGTGAGCATAGATCAGTTACCCGACTTGCATAATCAACCACAGAACAATTGAACACTACCAAGATTAAATAATCAAATTAAAAACATGGAAAGCTGTAACAATCATCCAGTAACAGAAATAGTCAAGTAAATTGAGCAGGTAACAGAAAAGTGGTGGATGGGATAGTTTTTTAAAAAAGGAATTTGAATTAAAATTATATTATAATTCCAAATAAACACGCCTTTCCTACATTTCAGGCACTGAAGCACGTACACATTTCTTAGTTTAAGTCCTTTATTGAGGACCTGAAGCATGAAATGAATGGAACTACATGTGATTAATTGGTTTTAAAAATAAACTTCATGGAAAAATACAAATACCTCAAATCACTGTTAATGCTTAAATGTAGCTGTAGTTAAATAAATCATTCCACCTTCTTTACTTAAAAAACAATACCTTTTTGTCCTCTGTTTTATGTGATTTAAATTAGTCAAGTCTCGAGTTGCCTTGATTGCTATGGGTGTGGTGGTTGTTTTAATGATCTATCCTTACATTTACAGCTAAAAATAATCTTTGTTAATCAATTATAAATTAGATGTTGGTATTTCCAAGCATATGGCAATGTTCCACTCATTACTCAGCACTCCCCTCAGTTGGGAGCTGTTGCCCGTGTACAGCTGTCAGCCCAGCTCAGCCCAGGACGTTTCTGCTACCTTTTCTACTCCTAGGAATTCATCTGAGAATGAATCATTGTTTTTAACCCCTGGTGACGTCTGTTCCTCATCAAGGGGTCCCTGGGTACAATGGTTCCAAACTTCGCAGATGTCAATCTCTTGTCCCCGCTGTGAATAGTGTGCAGCTGCTTGCTTTACCTCAGCTTTCTCAACAGAAGCAGATGGAGAGAAAAAGAGAGAGAGAGAAAATAATCTGAAGCAACATGTCCAAAATTCAGCCAATAGATTCTTGCTACTAACATGGTTTCTTTAAGTATTTTGAAGCATCGCTCTTTAGCTATTACCTTCTCCGATATTTTTATTGCGTACATAATTTAAAGTTGCAGGCGCTATTGATTCGTTTTTGCTTTCCTTTCAATGACAGAGGAAGTTGTGGAGAGATCGTCTGTTGTCAAGGAGATTGCACAGTGCTGGCGATTGTTTGCAGGGCCTTTCCTTCATTATTTCCAACCCATCGGGCAGTATGGAGGACCGAGGCCTACTTCTAATACAGACAAGTCTCTGAATTTCAGCACAAATGGTGAGTGTGCCTCATCAGATTTCTCACTGGTCGTACATTGACACCAAGGGTTTCAGTAACCCTTTCGGTGCCTCATGCCCAACCCCCACCATCAAGTTATGTTTCATTAATAATATGAACTGGGCAAAAGGACATTAATAATTGATGATTTCACCTTAATATCATAGGCGGCAGATGAAGAATGTGCCAGCCATTTCTTATTTAAGTGGGGTATCATCTGCACATTAATCACAGATGGCCTATTGCATGTATTGATTCCTTAGTTGCTGCAAGTTATAGGTTATATTTCCTAATATCTAATATGTATTTACCTCCCTCTGGCAATTTTCAAGCACTGGTTAATATACTTGCATAAATTTCCCTCTGCGGTATTGGGATATATTTAAAATATCTTCAAATAAGACAGTGGCAACATGGGGAAACATGTTAAGCAATGAGCTGGAAATAGTTCACAGAGGAACTGGAACTAAAGTGTGGAAATGCTTAGCTCACTGTTTGCGTAACTATTTTCTAACGTGACTCCATTTTATGTCTTGAGCCTATAAGTTCACTAGTCGAGTAGACTCTATTGCATGCCATCCATCCAGATGACTCCGAGTGTGTCTGGCCCATCCAACTCCCTTCTTCCGGTGACCTCAGCAGCTCTAGCTCCACAGCAGAACCCCAGAAGCAGGCTGGGGTCCTCCAGAGGACACCTGCCAAGGTCACCAAAGTAGCAGTCAGCAGGCTGCCTCCATCTCCGCTGTTGATGTCCGGGGAGCACCAAGACTTAGCAGCAGGGTTAGGAAAGTCAAGATGTAGTTGCACAACCTGAGTACAGGTGTTAATCACTTGTGCGTACTGTTCACTATTGTCAATAAACTGTCAAGAATGTCTCCCTGCCCTTGGCTGCTTGTTCTGATGAGCAGTGTTCGTGTCACTCAGATGTGAAACATTGGTTCCTGCACAAGATAAAAGCAGGTGTCTCAGTCTAGGGCCTCTTCCCTGTGCAGTGCAGTCCATAACCTTCAGGGCAAAGTGATGGTCTGGCCTCACATTCCCTGGACACATCACTGATGCCTGCACCTTGATGGTGCTGGTCATTGCTGCCAGAATGTTGTGGGCAGGTGTCACAGAGTTCCGCCATTCTCTGTGTGCTCTCAGCACTTTTAACGTGGGGCTGGCCCCCATCTCTTCAGCATCTGTGACCAGTGACTCTGTGCTCCTGAAGGGCTCAGGTGCTGAAGGTGGGCAAAGGATCAGATGCTTTTAAAGTTTCATGGCTGTGTCTCCATGTTTGACCTTAACCACAGAGCGCAAGCGAGCTGCCCTTGGCCAGACAGGAGTCAGACATTCTTAGAGGCTATGTGAAGATCTATGGAGTGTCCTCACTGCATGTCGTCGTCATCGTCTTCGTCATCATCCTCCACTACGTCTCCATGACAGGAACATTATCACAGAGGGTATTTGCGCTGCCATAAGCCAGACTGGAGTCAAGCGTTCATAGATGCAATGTGAGGATCTATGGGGACACCTCACGGCATATTGTCATCATCCTCCACAAATCTAGTGTCTATGAGGACCTCCTGAGTGCACCTGCCTCGTCTAGCCAGTGCGAAGGCCTCATCCCAGTTATTATTGCCTTCAACGACCTCCTCAGCCTCATCCCTGTCAGAGCCCTCTTCATCGGAGGAGACCTGCAACTCCTCCATCTCCTCCTCAGCCAGCTCCTCTCCCTATTGCAGCGCCAGATTGTAAAGGGCGCAGCATCGATGATGATGCATGACACCCTCTGTGGACTGTATTGCAGGGCTCCACCAGACCGGTTCAGGCACTGGAACCTCATTTTCAGCACCCCGATAGTCTGCTCCACTGTTGCGAGTTGCAGCATGAGTCCCACTATCCCGTCGCTCTGCTGCTGTCTGAGGCCGCCATAGGGGTGTCATCAGCCACGGCGTCTGTGAGTAGCCCTTGTCCCCAGGGAGCCGACCCTACAGCCTCTGGGGACCCTGGAAGCCTTCAGAGATCTGTGACCGACTGAGAATGTAGGAGTCATGCACGCTCCCTGGGACCTGTGCGCAGACCCGCAGGATGTGCTTGTGGTGGTTGCACACCAGCTGCACATTCAGCGAGTGGAACTCCTTGCAGTTGACTGCATGTAGCGACGGAGATCTGCGAGCCACATGAGTGCAGTCGATGGCACCCTGCACCCATAGAAAACCCAAGATCTGGGCAAATCTAATTACCCTCGCATCCTTGCTGCCCTGGTCCTGGTAAAATGCAAAGCTGTGTGCCCACAAAGACAGCATCCGTGACCTCATGGATGCGTTTGTGGGTGGAGGCTTGTAATATCCCACAGAGGTCACCTGTGGAGCCCTGAAAGGAGCCACTGACGTAGAAATTGAGCGCCGTGGTCACTTTCACGGCCACTGGCAGTGGATGCCCTCTATGTCCCCGTGCCACCAAATTCTGCAGTAGCTGTAGATCTGACTGGAAATGTGCAGTCTTTGGCGAAGCTTGTTCTTGGTCATCGGCAGGAATGAAAGATGGCGTCTATAGAACCTGGGTGTCGCTAGGCGCTGACCAGCAACAGCTCACTGTGGCTCTTCAGCAGCGATTTTTTAATAGCATATGAATACAATATTCCAATTTTTTTTGTACTACTGTATCACTCAGAAATTTTTTCGTTCTCTCGTGGGATGTGGGCATCGCTGGCAATGCCAGCATTCATTACCCAACCTTAATTGCCCTTGAAGCTGATGGTGAGCAGCCTTCTTGAACCATTGCAGTCATGTAGTGTAGTACACCCACAGTGCTGTTAGGGAGGGAGTTCCAGGATTTTGACTCAGCGACAGTGAAGGAACGACAATAGTTGCAAGTCAGGATGATAAGTGGCTTGTAGAGAAACTTGCAGGTGATGGGGTTCCCTTGCACCTAGTGCCCTTGTTCTTATGGGTGGTAAAAGTCATGGATTTGGAAGGTGCTGTTGAAGGAGCTTTGGTGAATTGCTGCAGTGCTTTTTGTGTATTGTACACACTGCTGTAACTGTGTGTTGGAGGGAGTGAAGGTTTTAATGTGGTGTGTGGGGTACCAATCAAGTTGGCTGCTTCATCCTGGATGGTGTCAAGCTTCTTGAGTGTTGTTGGAGCCACACACATCCAGGCAAGTGGAGAGTATTCCATCACACTCCTGACTTGTGCCTTATAGATCATGAACAGGCTTTAGAGAGTGAGGAGATGAGTTACTTGCCACAAGATTCCTAGCCTCTGACCTGCTCTTGTAGCCACAGTATTTATATGGCTAGTCCAGTTCAGTTTCTGGTCAATGGTAACCCCCAGTTGATAATATGGGATTCAGTGATGGTAATGCCATTGAATATTAAGAGACGATGGTTAGATTCTCTCTTGTTTGAGATGGTCATTGCCTGACGCTTGTGTAGTATGAATGCCATTTTCAACTTATCAGCCCAATATGTAAACCTTCCTTAGCTTAAAGTACTTTTTTTTTGAGAGTACAAGGCATCAGAATGTGTGTGACAATTGATTTCAGTCCTTCTGGACTAGGGAGAATCAGGAGAAAGTCAACAAATCTTCACCTTCCCGATCAACACTTGTCACAAAACCATCATATTTTTCATAATATTGTGTTATTGTGCGATATTGTAAAGTAGTCGTGTGTTTGTGTGTGTGTGTGTGTGTCTGTGTGTGTGTCTGTGTGTGTGATTGAGACCGCTGGACAGCAAGGTTTAAGTTATCAAAAGAGGTGTAAAAAGGCCTTTGAAATGCTCCTGGATGAGCTAAAGTAAAGGGGAATTTGCATTTTTAGCTCAGAGGAAAAGTTGTTGGATTTTCAAAGAGACATGATGAGGTTTTTATGACTGGCAAGATAAATAGGGCAAGATTATTACATTGATTTTTCCCAAAAGTGCCGACCATAATGATAACATGAAAGATTTTTATATTATAGCAGAAGTAACTTCCAAAGCCATGGGGAAAATGGGATTTACAAATTGAAGAAGGAGGATGTTGGATCCAATGCCCTTGGTTTGTTGAGGCTAAAGGATCTGAGCTGCACGCTTGTTTTGGGTGACCAAGTTGGTGCAGAGACAGAGAACATCTGAAGATCGCTTTTAGAATAAACACATGCTGTTTATTTACAAACTAAACTCTACAGCTATACTCATGTGCTCTCAACATTAAACTCTTTCTTCACTCATCAGTGACTAACTCAAGACTCTCACATAGAGTAGCCTGTGCTACTCTGCTATGGAATATTAAGATCATGTGACCTTACATTACAATGCTTGTCTTAACGGTATATTATGTATCAGATTATTACAGAGAATTATTTTTATAGAAGGATGTAAAGCTGTATAGGGGTGGCCATGTGAGATCTGAAAGGTATACCGTGTGAAAGAGACTTGGGGAAAAGCCTCTAGGCACTTTGCAGAAGTTCTGCTATTCCAGTAACCAAAGTTGTGGAGTTCCACTGTCAAGTGGGTGTTTGTGCTAACCTTGCTGGATTGTCTCTATACATTTAAAATCTATTTTGGACTTTTGCCTTATAGGGGGTGAATAGATGGGAGTTTGGTTAAGCAGGAATTTTGGGAATTGTTATAATATTAAGTAACTGTACAACCGAAATCTTGTGTGTGTGTTTTATTCTTTTCTTTTGTTAATAAATGTTTTAATTTAATTTTTAAAATCTCTAAAGGAGTTAATGGACTCATTACTTCTGACTTCAGTATACAAGCCTTCTCATAATAAATACAAATTGCAAAACCATTGTGATAGTGTGGCCAAGTTTCTCTTGTGGATTTGGTCGGCCTGGTGAGTGCCACCTGGTGTATCATAGTACTGTCTGGTGAACAGTGTTGGAAGGTGTATGGATGTCACATAAGGACAGTGATTTCTTCCACAATCCAAGATTCTCATATCATTCATACCAAGTCCAACTGAGGGAGAAAAGGCACATGGACAGATACTAGAGAGTGTCCATGGAAATCGAACCCGGATACTAGTCTTCACTTGTGGGGTTAGAGAGTGATCAAGGAAATGTTCTTATTGTCAACACACTCCTATGTCCATTTGATGAGGGGGCGTGTAATGCGATCATTGAAAAGGTGACAAAAAAGGCCTGTAAGTCTTATGTGGGGCCTAACAGATAACTTTGGGAAGTATAACAAGTCTCAAATTCTGGCAACTTGCTTAAAACAAGAGATGTTAGCCTAGGCGGTTGATCTAATATTGTTTGCTTTGTCCTATCGCCTAAGTTCTAAATGACTCCCAGCATGCGAGGCCTACAGAGTTAGAGTTTTTGTATAATGTATTTTAAAAGATGAGAACAGCAGCAAAATCATTCAGTAAACAAAAAAAATAATGTAAGTGGCAGATGCTTTTGTACTGCACTGAAGTGCCAGTCTAGAGTTGTGCTTTTAAATTATCAAGTGAGATTTGAAGCCATAAGCTATTAAAAACCTTCTGTAGGTGAGAACGCTGCCATTGAGACAAACTAATCCAATGGGCTGTTCTAAAATGCAGACTCATGCCCATGAAGGACAGGAATTGGACTGAACTATATTTTCTTTTTGCAAGTTGCAATTTCCAGAACATAAGAAATGGGAGCAGGAGGAGGCCATTTGGCCCTTTGAGCCTGCTCCACCATTCAGCGAGATCATGGCTGATCTAACTGAGGCCTTAACTCTACTTTGCTCTGCCATAATCCTTGACTCTCTTGTCAATCAAAAATCTGTCTAACTTGGCCTTGAAAATCATTGCCCACTATGGATTTCGAGATTATGATTCTGGTTGTAAGAGCCTCATTGACTACCAACTGAGCTGGCTGGGAATTTCTGGGAAGTGCTAATCTGTCGTACAACACACCCCATAATTTTATTTTCCTCATCAATCTCTCCTCCCACATCTCTCTGCTGAAGTTGTTGAATCCTCTCTGGGGTAGAGCTACGTGGACACATTTCATCCAAGCGGACATGACTAACATGGCAGTCTCTACCATGAATGTCGACTGTGTGTTGCCTGTCATTTTAAGATCAGTTGAACAGAGTGGGGTCATGTGATTTGTTCAACCAATGTGTGGCTAGCATGGGAGAATAAATTCGAGGGCGGGGCTTCCTATGTAGAAATGGCTGTATGAGGCACTGGCTTGGATACAAGCAGCCAAGGAAGCTCTCGTGTCAATAAGGTTTGTTTTGTTTGATGAGGAAGCCTCTCAGAGCCTGTTTCTACAGACAGGTTATAGAAAAACCTTTTACGCAGCAAATGGTTAGTGTCCGGAATGCCCCTGACAGTGTGGTGGGGGCAGATTCGACCGTAACTTTCTAAAGGGTCTTAGATAAGCTCCTGAAGAGAGAAAATATGTGTTAGGGTATGGGGAAAAGACAAGGGAGTGGGACTGGCTGAGCAGTTCTTACAGAGTTGGCACGGATATAATGGGCCGAATGGCCTCCTGTGCTGTAACCATTCTATTCTATTCTATTCTATTCTTTGCCACCTCAGAGGTGTGCACCATAGCCAACCTTGATCTTATCTGCTTCCACATGTGCAAATTTCCAGCAAGGTCTGTTATGGGGACTAGGAACCCTGACTAGTATTTCCCTTTCCTCATCTCATAGGACCAATTCTGATGCCCTAACTCTATCCTGGCTGAGACCAAATCCTTCAACACAGAGACAGTCTGGGACCACTCCGAACCTAAGCCACTCATCAAATGAACTCTCTTGATTTATTTCTGGGGAACTTACACTCCACATGTTTATCGGGAGAGTTTTGAAGCTGTGGAATTCATTTCAATGGGGATGGTTGAGGAAGAATATTAGATTGCATAGGTGGATGAGTGGAAATGGGGTTGAAGGGATATAGGGGAAAAGACTAAGTACATGTGACCAGGACTGTTTGCTTTCATGGAGGGCAAACGCCAATATGGACTGGCTAGTTTGAATGGCGATTCCCCCTTGTTATGTCTGTATGTTTTGTCAATAATTCAAATAAAGGCAGAGTTTCATGTGTAACTTTTCCAAAAAGGACTTCCAATAAAATTTCTGTGACAAATCATGAGATTGTTGCACGTTGATATCAGTGCCACGTGATATTCAAATATCTGCAGTTAGTGCCTGGCAATTGAAGCTGAGCCTCTGTTGATTTTTTTGGCCATTTGATTGATACCTTCCAAGTTGTGACAAAGGTGATTGTGTTTGTGTGCTTACATCTGGCATTGGTTTCCTCTCAGGCTGCGAACAGTACAGAGCGAGGTGCAGCCTGCCTCATGAGGCTGTCCCCAGTCGTGTGGCGCTTTCCTCACTCGAGTTTGAAAGGATGGGCAGGAGGCAATCAAAGCTGTCAACAGGTGGGATCGCCTTCTGAAACACTAGTTGTCTATAACCTGCTCAGCTTCGCCAAAAATAGAATTAAATCCTCTCTTTTTGTTAAAAGTTACTGCAATTATTTTTGTGCACTCTTCTTACCCTGCTTCCCCCACATTTAATCTCCTCCTTTTATTTTTTTTAATTCACTTCCTCACTTGCCCCACATCCAATCAGGTTATTCACTGACAGATCTAGTAGGCCACCTGCTGCATTGATGAGAGATCTCGGGATTCATCTGACTCCAGGAACATGATGGGCATCTGAGGAAACCTGCCCTGTCAATCTTCCTCTCCACCATGTGAGGAAGCACCAAGTTTCTCTTCGACACTTGACCCGAAGGACGTTGTTAAGAATGGGATCTTGCCATGTTGGCAGTTGCTTTTGTGAATCCATCTTGCAATAGCCCATGACACAAGGGGCTACATTCCATGGGCTGAATTTTCCCCCTGTTGGGCGTGAAGTTGAAGGGCGGGCACGCACAGGGGTGTTTCCAATCGGCGCCATTTCATGTGGGCGGGCCAATTAAGGCCTGCCTAGCATGATGTCTGCACAGTGCTGTGTGCTCCCTGTGCAGGTGGTGGGGGGATTCCCAAAATCGAGAGTGCGCTCTTTCACGCACGCGCATGAAAGAGCGACTCATCTCCCCGAGGCTAAGTGCTGCCTCAGGGAGATCGGCTCAAAATGTTAAAAACCTAAAAATAGAATAATAAAATTTCCCTGACATGTCCCCGCAGGGGCTCCTGGCTGACCTGCCGACCTTAACGTTGGACGGGCAGGTCCTTTAATTGCTTAAATGGCCTCAGTTGGCCACTGACAGGTTGGTGGGCACACAGCTGATTTTGCTGTGCGCCACCCGCCTACCGGAAAATTTAAATGGGGCGCGGTGACACCGGGAGTTCCGCCCAATGAATCCGCGTCATCTTACATGTTGGCGAGTGGCCCCGCCCCCTGCTCGCCGACAGGAAAATCCTGCCCACGATGTTACTGCAACCTTGTGATGTCCTCATACTCCATAATATTTTGCCTACAAATAGGAAAATCAAATTGTAATGTTTAATTCTCTGGCTGTTTTAATTAAATTGACTCCTAAATTATGATTTCCATTTGCCTCTTTTATTATTTCTGTCTGGAGCTTAGCAACAATTTGTAACTTGTGTGTCACCTGCGTTCAAGCCGTAAAAGACGTGACTTTTTATATCGATGACTTTCCTTTAGGACATCAAAGGTCAGCACTGGACCGATGACGATTCTGATGGTGACAATGACTCTGATGAATTCTTGTATGGCGTGCAGGTAAGCAATCCTTTGATTTTGCTCATTTAGGGTGCAGACTAGGGTGAGGGTCTGCAAGCACTGGCGAATATCCCTTTTGTGAGTTCACCATCCCAGACATTAAAGAGCCATTGGATTTATGGGTGGGGAAGGGAGGGTGGGGGCATGTTGACAAGTCTTAAAAATCAGCACTTTAAAGAGTAGTGGAAGATGATTTGACAGTAATTTTCAGAAGGGAATTTGATATATCCTAAAGGGAGAAATTTGTAGGAATACAGGGAAAGAGCGAGGCAATGGGATTTTCAACGAGCCAACACAGACAAAATAGGCTGAATAGCTTCCTTATATGCTGTACAATCCCACAATTTATAGGACAGTTGCCTGCCAATTTTATCTTATGCAATGACTTATGTTAAGCACTGTCCTTCATGTAAAGAATGTCCCAAGACATAAACAGGGACAGGGGAAATCAGACATCGGGCCAGAAGGGAGAACGTGAGAAGAAGTGGTTAAGGAGATAGCCTTTGAGGAGGTTATTAAAGGTATAGAGGGAGGTGATGAGTCAGGGTGGCAGGTAGAGGCAGCTCCAGATAGTAGAACCAAGGTTAATGAAGACTGGGGTGGAGGAAGCACTTGAGAAAGGATAGAAGGTTAGAGAAGCTTGAAGACAGGTAATGCTATATTTCCATTAGACAATTGATTCATAGGGCACATTACCAGGAATAGTAACTCATTTGTGAAAATAAAATGTAGGAAGTGAATCAATATTTGACAAGAAAGGAGATTCTTGGCATACATGTAATGGTAGGTCTGTTTGATTTAGATGGAGATGTAGAAACCTTGGGCTTGGTGCCTCTGGTGGTTACACTTGGAATGAGAAAGGACGGGGCTTGATGAGCCTTTCCTTATGTTAGCAACAGACAAATTGCTTCATTACGCTTTTTTGTATTTTGACAGAAAAACAAAAAAGGTGTTGCCACAAATTCTTGTAAAAGAGCATAAAGTTTTGAATTTATTTGGCCAATTATATTTCTCTTGTTTTACCATAGGAAAGGCATCTTATGGTTGCATGGTCTGATCAGGGGCAAGGAGCGCAAAGGGTTTTTACCACCAATATCCTTGATGCTAATCTCAAAAATACTGACAGTGAATTAATCAGAAAAACTTCACAAACCTCTTGCAAAACGTGACAAAAGATTTGTGATGCCAACCTCCAGTAGCTTGCTCTTCCCCAAACTCTCACCTCCCGAGGAATAATTCTGAAGGATGAAAATTGTTTTATAAATTGTCATTAATTGAAAAATCATGCGGAAACCTCTGGAGCATGGCTTGTCAACCACCACTGTTTAGAGAAGTTGTGTGTACTGCTGTAGATATTTCTACACGCATGGCTATCTTGCTATGTAAAACAAAGAGTGTGATTTCCATAGAGCAGAGATGAAGTCAGGTCCGTACAAGTGACAGTTGATTGAACCGTATTGAATTCGGCAATTACAGCTTAGGTTTCATGAGGTCTATCCTGAAATGGAATTATAATGCCAGGTAAAAGGGGCAAATTTCACAAGTGGATTTAAAGTAAATTGGAAGCCGGTGAACAAGCTGGTCAAAGTTCCAGAACCTGTGCTTTATGGTACGTGCTGGGGTCTTTCAGAAGTATTACAGCATGAGGCTGTTTCATATGAAGAAGACCGGGGCCAAAAGTCAAAGACCTTCGTAACTTGGCCATGGCTTAATGGTTTTATGTAGGGTGCACAGTCAGCAGAATCAATCCCAAAAGTCTCCCGTCTTCATTTTGCTGGAGTTATTCTGAACTTGACAGTGCTGGCTAGATTTGTTATAGCTGCGACCAAGTTCAGCTACTATCTCAGCAGATTTATTATTTTTGTACACCAGACTTCACCCTTACTCCTGGATGTTGCCTCAGCCCCGTTTTCCACTCCGCCCCCATTAGCTGTTCAGTTTGGGAACAAATTAATTCCATTCTGATGAGACTAGAATTTATCCATAAGGATGCAGCATAGATCAAAATGCTGCTTAATATACAGACAAATGCAATAATTTTATTTTCAGCTCTTAGTGGAAAGACAATTTGTGAACAAGGGTCATATTTCCCTGGTCACTGTTTGTTATCTTAATGTCTCAGAGTCCAAGCATGCAAAGGAAATCTTGAGAACTCGCTCGTATACCACAGGAAGGCATTTTATGTGATGCATTCAAGAGCAGAAGGATATTTACTACAGCAACGTTACCCTTTGTAATTGAGAAAGCACAGATGAAGTCGATTCTCCACGATACTATCAAATCAATATGAACAAAAAAAGCCTTCCCATCATATACTCTATAAGCTAACTTATGCTACTGGCCTACTTTATATTCCTCAGGAGTGATTCACCCATCAGAGCTCAGCTCAGACAGTCCAGGTTTTACCATTGTAATGATGGCAAAACTGTCAACATTCACTGTGATTATCCTGTAAAGCCTGAGCAACATCTGGCACCCCAACTTGTGCAGTTAAACATGGAAATCCAGAAGTTGGTATCAGTGATTTCCTGCTCCTCTACCAGGTGCGCTGTTGAAGTCCCTGCACATGTCAAACTTTATAAATCACTGAACTGACTAGAACTTCCCCTTTTACACGGTTAAACCTCCTTGACGAAGTTGTGCCAAGTTGATGAGGTATAATTAGGTTTTTGGTGGTCTAACAAGTCATAATGACTGCTGAAAACCTCTATAGCCCTGGAAACCCAATTTTATATTTGTGCAAAGGCAAATTTTTTCCATTCTGATTAATCCATAGATTTTTAATTATTTTTAAAAATTTTGTTTGAGATTTCAGTTTCTAGTAGGCATGTCCCCATCTTTATTTTGGTCTGTGTAAAATTTATATAAAGCACAGGATAATCGGGGCATTTTACTTTCTGGTCTCCTGTCCGTGAGAATTCTTCAATGTGATTGGCCCTGTTTGATGACATCACTGTTACTGGATGCCTGGAGATCCGCTTGACTTGGCGTCAGATGCAAGTCAACATTGGGAAAAGGGAAATCCATAGTGCAGAGATCACTGATCTTCATGGGCAGCTTTCCTGGAGGTCACTTCACTGCTGCCCACAAAATCTGAGCCATTAATCTGCAAAACAAAATTGAATAGAGAAAAGCCAAAGTCTGCTGAGATTCATCACAACTTTTTGTATTGACTTTATTCTGAAAGATGGCCAATCATTTGTTAAATTTTAAAGCTAAAGATATTTGACTTGCATGTAGGAATATAGAATGCGGCAAACAGTGGTGTCCTTTCCCTCTTCTAAACGGACCCTAAATTGGTTAATGTTGAGAGGATTGGAGCTGGCCTTTCTTTGTTGAAAGGCTTTGTTTTGGAATCCAAACTAGGGGACTTATGGACAGATTAAGACATATCATTTGTGGGTCAGTATGGATCTCAGCTAACATGCTCTGGCCAGTTTTGGCAGAAGCACCTATTGACTTTCATGGTGGTCCAATTCCGAAGACTGCTAGCATTGTTAAAAGCAGATCACAATATCAACAATTTGGTCCAAAGTTGGGTTTCACCAACAATAGAGTGTCTCGTTCCAGATCTTTGATCTCCAGTTGAATGTCCCTGAGCATATATAGCTCTATCAATGTGTGAACAAAATTGTTGCTTAATCATTCTTATAAAATTCCCCAGACCCATTGTCCCTTAACTTGCCATTTGATAATATCAGTGAAACCAAGAACGGAGTACAAACTATGTCACCACTGGCTGGCCTGGTAAATGTGGTATTGTTCCATTACTACTGATATATATATTTTACATAAAACTGTCAACTTTCCTCAGATGTACAAGGATAGTAAGCACTGTCATTATAACAAATTGTTTCCTCAATGGAATTTTGTTCAATGCAATTGGGGAAGCATTTCAAGAGTTTCACGGTTACAGTTTTAACAGTTAGCAAAGGTCAAACTGATTGTCTTAGTCAGGGTTATTACATAGAATTAAATATGCCTGTTTGGGTTTCTGTGGCTGGAATTTTCCAGCTGCTCCCCACCCACCACCCCACCCCGCCCCACTCTTTTCCCCCTCCCCCTCCGCGATGTATTTCCCTGTGGTGGGGCCGATGAGCCATTGAAATCTCCATTCACATTGGCAGGACTGGAAGATCCCACCGGTGTGAGGGGCTGAAAAATTCAGGCGTGTGCTGTAAACGCATTCATCCCTATCGGTCCATTTCTGGTATTTATACTCTACACGAGCCCCCCTTCACCCTTTTTCATCTGATCCTATCATTATAACTTTCTATTCCTTTCTACAAGAGAAGGAACCTTCTTTCTGAATGAAAACTGATCACGTTGCTTGTTCGATCTCCCCAAGATCTCTCCCCTCCTGTCGTCATGTTAGGGTCAACATCTCATAACAAGTCAGGGCACAGATGCTGATTGAGAACTGCAATAATAAGTGAGGAAGACATTTGGTAGAATGCTAAATGTTTCTCATTTTAAATCTATTATCTTCATTGCAATGTCTGTTCAGATTTTAAAGACCCCTTTAAACATGGTCATTGAGAATGTTGCCTGAACAACCAGAATAGGTCTCTCTAAAATGGTGCCTGCGGCAATTTAGCACTCCCTCAGTATTGCACTGGAACATGCAGGCCTCCTGCCAGCATAGAAGCAATTAACTTTTTTTTTATTCATTCATGGGATGCCAGTGTCTCTGGTGAGCCCAGCATGTGTTGCCCATTCCCGTTTTGCCCTTGAGAAAGTGGTGGTTTTCTGCAGTCTTCTTGAACCACTGCAGTCCATGTGGTGTAACTGACAGTTAGTGAGAACAATGTTTTTTTTTGTATCAATAGGCTCAAACTCAAAATAAGATATGATTGCTCACAACATTGAGTAAATGCAAGATAAATCTCTCCATACACTAATCTAACAAGATGCTTTGACCCAACGTCAGAAATAGCTGATAGTCCCTTCCTTGCCATCCACTATCTACTAGAGAAACTGTTATGAGTTGGCGAAGGCTTTGCAAGGGACACATGTTGAACCAAACCCCAAATTACCTAAACTTTGCAAACGTCCGATACCTGAAAAGGTTATCAAAATGGTTCACTTTGGCCATTTGCAAATTGCCTCTCACTTCTGGCAATTGCACTGAATGTTTTCTCTGAGCAAGAGCTAGAATGCAAACCACATTACCAACATGGTTGCCAAAATATCAATGAAGATACCCAATAGGGAAAGGACCTTATTTGGAAACGTGGGAAGTTAGAACTCACTTGACCAAAAACAAACTTGATTTGGTCCAAGTGTAGAGTTACGAATTAAGTCACGCATAATGCTTAGATTGTTCGTGGGCTTGATATCAGTTATACTCTGAGTTGACTATTGGGGTTGACTGAATTTAAGGTTCTTTGGGAACTCTGTTGGGACTTTTTTTAAAAGCTTTTTGTCAGTCAGAAATGTTTCATTACCTTCAACATTACTACTTAACTCAGCTCCACAATGCAAAGGCAAAACAACCAGGCTAGAAGTACTTTTCATTGCCCTGATCTTAAAAAGCAGACTCTTTAAGATATGTGATCAATTAAAATCCAAATTGACAGCCTAATAGATGTGATTTTTTTTGTTAAAAGGCATTTGGGCTTGCATGGGTGCATATCACTGCATGAGTTATGCGTGCCTGTGTGTCTTTTTGAGATGCATGTTTATAAGAGCCACTGAACTAAATTGATTTCCTTATGGTCTGGAGACTCTTATACTCTCACTTCCAAAATGAATGGGCTCTTGGGGCACCTCTTTCTGATTTCCAATAGGCCCTCGAACCCTCGGGGCACATTCTGACCAAGCTGAGCTTCAGAAAGGGTGCAGATAAAAAGACACACAGCTTTCACAAAGAACAAGTTAGAAAGACATTATTGTGATGGGAAGTAAAAAAAAAACAAAATGCTGGATACCTTCAGCCCGTCAGGCAGCTTATATGGAAAGGGGAACAGAGTTAGTGGGCTGAATTTGACTGCGGGCTTCAGTACTCCGATGTCCATGTGAAAAGTGGGCCCCAAGCCTGCATTCAGCAGCAACGGGACTGGCTCAGTGATTGACCCATCCAATAAAGGAGAATGTCTGGTCTCCTGATGTTGCTGGTCCAATCAGAGAGCCCACAGCTCTGAAGCCTCGGCAGCCCCACTAGGAGTTGTGGGCACTTCTGTGGCAGGTGGGAGATCTCGGGTGCATCCAGATAAGTAAATTTAATATATAAAAAGAATCATGGGCTGAGGGTTTACAGGGGAGGGGGAGCGGGCGGGTCAGAGAGGGAGACACCTTCAGGGAGGTCAATGGGTCCTTTCCTGTTTTTGGACCACTCTTTGTGCCATGGAGACTCTGGGCTACAGCAGGGAGGCCCATTTAGCTGGTGGACTCCTCACCCAGCAGTGACCTGGACCACTATTGGCAAAATTCCAGCAGCTCTGTAATTAATAAGGTCTTTAAGTATGCAAATTGTACTGCCCATTCCCTTGGAGCAAGAAGCCCATCTGTCATACAGCTTGCCGCTGGGAAACTATGCTGCTATTTCACCGCAACCCCTCCTCCCACCCCATCCCCCACCTCTCCAACCTAAACCCGGTAAAATTCTGCCCAATATTTAGATTGATGACCTTTTATCAGACCTCGCTTGGCACAGATCTGAAGAGAGGTCATTGGCCTGAAAAGTTGACTTTGTCTCTCATCCCACAGTGGATGCCTGACCGCTGAGTCTTCCCAGCATTTTCTGTTTTCGTCTCCAATTTCTCGCATCTGCAGCATTTTACTTTTGTTTTGCTGTTGTAATGGGGTCCAGCATGGATAATGGGATCCAGCATGGATAGGAAAACCAGGAAAAATGGAATTGTTAGAGTAATCAAGTTATCACTGGGAAATGAATAAAGGATAAAATCTGGTTATCTACATTGTATTAAATTAAATCGTATTTGTGGGCGGAAGTAATTGATGGACATATCTGTAAAAGAGAAGAGAGGAGGCTGCATATTAGACCATTTGATTGCATTGGACAGGACCCCAGGTCTTCAACACATTTTGCCATTGAGCAATGGAATTTGAGTTTGTGCCCAGACCTGAGGCTCTGAGAGATCCCCAAGCAGAAATCAGCCTTTTTTCCACACAATGCTGGATGTTATTTTTTTATTTTGGGGAGTGGTGGTAATAGCAGGTGGGTGGGTGGGTGGGGGAGCTTTTAAACCTCTTCCCCCCACCCCCCACCGCCCCCTCCTGAGCATTGTCCATTGTTAACAGAGATTAGCCTTTCAGTCTGGAATGATGTGCAGCCTGGGGTGGGGTGGGGTTGTTGGGGGGGTGGGTGGGTGGTCAAATTATCCTTTCATGTTCTCATTACTTTAGAGTTCGGAAATCTGGCAGGCCAAATGGGCAAGTGTGAATTACTTAAGGAGTAGTTGAATTTTTAAAGATTAAGTCTGGTTCTAATTTAACCCCTTTTGTGCTTATCCTTCGCTGTTTTGGTAACTGTGATGATAGGTGATGGGTATTGCAGTCTACAATTGGGAATAGGAGGGAAGATTCTGGCTTATCTATTACTGGGGAGACAGCGGTGTAGTGGGGTAATGGTATTGGGTTAGTAAACCAGAGGCCCAGGCCAATACTCTGGGGACGTGGGTTCGCATCCCACCATGGCAACTGGTGGAATTTAACTTCAATTAATGAAATCTGGAATTATAAAGCTAATCTCAGTGATGGTGACCATAAAGCTATTGATTCTTATAAAAACCCATCAAGTTCATTAATGCCCTTCAGGGAAGGAAATCTGTCCTTACCTGGTCTAGCCTACATGTGACTTCAGGACCACAGCAATGCAGTTGACTCTTAATTGAAATGGCTTAGAAAGCCACTCAGTTCAAAGGCAATTAGGGATAGGCAACAAATATTGGCCTTGCCAGTGACATTCTCATCTCATGAAGGAATAAAATGTGATAAGTGTGATATGGGACTAAGGCCTAATCTTTGCCAGTGCTGGACCTGTTGTACATTGATGAGAGGGGTGCTGATAGACAACAATAGCAATCCATCTACTCATCTCTAAGTACTCTGAATCAGCGTGGTACTTAGTCCATCATAAAACTCAAGTTCAGAAATGGCACTCCCCAGACAACAGTAGTATCCAAACAGAGAATGGGAGACAATTCAGTAAAGCGTGCAGAAGGGCATGCCAAGAGCACCACCAGACACACCTAAAAAAGTGGTGTCAGCCTGGTGAAACTACAACACAGGACTACTTGTGTGCCAAACAGTGAATGCAGCATGCAGTCAACAGAGCTAAGCGACCCCACAAACAATGGATCAGATCTAAGCTCCAGTTGTGAATGGTGGCGGACAATTAAACAACTCACTGGAGGAGGAGGCTCCACAAATATCCCCATCCTCAATGATGGGGGAGCCCAGCATATTAGTGCAAAAGATAAGGCTGAAGCATTTGCTACAAGCCTCAGCCAGAAGGGCTAAGTGGATGATCCACCTCTGCCTCCTCTGGCGGTCCCCAGCATCATTGATACCAGTCTTCAGCCAATTCAATTCACTGCATGTAATATCAAGAAATGGCTGAAGGCACTGGATAGAGCAAAGGCTATGTGCCTTGACAATACTCCAGCAATAATGCTGAAGACTTGTGTACCAGAACTTGCCGCACCCTTACCCAAATTGTTCCAGTACAACTACAACACTGGCGTCTACCCGGCTATGTGGAAAACTATCCAGGTATGTTCTGTCCACAAAGAGCAGGACAAATCCATCTTGGCCAATTACCGCCCCATCAGTCTACTCTCGATCATTAGTAAAATGATGGAAGGAGTTATTGACTGTGCTATCAAGCAGCACTTACTTAGCAATAACCTGCTTACTGATGCCCAGTTTGGGATCTGCCAGGGTTGCTGAACTTCTGGCCTCATTACAGCCGTAGTCCAAACATGGAAAAAAGAGCTGAACTCCAGAGGTGAGGTGAGAGTGGCTGCCCTTGACAACAAGGCAGCATTTGACCGAGTGTGACATCATGGAGCCCTAGCAAAACTGGAGTCACTGGGAATCAGGGAGAAAACTCTTCATTGGTTGGAGTCATACCTAGCAGAAAGGAAGATGGTTGTGGTTGTTGGAGGTCAGTCATCTCAGCTCCAGGACATCACTGCAGGAGTTCCTCAGGGTAGTGTCCTCGGCCCAACCATCTTCAGCTGCTTCATCAATGACCTTCCTTCCATCATAAGGTCAAAAGCAGGAATGTTCATTGTGCAATTATCATTGTTCAGTACCATTTGCGACTCATCAGATACCGAAGAAGTCCATGCTCATATGTAGCAAGACCTGGACAATATTCAGGCTTCGGCTGATAAGTGGCAAGTAACATTCACGCTACACAAGTGCGGAGGTTGGGGGGGGGATAGAACCATTAAAATCACAGGGATCTGGATTGGATTGGCTCCCTGATGCAGTCCCTCGTTCACTGCATTTTATGGGACAGTGGGACTGGATGCCAATTTACATAATTAAAGGCCCAATTAGGGGGCCATCTTACATTGTAATGGTGGAGCAATGCCTCTTCCCCCGCTCGCTTCCCCTCCCTGCGCTCACCTCTGCTTTCCTGTTGCATGAGGAAGCTTGTCAATTAAATGGATGCAGTCTCCCAGTTGTTGCCCTGGGACAGGTTTTATGGAACAAAGAGGAGATTGTGGGCAGGGATGGTAGCCGCCTGGGGCCGCAGTGGTCTCCCTGGAGGGGTTCACCCTCTGACCCTGTGACTTTTTAAAATATGTTTCTAACAGCCTTCTTGGATGTTCCAGGTCTCCTGCAGCCCCTCAGTAATGATCACCTCTCCCAGTGGCACTGCTCAGGCTTCAGAGCCATCGGCCCTGGTGTTTGGGGCATGCAGCATCAGGAGCCTGCCTGCCCTCCTTCATTGGATGGTGGGTCCACAGGCAGCCAAGTAGGAGTCAGTCAGGTCCCACTGCCGGCAAGTGCAGGCTCAGGACCCGCTCTTTACCCTGATGTCGGGGTCCCAATATCCTTTGTAAAATTCTGCCCATAGGTTCTTCCACCACCCCCCCACCTCTCCCACCACATCCTCTGAGTTCAACTTAGCAGCTTCTGAAGTACGTCAAAGTTTACAAAATCATTTACTTTCTTCAGGCAAGTGTGAAATCATATTACCTGTGTAGCTTTTTAAAAACAATCTCTCTGCACATTTAGCAACAGCAGAATGTTTTGGTGCAGGACTATACTCTCACAAGAAACTTAATTTTGGATGAGATCAGTAGTGGAATCATATTGTTACAAAGGTACAAGTAATCAACCAAAACGATAGGAAGTAGATCCATTGCTTTGATATTTCCCACGTCTCAAGTTCCAGATCTCACTTGCACATTTATGTAGGTGCAATGTGGAGATAGGGTACATATTTGAAGGGTAATCAATTCCTGTAATATCTAGGGTAGGGTTTTGGAGATGGAGCAGGAAAGTACCATTGAGATAAGTGGTCAACCATGATCTAATTGAATAGTGGATCAGGCTCAATGGGCTGAATGGCCTACTCCTGTTCCTAAGTTCCTATGTCATGTGTAATCTTGCTACTGCTCTTTGGATACCTTGGATAGATGCTCAGAATATAGCCTACGGTGGATACCCTAAGGTGAGACGAAAAGGAATTAGAGAGAAACACAATGTGCTATAGATATATCTGAAAAGAGGGAGACATGTTGCTGAAGCTTTTCATCTTTCACGTGAGGACAAAGGCAAGAATGCCAAATTTCAAACAATTATGACAATTTATACCACAGGAGAAGAGGAGTCTTGATTAGTTGGCAAGTCAACTCTGATTGGCCGAGACTTTGCCATGCGAAAAGCAACGGGGAACTATAGAATTCTTGGGTAATTCAAAAAAAGGTGCAAAGCTTGAACATATTCTTTTTATTTGCAGAGAACTGGTCGTTGCCTATGAATGTGTGTAGTTTCAAGCAAGTAAAAATGAAGCATGTTATGAGCTTGACTATCTTAAATTGGTTGTTAGTGTAGCTTTTATCGCACTCAGAATTGTTCAGCAAGTGCTGTCCAATCACCGAATTATATTTAACAGTAGATGTTTTGTTTTGGGTTTTGCAGTACAGGTTGGTTGGGTAGAGTCCTGTGCTCTGCCTATTGGGAGCAGCCAGAGAAACATGTTTGATTTGATCAGCCAATCGTTGGAACCTACGGCCTACTTTCTTGGCATCACACTGGCACTGAAATTCATACGTGATGAGTGCAAGGTGAAAAGGTTCGGCAACGTGTCTCTCTTTTCAGCAATTTTCAAATTCTGTACTGCCAAGCGCCTGTTAGTAATCTAGATAATCAATAAGTTGAAGCTGGATAGCGATACTTTTAAATCTTCCCGTCTTTCTGGGATTTTCCCTGCTGTTAAATAAATGGGAAGTTGCAAATTAAGTACAGAGCCATAAACACGAGGCAACTGGCATCTACATGTGGAACAGTTTCAGGTCTGGTACATGCCCTTCAAGTTGGCAAAGACATAGAAAAAAAAACATGAGAAAGATTGTCAGTCATTTCGTACTTATTTCTTCTGATCTGGAGCTAGAAATTTACAAGCATCCGTCAATCTGCGAATTTCTCTTGCCCCCAACGGCAATTAATCTGTAACTGTCCCAAGGATCTATAGCAATTATTAGACTGTGTGGGTTTAAAGTGATGAGCCATATTAACTGCAGCTTAGCAGCAGAATAATACACGGTGTTACATGCATGATATTCCTGTTATAAGAGAGCACATTGTATGAGTTACCGTGAACAATGCTATGGGAGATCTTCTAGGTTCACCTCTCACACTCCGCATAAGGTAGGGTAGGGAGCTCACTTAATTAGAAAGGACTAAATATGTACATTCCTCAGGACAGATAAAATGTCATACAACATCTCTTAGGGATGATACTATTGTCTAAGAGTCTGTTAACAAGAAGAAATACGTTGGCCATTCTCCCATGTAAACACTCTCTCCCGTATACACTTGAACATTGATGATTTGTTATTAAAGTACTGGACAGCTATTGCTTAAAAATAATACAGTGCTTCCTTTTCAATAGATACATGAGATGGCCCAGTCAGAAATATCAACCCAACAGGTAGGACATCCTTTGGACAGATCACAGTAAAGCTTTCCGCTAGTGTGAGCATTCAAAATTTTGTATATTGTAACACTGCTGTTGACTGACTTTATTCCTAGAATCCTCTTAAAGGTCAGCATTCATTTACCAGGGGACAGTTGAGCTGAAATAAAACTTAATTTTAAATATACTGTGGTTAATGTTTGGTGAAAGGAAGCAATTGCAAAAACAAATTTAATGTAAGACATGGTGACTCAGTATATGAATGTAACACCAGATGACTTGTTTCAAATCTTAAGGACTTTCTAGGCCCTTTAAAACATTGCAATAGGATTTGATGTCTGAACTTTTAATATTGTTTAATTAAAATTTCAATTTAACTTCACTTTCCATTTAATCCAGACAGCCTGGGATATGTTGTGGGTTGGTTTTGACTGATGTATTTTTCATTGCGGGACTGAATATAGAACTGGGCTTAAATAATGTGTAAAAGGGTATTTGTTGAATATGGTTGTAATGCAAAATCTTTCTGGATCTCAGGCAGAGTCTCTGTTCTAATATAATTTGAATTGCCACAGGGAATCCCACTGGACTCATCCTCTTCGTTACGGTGTTTATATTATGTGACTGTGTGCTAGAGTATAAAGCATTTACAACAGACAGAAATGTTTAATGAGAGCAAAAAACGTCATGTCGACTTTATCTGAGACACTTAAAGAGGAAGTGTTGAACAGATCACTAGAAATAGAAGCAACGTTATTTTAATGGTATGGCAAGCTGTGAACTGACTCAATTACTAACTTTTAAAGAGCAGTTTGATCAATTTTGATTATACCTATATTAAAAACGTTACATTTGCACACTCACCCCGTTATGTTTTTGTCACTTTTTTAATCAACTTTTTCCACTGTAAATTCTGATGTCCACATTTATCATGGAAAGTGCCTATGTAAAGACATCTAGCTGTAAGTACAAATTCCTGCCAGTAGTGGCATTGCAGCATCTCAGTTTTGTCCCTCAACCTGCTATAGAAACTTCTCCAAACAACTCTACTCCGCTTCCTAAATCACTGTAAGTACTCTATAGTAATACAAAACAAAATTATTATAGAAAGTGAGGGCAGAATTTACAAAGTTACAGAATTACGTCTGCCTGGCCTAGTTCAATTGACCTATGCCTTCTGATTCCACTTCCCTTCAACGCTATAATTTCTCTTGTCCTCCTGTGTTCAGTCGATTCAGTTGATTGACTATATTTATTACATTTAGCATGCACCTCCTGTTAGTTTTACTCTCATTTCCCATTATATGTTTACCGCCGCACTTGACCCGTTATATTCTTGTGTCTCTGCAAAGATGCCACAGAAGTTCTGTAACTGAATTAATAAAATTATGTAGATTATTGAGGTGTCCTAACAGACACGTGAGGGGATAGTCTGGTTGCTCAGAGTCCCAAGATGACAGTCGCAAATGATACCTCACTATTTCATAAATAAGTGTCAACAGAAATTGTTTGTAACCTGTTGTTCACGCAAAAGTTGCACACCAAATCATTACCCCTTTAATAACATGAATCCCGAAATGTACTTTTTTAAATGGTTCAAAATAAACATCAATATGTGGAAGCTTGTGTCCTCCGCTGTGGTGAGTTTGGTGGCCGGGGCATTTAATCAGGTGGTGGGTGAGGACTTCGCTACCTTCCAGTCTCCACTCTGATTAAATCTAGGGCAGGCAGGCCCATGGATGATCTTCCTGCCCTGCTATCAATTGAGGCTTTAAGTGGGCAATTAATGCTCACTTAAGAGCCTCATCATGCCACTGCTGGCATTCATCCAGTGGCAGGTATAGGATGCCCGCCATGCAGGGAGCATGACCAGGAGACCTGCACAGGCTTGCCTGTGGGCTCCCAGGTGGGTCCCTCGTTCAAAGGCACTCGGGGCTGAATTGAGAGACCTGACATTGGGAAGGGGGACCCACTGAATACCTCCCCGGTCCTTGCTGCCAATCCCCTCCCCTCCCCTCCCCACCCCACCCTCCCCGTGACGTCTCTCCCCACCCCACCCTTCCGCGACCCCTCTCCCCACCCCACCCTTCCGCGACCCCTCTCCCCACACCACCTTCCCCGTGACCTCCCTCCCCTCCCCATCCCACCCTCCCCGTGACCTCTCTCCCCACCCCACCTTCCCTGTGACCTCTCTCCCCACCCCACCTTCCCCGTGACCTCCCTCCCCACCCCACCTTCCCCGTGACCTCCCTCCCCACCCCACCCCACCCTCCCTGTGACCTCCCTCCCCACCCCACCTTCCCCGTGACCTCCCTCCCCTCCCCACCCCACCTTCCCCGTGACCTCCCTCCCCTCCCCATCCCACCCTCCCCGTGACCTCTCTCCCCACCCCACCTTCCCCGTGACCTCCCTCCCCACCCCACCTTCCCCGTGACCTCCCTCCCCACCCCACCCCACCCTCCCCGTGACCTCTTTCCTGCTATCACTCACCCGTACCTGGGCCACTGCTTGTCCAAGGCCGCGGGTAGGTGTAGTACCGGAAGCAGCCTCATGTGGCGCTGCTGATACAGAAGAGCTGCCGGCCTCTGGTTGGCTAGCAGTTCTCGGTAGGCGGGACTTGTGCCCCTTGGGGTCCTTGATCCAGCGGGTAGGCCCGCCTCTTGCCTGTCAAATGACTTGAGTGGCACCAGGTCTGCTGGGCCTTCCCTAACAGAGGTGACGTGGAGCTCATGCTGGCTCTCCAGCTGGCGGACGAGACCCCTGTCGTCTTTGCAAGATTCTGCCCAATATTTTCCATCCCATTTCATCATTCACTTGTGCTACAATTCCATTCCGCTCGGAGCTATTGACATTTCTGTTTTCACCATCATTTCCCTGTCTTTGCTGGGTTATGAATTGATGGCAGTCACACCTCAGTGAACATGCTCCCAGGTCTCCTCTGGCAGTGCTGAAAGGCTTTCCATCCAAGTGTGTGAGAGAAGCCTGTGGATGACTCTTGGTGAAGTTCCCGGAGATAAAATTTGCTGCTGACATTAGGAACATAATGGTGGAGGGTTAAGCTTGTGCCCCACCTCTACTGACAATGCTCTTGGATGTCAAATCACAGCAAAACCCTACAAAGCATGACTTTTGTGTTTAAACTTCTCTCTCCTGCTGACTCTGGCTAGGCTATGATTCCGTTAGAGCTATTAGTCTTCCACCTGAGTAGCAGTCTTCATATTTGAGATGTAACAGATTATTAGCCTAAAGGAGACCCACAGCCTATCTCCTAACCTCACTCAACATCCTCACACATGTAATAAAAACAGAAAACACTGGAAAAACTCAGCAGGTCCAGCAGCATCTGTGAAGAGAGAAACAGTTAATGTTCTGAGTCAGTGTGACTCTTCACAGCTCTGAAGGAGAGTCATACGGACTTGAAACGTTAACTCTGTTTCTCTCTCCACAGATGCTGCTGGACTTGCTTAGTTTTTCCAGCATTTTCTGTTTTTGTTTCAGATTTCCAACATCCGCAGTATTTTGCTTTCATCCTCACACGTACTTTCCAGTTGGGGTGTAATAGGCAAGATGGTGGGGTAATGGTAATGTTAACTAGTAACCTAGAGGCCCAGTGTATTGCTCTGGCAGTTGATGGGATTTCAATTCAATTAATAAGTTTGGAATATAAAGCTAGTCTCAGTAATGGTGACCATGACAACTACCAACAAATATCTTAAAAATCTATTTGGTTCACTTGATGTCCTTTAGGGAAGGAAATCTGCCATCCTTACCTGGTGACCCACGTTTGACTTTGGACCCACGACAATGTGGTTGACTCTTAACGGTCCACTGAAATGGCCTAGCAAGCCACTCAGTTTGCGGGCAATTAGGGATGGGCAACAAATGCTGGCCAGCAACACACACATACTATGAAAAGAATAAAGAAAAAAAATAATGATGATCAGGATTATCAATTAGCTGATTATTTTATTCTCCTCATGTAAGTTGCAAGGGGCCATCAGAAGCCCAGCAAATATCAAGGCTGGAGCCTGAGGCCTTCATGCTCTCTTTGGCTCACGACAGCAGCCAGTGTCCATTTACCCTGTAAACCATCAGAAGAGCTTAGGAACAGGTGTAGGTCATTCAGTCCCTTGAGCCTCTTCTGTCGTTCGATTGGATGAGAACAATCTTAACTCAAAGATCCAGCTTTAGTTGCATCAGTCTTAATGCCCTGGCCTAACAAAAATCCATCAGTCTCAGTTTTCCCATTGACATGCAGCCTCACCAGCATTTTTGGAGGGGGTGGAAAGAGTTCCAGATTTCCACTGCCCTCTGCGTGTAGAAGTGCTTTCTATAGCCAACTCTGAAAGCCGTAGCTCTGCTTTGAAGGTTTTTGCCCCCTTCTTCTGCACTCTCCCACCAGAGGAAATAACGTCCTCTAAGTGCGCCCTGAAGTCCTTGATTCATTTTAAACACCTCAATTGGATCACGCCTTAGTCTTCTATATTCAAGGCAATATAAACTTGTCCATGTCAGCCACCCTTCTGATTGAACCCTTTTAGCCCTGTATCATTGTGATGAATAATGGTACATTAATGATCTTACTGCAGTACTGGTAAGGCAAGAAATTCTAGAAGACTTTTCAACAGCGCAGTACGCAGTTGCATTGCTGGTGACACAGCATAGCAGCACTGCTATTCCAAAGAGAAGACTGGCGGGCGACCTAATTATGACGCGTTATAACAGGTCAAACGTAGAAAAAACACTTTTAGCTAGCAGGTCATAAATGTAAGATCATGACTAATAAATCCAGTAAGAAATTCAGGGGAAATTGGAGAATGTGGCTGGAGCACCGTGTGGAGTTGTTGACGCAAATAGCCTGAATATGTTTGAGGGGAAGGAAGCTGTATTCCGCAGTGGGTAGCATCCCAGTCTCTGCGCCAGAAGTTCCAGGTTCGAGTCTTACTCCAGGACTTGGTGGCCAAGGAAGGTGCATTTGTACCATAGCTAAATGGGTTGAGTATCAACTTATAAATCCTTCCAACACACCGCCAATGGCAGGCAGTAAGAGCGGGAGAGATTCCAGGTCGGCCACATGATGGAAAGAAAATTGGAACTTCTGCCACCGCTATCCATAGCTCCAGACTACACCGTGCATGTAAAATTGTCCAATGCCACGGCAACTCGGACTCCATGGGAGGGCTGGCTCAGTTGGCTGGACTGGTGGTGTGGATCAGACTGATACCAACGGCAATGTCTATTCTGGCTCGGGTGGATTCAAGAGCTGCCTCCTTGCCTTAGCCGTGTTGGAAGTCATGGCGCTGAGAGTCGGACCTGCCCCATTCAGGCAGGGAACCAAAGAAGATTTAAGGGGCAGTTATATAAACACCTGAGGGCGAGAGGAAAAGAGTGTAACAAATCACGTTGTGAAGCATAAACACTGGCATAGCCCAGATGGGCTGAATGACCTGTTTTGGTGCTATAAGCTCTAAGTAAAACGTAAAGACAAAACCACGTATCTGAAAACTTGAGCACTACAGGCAGTTATTGCATGTGCTGCAATTATGCCAGTTTCTCAAGTTAAACTAACTTATTCAGAGAATCACTGGGGAAGATTCAGACTGCAGCAGACAGAGCTGATGCAACTTAATCTGTCCCGTAGAGTGACTCATGGCACTCCTCTAGAGGTAACTGTTGTATGATCCTGCTCCACCCACACAACCTCCTCAACACAAAGACATGGGTGCTATAAAAATTCACGAGAAAGGACTTCCCCCACCCACCCCCGCCCCACCTTTTTCAAGCTGAATCCAAACATCACTCACATCGCTGAAGCACATACAGAAAAAAAGTGAGACAGAGACAAAAAAATAGCAAGCGAGAGAGACGGGGAGAGAGAGAGAGAGAGAGACCAACATAGACAAAAAGGGCGAGAATGAGACAGTGAGGGAAGAATGTGACTGAGCTGGCCTGAATCCTAGGGAGGCCAAAACATCAGCAGTGCCTGTAGTGACAGCTCCTTCTCGGGCAAGCCCGCCGATATATTAGTGTGTGTCTGTTTTTATAGGGTAGCTGTGCAGCTGATCTATACCGACACCCACAGCTTGATGCAGACATTGAAGCGGTGAAGGAAATTTATGGAGAAAATTCTGTCTCTGTCAGGTGAGTGTTTAACGTTCCATTTTCGAGTGTTGCAGAACTGATGGTAATTTTTATTACGCTTTTTTTCAGCCTGACATTTTGCTTTTATAATTTTATGAGATTCTTCAGGGAGTAAGAGCTATAGATTCTTTTTTTTTAAAAAAAACCCCTTACTTTAGTCTTTTTGGCTCCATTTCTTTCCCCCCTGCTCTTTGCTTCTAGGCTTCGTTCCATCTGCTGGAAGGATAGAGTGGTCCGAGATATAGATTCTCTCACTGCTCCGTCATTGCTGCTTTCTGATTAGCACTGCAGAATGGGACTGGGCCTGAAAGGTTTACCAACCCCTCTGTCCAAAGATGGAGCACTACAAGCCTACACAGGGTTTACCGTTCAGACTTGGATTCAAACTTGGATGCACCACCCTCCCACCCTCCCCACCACCCCCCCCACCAAATCGGATCTCACATTCACTCCTTCCAGATATATAAGACCACTTAAGTCAAAGTTGTTTATTCCGATTAAGTTATTGATGTTCGGCGTAATTTGCTTTACGCTTCATGTCCTCTTTTGTGATATGAAAAGCATATCATTTATCATTGCGATACGTGAATATCTATCACCCATCTATCAAATGCATTTTGTACTTGACTAATTCGGGCTCCTGGATGACATTGTTCAGACACCATGGGACTATAAGTTGCTTGTATCAGTTGTGTGCCAAAGAAAAACAGTGCACCTAGAACCTCGTAGTTTACCATTCGCTTTAACATCATTATGGCACAGATAAGGCAGCTCGTCCATTGAGACCATTCTGACTCCCTGTACAGCAATGCAGGCAGTCCCATTCCCCCGCTCTATCCCTGTAGCCCTGCGAGTTTATTTCCCTCAAGTACCCATCCATTTTCCATTTCTTGAGCTCTCCCTTTCCATAGCTCCCTCCCCCAACTTCAAAAGTCTCCTTCCTCTGTTCTTCTCATGAACCCTGCTTACAGTCTGAGAACCGTGGTGAAGGGCCAGTGGACAGCTTGTTGTGCTAAAGGCGCTATGCAAGTGAAATCTGGTATTCCTTTACGGTCCTATAAATACCATGGAAAAGAATCATTTGAGTCCTATCGTCTACATGCAACATTATTTTGCAAATTTCTTCAAACATAAATCACTTGGTTTCTCAGCATATTGTTTAATAAGTAACATTGCCTAAAAGTAGCCTTCTTTGTCTGCAAAGTGTTTTAGTCTATAGTTACTGTCTATGTCTGCACATGACGAAAATAGAAAATTCAGGAAATCCTCAGGCCTGGCAGTATCTGTGAAGAGAGAAACAGAGATAACGTTTCAGGTCAATGGCCGTTCCTCAGTGTTTGGGCCAGTCTCGTGATGTTTAAAGACAAAAATAAAAGCAGAATACTGCGGCTGCTGGAAACCTGACATAGAAACAGAAAGTGCTGGAAAAACTCAGCAGGCCTGACAGCATCTGTGGAGGGAGAAACAGTCAGACCTGCTGACAGCATTTTCTGTTTTTATTTGCGATGTTTAAAACTAGCTCAAGTAGTTTGTGTCAGTTGGGAGTGACTGCTGAAAGAAATATTGTGCGGTCCATAAAACTGCCCAAGAATAAATGGTCATGTCGTGTCCCTGTGACCACAGTTTTACCCTAAGGCCCGCTATCCAATTTGTTTTATCCTCTGAGCTCTCAACACTCACCTTTGCCAGACTTACAATTTAATTCATCCTTAGGATCTGAGCGTTGCTGGTAAGGACAGCATCCATTGCCTGTGTTAACGTTTCGAGTCCTTCTGACTCTTCTTCAGAGCTCTGAACGGGACTCAAAACGTTAACTCTGTCTTTCGCTCCACAGATGCTGTCAGGCCTGCTGAGTTTTTCCAGCATTTTCTGTTTTTGTTTCAGATTTCCAGCATCCGCAGCATTTTGCTTTCATTCATTGCCTATCGCTAGCTGCAATAGCTGGTGGGGGAATGTTCCTCTTGAGCTACTGTGACAGTTTGATATAACTAGGCCACTTCAGAGAACAGAGAAGAGCCATAGTGATGGTCAGGACTGTGGGCTTCCTTTCCTAAAGGGCATTAGTGGGCTTTTATGATACTCTGTCAGCTTTCTGGTCACTTTTACCAAATTAAAAAAAACACTTCTTTAATACACTTACTTCAAATAGCTCAAACTACTTTGGTGAGATTTGCACACACATCTTCTGAATTGTGCTCTGGGCTACTAGGCCAATAATATAAGCACTATATTGCCATACCTACTTTTGATGTCTGCAGTAAATAACTTGCATTGAATTATCAATGCAGACTTTAAATGACAATTTTCTAAGAGTTTCACGTTGGAAGCCCAGAATTAGACAACATTTTTCCTGGAGAACTCCAGCCATTTCACCAAGGTTTTGATCAATGTTCTGCTAAGGAGTTTGGGAGAATCCCCTTCGAAATTCCAAGTGGCAGTGGAGTCTAGGACTCCAAGTGTAAGTTCAGAGTGCATAATCTTACAATCAGAGACAGGCCATTCAGGAGAGAAGTTAAGAAACATTTATTTATGAAAAGAGTGGTCAAAGTGTGGAATTCTCCTATTCAAGCTGTAGATGCTAGCTCAGTTAACAGTATTGAATCTGATATATTTGCTAGATGATGGTCTAAAAGGATATAAAGCCAAAATTAATGGATGATGTTGAGATACGGATCACCCATGATCTTATTGAACAGAAGAACAGGCTTGAGGGGTTGAATGGCTTACTCCTGTTCCAATGCTCCAAGTACATCATAACCGAAAAGGCCTAAAACATTCAATGTTCAGACAGGCTGTGATTTATTTATTTAAAATATTTATTTCTGCAGGGAATATGGGACGATTGATGATGTGGATGTGGACCTGCACATTAATATGAGTTTTCTCGATGTAAGTACTGACTCCAGGATCAATTGCTATAGGTTCCTCCTTTAATTTTGTGTTGTCTTCATTCACAGTTGTGAAGATTAATACGTAAAAGCACAACACAGGTAGGGGAAAATAGTAAAAGCAAAATATGCTCTCAATGGCCTATCATATATTAAAACTCTTACATTGAGTGACCACTTTCTGGAGGAGCCACAAATACTTCCTGTAACGCTTTCCCTGTCACACTTTGTTGCCAACCACTTCTATTGTAATAAAACAGCACATCCAATGATTCACTTTGAGCTGTACCAAGGAAAGATTGTAACTCTTTCGAGTACAAACACGTTTCCATCTGTTTCAGATGAAGTTACATTGTTTCATAGTTTGCCATTGTGAGATTTGAATTCTCGATCTTGGGGTTACAAGCCCAGTACCATAACCACTTGGCTAATTAGGCCAAGCAAGGAAAGATTGTAGGTTAAGTAATGAACATTCTCCATTTAGCATGTGTGTGTCACTGAGAAGAGGACAAAACATTTAAAGCCATTGCCATTAATTGCCATTTTCCTAACCTTAACAACCTGGTTTCTTCCAAAAGCAGGAACCATTAATTTACAAGTATCTGCCAACCTCAATATGCTTAGTTCAATCAATTACAAAATAATGGTGCTCAGGCAATGGGGTTAAAGGGACAGTGTTGCTTGAGCACAGCTTGACTGTAGCAATTAAACATCACAATTATGATCCAGAATCCAGAGATAGTAAATGATTAGAGAGATATGGTAAGTTGCTCCCATTTGTGAGACTGACATTTTTTTTTAGGATAAAGGAAATATTGAATTCACCAAAGCCTTTCTTGTGGCACATTTCAGATTATTTTGCATAGTACATGCAGACTTACAATGGGAGATAAAAACAAAAAACAGAATACTGCGGATGCTGGAAATCCAAAACAAAAACAGAATTACCTGGAAAAACTCAGCAGGTCTGGCAGCATCGCCGGAGAAGAAAAGAGTTGACGTTTCGAGTCCTCATGACCCTTCGACAATGGGAGTGTTGCATTGCTCAGCATATTTCATTAGCACTATGTAGTGGTGATTAGATTAACAGGTTAGGATTGTCCCTGTAAGGGTGGTTGATAGAAACCCTTCGCACGATTGCACTTAACCTACAGGGCTACAGATTGTTAAAAATTCATTCATGGGATGTGGGCATTAATTGCCTATCCCTAATTGTCCTTATTCAGAGGGCATTGAAGAGTCAACCACATTGGAGTCACATGTAGGTAAGGATGGCAGATTTCCTTCCCTAGTGATAATCGACAATGGTTTCATGGTCATCATTAGACTTTTAATTCCAGATTTTTATTGATTTAAAATTCTATTAGCTGCCATAGTGGGATTTGAACCTGAGCATTACTCTCGGCCTTCGGACTAGTCCAGCAACAATACTGTGTCATTACCTCCCCCTAAAAGGATTAAGAGCTAGAAGGGGAGATTAGGCTTGATAGCTCATTTTTGGCTGGCACAGAAATGATGAGCAAAATGGCTTCTTTCATTTTATTTCTATGTTCATTGGGACCTGTGGTGGACAATGTAGGTAGGTCAAGTGGGTAACTGGGTAACGTTTGAGTGCCGAGTCTCTTGGGTTGCTGAAGGACTGAACAACAACCTATTTTGATTATCTGGTCAAACTCATTCACCCAGCCAATTGTTTGTGCACTGTGCGCACTTGCACCTTTGCAAGCGCCAGTCAGAGTGAAGAGAGCCTGGTGACCATCACTGAAATATATTAATTGTGACAGCCCAGTTCTCATGGGGAAAACATTGGAGTGAATACAATCAGGTTAGTAAAGCAATTAAAAATAGCTTCTTGGCAATGAATGAAACAATTCCATATGGATCTGCAGTTTGCTTAGGGGAGGCTGAGATTTATTTTTTTCTTTGTTGCAAGATTTCACCCTGAATGGTTGCTTTGGTTTGGTTCGAGATGTGTTGAAATGACACACCATTCCTTGGTACAGGGTTTGTGTAGATTTTGTAGATTTTAGCCATTCTAGTTGAAATTAGCATTGTTTTTCCACGAGTCGATAGTCTACTTGCTCAAGTGGAGCGATGTAGGGAGGAACGGAAATGATGGACTGCGATTGGGAACTGGAGCATGAATTGTGCCATATGCTGCATTTATTTAAGCTGCTGGCTACAGGTCTGATAACAGATGCTGTATCTCCAACCAGGTCATGCCCTCAACCAGGATCAACTAGCTCCAACCCAGGGGAAGGAAAAACATTCTTGTACTAAAATGAAACAAAGAAATCCATTTTTCAATGAAACTCTGAGGTAGATTCCCAAAGGTTATATTTTCACATCTAATGATTAGATGGTCTCACCTAACTAGTGCTCCTACTGGTTGGAGAGTCACTGCCCATGTCTTCATTCAGGCAGATTACTGTTGTTGGCTAATTTCGATGAAACTCATTCTGCCCCCAGGCTTTTTCTCGACTTGTTGATCCAAGTGCCTTTGGGTCTCTGCCCAGCCATTGGTTAGGTCTAGGTTGGAGTGGAGTTCCTTCTCATTTTTGTGCTCTCCTGCAAAAGAAGTTTAGGAGAGGATAGTGTGTCATTCCTTCGATAGAAGCTACAATGAGACAGAAAATTTTGTAGAACGCATGCATGTGAGACAGTAGTGATAACCATCATCGCTCACCTGCTGTCCACCATCTTGGATTGCAGTTAAAAGTCAGCGGGAATTTAAGTTTCCTAGGTTACAGTGAAATGGGCCAACGAGGAGTTGCAATCATCTCGCTCAGCTCCTTCTGAGGTCTGCTGCCTGCAGACGGAAGTTAAGATGGACACTGGGAGTAATATCAAAGGAAAGCAACCTTTCTGCCATCATTTACAGTATGACTCCCAAAGACCAAACCCAAATAAATCACTTTGAACCATTAATCACCCATTGGCCCCAGCACAGACCCTGCAACAAAAAAGATAACATGGCAAAGTACTGCGGATGCTGGAAATCTGAAATGAAAGTTTTAAAAAAATGCTGGAAATACTTGACAAATCAGGCAGCCTCTGTAGAGAGAAACAGGGTTAATGTTAACTCAGTTCTGATGAAAGACCATCAACCTGAAACGTTAACTCTGTTTCTCTCCACAGATACTGCCTGACCTGCTGAGTATTTCCAGCATTTTTTTTGGTTTTTTTTAATTTAAAAAGGTACAATTTTTAATCTGTCCTTGGGAATCTGGGCATCAGCATGTAGTGCCCATCGCCAATTGATCTTGCTGCCTTCTTGAACTGCTGCAGTTTATCTAGCATAGGAAAACCAGGGCTTTTTTCTGTAGAGGTTTGGTGTAACTGGATTCATGTGTAGGCCAGACCGGGTTAGGCTGGCAGATTTCCTCCTCTGGGTTTAACAGTTGGGTTTTTACAGCAAGAATGCAGCTTCATGATTATTGTTAATGACATTAGCATTTTATGCTAGATTTGTTATTTTAATTGAATTTAAATTCACAAGGTGGGATTCGAAATCGTGTTTCCAGAGAATTAGTCCAGGCTCCTAGTTTACTAGTTCAACAACATTATTACTAAGCTCCAGTGTCCTGCCATTTCCCATCAGCAATGAACATGCCAAGTGGGTTAAAAACGTATAATGGATGCATATCCTGGAAAACACTGGGCAGAATTTAGCCCTCGATGGGCGGGCGGCAGCCGAACTCTGCCGCCGAAACGGGTGCCGCCTCCATTTTGAGTGGGCGGGCCAATTAAGGCCCACCCAGCGGCCTGCCCGGCGGGAAGCGCTATGTCCTTCCTGTGCAGGGGGGAGGCAGGGATTCCCCAACTGTCAGAGTGCGCATGCGCACAAAAGAGCGCACTGCTCCCTGAGACTAAGAGCTGTCTCAGGGAGAGCGCTGAAAGTTTTATAAACTTGAAAAAATAGAAAACTAAAAAGAATTATTAACATGTCCCCCTCAGGTGACAATATCACAGGAGATGGGACATGTTAATAAATATCACAAAGTTTATTAAATCCACCGGCGGGATGAGGTTTCATGTTTTTTCTCCTTCCCGCCGGGGCTCCTGGCCTGGTTACCAACCTTAAGGTTGGACGGGCAGGGCCTTTAATTGGCTTAATTATCCTGTCGGTGGCCTCAATTGGCCATTGACAGGTCGGCGAGTAGACAGCTGATTGCGCTGTGCCCCCGCCTTCCTGAATATTTAAAGGGACCGGGATGACGTCCGGGATTCCTCCCAGTGTCATCCCGCATCGTTTTCCCCTCGGCGACCGGGTCCCGCCCCCAAATCTCCGAGGGGAAAATTCTGCCCATAATGTTAAAAAACCCACTGCAAGTAATCACGTTGGATACGACGCTACCTGTAACTCTTAATTATTGTCATATCAAAGCCCCATGGTAATAAAATAAAAAAAAAGAACTGCACATTAAGAGAAATGGCACGAAGAAGTTACCCATTGCCCTGAAGGAGGCACAGGATGACATAAAGGCAGAGCTGGAGAGAAGCTAACAGTGCCATTCATTGCAGTAGGTCAAAGGGAGCGCAATTTGCATATTCCACATTCAACGTTAAAATAACCTTTCTCTTCAGGTTCAAATGGAGCTTGGAATGGGGCTAAAAAAAACAAAAAAGCCCATTGCACACAGGCACTTGACTCACCAGGTTGTCCACTCTTACCTAATCCAAATTCTTCACCATGATGACAGGTCCATGGTTTCCCTATATTTATTGCACAATATGAGAGCTGCTTCCAAGGGACAGAGCAGAAAGGCTAAACAGTTTGATACTCTCCCAACAATAAAATTCAGCAGCAGCAAGGTTTTCTTCCGACCGCTCTAGCCATTTATAGATTAAGTACATGAACAGAGCCTGTGATATTATTCATTTTCTACACCCTGATGGATGGGGTTGGTTCCTTAGGCCTAATGACCTCTGTGCTCTGTACTCCATGATCTTAAGTCCGTTGGACAATATCATTCATTAAAGTCCACATATGTGCAGGTGTTTTGTTAGAATTCACAGTCCTAAAATATAGGTTAGCCCACTATAGTTCCTGGTTGTTTCAGGATCAGGTATTAAGCTAGAATTAACTGACTACAATCGTGTCCACCGATCAAGACTTGCTCTTTGTAACCAATGTAATTTGTTAACAGGAGGAGATCGCAACAGCTTGGAAGGTGGCGAGGATAGAGCCCATTGTACTCAGGCTGAGGTTTTCTCTATCTCAGTACCTGGATGGACCTGGTAAGTGACGAGCATGAATTTCATTCAAGTCTCTTCTCAAATTACCCAAGCGGATTGTTCACCTGACTGAGAAATTGGTTATTCATGTGAGACAGAGTATTTACCTAATAACACATAACAGTTAGCTTCTCTCTCTCTCTCTCTCTCTCTCCTCTCCCTACTTCCAACAACAGAATCAAATGGATTTTGCCATATATACAGCGTGTCTAGCTCCACGTGAGTGCATGAAGCCTCAGCTCCACCTGCTCATAGGTCAACCGCTCAGGTTCATTACGCTACCCCTGACAAAGCTGTAAAAGTGGCAATCAAAAAAGCAAAGGAGACCTAAGTGCCCGAATGTGGCATTCAGGTGATATTTGGCCATTTACAGTGAGTTGACACACTTTCATCCACCAAGACCTGAGAGTCTGCATCCTACCAATCTGATTAATTGTAAGTCCCTCTGCCTGATAACAGGGGAGAGTCAATGTGAAATAAATCTGGGCAACCTCAACCCACCTACAGGTCAGTGAAATTCCACAGTAAGCACTCTCTTATTTGAATTTAGTTAACACTAAATTGGATTGTCACAGTGGTCCTTGTTAAGTTAAGGATAAGTTTTTCACAAGGCTGTTGGTCTGTTGGCTTTAGTTTGCTGCCATATTCATTCCTTTTGGTCAACACAATGTAATATATAATTTAACGAAGAGGTTGAACATTGTGATACAACAACTCATAAATCCAACTTGAGACTATGGGCTGGATTTTTCTTGGAGTCAGGAAGACCCTGCAGAGCTCTAAGAATGGAGGCAGGACCCAAATGCTGAAGCCCCAGCCCCATGTGCAATATATCCAATTTTTGCTGTCAGGGGAAATGGAGAGGGGCGAGATTCACACTGGAGGGAAACCCAAACTCAGCAGGGCCATTTGCACTTAGTTTTGAGTTCAAACAGACCCCATTTTGGCAATTGCAAAGACGTTAACTGCAGTGTCAGAGTCAGAAATTGATGCAGTAGATGTAAATGCTCTTGAAGGGTGGATGAGGTCTGTTTCAGTGTCATGAGCTGAAATTTTGTTAAATCCCCCACTCTTTAAATATTTAAATAAAGCAGGCTGCAGGTGTCAGTGAGGGGCTAAAAAAACAGGCTGCAGCTGTCAGTGAGAGCTTTAAAAAAGCTCTCTGCTGGACTGCTTTGATTGACAGGCCATCCAGTGTAGATTAGTTTAAAAAATTACAATCTGTGCAGTTTCAATAGCGGTTTTAGTTGACATTTCCCAAAGAAGACTATCATTAATATATCACTATGAATGCTTGGCTGAGTTTCAAAAGTTAATTATTTCAGCAGGCGTTTCTGAGTTCACAGTTTGTTTGACAGTTTAAAGAAGCTGTTAAAGGATTGGCCATCTTTGATATGGGGTCTGAATAGATGTTTGTTTGTTTTTATAAGAGATTAACCATTTGAGATTTAAAGGTTTGAATAGATTTCATGATTGGGAGTTTTTGCACTATCAAATTTGTAGGAATGAGAGCTGTATTAGGTTGTTAGAAATTCATTTTCTTTCATCTCCATATGACTCCTGAGGTCTGCCCATGGTGACTACTGGGTGAGTTGTCATGGGGACTATGAGGGAACATGGCAGTTGGATGGGGGCATGAGTTGGAATTGAATTGGCATGGAGGGTATTTGAGGGGACATGGTGGATGGTAAGGGGGTGGGAGGGGTGCTATCAAGAAAGCTAATAGCTTTAAAACAAATGGGATGAAGCGCCAGACAACTGGGTGGGCCTTTTAACTAGGCCACCTCAGCATTTGCTGGCTCCTGAGGTTGTATATGCTCTGTTACTGCTATCCCACCCCTGCCGCACCCTCCTCAGAGTGAAAATTGTGTGTATCGAGGCACTTTTTACCAAGGTGGGTCCAACAAATCGGCAATGAAAACCCAGCCGTATAGGTTACATGATGCACATGAAACCACCCTTTGCTGAATATATTATGGAATCAAATTAGACTGCTACTGTACAAGAATTGATTTATATATTTTCTACAATTATACCAAGTGTTGATTCATTTTTAGGTAAAATATCATTTCCTTTAGGTCTATAAGTGCATTGCAAAGACTTAGATTTTTACAACACATTTACCATGTATAAAGAGGGTCTCAAAGTGAAGATATGCCATTCGTTCTGGCATTATTCAACATTTTGCATGGAGGTTAGGTGTTGTGGGGAATATGCAGTTTATGACCTTTGTCTTCAGCCCTGATATTTGTCAATTGGGTGGAACCAAGCAGTTGCGCATGTGGTCAAAACATTTCTTGAGATTGGCCTCAACTGCAAAAATAGTGAACATGCAGCTTCTTTACTACCAACTGCAGAAAGAATAAGGTATGAAATCTTCTGCAACGTTTCACTCAGATTAATTTTATCTGATTTAAATGTCCAAATAATAGAGCAGGACAAAGTCTCAAAAAGTCACTGACCTGAATTGTTAACTCTATTTCTTTCCCTAGAGATGCTGCCAACCTGTTGAATGTTTCCAACATTTTCTGTTCTTATTTCAGAACTGGGAGTGCATGCGCTGTTATACTACCTACCAAGTTGACTTGAGCCACAATTCTAATGGGTTCAAGTTCCCCTTGAGGACTACTAGCTCTATGCTGACACTCCAATGTAATACTGATGGATGAGCTTTTAAGTTGAGAGCTTCTCTCTAGTTTAACAAATCGGAGCATTGTTAAAGTTTCCAGGGAATTAATTGAAGAGGAGGAGTGAATTCTCCTGCTGTCTTGGCCAATAGTTCCTTCTGCAACATCACCAAAAATAGAGTAGCCAGTCATAACTGATTATTGGATCTTTTTATGCACAAAATGGCTGTCACCTTCCTTGCATTTCCAAGTAATTCACTTCTGTGTAGTTCTTTGAAGAGAGGTGAGGATCTCTTGAGAAGCAAATCTCACTTCTTTACACCTTTTGAGTTGTTCAATATCAAATTAAGATGCATTTAAAGATGGCTGATGCACAGCAGATATTACCTGTTTGACCCAATAGTCTTTGTCTTGAAAGTACCATAAGCCCTCACAAATGATGCTGTTTGAATCACCCAACAGAGCCATCAGTAGATGTTTTCCAGCCATCCAACAAGGAGGGATTTGGCTTAGGATTACAGCTGAAGAAGTAAGTACAATGGTCCCCATCAAACAACGTCACTAAAACAGGTCATCGTCACCTCACTGTTTGTGGGGTATTGCTGTATGCAACACTGGCTGCTGTGTCTCCTATGTTACGACAGTGGTTACATGCCAAACAATGCTCCATTGGTTGTAAAGTGCTTTGGGATGTCCTGAGGTTGTGAAGGGCGTTATATAAATGCAAATCTTTCTTTTTTATAAGGGAATGTTATATTTTAAAAGTGGATCACATTTATGTGTGATTATGAAGGCATTATATGTACAGTATACTACTACAAATCTCAAACATGATAGTCTTGCATTTGGCATGCATTTTCTGTAAGTGTCAACATCCTGTACAAGTCATTCCCATCACATTGTAGTTATATATTTATAAAACAGCATATTTTCCATCTCGTCAAACATTGCCATGAGAGATCTGTAGAATAGAGACAGGTCGGGTCCCCTTTATCCAAAACCCTGAGGGCCGATTGCCTTTCAGATTTCAGATCGTTTTGGTTTTTGGATTCTGCGTATAAACTTTCATTACAATAGCCTAAGACCAGGCTAGCTGTCGTCTAAAGTTAATAAAATGGCTATAAAAGTAAGATGTATCTCTGAATAGTAAATACAGGGTGCCTTTTCTCGAGGGACTGAATGGCCTACTCCTGCTCCTAATTCTTGTGTTCTCCAAAGGTTTTGAAGTGTCAGTCAGAGCTCAACTGGTAACAGTCCCTTTCTTTTTGGCATGTTCACCACAAAAATCGCAAGGTAAACAGTCAAGACTTCCCACATTAGAGGTTGATGGGGTTCAAAAAAAGTGTAGGTTTTGGATGTGTTTGGTTTTCGGATTTACGGACAAAAGATACTCAACCTGTAAAACATACACAAGCGCTGCAAGGAGCAAGGGAGTCTAAGGTTATGGGGTTGCTGACAGGAAAGTGGAGTTGAAGCCCCAGTCAAATCTGCCATGATCTTATTGAATGGTGGAGTGGTTAGAGGGACTGAATGGCCTACTCCTGCTCCTAATACTTGTGTTCTCCAAAGGTTTTGAAGTGTCAGTCATAGCTCAACTGGTAACAGTCCCTTCTGTCAGTCAGAAGGTTGTGGGTTCAAGTTCCACTCGGGGATCTTGGGTACAAAATCTCAGCTGACACTCCCAGTACAGTACTGAGGAGGTGCTGCATTGTTGGAGGCACTGTCTTTTTGGATGCAACATTTAAACAATGACTCATCTGGTCTCTGGCATGGATGTAAAAGATCCAATGATATTATTTCGAAGAAAACTAGGGGAGTTATCCTGGCCAATAGTTAACCCTCAATCACCTTTCATTAGAACAGCTTCCTTGGTGATTAGTTGTGAGGTTTAATGGTGATACTGAGTTCCATGATTCAACCCCAGCGCAAACAGCCCCCGCCTTCTTCAAAACAAAATACAGAAAAGGAAGTACAAACAATTTCAAGTTTAGTCAGACGTACTCATGTAGCAAATAAGCTTTCGTTTTAGAGAAAAAAAATGGCCCTGAAATTTCTTCAGGCTTCCTGGTTGCGGTGCTGCTATAACTCCCCAGAGGCAAAGCGGAAAACCAGTGTACTCCCGTCACAACCCTGACCAAATTCCGGTGGTAGAGCGAAACAGATTGGAGGAAATTCCTGGCTAATTCCGAAGACGGGGTTGACTCGTTGTTTGGTTTGTGCGAGAGGGAAATGTGATGGTCAATGCCCTGTGTTTCTTCCTTTGCAGAATTCTGGGAATGTTTACCTCTCAGCAGTGGAAGCACCTGAGCAATGATTTCCTGAAGCGCCAGCAGGAGAAGAGGCAGAGCTGGTTCAAATCGAGTGGCACTGTGAAGAAATTCCGATCTGGGCTCAGCATCTTCTCACCAATCCCAAAGTAAAGGGGCTTTTGTTCGGCGTTGGTTTCACAAGTGGTAGCATTAAGGGAGTAGAGTTAGCCATCCTAATTGCACACATTCCTGGAAGCCCCATCACATGTCAAACAGCTTTCCCTCCTGCCAATCTCCAAATATTTTTAGAACTAGTGAAGGAAAGCGTTGAAAGAAAATGAAAAATTAAAAGGTGTCATTATGGCCCGAATTTTCCAGCCCTTCCTGCCGGTGGGATCCTCTGGTCCCGCCAAAGTAAATGGAAGTTTGAAAGCACCTTCGCATCCATCACAACAGGACCAACCAAGCCGGAGCCAGAAAATCCCGGCCTATGAGGTTTCTCCTGAGTTGCTTGCAACAGTATCTGGAAGATTAGTCTTTAATTCTTGGAGACTCTAGGGCAATCTTGGATGGTTGACTAAAATTTGGTCAATATATGATTCCGTTAATAAATGGTAGCAGCAATTTAAGGAGTAATTTGTGCCAACCTGCTGTTCAAGAATGGCAAGCTGCACATTCGTGCCTGTGGACTTTGTTATCTCACCTGGTCCATTGCTGCAGGGTGGAAGGTAATCAGAGTTTTAAGTGCGTCCTCATAAAGGGTGAGGGGAGAAATGTGGGTACGTCACTCTCAAACCAGATGCCTTTAGGCACCTTGAGGTGCCCAGTAGCAGGAGCCAATCGTCCAGTTGGCAGTAATTTGGAATGATGCCAGCTGGCTGCTTTCCCAGCCAGAGTTTGGTGGATGAAAGGCCAAAGAAAGAGAGGGAGTAAAAAGGTGATATTTCTCCAAATGATGGTTCGAATGTCAAGTCCTTTTTTCAGTTTATGACAGCAGCTGTTTTACACATTGTAGCAGCAGAAACAATAACTCTGAAGTGCAGAGGAGAACCAGGAAAGGTTTCATGAGGGAAGGTTGAGCAGATTGGAGTTTAGAAGAATGAGAGGTGATTTTATTGATCCTGAGAGGATTTGACAGGGTGGATGCAGAGAGGATGTTTCTCCCCGTGTGGGAGTTTGGAACCAGGGGAAACAGTTTAAAACTTAGGGTTCTCCCATTTGAAACTGAGATGGGGAGAATTTTTTTTCTCTTGGTGTTGTTTTTCTGTGAAATTCTCTTCCCCAGAGAGCAGTGGAGTCTGGGTCGTTGAATATATTCAAGGCTGAACTAAGTAGATTTTTAACAGACAAGGGGGTTGAGGGTTATGGGGGGGGGGGGGGGGGGGGGGCAAGAAAGTGGAATTGAGACCATAAACAGATCAGCCATATCGAGTGGCAGAGCAGGCTTGAGGGGCCGAATGGCCTACTGCTCCTAATTCTTGTGTTCAGACTGACTGTCAAAGTGAAGGTCAAGTCCAAAATAGAAAAATGTAATAATTTTTGAAGTGTTCCCTTCCATACTTAAATGCCATGGGTGGTTTTCTATTCCAATTTAGACCAAGACTTTAGAGTGAACAAGGAAACATTAGTTAGCAAGGAAGTTAGCAATGTAGTCTTTACCACACTAAATTTCAGTGAGGTGAAAGATCCAATTGAGACTTCGTTGATGACCATATCCCATCTCTCGGAGCATTAAATTATTATCATCCTTGATAAGATGGGTGATAAAAATTATTGGATAATTAAGATAGACCTTTACCTTCTGGTCATTTGTGAACATTTAATATTATTCTGCCAGCTGATGAAATTATTTCTCCATCTCTCATTGTAGATCTCCAAGTTTTCCCCTCATTCAGGACTCCATGTTAAAGAGCAAACTCGGGGTGCCAGATCTCCGAGTCAATCGCATCATTAATCGCTCCATTTCCTGCACTATGAAAACTCCCAAACCAGAACTCTTTGGGTACCCCTCTGCCAATCAGGCAAGTTTCACCCCGTATAGTGTAAATGATCTGCAACTGTGGGTTCATTTAAATGGACAACAGATATGTAAAATCTATTTACGTGGCATGAATTTCTAAACCGACAATTTTCAGTTACTGAAGAGTGACATTCATTTGAATTGTTTTAGTTTCAAACAGAAATATACTTCCCAGTTACAATGATGACCCAAGTTGTACAGTTGACCAAAAATACCAAATCATTATATAGCACATTCTTTACAGCAGCTCATGATACCCTCTCCCCTCCTTCCTGTGCCCAAGGTGGAAATTTTCTAGCCCTTCCCAGTGGCCAGGTCTTCCAGTCAGTGGACGTTTGATTGGCACGCCACATCTGTTACAGAGAATCCCCCAACGGCGAAGCCGGAACATCGAGCTTGCTCCCTCCAATACTGTGGATGGCATTGGGAATGTATTGGTGAAGAGTTGCAAATGGAGCATGTAGCACCAACTTATTCCCATCTGTCTGTGAACGTCTACATTATTTTACAGTTTAGGAAGAATCTGATTTAGGCTATCGTATTGGGTCAGAGTTTCCTGGGATGAGGTGTCTCCCTCACATGGCAGTGCTGCACTGTCCATCTTTTGGAGACCCAAGATTAATTTATCATTAAGAAATTATCCATTTGCTCAGTGTCTTACCAATCTTATCCATTTACCCACAGGCTGGGAGCCACTGTAAGAACATTCCAACGTTAGAATATGGCTTTCTCGTACAGGTAAACTCTGAGCAGGAATATTTCTTACAGTAAATTGCAGTGAATGGGAGGATCATTACCAGTACAAATTTTGTGCATAAAATAAGTCCAAGCTCTTTAAAACGGTCTTCTCTCTAGACAGGATTGACCGAGAAATTACCCAATCATCTCTGTTTCAGCCGGGTCTTGCGCAACCTCCTAGTCAAGACATCTACTCCTTATAGCATCTCCTTAGAGAGCCCTGCCCTCATTTTGAGTCCGTTATGGGGAAAGGAAAGACTGCTTGCCACAGAGAAAGCAATTATAAAAGTAAAATTTTAAAAAATCCTCATTGCAGCGCTTCCCGGTGATACCCCCATTTTAATGCTGCACAGGCTTTGTGTGACCCCGGGTGGGTGGGAGCTGTAGCTTCGGTTGTTGAGGTGGGGAGACCGGTTGGTTGGGCGGTGGTGGCTGTTTTAGCTTCTGAGCAGGTGGGGGTGGGGTGGAAGTTCAGCGTGGTCGAAGTTATTTAAACAGCAGGGTTTTTTAAAATCAGAAACAAAAATCTACCTTTTCATAGGTTTTTTTTGCAGCAGCAATCAGGCCTCAAAAAGCTGTCCGTTAGGCCACACCCATTTATAGGAAAAAATGTGAGGATTTAAAGCGTCCTCACAGCTGTTAACATTCAAACAAGCTCCATGGTAGCCATTACCCCCTCGGAGTCTGCGAACCCAAAATCTTGTCTTGTGACCCCACCTGGGGTCACGACCCATGTTTTGGGAAGCCTTGTTCTCAAGATGACAGGAAATTCAAGGTGGTGATTGTGGGATTCTGTGCATTTGTTTTTGGGTATATACAGATGTTGCATTTAGTGTGAGCTTTGTCTGTCACACCCCAGGTAGCGCACTTTGTTATAGATGGGAAACAATGTTAAGAAAGAAGAAAACCAGTCATTTGACCCAGAATTTACAACTACCCACAATCTTCAATAGGTCTCATAGCTACATATAAGTAACTCCAGTTACTTGGATCCGCCCATTGAGAATACAAGGCAGTTACCAAACTAAAGATCACAACCATTCTTAAGACTAATCTATATCCGCTGGCTTTATTTTAAGTTTGGAATTTGGTAACTCCACCACAGGATGTATCTGCAGATACTGTATGGTAGATAATGTTTATGTTGTAGTCTGATAGGAAATCATTCTCATCCCTGTGCTTAGTGACTTCTTTAATACATTTAAAGAGACAATGTCTTTAATATGTTGAAATTTGTAGAGATCAAAGTGCCTTACCTTTTAAAAATTCTCCCCCTTTTGCCCCAATTTTTTCTCCTCTCGCCTTGCCAGCTTCCCCGTGGCATGTGAAGTGAGAGACAATGTTCAGAGAATGGTTCCTGCTGTCTAACTGTTGCCTGTGGCACTCTCTGCTCAGCCAGAAACAAGTCTGTTTTAATTGGGACTAATTTGACATCTCTGTATTGTACGTTGTGCAGCAGACCAGCCAAGTGAGTCCCGAGAAGGTTTAACCAGTTTATAACAATGCTTCGAGTGAGAGGTGGCCTGAGGTCATGTTGGAACTTGGCTGTCAAATCGCTTTAGCTATGAAGCCGTTGTTTAGTTTTCCAATTCCATCAAAGCTGGAACGTCACCGCTTCTTGGCAGCTAGTACCAATTTTCCCAGCACCATGCAAAAGATCAGATTCAATGGAAAATTACAAAAGGAAATTAGATAAATACGTGAAGGCAAAATTTTCAGGGCTGTGGGAAAAGAGCGCAGGAGTGGGATTAATTGGATAACGCTTTGAAAGAGCCAGCATGGGCCTGATGGGTCAAATCATCTCTTTCTGTGCTGTAAGCACCTATCATCTTGTTCATCTCCCCTTCTTGCACGCCTCCAAGCACACAAAGGGGTCTGCAGCCATGAAACACTTGCATGGAGCCAGGGCAGATTTCCTTTTTGATAGCAGTGGAAAACTGACACAGCCCCAAAAGCACTCAGCTACAGGCATATTGTCACTCAGTTGTACCTCACTGTTTCAGACCATGAAGTATGCAGAGCAAAGGATCCCCACTCTGAATGAATACTGTGTTGTGTGTGACGAACAGCATGTATTCCAGAATGGATCAATGTTAAAGGTAAGCACAATGTAACTGACTTTGCAGTATGGTAGATGTTAGAGTGGAAAATAGGTTGTTTGATGGGCACAGACCAGAATCATAGACTGGTCGAATAGTGATTAATATTCCTGGGTTCCCACTCAGCAATTTGCAATCTTGGCTGCATTTCCGAGTCCAGGAATGACATTACTATATGGAAGATTGGCCATTGTCTTGTAAGGAGATTGGGAGAAATGGAGGGCAGGTCATCTCTTAATGGGCAGTTCCACAAAACCATTGGCCAAAACTCAAGAATCTGACTTCACCAGGGAATGTTGACAGCATCAGACTTTTTAAAAATTCATTCACGGGATGTGGGCGTCACTGGCTAGGCCAGCATTTGTTGCCCATCCCTAAAGGCTTATACTTGCCTCCCTCCAAATTCAAAGAAAATAACTTCAAAACTGGAAGCTTGTAGGGGTTTTATTGAGAAGATAACTCAAGTGGGCACAGACACTACAGCAATTTTGTGCATATTTTCCAACCAGAGGTAAAATGACAAACAATAGAGACAGCAACAAAAAGGAAGGTAATCTTTCTCAAGTCTATCCAAACAAACATGCACATGTGGCTGCATACACACACTCTCCTAAAGTGTCCAGTTGATTCTCAGCTGTTACTTCTGGGTGAGCTTGGGCCTAAATCCCAAAGACGTTGTATCTCATCCCAGTTCTTAGCGTTAGCCATATGAAGCAGTTGCACCCATTACCTTAATTTTCTCATATTTACTATTTAATTTTAGCAGGACACTGGTCCTATAACTGCATCCTAAGTGATGAGTAATTCAATTTTCATAAACCCCTTTGAAATCTGTGACCGTTTATTCTGAGCTAAGGAATCGTCACAGTCCTCAATCGATACAATTTTGCTGGTTAGTTTTAATAAAAATGCCCTCCTTAATTATGTAAATACTCTTCAGTACCCTATCCCACCCCATCCCAAAGCTGTTAGCTTCCTAGTAATGGTTCCCTCATGAACAGGCAGCCTCAAGTACCTTGCCCACTTAACCATTCGTGGCATTGGCAGAGTATTTGACTGGCACAAATGTGTGTATATAGGGTCAGACACGCATTTCCAACAGAAGTCACTCAGCGGCAGTCAAGAGAGTTTTTCTTTTCTCTTTTTGCATCCAAATGCCGGTTGAACACCCTTTCCTGCTCCCCCTGACTGAGCTAGGAATTCAGGAACAAGAGGAGGCCACTCAGCCCCCTTGAACCTGATTTCCCCATTTAATTAGATCGTGGCTGACCTGCATCTTAAACCAATTTGCCTGTCTTAGCTTCATATCCTTAAAGGCCATTTTACCGAACAAAAATCCATCCATTTCCATTTTGAAATTTACAATTGCACTCCGCCCCCCCCCCCCCCCCCCCCCCCCAAACTTCCTCCCTCAGCCTCAAAGGTTTTCTGGATTGGCAAACGCAATACATGTCCTTCCTGATAGGTAACCAGCCAAATCACTAGGGGAGCTGACGCTACTAATTTTTCATTCCTGATTTTATTGAAGTTATTACAATAACACAGAAAAACATGCGCTCCAGTCACCCACGACTCCATATGTTAATGCAGGTAAGTTTGAGATACACATGTGTCATGTGGCTTAAAGTGATAGCTGATCCACACATTATTGTTTTCAAAGAAGGACTTGCACCTTATTCAGCAACTTCCACCCATTTTAGGACATCCCAGCCAATGAGGTAGTTTTGAAGTGTTAGCGTCAATTTGCACGTGCCAAGTTCCCACAAATGACACTGCGACAATGACCAAATAATCAATTAGTGACGCTGGCTCAGGGATAATATTGGTCAGGACGCTGAGCTAAGGCACTTGCTCTTCTGTGAAATAGACTTTTATGGTCTGCTTGAGAGGGCAAACAGTGCAGCACTCCCTCTGTACTGCACTGGAGTGTCAACCTACAGTTTGTACTCAAGTCTCTGAATGAGAGTTGAACTCACAATCTTCTGACTCAGAGCACTAACACTGAGCCAAAGCTGAGATTCTAATAGGCAAGAACCTGGTTGCCTGTATTACTCGCATATGGAGCTTGAATTTCAGTGGACTGACAGTCTTCCTTCCTTACTCCCTTATTCTCCAGCCTGCTGTATGCACCCGGGAGCTATGTGTCTTCTCATTCTATACACTGGGGGTGATGTCAGGAGCAGCAGAAGAGGTTGCCACTGGGGCTGAGGTAGGTAATCATGCTTTCCCTGTTTCAGAAATGGAAGCTACTTGACTCAACACCAAAAACTTGTAATATAATTAAAAACATAAAAGTGCTTGAGAAACTCACATCTGGCAGCATCTGGGGAGAGAGAAACTGCATTCATGTTTGAGACCAATTTGACTTAATTTTATAGCGTCTTTCACAAAATAAAACGTATCAATGCACTTCACAGGTACATTAGAAAGCAAAATATGATGCTCAGCCACAAGGACATATTAGTTCAGGTGACAAAATGTGTAGATACAGGTGTAGGTTTTAAGGAGTGTCTTAAAGGAGGAAAGGGAGGTGGAGAGGTTTGGGGAGGTGTTCCAGAGCTTGGGGCCTAGGTAACTTAAGATGCAGCCACCATTGATGGAACGATGAAAGTCAGAAATGCTCAAGAGGCCAGAATTGGAGGAGCACAGTTATCTTAGACATTTGTTGGGCTGGAGGAGATTATAGAGATAAGGCATGGCCATGGAGGGATTTGAAAACAAGGATGAGAATTTTAAAACCAGGATGTTGCTTGACCAGGAGACAGTTTAGGTCAGCGAGCGCAGGGGTGATAGGGGAATGGGACTTGTTGTGAGTTAAGACACGGGCAGCAGAATTTTGGATGACCTCAAGCTTACAGAGGGTAGAATGTGGGAGAGCAGCCAGCAGTGCATTGGAATAGTCAAATCCAGAGGTAACAAAGGCATGAATGAGGGTTTCAGCAGCAGATAACCCCTTTCCTCCTGACCCACCCAAAGCCTGTCCACCATCTATAAGGCACAAGCTAGGAATGTGATGGAATACTCTCCACTTGCCCGGATGAGTGCAGCTCCCACAACACTAGGAAGCTCAACACCATCCAGGACAAAGCAGCCCACTTGATTGGCACCCCATCCACCACATTAAACATTCACTCTCTTTACCATCAATGCAGGGGTAGTGGGGTGGGGTAGATTAAATTCCACCCAATGTGTTTCAGAGAATTGGCAAAAAAGTTGGACAGAAAATAAAACTATTGCAGATATTACCAAATGTTCTTCAAAAATTAAAACAGCCCAGATTTTTTTTCAATTCATTAACCCGTCTGGATTAACCGACAGTGATAAAGCAAAACACCAGTCGGAAAATCTAAACCACTGTGGCTCCTTTTCAACTTGACTTTGAGGGAGTTGGGGTGGGTGGGGCTTTATATAATGAGACAGCACAATTCAGAAGGTGCTGTAAGATATAATTGCAAAAATGTTGTGTGAATTCAGTGTTCCTACATCATTGAACTGGAATGAAACTCACTCCACAAGGGGCATTCATATACCATTTATTTTGGCTGAACTCTTGCCGTGTTTGGTTTCTGCCACTTGAAGGAGTGTTGTTGGGGAATCTTTAGAAGAAGACTTTCTGCATCTAAGGCAATTGCATCTCTGACCTATGTGGAGCCATCAGTCCAATTATTTGTAACTCTTTTGTTACAAAACAAATAAACTAAATTAACAAATCAAAGGACAAAGTAAAAAGCAGCCCCTTAAAGGGAAACTGCAAAAACAAAAGACAAAATGCAAAGGAGACTTATCAACATTAAATTAAAATGTCATTAAAGGGGTTGAAGTGCCAGTGATTTACTCCTTCTTAATTGATTGTTTCAATTATATTGTTTACCAATCATGTTATTAAGGCAAAAACAGAATTACCTGGAAAAACTCAGCAGGTCTGGCAGCATCGGCGGAGAAGAAAAGAGTTGACGTTTCGAGTCCTCATGACCCTTCGACAGAACTTGAGTTCGAGTCCAGGAAAGAGCTGAAATATAAGCTGGTTTAAGGTGTGTGTGTGGGGGGCGGAGAGATAGAGAGACAGAGAGGTGGAGGGGGTTGGTCAGCTCTTTCCTGGACTCGAACTCAAGTTCTGTCGAAGGGTCATGAGGACTCGAAACGTCAACTCTTTTCTTCTCCGCCGATGCTGCCAGACCTGCTGAGTTTTTCCAGGTAATTCTGTTTTTGTTTTGGATTTCCAGCATCCGCAGTTTTTTTGTTTTTATCTATGTTATTAAGGCCCTTTTCCTTGATCACAACCTACCATCCAAAATATTCTGATACATTGCTGCTGTGACAATCCCCAACCTGCAGAGTGATGCACGTTTGTATTACAACTTTAACGTGGCCAAGTGCTGCAAGGTGCTTCATGGGAGTGCAGCAAGATAAGAATTCTCAAAGGCAATTATACATCCCTCGAATTAAAATTGATAAACAACCACTTGCATTTTTTATATTACCCTTAAGGCAATAAATATCCTGACAGCCACTTAATCAGGTGGGAGGGTGAGGAATGAAGATCCCACCTGTACCCCGATTAAGTCTGGGGCAGGAAAGCTCATGGATGACCTTATTGGCCTGTTGCCATTTGAGGCTGTTAAATGGCCAATTAATGACCACTTAAGGGCCTCGTCCTGCCCCCTTGGGTGTTCACCTAGCCAGGGTGTGGCAGACCCACCACGCAGCCAGCCCGAAAAGCAAACACTGTTGCTTGTGAGCTCCAGGCGGCGGGGCATTTGGGGGAGGGGAGGGGAGGGGGGGGGATCTCTCTTTGTCAGACACTCAGTGCCTGATTAAGCGACTTAGCATTGGGAAGGGCCCAGCGAGAGGCACCCTCCCTGCCCTTGCCAATTCCCAGCCAGTTAGCCGTTCTGATCCGGGAGTAGGAATGTTACAGTTGGTTTCAGCATCAGTGGCTAGGGAGACCATTATCATCTAGACGTTTTGCTCTTGATAACCACCCTGCTGATGCTCACAATCTAATGGCTATGTCGGTAAAGTGCTGGAGGCTAACCAATGGAGGTGGAGCTATATTTCCGCAAGGAATCGAGGTGGAGAAGGATATGGGCATAAAATGAAAGAAGGGGAAAATATATTTATGAACGTAATCTAGGAACATTTGGAAGACATTTCTCTTCCCCCTCGCTTGTATGTGACATTATTACAATATGAAGTACCCTCTGTCATAGCCTGTTAACCATAGCCGACTATTTTGGGGTGTATAATGTGACAAGCAAAGAAATGGATCGTCACTTTCCATGATTTTTTTTTTTGGCAATTTGATCTGTAACATTGGGTGTTGAGTCAGAGGGACCAGAAACATTAACTCTGTTTCTCTCTCCACAGATGCCGTCAGACCTGCTGAGTTTTTCCAGCATTTTCTGTTTTAGTTGTAGCCTCAAGTAATGTTGGGCGTGAATTAAATGTATGAAGCGCCACTTGCCTCAAAGAATAATAATGAGGGTTCGTTTGTTAGGTGGTGGACCTGTTGGTTGCAATGTGTCGAGCTGCTTTGGAGTCTCCAAGGAAAAGCATTATATTTGAGCCTTACCCTTCTGTCGTGGACCCAAGTGATCCTAAAACTCTGGCATTCAACCCCAAGGTGAACTGTTATTAAACTAAATTTACATTGAGCTCTAACAGTCAAATTTCTATAGCTGATCTTGTGTGATTGAGTTGACAACACCTCATCAAGTTCACTTCCACTTACCGTTGTTTTGCTTTAGATGGGAGATTTTTGGATTAGCTCCCAATTCCCGACTTCATTTCATCTATTTCAGTCTGTTTGGACCCTATTTCCCCCATCCCATGTTATGTAACTATGAAGAAAAGACCAATTGCTAAAATGCTCCTTGTACATGGAACACAAAAAGTTAGCATACAGGTACATCAGTTGAAACAAGGAAGGCAAGTGGAATGTTGGCTTTCATTGCAAAGGGGATAGAGTATAGAAGGAGGGAAGCCTTGCTACAGCTGTTCAGGGCATTAGTGAGATGTGTATAGTTTTGATCTGCTCAGTTAAGGAGGGATATACTTGCATTGGAAATGGTTCACTAGGCTGATTCCTGGGATGTAGGGGTTGTCTTATGATGAAAGGTTGGGCAGGCTGGAGTTTAGAAGAATGAGAGGTGATCTTACTGAAACATATAGGGTAAAATTTTTAGCTCGCCAGGCGGGCGCTCGCCCGAATTGACCGAGCGTAAAGTGATACGCGATGATGTCGGACGAATGTCCCGACGTCATTGCGCATTCCTGTGATGTTCTGATTGGTGGGCCTGCTCCTGGGTCGGCAGTGCACCTGCCCACAATTAAAAAGCCAAGTGATGCCATTAAAAAGCTAATGAAAAGAATTTTATTTCACTGCTGATCCTCACCTTATGGTTGGCAAAAAGCCCAAGTGGCCTTTGCACTTTTTTTTGGAAACCCAATCCACGGGCGGGATGAGGTTTCCAAAAGCAAATAAAAATAAAACAAAAACTTCAATTTTTCGTTAGTAACATGTCCCTGCTCATGGGACATGTTTCATTACATTTTTATTTCCGTTATTATATTTTTAATATCACACTTCATTTCCCTGAGGCACAGAGCTGGAGATTATGAAGAGCGTTTGTGCACGTGTGTGAAGGCCGTGTTCGCCCGGCTCACACTCCCCACCACCCCCGCTGCCACCATGTTACACACTGGGCAGACATTACTTGGCCCGCCAGCGTGAAATCGCCTTTCATCCTCGATCATGGGGCGCTGTCGGCTTCCCAACCGCCCCCACCGAGCCCCCCGATATAGGTGAAATTCTGCCCCGTAAGATTCGGAGGGGGGCTTGGACAAGGTTGATGCTGGAAGGATATTTTCCCCCATTGGGGGAATCTAGAATGAGGGGGCACAGTTTCATAATATAAGGGGATGCCCATTTAATTAGATGCCCAAGATGGTGAAGAGGGGGAATTTCCTCTGAGGGTCAGGAATCTTTAGAATTCTCTACCCCGGAGAGCAGAGGAGGCTGAATCGTTGAACATATTTAAAGTGAGATAGACAAATTTTTAAATTATGGGGAGTCGAGAGTTATGGATGACGGGCAGGAAAGTGAAGTTGAGGCCATGACCTAATCAGCCATGATCTTATTGACTGACAGAGCGGGAGAGCAGGCTTGAAGGGCTGAATGGCCTACTTCTGCTCCTATTTCTTATGTGCCAAGTGCACCAAGAATGTTTTCAACAGGATAAAATATTAGTTTAAACTGCTCAAACAATGTACTAATTTTAAAAGTAAAGAATTAAAATTTAGTATTTTATTGTATTGTGTTACCTCACTTTTACCTAGTTATTTTTCTTCTATTTCCTTTTCATCTTGTCCTTCAGCCCAGTTAGTTTTGGAGGGAGAGTCCTCCCAGATACTCAAAGTTACCCTGCCCAGTTTTTAAGCAAGCATCTGGAACATTCTGAATATAAATCCTTCCCTCAGATTCTGCTCTATTACTTCGGAAGTTATTGCAATCAACAGGCATTTTTGTTCACAATAACGTTATTGGGATCTTCAATAAATATGGACAAAGCTCCAGTGAATCCATGACCTTGTGGGATAAGTTGGAAGAATTTCTGCCTAAGACTAGCTGACATTTTGGGAATGATCAGTCAGGAGTTCCACTGGATCTTGTGTCTACCTGATCTTTAATGTCTAGCCTTTATTGTTGTCTCACAAATTCATTGTTCAATTTAGAATTTTCATTGGCTGAGAATCTTTGATAAGGGAACTTCTGCCCCAGCTTTGACTACATTGGCACCCTAACCCTAACCCAGTTTGTTGTGAACTGTTGGGTTGTTAGGTTCTTGCCAATTGTTGCCCATGGGATGACCTGTGTCTGACCATTTTCTTGTTGCCTATTTACAGAAGAAGAACTATGAGAGACTACAGAAAGCCCTGGATAGTGTAATGTCCATCAGAGAAATGACGCAGGTATGTCAACAGTGCTCACACTACATGGACACCCTTTATCTCATTATGGTTTCTTGACTGCAAAGACAGAAATTTACCAACTGAGATTAAAGACAATGAATGTGGACATTTTGCCAGTTAATGGGTTAGATTTTCAACTTGGCCCCTGGGTTTGAACTAGCATCACAGATGAGTTATCCATTTAGAAACCAGCTGATTTTCAACCAAAATTTAAGTTGAGCGGATCCTCTGATGTGTGGCAAATCTGAAACATGTTTCAATTTTTTAGTTGCGCTCACCATAATTAATAATGTCTATCCTTTTCTTGGTAAAATATCAACTTGCTTTTGAAATTCCTTAACTCCCTTAATCTTCTCCACCCCCTCCGATCTAAACCTCATGCAGAAACTTCCTGATTAATCTTTCTGCCATGAAAGAAACAACTTGGGAGAGGAGAATTTCACCTCTTCTTTGTGATAGTCATTGCTCCTAATCAGCCACACCAACAAAATAAAATTAAGCTGCATTTAACAGTTTGCTGCTTAACGCTGCATCACTGTCCAAACAGAAATATGGAAAAGCAAAAAATTAAGTTGCAATCTTATTTTTGCTTGATAGGCATCTGACCCCCATGACCGCCAACATGTAATGCCTCCCACTGGCAAACTTCAACTTCCCAAATGCAAATGAGCTAAACCTCCCAAATGATGTAACCGAGGCCCATGCCCAATACCTCTCTCTTTGACTAAACCCTGCCTTAGATCATCGCAGCTTATTTAGCTCACTGGCTGCACTGTCGTTTGAGCTACAGCTTGGTTAGCCCTCCGGCTTGACCACATAATTTGGGCCTACACTTTAACCTGGTTCTGAGGGAGTTCCACGCTATTGGAGGTCTTGCTTTTTGGACGGGGTGTTAAACTGAGGCCCTGACAACCAAATCAGGGAGATGCAAAGCAAATCCAAGAAAAGCAGGATAGTTATTCTGGTGACCTGACAAATATTTTTGATTCAACCCACAACCCAAAGTATTTCGCAACCAATAAATTATTTTGAAGTGTGCTTTTGTTGTTATATTATCAATGTCCCTAAAACAGATATGAGATAGATAATATCTTTATCTTTCCTTCTAAAACCTTGGCCTAGCTTTCCTAACTACTGCTGGAACAACAATAACATAACAAAAACGAAAAAATAAGTTAAATCCTTTCCAATTACATAATTTCTCTTTTTTTACTTGTCCAATAAATTATTTTGTGAGTTTTTAAAGTAGAGAGATGTGGGGTGGAGGGAGAAAAAAACACTATGGGGTCACTATTTAAAAGTAAGGGATCACCCATTTAAGACCGAGATGAGGAGAATTTTTTTTTCTCCCGTAGGATCGGGAGCCTTTGGAATTCCCTTCCTCAGGAGGTAGCACAGCAAAATATTTTTAAGGCAGAGGTGAATGGATTCTTGATAAGCAAGAGGTGGAAAGATTATTGGGGGTTATGCAGCAGGTTACAATCAGATCAGCCATGATCTTATCAAATGGCAGAGCAGGCTCGAGGGTCTGAGTGACCTACTCCTGCTCCTGATTCGTATGCTCATACGCATATTTGGAAATACATTTTCTTTGTTGCCCTTAGGTTTTTTTGAAATGTTTCTGCTATAGAAGTGTCTGCCTAACTACAGGCCTTTTTTTGGCTGTCATGAGTGCACGTGCTCTATAAGTTTTAACCTGTAGAAAAAGCTGGGAGTTCAATGAATTCAGAAGTGCCCAATCTTCCAGGCCTTGAGTTTGCTTTAATATCAGCTGCTGAAGGAGGGGGGGAAAGCACTGTGAATGAAGGAAACCTGCTCATTGTTGTGGATTCTTGACTGCCTGCCCACTGAGCCTCTTGTTTCTTTAATATCCTCTAGTGGGGGCAGAGAACAAGTTTTCAAATTCCCGCTTTGAGAACGGTTCGGTTTCTAACTTAAATCTTTAGATCTGCTCCACCCCCAAGGAACCTCTGACCAAAAAAGTAGCCCCTGAACACCAAAAAGTGGCCCACAAGAAAATCTCAGAAAGAGCCCTCGAGAAATGAAGCTATTTTGGCCCCTGCTTTGGGACATGTTGAGAACATTTTGTTTCTTTGTCCTTTCATGGAATGTGAGCATCGCTGGCAAGGGCAGCATTTGTTGCCCATCCCTAATTGCCCGAGAGCTGAGTGATTTGCTCGGCCACTTCAGAGAGGGCAGTTAAGAGTCAACCACATTGCTGTGGGTCTGGAGTCACATGTAGGCCAGACCAGGTAAGGATGGCAGATTTCCTTCCCTAAAGGACATGAGTGAACCAGATGAGATTTTACAACAATCGATGATCGTTTCATGGTCACCGTTACTGAGACCGGCTTTATAGTCCAGATTTTTATTAATTGCATTTAAATGCTACCAGCTACCATGGAGGGATTTGAACCCATGGGCAGGATTTTCCGGTCGGCCTGTGGGGGCAGGCCCCACATGCTGACGGGTAAAATGACGCACGCGCTGACATTGGGCTTTTATTAAATAAATAAATACATTTCCACAAATATAAAAACATGTCCCCACTCATGTGACAGTCACATGAGGGGACATGTTTAAATAAGTTTCTTAATCTTTTCTTTCATTATTTTAATATCCATTCAATCTCCGTGCCTCTGGGAGGTTGCTGAGCTCTATCGCGCGCATGCGTGAAGGAGCGCTGGCCCTGACTCTCCCCTCCCCTCCACAACCCCCCCCCCCCCCAGCCCGCACAGGTCGCTGAGCGCTACCGGTTGCATATTACACTGGGTGGTCCTTAATTGGCCTGCCCATGTAAAATGGCAGCGGCTCCTCGCCCGCTCCTGCCCAGCCCACCCGACGTAGGAAAAACCCTGGCCCCTGCCCCCAGAGCTTTAGCCTGTATCTCTGGATTACTAACCCAGTGACGTTACTGCTATGTCATCACCTACCCCTGAAAGACACTGTCTGAATGCAGGTTCTTTCTTTCGTTACTCATGAGGGACATCGATGGACATATTGTGAAGATTGGTGGAAGTGAACCCCCTTGATACACCTTTTTTCCGCTTCGTTCTCAATGTAAAACATTCGATTGTATGGGGTCTGGGGGTAGGGGTGGGTTGGTGGACTGTGGGGGTGAAATTGGACTTGCCTCAGGATGCAAAACCTGTGGAATTCTGTCCTCCGTGTACCAAAAGCCCGATATTTAACTCTGCTCTTGGCCAAATCGAAAATTGGGTATTCCTACACCACATGGACTGCAGAACCTCAAGAAGGCAGCTCACCATCACCTTCTGAAGGGCAGTTAGGGGTGGGTAACAAATGCTGGCCTTGCCAGCGACACCCACTTCCTGTAAAAGAATAAATGTTTAAAAATACCCATAATCGAGCAACTTATTGTCCTTCAAGTATATGTCCAATTCCATTTGGAAAGCTATTATTGAATCGATTTCTAACATGCAGTCAGGCAGTGCGTTCCAAAATCTAAGAACTCATTGAAAAAAGTATTTTTCCTCAGACCATCTCTGGTTCTTTTTGCCAAAAACATTGAATGTGTGTCCTCTTGTTATTGACCCTCCAGCCATTGGAAATGATTTATTTATTTACTTACTCTAAATTTTTGAAGTATCTCTACCAACCTCCTCTTAGCCTTCCCTGCTTAAAGGGGAACTACTGTTTCACTAATCTATCCATGTATCGGTAATTCCTCACCTGGAATCACTCCAGTAAATCTCTTTTGTAATTTCTCCAAAGCCCTCATGTCCTTCCTAAATGGTTGTGTGAGAAATTGGACACAGTGGGTGGAATCTTCTTCTCTCTGTGGTGGCAGGAAGGACATTTAATTAGGTGGGATGATGGCATACTGGACACTCACCCCCCACCCCTGTCTTTCCGCCCCTGCCAGAATTAAGTTCTGGGTGGGAAGCCCATTGTTGACCTGCCTGCCTCAATGCCAATTGAGGCTCTTAAGTAGCCAATAAATGACCACTCAAGGGCCTCATCCCAACGCTGCTGGTGTTAACCCAGCTGCAGGCTGTTGCCATGGAGCACGTGTGACAGCTACAAACTGTGCATCCAGCTTGTCAGCTCCCAGTGGGATGGTCGTGGGGATCCCTCAATCAAAGGCACTCAGTACCTGATCAAGGGATTCGACATTGGGAAGGAGGTCGCCTGATGAGAACCTTGCTGCTGACCCCTTCCGGGACCCTCTCCCTGTGACCCCCGCACCCCCACCCCCCAATCGCCACGTTACATACTTGCAGCCTGGGATGCTCTGCAATCCTGGGACCTCCATTACCTGTGATTCCAGCAGCAGCCATGGCCTCTCCAGTGGCGCTACTGAGTACAAAAGCTGCTGACCTCTTGAGTGGCTAGCAACTCTTGGTAGCTGAAACTCCAGCCCCCCCAGGGGTTTAGATTCCAGAGGAAAGCCCGCCGCTGGCCTTGCCACTGCCTGATTGGCTTGTGGTTTGGCAGGCCTCCCCAAAAAGAGGATCTCGCACTGCCTCTCAAGTTGGCAGATGAGAACCCTGATGCCAGTACTCCAATGCACTGGTTTGTAAATGGGGTTCCCAAAATTGCTGGTTAAAATTACTGCAGTTTTAATTCTGTAGTCACCATAAACCATTGGCTCTGCCAATGGTCTCCCAAAATAATAAAAGGACATCTTGTCATCTATTTACTTAGTGACCTCCAATTGCCAGATTGTGGGTACTTTTTGGATGCAGAACTTGGAAGCAAAAAGAATATTAGTTTGTGAGGCTACATGTTGGCTGCCATTAAAGAATGATTTATCAACTCAGAAACTGAAAATGTTTGATTAGCATTTTCGATGGATTTGACCAAGGAACTTGCGGCTCAATCTTGATGTAGCAATTTTGATGCTTAGAAGCTGCATTCACACAAATCACTGACGCACTATCTCAGTATCTGAAAATGCTTTATTAGATTTTGAATGAGCTTCATGAACCGGTTCCTTGTGGAACAGGGCATGTGCTTTCCCCCCGCCTCTTGCCTACGAGACACAGTAGGATGTGTCACTGGCACGTCTCTGAGCTTTAATAATATCTCAAAATGCTTGATTTTGGTTAAAGGTTCATGACAGCAAATTTGAAGCAGATGTCTGCAGCTTCTAACAGCTCAGCAAAAGAGGCAGTCAGCCTGTCAAGTGGAATAAGTGAAGGAGGAGGAAAGAAACTTTGAAGGAAAAGGAAGCACCAAGATAGCAGACAATAAAAATTAAAGTGATGCTGAGAGTCATGAAGTGTGTGGAAGCCAATATTTATGTGCTTTCCCTGCACTACTTGTCAGTCAAATGCTGATGAGACAGTCCCTCTGACCTGGGGACCCTGTCTTCCTAACTGTAAAGAAATGGGGAAAACCTAATTGGTGATGAAATAATTTATTCCTTATGTTTAAAACACTGAAGAATTCCGAAGCCAGATTGTTCTGTACATGGTGAATTGGGTTGCCACCTGATTCTTCTTTCCACTTGTGTCTGGATGCTCTTCCAGAGGGCTTTATCAAAAAGAAAAAAACGTCTTTCCTATTTTCTCACCTCATAAAACCTTAGGGTCACTTTGGTACATTGTTCCGCTGGTGCAGCCATCTATCTGTCACCAAGCACAATTAATAATCCATTGTATCCGAACCTTGACTATGAGTGTCAATACACTTCACACAACCAATAATAAAGTGATAATGTTACCTTAAGTTTTCACATACCTATGTCAGAGGTCACTGGATAGTGATCAGGGGTGTTGAAGGCAATTGTAGCATCCCATAGTAATTACACAACTGAGGTGAGCTAACTGTAAAATTGGGGATCAAACCTCTCTGCTTGCTGAGCTAGGTATTTTATTTGCATTTGGGAGCTATCAGAGGAGCTTTCAATATTGATTTGATTGATGTTTGCCTCAGTAATTCCAACGAGAGCAGTTGAAAATTTCTTGGGCACAATATGATTGGTTAGATTTTATGATCAGGAAATCATATTTAACAAATCTATTAGATAGAGTTCTTTACGAGTGTAACTAGCTGGGTAGATAAGGGGGAACCAGTGGATATAACACACAGATTTTCAGAAAGAATTCGATAAGATGGCCACACAATAGGCTGTTTCACAAGATTTAAACTCACAGGATTGGGGGTAATTTATTAGCGTCAATTGAGAATTGATGAACTGACAGAAAAGAGAGAGGAGAAATAAACAAGCCATTTCCAGATGTGTAACTACTGGGGTGTTGCAATTTACCACCTATATTGTTACAACTGGTCCCTGGATGAGGTCCCCACTTGTTAAATTCCCAGACAAGATCCCCAAATTTTTAGGACTGGGATGGGACCCCAATTTGTTATGACCCAGGGTGAGGAGGAATGAGCTGGCTCCCCTTCTTCATTCAACCACCTCGGTTGGTCACAACAAGGTTAATTTAAAAATATCCTTTCCCCGGTCCAAATATATTTACTTTTTACCCATTTTTCCCTGTGTATTCCCATGATGGTAAATAGTCATCTTGCATTCATATCAGAACTACTTACACATTCTGAGGTATAAATGGATTTTTGGATGACTGCTGAGATGTGCAAATCAGTCTTTTGTCTCTGTAACCACAGGAGGTTAAAGTTCAGTCTTTTGCATCTTTCCTATCTCCTTTCAAGTGTCGCTGCTTGAAGAAGGTGTGACATTCCATGTTCTCTCAGGCAGGTCTGTCAGTATAATCCATAAAGGAATTTTCCAGCAAGTGGTCACTTTACATTATCAGCCATCTTTTGCTCAGTGTCTTTGCTTGTATTTCCTTTAAACAAAACATAGGTCCTCCTTAAAAAGCTCAGCATGTCTGTAAGTAATTTGTGGCTGTAATCTGCTTTTCATGATAATATCAATAATTTAAGTGAAGGGAAGGAGATAAAAAAATCCATTTGCTGATGATAAAAACTAAGTGGGAAAGTAAGCAGTGAGGAGGATGTAAGGAGGCTGCAAAGATTGTGGACCAGTTAAGTGATTGGTCAAGAAAGTGGCATAAAATGTAATAGGTTGGTTAGGGTATAATGTGGGAAAGTGTGGACTTATCCACTTTGATAGGAAGAATGGAAAAGTAGAACTTTTTTTTTTAAAGAGTGCGAGTTTAGGAAATATTGGGATTCTGAGGGATTTGGGTATCCTTATAAAAGATAATCACAAACTTAACAAGCAAGTTAACATACAATTTGCTTTTTCGAATTGTGTGTTAACCTTTATTAGAAGGGTGATGTTGTTTGACGAATCGCAGGACATCCTCTTGCTCTTAGGATCTTTGACATCCGACCGCACAGGTAACCAGGACCCTACCCCCACAAAAAAACAGCACCTCCAATCTTGCAGCACTCTTTCAGTACTGCAGTGAAAGTTAGATTATTTGCTTACTTTCTTGGAGCTGTGTGACTTGAATCCATTAACTGCTGATTCAGAGATGAGAATGGTACCAGTTGAGCCAAGCTGACATATGCAGGGGAGTATGTTTATATTAAAAGTATGCATGACATTAATGGCTCATTTCTTTCAGCATGTCAGCTGTGATTCAGTTGGCAATACACTCACCTCTAAACCTTAAGTCTCTGGTTTTAAGCACTAGGGCTTGAGCACAAAATCAAGGTTGACACTCCATTGTAAAACTGAGGGAGCATTGGATGTTGGAGGTGCTGCCTTTCAGATGAGACGTCAAACCAAGGCCCCATCTTTCTGCTTGGGTAGATGTAAGAGACCCCATGGCACTTATTTCAGAGAAGAGGAGGGGGAGTTATCCCTGGTGTGCTGGCCAATATTTATCCCTCGATTAACATCACAAAAAATAGATTAGCTGGTCATTATCACATTGTTGTCTGTGGGAGTTCGCTGAACACAAGTTAGCTGCCACATTTCCTACTTTACAACACTAACTACACTTCAATAAATACTTCATTGGTTATAAAGTGCTTTGAGGCGTTTGGTGGCCATGAAATGTGCTATATTAATGCAAGTCTTTCTTCTATGCAAAAATGTGCATAAAAATAAATTGCTTATCCACAATTATCAGGTCCCTTATTAACTGGGGATGCAAAGGCTTCACGTGGAAATGGGACACGCACGCATCACACGTAACAAGTTGTCTGTGGCTTTCTATCTTTTACCCAGAGCTATTTGCTTAATCTGTAGAGGTGGAAACACATTATTCTGAATTTGTATCCAACTAGCCGCACTGTGTAGGTACTAAAACCAAAGAACATCAGTGCTCGGGTCAGACTACACCTTAATTGAGGTGACCAGTTTTAGTTATGGAAGAACAGAGGGAATATTCACACCCTGGAGATGGCCCAAGTGGGGAGCTGAGACCAATCCCTAGCAATAGAGCACTGGATTATGAAGAGCCAGTGGAGGATCTTGGCCTTTCCATCATGGAAAGGATACAACTAATAGGTGCACTCAGAGATTCCTAAGGTGGTAAATGGTACAGAAGACGTAAAACTGGGCCATTACTTCAAGGTAAACCATGAGGACAATGGGACAGAGATTCAAACTGGCAAAAGATAAATATAGGACTGATAAGGGAGTTCATTTAAGGGAAATGGAAGCAAAGTTTTATGCAGTCATTTAAGAAACTGGATGCTGTGATGGAGGAGTATAGGTTATGTTTGGATGGATATGGTAGGGTGGGTTGAATGGGCTTTGCCATTCTCATCTATCTTCTGATTGGAATTGATTTTGCTTTTGAACTGAGGCTAAAGTGCAACGTTTCCCTATGAGATTAACTACTTGTCATATCTCTTATAGGGATCATACCTGGAAATCAAAAAACAAATGGACAAGTTGGACCCTCTGGCTCACCCATTGCTGCAATGGTATCTCAGTATTATTGTGTGTTTGTGTAGTGCCTTTTCATATTGCACACATAGTGCCATTATATTGCTTAACATCTTTTCCACTCATACGATGCATGCCATCTATTTGTGTATTGAAAGGTATTTTTGAGGACAGGAAGATTGAACTACCAGCCATCTCACAATAATTGTAACATAAATGAAAGGGAACTGTGCCCAGTTGCAAAATGAATCCAGCAACATAGGAACAGGCCATTCAGCCAGTCAAGTCTGCTCTGCCATTCAATTACATTGTGGCTGATCATCTACCCCAGTGTCACTTTTCCGCTCTATCTCCATATCCCTTGATGTCATTAGTCTCCAGAAACCTATCGATCTCTGTTTTGAACATGCTCAGTGATTGAGCTTCCAGAGCACACTGCGGTAGAGAATTCCAGAGATTCACCACCCTCTGAGTGAAGAAATTCCTCCTCATCTCAGTCTTAAATGGCCTGCCTCTTATCCTGAGACTATGTCACCAGCCAGGGGAAGCATCTCATCTGCATCCACCCTGTCATGCCCTGTAAGAATTTTGTAAGTCTCAATGAGGTCACCCCTCATTCTTCGAAACACCGGGCAATACCAACCCAGTCTCCCCAATCTCTCCCCATAAAACAATCCAGGGATTAGTCTAGTGAACCTCCATTGCAAACCCTCTATGGAAAGTATATCTCTGCTTAGATAAGGGGACCAAAACTGTGCATAATACTCAGTGAGGTCTCACCAAGACTCTATATAACTGCAGAAAGACATCTTTACTCCTGTACTGAAATCCCCTTGTGATGAAGGCCAACATATCATTTGCCTTCCTGATTGCTTGCTGCACCTGGATGCTAACTTTTAGTGACTCATGAACAAGGGCACCCAGGTCCCTTTGGACACCTGCACTTCCCAATCTCTCACTATTTAAGAAATATTCTGCCTTGCTGTTTTTCTGTCAAAGTTAATAACAACACTTATTCACATTATATTTCATCTGTCATGTTCTGAGCCTGTCTAAATCCTCTTGAAGCCCCTTTGCATCCTCCTCATACCTTACATCCCACCTAGTTTGTCGTCATCAGCAAATTTGGAAAAATTATAATTGGTCCCCACAAACAAATCATTTATATAGATTGTGAGCAATCATTGACCTGGCACTGAACCTTGCGGTACCTCACCAGTAACAGTCTGCCATCCTGAAAATGATCCGTTTATTCCTACTCTCTGCTTTCTGTCTGTTAACCAATTCTCAATTGATAGTAGTATATTTCCCCAAATCCGATGCGTTCTAATTTTATTTACTAGCTTCCAACTGTGTTGGACCTTATAAAAAGACCATAAGATGTAGGAGCAGAAGTAGGCCATTTCGCCCATCAAGCCTGCTCCACCACTCAATGAGATCATGGCTGATCTGATGATCCTCAACTCCACTTTCCTGCCTTTTCCCCGTAACCCTTGATTCCCTTCCTGATTAAAAATGTGTCTATCTCAGCCTTGAATCTACTTAATGACCCAACCTCAACATCCCTCTGTGGTAAAGAATTCCACTGATTCACTACCCTTTGAGAGAAGAATTTCCTCCTCATCTCTGTCTTAAATGGGCGACCCCTTACTCTGAGATTGTGCCCTCTGGTCCGAGACTCTCCCACAAAGGGAAACAACCTCTCAGCATCTACCCTGTCAAGCCCCCTAAGAATCTTACATGTTTCAGTAAGGTCTCCTCTCACTCTTCTAAACTCCAATGAGTACTGACCCAACCTACTCAACCTCTCCTCATAAGAAAATCTCTCCATACCCCAGATCAACTTAGTGAATCTTCTCAAGACTGCCTCCAATGCCAGTATATCTTTCCTTAAGATAAGGGGACCAAAACTGTTCACAGTATTCTAGGTGTGGTCTAACTAGTGCCTTGTGTTGTCTTGGCAAGATTTCCCTATTTTTAAACTCCATTTCCTTTGAAATAAAGGCCAACATTTTATTTGCCTTCACTATTACCTGCTGAACTTGTATGCTAACTTTTTGTGATTCATGCATGAGGATCCCCAAATCCCTCTGTGCTGCAGCTTTCTGCAGTCTTTCTCCATTTAAATAACATTCAGCTCCTCTATTCTTTCTGCCAAAGAGCATAACCTCACATTTCCCCACATTATATTCCATCTGCCATGTTTTTGCCCACTCACTTAATCTGTCTATACCCCTCTGCAGACTCTTTGTGTCACCCTCACCACTTGCTTTCCCACCTATTTTTGTGTCATCCGCAAACTTGGTGATAGTACATTCACTTCCCTCATCCAAGTCATTATTATATATTGTAAATAACTGTGGCCCCAGCACTGATCCCTGTGGCACTCCACTAGGTTGCCATCCTGAAAATGCCCCCCTTATCCTAACTCTGTCTTCTATTAGTTAGCCAATTCTCTATCCATGCTGATATATTACCTCCAACACCATGGGCTCTTATGAAGTAGTCTCATGTGCAGTACCCTACCAAATGCCTTTTGGAAATCCAAACATAATACATCTATTGGTTCCCCTTTATCCTGCTTGTTACCTCCTCAAAGAATTCTAATAAATTTGTTAGGCATGATATCCCCTTCATAAAGCCATGCTGACTCTGCTTGATTAGATTATGTATTTTTAAATGCTCTGCTATTACATCCTTTATAATAGACTGTAACATTTTCCCAATGACAAATGTTAAACTGGCTTATAGTTACCTGTTTTTTGTCTCCCTCCCTTTTTAAATGAGGGTGTTACATTGGCAGTTTTCCAATCTTCTGGGACTTTTCCAGAATTTAAGGATTCTTGGACGATTACTACCAGTGCATCCATTATCTCTGTAGCTACTTCTTTTAATATCCTAGGATGCAACCCATCAGGTCCAGGGGACTTATCGGCCTTTATCCCCATTAGTTTCCCTAGTACTTTTTCTGTAATGATAGTTGTTGTATTTGTTTCCTCCCCTGCTTTTGCCCCTTGATTATTTAGTATTTTTGGAACACTATTAGTGTCTTCTACCATGAAGACCGATGCAACTCCTCTGCCATTTCCTAGTTCCCCATAATTATTTCCCCAGTCTCGTTCTCTAAGGGGCCTATATTCACTTTGGCCTCTCTCTTTTTATATATTTAAAGAAGCTCTTACTGTCCATTTATATATTACTTGCTAGTTTACCCTCAAAGTTTATTGTCTTCTCTTCGTTTTTTTTTGGTCATCTTATGTTGGTTTTAAAAATTTTCCCAATCCTCTGGTTTACCACTAATCTTTCCCACATTATATGTTTTTTCTTTCAATTTGATACAATCCTTAACTTCTTTGGTTAAGCGTGGTTGGTGTATCCCCTTCCCAGAATCCTTCTTCCTCACTGGGATATATCTTTGTTGTGACTCATGAACTACTTCTTAAATGTCTGTCATTGTTCATCAACCATATATTTTGCTAAACTCCTTTCCCAATCCACTCCAGCCAACTCTGCCCTCATTCCTTTGTAATCACCCCTCTTTAAGTTTAGCACAGTTGTTTCTGACCCAAGTTTCTCACTCTCAAACTGAATGCTAAATTCTGCCATGTTATGGTCACTGTTTCCTAGGGGATCTTTTACTCTGAGATAATTTATTAAACCTGCCTCATTACATATTAACAGATCCAAAATAGCCTGATCCCTGTTTGGATCCACAACATATTGTCCTAGGAAACTGTCCCGAATACACTCAATGAATTCTGGCTTGTGGCTACCTCTGCCAATTTGATTTTCCCAATCTACATGAAGATTAAAGTCACCCATGATTAATGTACTGTCTTTTTTACATGCCCTCTTTATCTTGTGATTTATTCTCTGTCCTACAGTATAGCCACTGTTAGGGGGCCTAAAGACTACTCCCACCAGTGTCATCTTCCCCTGGTTATTTCTTACCTCCACCCATATGGATTTTACATCTTCCAATTCAAGATCATTTCTTGTTATTTTACTTATTCTATCTTGTACTAACAAAGCTACCCCACCACCCTTTCCTTCCTGCCTGCCCTTTCGAAAAGTCACATACCCCTGAATATTTAGTTCCCAGCTTTGACCTCCTTGTAACCATATCTCCATAATGGCTATAGGATCATACCCATTAACCTCTATTTGTGCCGTTAATTTATTTATTTTGTTCCGACTGCTACATGCTTTTAAGTAAAGAGCCATTAATTTTGCTTTTTTTAATGATTCTTTCCCCCTTTGACCCTATTTGCTGCTTTTTATTAATGTTTGTACACTGTCCCTTCCCGTCATACCCTGGGTATCATTACCTAAATAGCTGCCCTGCAATGTTGCCATATCCTTTTGCTTTGTAAGTGTACATATCTCCTCTCCAGAACCTCCCCACCACCACACCCCTGTATTTACTTTAAAGCCCTCTCTACAGCTCCAGTTATTTGATTCACCAAGACACTGGTCCCTGCACAGTTCAAGTGACACCTGTCCCATCGGAACAGCTCCCTTCTAACCCAGTACTGGTGCCAGTGCCCCATGAACTAAAACCCATTCTTCCCACACCAATCTTTGAGCCACACATTTAACTCCTTGACTTTATTTACCAGTTTGCTCAGGCAGTAATCCCAAGATTATTACCGTGGTGGTTCTGCTTTTTAATTTAGCTCCGAACTGTTCAAATTCTTTCAGCAGAACCTCCTTTCTAGTCCTATCAATGTCGTTGGTACCAGTGTTGGTGATGACAACTGGATCCCTCCCCTCCCCCCTCCAAGTTTCTCTCCAGAGGAGGATGAGTGAACTGACCACAGCACTGGAGGAGGAAATAGGAATGTAGTAATGGTAGGGGACAGTATAATTAGGGAGAAAGATACCGTTTTCCCCCTGTGCCATGGCCAGTTCACTCATCCTTCTCGCAGTCTCCGCTCTCACCCACACAGCTTGCAAGAACCTCGTAATTGTTGGACAATTGCAGGGGCTGAGGCTCCTTGAACACTACCCCCTGGGTCCCCATACCCACCTCACCTGCACTCACACCCTTCTGTCCCTGATCACAGACCAAATTTGAATTACATAATCTGAGGGGTGTGACCACCTCTTGGAGCAGAGTGTCCAGGTAACTTTCCCCCTCCCTGATGTGGCGCAACACCTGCAACTCAGAGCCCAGCTTTTTAATTCGGATCCGAAGCTCCTCGAGCTGCAAACACTTGGTACAGATGTGTTCACTCTGGATCACCTTGGCGTCCAGCAGCTCCCACATGCTGCAGCAGCAACACATCAATCGTCTTGCCGTCGCTATTGTGTTTTATTTAATTTATTAATTAATTACTCTAGTATCCCTGCTCTTTACACTTTATTGTAATTAATTTATTTTTACACCAGTATCGATCTTAAACTTAACAAGCTATTTTTAAGAAAAAGAGAGAAAAAAAAGACTAGAGACCTAAACACAAACTAAAGGCATTACTTTTACTTTAAAGACTAGGAATACTCACCAATCCCACTCATCAATCAGCTGCTTTCCCTGCATTCGCATCACATTGTGGTTCGTGATGTCACTCTGCCGCTGGTCTCTCTGAGGTTAGGCCTCTCAATCCGCAGCTTTTATCCTCTCTGGCTCACCTCTCGCTCAAGATATACTATTTTGAGTGTTAGGAATAGAATAAACCTTAATCACTTACCAGGCACTCACCAATTAACCAGCTTCTTCTCCTGTAGCAGAGTGAGGATCAATTCTTGGAGGCTGAAAATGTTTAGGAAAAAGCAGCCAAACACGTCTTTCCCTTCCTCCCCCTACTCCCTGAAGTGCTCAACTCCAGCACTCTATTTCTAAATTGCACTTGAGTGCTAAGTTGCACTAAATTGGCTACTTATATATGCTTCTAACTCTTGTAGACTATGTAGTATTTCTTTAAATACTAGCCATTGCCTGTCTACCGCCAAATCTTTTAGTATATTTTCCCAATCAACCAGAGCCAACTTGCCCCTTCTAGCTTCCTAATTTATTTCCTTCAGATTTAAGACCCTGATTTCAAAATGAACTATATTGAATTCAAACTTAATGCAAAATTCAATCATATTATGGTCACTGTTTCCCAAAGGCTCCTTTACAGCAAGGTTATTAACTAGCCCTTTCTCATTACACAACACTAGATCCAAAATAGCCCAATCCCTAGTTGGCTCTTCAACAAACTCCAGAAACCCATCTCGTACACACTCCAGGAGTTCCTCCTCTATAGATTAGTGCTGATTTGGTTAACCCAGTCTATGTGTAAATTGAAGTTGCCAATTATTACTGTATTATCCACATTACATGCATCTGATTTCCTGATTTATACCATGTCCAACATTAGCAGTATGGCTTGGTGGCCAATAAACAACCCCCACCAATGTTTGGTCTCCCTTAGGTAGGAAGGGGGATGAGGCCCTGAAAACAATTTCAGGGAGCTAGGGAGGAGATTGAAAAGCAGGACCTCTAAAGCAGTAATCTCAGGATTACTTACAATCCCACATGCTAGTGAGCATTGAAATAGGAGTATTGAGCAATTGAACGTGTGGCTGGAGAACTGGTGTAGGAGGGAGTGCATCAGATTTCTGAGGCAATGGGACCGGTTCTGGGGCAGGTGAGGCCTGTGTAAGATGGACGGGCTGCATCTTAACCAGACTGGGACTTACATCCTCTCAGGGAGATTTGCTCATGCAGTTGGGGAGGGTTTAAACTAGATTGGCAGGGGGATGGGAAACAAAATGAGCTCAGACTAAAGGGAAGCAAAACTGGTAGAAGGAAGTAGAAAGGTAGAAAGCAAATATAGAAGACAGACGAAGCACAGACAAGCATCAAATATGATCAGAATAGAGAATAATGTTAAAAAAGCTGATTTAAAGGCACTCTATCTGAATGCACGTGGTATTCGCAAAAAGGTTGATGATTTGAGGGCACAAACTGAGGTCAATGGGTATGATTTAAAATGCCATTATGGAGACATGACTGGAGGATGACCAAGGTCGGGAACTGAATATCCAAGGATATTTGGCATTTAGGAAGGATGGGCAAAAAGGAAAAGGAGATGGGGTAGCACTCTTAATAAGGGACGAGATCAGTACTTTCATAAGAGAGGATCTTAGATCAAAGGATCAAGATGTAGAATTGGTTCGGGTGAAGCTAAGAAACAGCAAGGGGGAGCAAACATTGGTGGGGGTTCTTTATTGTCCATCAAGCTAGCTGACAAGTGGCAAGTAACATTCATGCCACGTAAGTGCCAGTCAATGACCATCTCCGACGAGAGAATCGAACCATCGCCCCTTTACATTCCATGGCATCACCATCACTGAATCCCCCAGTATCAATATCCTGTTACCATTGACCAGAAGCTGAACTGGACTAGCTATATAAATATCGTAGTCACAAAAGCAGTTCAGAGGCTAGAAATGCTGCAGCGAGTAACTCACCTCCTCACTCCCTACAGCCTGTCTACCATCTACAAGGCACAAGTCAGGAGTGCGATAGAATACTTCCCACTTGCCTGCATGAGTGCAGCTCCCACAACACTCAAGAAGCTCGACACCATCCAGGACTAAGCAGCCCGCTTGATTGGCACCACATCCACAAACATTCACTCCCTCCACCTCCAACACACAGAAGCAGCTGTGTGTGTACCACCTACAAGATGCACTGCAGGAACTCACCAAGCCTCCATAGACAGCACATTCCAAACCCACGACCACTACCATCTAGAAGGGCAAGGGCAGCAGACATATGGGAACACCACCACCTGGAAGTTCCCCTCCAAGACACTCACCATTCTGATTTGGAAATATATTGTTGTACTATCATTGTCGCTGAGCCAAAATCCTGGAACTCCCCCCACCCCCCTCCCAATAGAACTCTGGATGTAGCTACAGTACATAGACTGCAGTGGTTCAAGAAGGCAGCCCACCACCAGCTTCTCAAGGGCAATTAGGGATGCAATAAATGCTGGCCTACCCAGCGATGTCCATATCCATGAATGAATAGTAAAAACCATTACGGGTTCACTTCTTTCCCCTGAATCCCCACTACTCACTCTGTCTCCATCTCACTCAGGCATAGTCTCCTGACCATGCATCCCTTACTAACCGTGCAGTTTTAAAAGCCTGACTCTTATATAGACCCCCTGATTAGTTGGAGTTCAGCATCTTGGTGAGACTTAATGAAAGATTCATCAAAACATGTTGGCAGGCTGCTTTTAACTAACTGTTTGAAAGCTTAGAATCTATGGAAGACTGACAAGGGTCAACAAGAATATAGATATTGAGCCACCAACAAATTGAATTTATAGAGTGCTTTAACTCAACAAAACGTCTCAAGGTGCCCTATAAGAGCGCTATAAGGCAACGCCAGATAAGGAGATATTAGAGTAGGTGGCCAATAACTTGGTAAGATAGTTAGGTTTTGAGAAGTGTTTTAAAGAAGGGGAGAAAGGTAGAGAGGGAAGAGGTTTATGGAGGGAACTCCAGAGCTTAGGGCCATGGCAGCTGAAGGTGCAATCACCAATGGCGGCGCGATTAAAATCAGAAATGCCCAAGCAGCCAAAATTGGAGGAGCACAGACACCTCTAGAGGGTTGTGCAACTGGAAGAGAATACACTGGCAGGGAGGGATGAGGGATTTGAAAATGAGGATGAGAGTTTTAAAATTGAGGCATTGCTTAATGGGGAGCCAATGTGGGTGAGCAGGACTTGGCGCGAGATAGGACATGGGCAGAGGGTTTGGATGACCTTAAGTTTGAGGAAGGTAGAGTATAGGAGGCCGGCCAGGAGAGCATTGAAATCGTCAGGTTTAGAGGAATGAAGGATGAGGGATTCAGCAGCTGAAGAACTGAGGCAGGGATGAAGTCAGGTGACTTACGAAGATGGAGGTGGTACGCCTTAGTGATGGAGCAAATAGGTGATCGGAACCAGGTGGTCAGTTTACAGCTCGACATTGGGCTGGATTTGGGGCTCCTCGGCCAGCAGTTTTGAAGGTGAAGAACATGTAAAATCCAATGGCTGGTCTTCTGTCCCCTACCTGCCCGCCCATCGTCCCCCTCCCCCCAGCCCTGTCTGAAATTTTACAGGAGCAGGGGGGACATCAGGCAGCCAGTTAATAACCACTTATGGGCCTCATCTTGCCACTGGTGGTATTTTACTGCCCACACCTAACAGTTTTAGCTGCGCAGGCTTGTGTTGGGCAAGTGGGGAGCCTCCTTTGCCGATCTCCTGAGTCCATTAGAGGCAGCCCCACTTCAAGGCCATCTTCACTCTTTAACCCTTCCACTCCCCACCTCCCACCAATGGCCTCTTGAACCCTGCCTCCCAACCTCCCTCATCCGCCTTGTCCCCCCACCTCACTGAGACCCCCCCCCAACCCCAGGCTTACCTGGGCTCCTTGGCGTGGTGGGACTGCCTATGGTCCCAGCACTGGCCACTGCCCCCAGCTGGCACTGACCTGAATGGCTGGCAGCTCTTGAGGCAGGTCTTCCTCCTGAGAAAGGGGTACAAGCCTCACCTTAAAGCGATTTAATGCTGCTCCTAGCGAGCTGCTGGGATTGCCGGTGTTCATTACCCACCCACCCCGCCCTCCCCGACTTATTAGCCGGGGGGTCAGGGACTACAGAGCTCTGTCAAATCCAGCCCAAGGAGTAAGAAATCTGCTGCAACTGTTTTGTATCTACCTGAAATAGATAAAAGAAGCTTTGTTTATTATTGTCTAATCAAACCAGGCTTACTGTGTCATCTCAGAAATCATAGAACCCTACAGCACAGGAGGAGGCCATTCTGCCCACCAGGCCTCTGCTAGCTTCTTGAAAGAGCTCTCCAATTAGTTTCACTCCCCTGCTTTTTCCTGCCACGAGATCTCTTATAAATTTGGCTTCAAATACTTTCAGTGAAAATATGCGCACCAATCCGTTTTCTCATTCCAGCAAATATTTTCTACCCCTGCAGCACTGGCAGATATCCTGCCTACACTTGGGACATTGAAGACCCAGTGCCACATTTTATTTCAGATATAAAATGGACATGGATCCAAAGTCAGGCATTTCAGCTGCATTCTGCCCACCACCCTGAAATTTAAAATGTCATTTGCCGACTATTAATTTAACTCGGAGATTTTTGACTCAGCTACAATGCTGCACCTTGGATTCATACAATGGGTAACTGAAGTGTGGCCCGGAGGGGACAGATGAGGTTAGCAGTTGATGTCACAGCCACGTGCCAGACCCTGGACTTAAAATGCTAGGAAATAACTGTGGCCAGAATTTTACCTTTGGTGTGTGAGCACACGCCCGACACGCCCGAACATAACATGATGCGCGATGATGTCAGGCGTGTGTCCCGACATCAGCGCACACTCGCGTGATGTTTTGTTCGGCGAGCGGCGCTGGAGTCAGCTGCGTGCCCGCCGATAATTGGGAGGCCAGTTAAGGCCATTAACTAGGTAATTAACTTGAAGTTTAAGCTGCCCGCCCAACCTACAGTTGGCGGGCAGGCGAAAAGGCCAAGCGGCCTTTACATTTTTTAGGAAACCTCATCCACAGGCGGGATGAGGTTTCCTAAAGCTAATACACATTAAATGAAAACTTTATTTTGCAATTAAAAACATGTTCCATCTCATGTGACACAGTCACACAAGGGCACATGTTTCATTAAATTTTTGTTGTATTTTTTAAACAAGTGCTTCAGCCTCCCTGAGGCAGCTCTGTGCTCTTTTGCGCGCATGTGTGAACTGCGCGCTGGACCCGGCTCCCCCTCCCTCCCCCCGCCGCCCGCACAGGCTGCCCTCAGCGCTGCCGCTCGCGAGATCCATGCAGGGTGGGCCTTAACTGCGCCCGCGTGAAATCGCGGAGCCGAGCCGATCGCGGGCGGCAGCCAGATATCCGACAGCCCCCACCTGCTCCCGCCAAACCCACCTGAAAGATTTTGGCCTATATTTGTACTTATATGGTGATATGTCGCAATGAAACATCTCTAAAGCGCTTTGCATGGTGGGATTTCTTTTGAAAATCAGTGACTGTTGTCACCACCATAAAGAATGGCCAGTGTCCCCAAAACCTTGGGGTTCATTCTCCATTCATCTACAAGAACAACCTACGTTTATATAGCGCCTTTAATGTAATGAAAAGTCCCAAGGCACTTCACAGGAGTATTATAAATCTAAGTATGACACCGAGCCACATAAGGAGATATTAGATCCAATGACCAAAACCTTGGTCAAATAGGCAGGTTTTAAGAAGCATCTTGAAGGAGCAAAGTGAGGCAGAGATGTGTGGCAAGGGTATTCCAGAGCTTGGAGCCTAGACAACTGAAGGTGCGGCCACCAATGGTGGGGAAATTATGATTGGGAATGCACAAGAGGCCAGAATTAGAGGAGTGCAGGTATCTTGCAAGGTTGTGGGGTTGGAGGAGATTACAGAGATAGGGAGTGGCAAGTCCATGGAGGGATATGAAAACAAGCTTGAGAAGTTTAAAATCAAGGCGTTACTTGACCGGGAGCCAATGTAGGTCAGTGAGCACAGGGGTGATAGGCGACCGAGACGACTAAAAGAGCAAACTGGGCCAATGTGGACATGCAACTTTCCAACCAACGCTTTTTGCAAGTGCCAATCTCCCTGAGTACACTAGATAGGAAATTCAGCCTTCAGATTCCATTGCAGTGAATAAAACTATCAGTAAGCATGCAGTACGTGACATCCCATGACAGATGGTGTGCTTCTCACAGCCTACCATAAAGAGTTGGAATTTGGTCTCAGTTGCTGGAAATTTCCTTGGAGCTTCTCCCACTTGGCTCCTGTAATTTTGGCAGCTTATGCGCATGAACAAAGTTGCTGCTGAACTTTCACTGGTGGAGCGGGACAAGCCCCAAGTGTCACACTTGCCGCTTGGCTGATTTCCAGTGCTGACGCATCCCACCACCATTTTGACTGCTTTATTTGTCCGTCAATAGAACTACATTAGAAAAAAGCTGTGTCCGGTTGAGAAACCAATTTGCCAACAGTGGCTGCATTTCAGAAGCATGTCAATGACTGTTAAAGCACCTTGGGACATCCTGCGATTGTGAAAGGCTCTATATAAATGCAGTTTCATTTTAAAAAGGACTGGAGTCCATTGCAGCGAAACAAACTATCAGTAAGCATGTAGAAACCTACTCTTGCCAATGTTAGCATGGCTTTCAGCATAACGTTTCCAATCACAAATCGTTAATCTTAGCCCTTTATCAGGTCGTGGGAGAGATGGGGAGAAATTTGGTTTTGGGAAAAACATGGAAAGTTAGCAACACAATATTTTATGTTTATTTTCTAGGATTATTTCGAGCAACAGGTCACACATTGTGAAACTACCACTGAGCAGAGTAAGTGGTTTCATTCCATTGAATAATGTTGGTCAAATTTGTCATGTGTGTTATAATGATATAAAGGCCAATCCATTATATGGGACTGTGCAAACACACTGTGGGCTCACTTATTACTTCTAGAGACATGTGAACGGATATACATGGATAGAAAGCTTGAAGGCATCAGAGCTGTGCATCTGTGTTCTGTCTCCAGGTCGACGTGAAACTGAGGCTGGATCACGTGACACACTTCCTTTAAAGTGATGACATGCTGTTAAGCTTTTAAAGGCACATTACAATAAAGTTTGACTAAATTTATCATATCGCCCCACATATGGCATCATTTAAAAGGGGAGTAGCATTTTGGACTAAAACAAAATGCTGGAAATCTGGAATAAAGCAGAAGTGTTGGAAATACTCAGCAGGTCAGGCAGCATTTGTGGAGAGAGAAACCGTACACACTTCTGGATGTTAATATTTCATCAGAACAGTTAATCTGCTCACCTGACTGCATGACCATTGGATAAAGTATGTGCATTTGAACAGGTTGAGTGGGATCCCCTTCATTTAAACAGCCTGCTATCTAACTAATGTTGAAGGTGGCATTGCCCTGGCGAGAAGTGACTGGCGAAGGTTTGCAATGGGTGCTCTCCTGATCAACTACAAAGTGTCGCTGGCCTATGACGATCAGACTGTGATATTCTTTAATTGAATATCCTCGAGATATCTGGGTCTAGGGTTTCCTCAAGATAGCACTTCTGTTCACCAGTGTCACCCCAGCAAATCCTGGAGTGGAGGGTGGGTTGTGGCTTAAATCTCCTGGGTTTCTGCGTGCAGTCAACTGCTTTGTGATCCACTGTATCGGGTAAGGTGTCCCACTTGGTAAGTCCATCCATCAGCTCCTTAACGAAAAGAAAGTTGGAGTCTTTGGAAATGCAATGGGATTCCAGTGCTCAACATTGTGAAGGAACGCACAGCTGGGACCTATTCAGCGTCTCTTGTCACTCCTGATGGGGGAGAACACCAGATGTGGCTGCAGGTGTGAGGGGGCCAATTGGCCACTCCCCCTTAGGCCCACTTCCCAAAAAAAAGGGCGAAATCCAGGGAACATCTGCTTATGGAGAATCGCTAGGTGACTGGCAGCTTTGGGATTGTAGTAAGAACCAATATTGGAGGAAATAATTACCTCTAAACAAAGTGAATGCACCATGATTGCCTGAAGTTATTCAGATGACAACTTTTGGCTTCTCTCCCAAAATGAGCAGATTTACAAGGAGGCAATACCCCAGTAAAATAAAAGGCAGTTTGAAGCAGCCTTCAGGTTGGCATTCATTCCCATTGTGAACTTGGCAGCCTTATCTAATGAAGCTCAAGTTAAACTATGTGGTTAAGGCACATCATCACTGTAGCTCCTGGGACCTTAATATTGTTGCCACATCAGGTGTCATGCACAACATAGAATAAATTGAGCAGATATTGCTGCCAATGTTAAATGCCACTTGCAGCACCAAGTCATTAAAAATTGATTCTATTTTGCGACAAGGCATGTGTGAGCAGCCAGAAGGAATGTTGACAATCCCCAAATGATAGTTTGTGCCGGAAGAAATTCCAAAAGCTTGCATTTTGTGAACCACAAGCTGGTGCTATTTCCTTATTTATCTAAGATCGATGGCATTGTGCCATCCTTATGCCACCTTCCCACTGGACCATGGTGCAATGGCGTGGAAAGATTTCAAGATTGAGCTTTGTGTTTGACATCCTATTGTGAAGCTCCTTGGCCACATCTCCACTCTCTCGTTCCCTGTGTCACAATGCAGAAGCCTGTATCTGTGCCAATGGTGGAATTAAATATCACAACATTTTGAAATATTTGTAGTGCCAGGGGGCATGTGGTGGGGGAAAATTAGCCCGTAATGAAACTTCAAACTGGATTGAAAAATATCATTTTAACTTTGCGGCCAATTATTTCAACCAGTTTGGTGTCTGATGTTAAATTTTTGGAGCATCAACTCCAGAAAATATGGAGTGAAGAAAAACCTGATAACTTCCCCAGTGAAGACTTCAGTGTCAAAAAGCTGAATATCTCCAAATTACCACACTGATTACAAGGGGATTTGGTTTGTGACTGAGACATTGAAACATACTTTACTTTGCATCTTAAAAACTCTACACTTGCCTGGTTAGTTGAGATATTGTCTATTGTAGTAAGGAGCAACACAGACCAGGAAGTCCCAGGTTGAATTCTCAGTCTGTGGTGAGCTAGCAGAGCCCAGCAGAGCAGCAGTTGTGTTGCACTGCTCCTAGGCTGGGGAGAAAAAAAATCAGCAAGGATTCCTGCTTTCAGCTTCAGTCCAGTTATCACCGCCAGAAATTGCCTATATGTGGATGTTATCTAGCTCGTCTTGGGATGTTTCCACTAAGATGGTCTATGAGGTGGCGGAGAGCCATACTCCAGGACAGAGACAGCACCTTCAGGAGACTGGAAGTGGAAGAGCTCGATGTGTAAAGATTCCTCATCAGTCAAGGTCGGTGAGTGAGGGGGAAAGAGAGCTCAGCAATACTGTGACTGCGTGAACCTGCCATGTCTTTTTCTTCACAGCAGTTGAAATTCATGCACACGTCGCATCAGTTCCTCCTACTGAGCAGCCCCCCAGCCAAGGAAGCTCGTTTCCGCACAGCTAAGAAGCTCTACGGCAGCACCTTCGCTTTCCAGTGAGTTTCAGAACTTTTGCCTTGTTGACTTAGTAAACGAGAACAAACAAAACCATTAACAAAGAGCCCATTCCAAAAATAGCTCGTTTGATTGTTATTTTTTCACATACCCCTGGGTGCAGCCCTTTTTAAATGATACAAGTTGTACGATGTAGAGAGCACCTGCCTCAAAGGATGATGGAGGCCGACTCAATAATAGCTTTCAGAAGGGGAATTGGATAAATAATTGAAAAGGAAAATAAAAGACAGGGCTGTGGGGAAAGAGCCGGGGAGTGGAACTAATTGGATAGCGCTTTCAAAGAGTTGGCATAGACATGGTGGCCTAGATCTTCCATTCCCCTGAAAGTGAGGGCCTTTGTACTTATGAAGTAACCAGAAGATGCACTGGGGGACAGCCCCCACCCCCCAAAAATTCCCCACCTAAGGACTGCACGGGAATTACCTGGGAAGCTTAAACTTCTGTTGAGAAATGACCATGTCCCCGAGCCCTCTGAAACTCCAACTTAAATTGGAGGCTTTGGATGGTTCCAACTTAGTCAGCAGAGTAGTTACAGTAGTTAGCCAGTAGTTACACTAGTTAGCCAGGACATGTTAGAAGGGTTAAAGACCACTTGGGTAACTATGATACTGACTCCCAGCCCCCAACCCCACTGCGATTGACACCCCCGCCCTCCCCCTAACCCTCCTTAATGTGGTGGGAAGGTGGTATGGCTTCACTTCCCCAGATTGCTCAGAAGGGACTCCCAGAGCTGCCGTGCTGCCCGTTTCTCTGCAGGCCGGGGTCGGAAGTCCGGGCGAGGGATGTGCAGCTCCGGCCCAGGGTAAGTGAAAAGGGACGGAGTGCCTAATGGTGATTGCCACTCATTGGAAGACTCAGCTGATGAGCGGAGTGGCCTGCTCTAGTGCAATGTGACTTAATGACAGTGTGCTATACGCAGGGAAAATCATGCAGACAGGCACAAACTGAACCATTAACTTTGTAGCATTTCTAATGAGAAAATGACATTGAAATAATTGCATCTGCTTCGAGTATCCATTAGCAGCACTACTTGCAGTAAACAGAGAGGTTGCTGTTAGTTCAATGAAACCAGACCAGAGATGCTATTGTGAGGTTTACAAATTGCAGTATCAGTCTTCACAAGATCAGGGAAAGTGGCTGCCGACCTCTGATACCAATTAAAAGACACAGAGAATGAATCCATGATGATAAATGTGCAACATGTTGTACAATGAGTTGCGGTACCTCAGCAAAGCCCTGCAATTATAAAGCACCGAATCACAATCTCAGCATATCCAACTTGTTTTATGTCATACCCAGTGAATTACTTTTGAAGCGCAGCCACTTTTGTTATGTGAGTAAAGACAAGTTTGTGCACTGATCCCACCATCAATGAGATGAATGACCATCTAATTAACCGGGAGAGTGGTCCAAGTGTGGAACTCACTACCGCATGGAGTAGTTAAGGTAAACAACAGAGATGTATTTAAGGAGAAGCTAGATAAACATGTGAGGGAGAAAGGAGTAGAATGATATGTTGATTGGGTTAGACGATTAAGGTGAGTGGAGGCTCATGTGGAGCAAAACAGCAGCATTGGGCCAAATGGCGTATTTCTTTGCTGTACCTTGGCCAGGACATCTGCTGAATTTCCTCTTCTTCACATAGTGTGCTGGGGTCATTTACATCCACGGGGACAGGGATTTATCATGCCAGCCAAATTATAGCAACTCTGACAATTCAGCACCCCTTCAGTGCTGAACTGAAACTAGATTATATGCACAAGTCCTGGAGTGGGGTTAGAACCTATAACCTGCTGACTCCGAGGCAAGACTGTAACCAACGGACCTTAAAAAGCCTTTTGACATCTGCCTCTCCGTGTTACTACCCCAGAACATGTGATGTGTCTGTTTTCTTAAAGGTGGAGAAACGCTACAAGCAATGCTATTATTTTCTAGCGGTGTTGAGGATTGAAGCGTTTTGCTACCTAATAAACTTGTGCTAAAGGTTGACTCTCTTTTATTCTTTAACAGTGGCTCACACATTGAGAACTGGCATTCTATTCTGAGAAATGGCCTAGTTAATGCATCTTATACAAAATTGCAAGTAAGTATTCCCTAATGAATGGGATAAAAGAATATCAGTTGCGTCCCTATTGTCTCAAGGATATACAGAGCATTCTGGCAGTTAGAACATAGCGGTCAGTTTTGACCACCCTGCTCTCAGAAGAATATAACAAGCCTGGAGAGATTGCAGAAGAGATTTACTAAGGTAATACCAGGGATGGAGGGCTTTAGTCATAAAGGAGAAATTGGGGTACCTTTCATTGGAAAAATGGTTACGAGTGGATCTGATCAGTATGTTCAAAATTACTAAGGGTACTGACTTGGTAGTTTATTTCCACTAGTTAATAAGTTAACAAGAGGAGAGATACATTTTAAGGTCGCCAAAAGAATGAATGGAGAGGTCAGGAGAACTTTATTTTTAATATAGAGAGCAGTCAGGGTATGGGATGTCCATCCAGAAACAGCTGAAGCCAGATCCACTGTCACTTTTATAAAGGAAATTGATAAGCATTTGAAAAACAAGAAAATGAAATGGTATGGAGAAAGGGCAAATGACTAGGGCCAAGTAGATCGTTCTTTCAGTGAGCCAGCACAGATGCGATGGACTGAATGGCCACCTCTACCCTGTAAACTTCTATGATTTAAACATGATCATATTAACATGACAGATTGGCACAATGGCTAATCCTAGGGTGTAGTTACATATGAACATACGAAACAGGAGCAGAAGAAGGCCATTCAGCCCCTCGAACCTGCTCCGCCATTCAACAAGATCATGGCTGATCTGTTTGTGTTTCAAATTCCATGTTCCCATCTATCCCCAATGACCCTTGATTCCATTGCCTAACAAAAATCTGTCTACCTCTGCCTTAAAAATATTCAATGATCCAGCCTCCACTGCTTTCGGAGGTAGAGAGCTTACAAAGTCACACAGCCCCTGAGAGAAAACATTTCTCCTCATCTCTGTCCTAAAAGGGCAATCCCTAATTCTAAAACAGTGGCCCCTAGTTCTGGACTCACTCACAAGAGGAAACATCCTTTCCACGTCCACCTTGTGACTGCCTTTAAATAGTAAACTGGCCTGATGCCAAGTGCTGAAGTTCCCTATTGATCTTTGTCTAGCTCTGCTTGATCAATTAGGGGTTCCACATGGGTATTAGCACCATTCTTAGATGTTAAGTATCTTGTAGAGAGAATTGGATTTTCCACACTCTCAGTGCATTTAAATAATTCCCAAGAGGTTCGCACCCACTGAGTGTTTTCTATGCCAGATTTGTTACTACTTTAATTATGTTCCATATGGTGTTTAATCCAAGCTGTGTGCTCTGTTCTGCTCCATGTTGCAGTTCTAAACATCCCTTTGAATAAAGTTTGAAAGTGCAACCTAATATAACCGGCCAATTGTCAAGACGATGTTTACTTGGAGGCCAGATTCCCTTTCTGCTTAATAAGTTAGCTTTTGAATAATCATTACTTTCCTTTTTGATTCTTTCCCCAACTTGCTACCTTTTAGAGGAGCCTCCAGCTCCAGAGCCTCCCTGTTTTTTTTTGCCCCAACCACATGCTGGTGGGGAGACAGGCGAAAGAGTCTGAACTATGGATATGACAACACTCGTTGTCAACTTGCCTTGAAGTCAGTTGACAGGAAGTGCACCTGTATCAGGGTGAGATGGCTGTATCTCTTGCTTGATTACCCTCCCCTTGTTCCAAACCCCCTTCCCCCACACCCCACACACACACACCCCCACCCCCAACCCTGCTCTAGAGAAATTGATACTAGGGATTGGAAATAGTGCAGGAGTTGGGAGAAGTCTTGGCAGATGTAACCAAATCAATGGTCAAAGAATGAGATCTTAAGCAGTCTTGTGAAGGTGGGAAGGACTGTAGTGAGCGAGAAGGATATAGGAACAGAACTGCACACACACTGTGATGGCTAAAGGCTGTATCCATAATGGCATGCCAGAGGGCAGACTTATAACATCTGAGTTTGAGCTTGAAGCCCTTTTACCAGCTGGTGGTGAGATTAAATATGTTCACTGTGGTTTCCAAATAATAATGAAGAGATCATTAAAGCAAAGGAGAAGTCATGAGCAGGGAACAGTGGAATTTACCCTTTTATAAATAATAGGGAATAATTAGTTTGAACAATTGTCCCCCCACCTCCTGAGAAATTTTGTTTTGGTCACAGCTCCTTATGCTTTACAGCGTACAAAGCATGACGTTCATACTCCATGCAGCTTGCTGTCCATGCAAATATTGTGATATACTTAAGCCTTTGATTACAGTCCAAGTATTTGCTCATCTATAGTCATAACGATCACACTGCTGTCTCTTACAAGCTGCACGGTGCAGCCTATGGCAAAGGAATCTATCTCAGCCCAATCTCCAGCATTTCTTTTGGATACTCAGGTAAGTGAGTTTTCTCAATTCAGCTGCCCCGAAGCGAGTTTAGTCTTGTCATCAGCTCTTAAATATAACTCCTCCTCTTTTTCAAATGGTCCGCCATTTCGATTCACTCCGCTGTGGAAACAAATGCAGGACTTATCACAGCAGTCCCTCGCTGTACTATTCTGGATTAGCTACTGAGCTTCTGAGTAGTAAATTCCATTTCGGGTCAGCACAAACAGCCACTCATCTGTTATGTGGTTTATCATTGCCAAAGAAAAGCCTGCAAGCAGTACAAAAACACTGAGAAATTTAAGAAGTGAAATTACTCTTTGCAACAAAAGACATCAGCTTTTAAAGAAAATTCACTGGATGCTGTTTTAATCTATTCATTAACGAATGAAAGCAGGACTTAAGGTTATGATAAAACTGAGCATAAAGGAGTGTCATAGAAATGTGCCAGTGTGTCCGTTGCAAATATGGCTGAGAGCAATTTTAACTCCCTTCATTTCCATCTAATTCTGTTAATATTAACTGTTTGGTAGTACAGAACTTGAGTATTGTTGAGAAAAGACACACACTGTCGAAGCTTTTCATCTTACACTCATCAGGACAATTTGCAAGAGTGCCAAATTGTAAAGGGAACAGCAATTTAAGCTTCTCATGCAGGAAGGAATACACACTTTACAATTGGCATCGCTGGGATTGCTACAAAACTTGCCTGAAATGTGATGGGTGAACTTTTAACAAATATGGTGGAGCTTAGTATTTATTGTCTGATACAATTGTCTTTGCCATTACCCAGCTCGGTCTGGGGGGTATCTTATTTCTTTCATCAGTCTTGGAGCAATTTTTAATTTAACCCAAAAGCTTTGCTTGGCTAAACTGTTAGTAGATACAAACTGACCTGATGAGTAATGTTTTCTGAGTGACTGAGATCATGCAACTGCACAAGCTAATAAAATATATAGTTTATTTAAGTTACTATATTAGCACACAACAGCTTAATATCTTCACGTGACATTCCGCTACCTGTTATTTTAATGGAAGCATTAACCTATTCGATATAAATGGACTTGCAACTCTTAAAATAATGAGGAGTGGATTATCAGTGTTTGCACACGAGTGTCACACCCAATTCTAGACTTAAAGTGTTTTTCACACAGCAACACCACTTTCATCATAATTTTTACAGTCCTTAAGCATCTATTTTTTTTTGCTAATGTAGAAGTAATGGAAGACTCAACCTATAACTTTTTTCCTCTGATTATTATCTCCTCTAATTTTCCACCAAGGCCACTGCTATTCAGGAGTGGCAAGCGTGGCTGACCTTTCACCCCTTTCCCAGGCCCACCATGCTGAGATTGTCTGTAGTGTTACCAGTGTCACTGTGGTCAAGGCCAACCATTTCAGCACAGACTGGGAACTGAATCTAGATCTTTGCTGACCCAAATTCCACTCAGTGAGCCATTGTTTTACTAAGCGTTGCTGGTGTTTCCTTTACCTGTTTGCTGAGATTGTTTTAAAGAAAATGAAATAGCACTGTGATCATTCTTTCTTTTGTGAAGTGGGGCAGTAAACAAGAGTTTCCTTTGTAGGAATGGGCAAAGGACAGCATCGCATGCCATCAAAGGATGAACTGGTCCTCCGCTACAACCGGATGAACACGATTCCCCAGGTATTAGTACCTCATTTCCTCCTTGGTCTCTGCAAGAATAGACCCTGACTGCAAAGCTGCATTGCTATTGACTAATGTACATGATTCCAAATTCTTGTTAACTCGGATGATTGAGTGGAAATCTGGGTCTGGGATCTAAACAGCACAATTTAACCTGGTCTCTCTAGTACAGCCATTCAAAGCTGGAAACCGACTCCCTCTTACAACATTTTAGCTTCCTCATTCTATTTCTGCTGACTTAATTATGCGGACATCTCAGGTAATACAATTCAAAGTGAGCATCAGCCTGGCGTATATTACAATTTTGTTCTTATGGACTTATGCACTGGGGAGTCAAGGGTCTAGGGCACAGATGTAATGTTTAGCTGTCCATTTGCTTTGTACCTTTAAGGCCACTGCTCAAGTCTGGTCTCATTCAGTCCTAGGGTCAGTTACAGGATGAAAGTTTCTCCAGAGTGACCTCTCTCGAGCATCTCACCCTGTTATAACTGACATGATGATTCTGCTCTGCAGCTGTTGCAGGGAGCATGCTAAGAGTTTCCTGAGTTCGTCCTGCTGTTTCTAATGTTTGGCTGAGGTATGTTGCGGGAGTTTCGCTAATCCTGATGACACCACAATGAGGCTTGTATCAAAGCTCACTTTTTCCACCTTCAATCAAAGTCTTTTATGGCAAGTTTTTTTCTATCCATACGTCCAGTTTTCATTTCATAAGGCATTGCATCTTTTGGAAAATGAGAAAGCAATGGTATGCAGGTTGCTTTAATGGTTTCCCAAACAAGCACTGGGGAAATAATGTTTCCCAACTTCAGTTAACACAGGGCGATGAGCTGCACTTAGTAGGAGGACATAAACTCTGGGTCACCAAGAACCATGGGGTTTAAGAGGTAGTGGCAGGAATGTGTGGTAAGTTGGAAGGAGTGAGTTCAGGAGTAGCTGCTCTTTCTGGTAATTATGATATGGTAACAATTATGGTAGTAATGGTCCTAATTTGGGAGTTCTCCACTCGCCTTAATGGCGATTGCTTCAATGAAAGATAATCATTTCTGGAGAACCTTTTATGCAGATTTGAACAGAGAGACACGGCAGAATTTTCTGCCTGTCAGGCAGGCGGAGCAGGAACAGCCGGGTTTCCAACTCCCAAGGATAGCAGGAGTGTGCGGGTGGAGGTGGGCATGCACAGACCCCCGGGTCCAATGGCAACCCGGCAGTCTGCTTAAAGGAAGGTCTGGCAGCCTCCTGTAGGCTGCTCACAATGGCCAGTTCGAGGGCGAACCACAAGGGGTCGGCTGAGCAGGGCAGGCTGGAGGGAAGGGCAGAGGAACAGGGCCAGGCTGCAGGGTCTTCCCCAGGAGCAGGGCCAGGCTGCAGGGTCAGTTCCAGGAGCAGGGCCAGGCTGCAGGGCCTTCCCCAGGAGCAGGGCAGGCTGCAGGGCCTTCCCCAGGAGCAGGGCCAGGCTGCAGGGTCTGCCCCAGGAGCAGGGCCAGGCTGCAGGGTCTGCCCCAGGAGCAGGGCCAGGCTGCAGGGTCTGCCCCAGGAGCAGGGCCAGGCTGCAGGGTCTGCCCCAGGAGCAGGGCCAGGCTGCAGGGTCTGCCCCAGGAGCAGGGCCAGGCTGCAGGGTCTGCCCCAGGAGCAGGGCCAGGCTGCAGGGTCTGCCCCAGGAGCAGGGCCAGGCTGCAGGGTCTGCCCCAGGAGCAGGGCCAGGCTGCAGGGTCTGCCCCAGGAGCAGGGCCAGGCTGCAGGGTCTGCCCCAGGAGCAGGGCCAGGCTGCAGGGTCTGCCCCAGGAGCAGGGCCAGGCTGCAGGGTCTGCCCCAGGAGCAGGGCCAGGCTGCAGGGTCTGCCCCAGGAGCAGGGCCAGGCTGCAGGGTCTGCCCCAGGAGCAGGGCCAGGCTGCAGGGTCTGCCCCAGGAGCAGGGCCAGGCTGCAGGGTCTGCCCCAGGAGCAGGGCCAGGCTGCAGGGTCTGCCCCAGGAGCAGGGCCAGGCTGCAGGGTCTGCCCCAGGAGCAGGGCCAGGCTGCAGGGTCTGCCCCAGGAGCAGGGCCAGGCTGCAGGGTGTGCCCCAGGAGCAGGGCCAGGCTGCAGGGTGTGCCCCAGGAGCAGGGCCAGGCTGCAGGGTGTGCCCCAGGAGCAGGGCCAGGCTGCAGGGTCTGCCCCAGGAGCAGGGCCAGGCTGCAGGGTGTGCCCCAGGAGCAGGGCCAGGCTGCAGGGTGTGCCCCAGGAGCAGGGCCAGGCTGCAGGGTCTGCCCCAGGAGCAGGGCCAGGCTGCAGGGTGTGCCCCAGGAGCAGGGCCAGGCTGCAGGGTGTGCCCCAGGAGCAGGGCCAGGCTGCAGGGTCTGCCCCAGGAGCAGGGCCAGGCTGCAGGGTGTGCCCCAGGAGCAGGGCCAGGCTGCAGGGTCTGCCCCAGGAGCAGGGCCAGGCTGCAGGGTGTGCCCCAGGAGCAGGGCCAGGCTGCAGGGTCTGCCCCAGGAGCAGGGCCAGGCTGCAGGGTGTGCCCCAGGAGCAGGGCCAGGCTGCAGGGTCTGCCCCAGGAGCAGGGCCAGGCTGCAGGGTGTGCCCCAGGAGCAGGGCCAGGCTGCAGGGTCTGCCCCAGGAGCAGGGCCAGGCTGCAGGGTGTGCCCCAGGAGCAGGGCCAGGCTGCAGGGTCTGCCCCAGGAGCAGGGCCAGGCTGCAGGGTCTGCCCCAGGAGCAGGGCCAGGCTGCAGGGTCTGCCCCAGGAGCAGGGCCAGGCTGCAGGGTCTGCCCCAGGAGCAGGGCCAGGCTGCAGGGTCTGCCCCAGGAGCAGGGCCAGGCTGCAGGGTCTGCCCCAGGAGCAGGGCCAGGCTGCAGGGTCTGCCCCAGGAGCAGGGCCAGGCTGCAGGGTCTGCCCCAGGAGCAGGGCCAGGCTGCAGGGTCTGCCCCAGGAGCAGGGCCAGGCTGCAGGGTCTGCCCCAGGAGCAGGGCCAGGCTGCAGGGTCTGCCCCAGGAGCAGGGCCAGGCTGCAGGGTCTGCCCCAGGAGCAGGGCCAGGCTGCAGGGTCTGCCCCAGGAGCAGGGCCAGGCTGCAGGGTCTGCCCCAGGAGCAGGGCCAGGCTGCAGGGTCTGCCCCAGGAGCAGGGCCAGGCTGCAGGGTCTGCCCCAGGAGCAGGGCCAGGCTGCAGGGTCTGCCCCAGGGGCAGGGCCAGGCTGCAGGGTCTGCCCCAGGAGCAGGGCCAGGCTGCAGGGTCTGCCCCAGGGGCAGGGCCAGGCTGCAGGGTCTGCCCCAGGGGCAGGGCCAGGCTGCAGGGTCTGCCCCAGGAGCAGGGCCAGGCTGCAGGGTCTGCCCCAGGGGCAGGGCCAGGCTGCAGGGTCTGCCCCAGGAGCAGGGCCAGGCTGCAGGGTCTGCCCCAGGGGCAGGGCCAGGCTGCAGGGTCTGCCCCAGGAGCAGGGCCAGGCTGCAGGGTCTGCCCCAGGGGCAGGGCCAGGCTGCAGGGTCTGCCCCAGGAGCAGGGCCAGGCTGCAGGGTCTGCCCCAGGAGCAGGGCCAGGCTGCAGGGTCTGCCCCAGGAGCAGGGCCAGGCTGCAGGGTCTGCCCCAGGAGCAGGGCCAGGCTGCAGGGTCTGCCCCAGGAGCAGGGCCAGGCTGCAGGGTCTGCCCCAGGAGCAGGGCCAGGCTGCAGGGTCTGCCCCAGGAGCAGGGCCAGGCTGCAGGGTCTGCCCCAGGAGCAGGGCCAGGCTGCAGGGTCTGCCCCAGGAGCAGGGCCAGGCTGCAGGGTCTGCCCCAGGAGCAGGGCCAGGCTGCAGGGTCTGCCCCAGGAGCAGGGCCAGGCTGCAGGGTCTGCCCCAGGAGCAGGGCCAGGCTGCAGGGTCTGCCCCAGGAGCAGGGCCAGGCTGCAGGGTCTGCCCCAGGAGCAGGGCCAGGCTGCAGGGTCTGCCCCAGGAGCAGGGCCAGGCTGCAGGGTCTGCCCCAGGAGCAGGGCCAGGCTGCAGGGTCTGCCCCAGGAGCAGGGCCAGGCTGCAGGGTCTGCCCCAGGAGCAGGGCCAGGCTGCAGGGTCTGCCCCAGGAGCAGGGCCAGGCTGCAGGGTCTGCCCCAGGAGCAGGGCCAGGCTGCAGGGTCTGCCCCAGGAGCAGGGCCAGGCTGCAGGGTGTGCCCCAGGAGCAGGGCCAGGCTGCAGGGTGTGCCCCAGGAGCAGGGCCAGGCTGCAGGGTGTGCCCCAGGAGCAGGGCCAGGCTGCAGGGTGTGCCCCAGGAGCAGGGCCAGGCTGCAGGGTGTGCCCCAGGAGCAGGGCCAGGCTGCAGGGTGTGCCCCAGGAGCAGGGCCAGGCTGCAGGGTGTGCCCCAGGAGCAGGGCCAGGCTGCAGGGTGTGCCCCAGGAGCAGGGCCAGGCTGCAGGGTGTGCCCCAGGAGCAGGGCCAGGCTGCAGGGTCTGCCCCAGGAGCAGGGCCAGGCTGCAGGGTCTGCCCCAGGAGCAGGCCAGGCTGCAGGGTCTTCCCCAGGAGCAGGGCCAGGCTGCAGGGCCTTCCCCAGGAGCAGGCCAGGATGCAGGGTCTGTCCCAGGAGCAGGGCCAGGCTGCAGGGTCTGTCCCAGGAGCAGGGCCAGGCTGCAGGGTCTGTCCCAGGAGCAGGGCCAGGCTGCAGGGTCTGCCCCAGGAGCAAGGCCAGGCTGCGGGGTCTGTCCCAGGAGCAGGGCCAGGCTGCAGGGTCTGTCCCAGGAGCAGGGCCAGGCTGCGGGGTCTGTCCCAGGAGCAGGGCCAGGCTGCAGGGTCTGTCCCAGGAGCAGGGCCAGGCTGCGGGGTCTGTCCCAGGAGCAGGGCCAGGCTGCAGGGTCTGCCCCAGGAGCAGGGCCAGGCTGCAGGGTCTGCCCCAGGAGCAGGGCCAGGCTGCAGGGTCTGTCCCAGGAGCAGGGCCAGGCTGCAGGGTCTGCCCCAGGAGCAGGGCCAGGCTGCAGGGTAGGCCAGCAGGGGAGCTAATGTGCCCCTCGCTATTCAGATGATTGCCTTGCTGCCCTCCTTGAGGAGGTGGCCGCACAGCAGGAGGTGCTAGTTCCCCAGGTTGGGAGGAGGAGGCCCCCCCCACATGACCAAACGTGTCTGATAGGCGGTGGTGGAGATGGTGAGCTCCCGCGATGTGGTGCACCTGAATCCAGTGTCGCAAGCGCTTCAATAATTTGTTGCACTCTGGAAGGGTGAATACTCTGTTGGCATTGGGCATTTACCCAGCAGGTAGCCTTAGCCTTTGAGGCCCCCCCACCAAGTCTTACTGTCGTAACTGCATTGAATCACGTTGGGCATTTTTCCTACACTGGGTGGGCAAGCAGATGGTGACCATGCTTACATCAGCCTGAGTGGTTCATGGGGAGATGAGTTCTCCCCCGCACCATGTGTTGCTCATGACTAGTCTGGGGACAACCTGCAGGAGATGCAGCTAGGCGCATACTCAGAACTCCAGCACATGTCCTATTCACGGTGATGAGATTGTGGAAGGGGAGCCTCAAGGTGTCGTGGCCAAGAACCCTCGACACTGCACGTAGTTGCGCCTCCTTGCTATGGGAACAAAGACCGTGTGTTTCCGAAAGTGTTGGACGCACAATGTGTCCAAGGTGGCCATTGTGGGGGGGGGTTGGGAGCAGGCGTACTATCTTTGTCTGAGTGATCAGCAGTAGTGGGGAGAGGAGGCACTGGAGGCCTAATATGGGCCACTGTGGTTGGGGTGCAGCGTGCGCGTGCAGAGTTCATGTGCAAATTGTCGTAATGAACGGTGTTCTCTCTTTCTCAGGAGAAGAATTCTCACAATGCATGTGAGTGTTCGCGGACTGGAGGCAGCCAGGCGCAGTAGATGATTTTAAGCTGTTTCGAACAGGAGGCTCTGGAGCCTGAGAGGCGCCATGCGCCCTGGTCAACTGGTGTCAGTAAGGCTGGGGTGGAATGGCCAGGTATTTGAGGTCCACAGTGAGATCCACTCTCTCCCCACCACCCATATCACTGATGATTGTTTGCATCGTTATTGTAGCAACATTGCTCGGTCACAGACTGATAGAGTCAGAGGCTTGGGTCATAGACAAAGCTCCCTCAGCCCTTTGAAGATACGTGTGTCAAGCACCTTCCACAGTTGTCTTATTCCATTTCTGACCACTATCCCCATGGCCTTGTATGTCATGGCATTGCAACTGCACATCCAAATACTTATTACATGTTAGGAGGGTTTCTGCATCTACCACCCTTTCAGGCAGTGCGTCCCACATTCCCAACACACTCTATGTGCAAAAGTTGCTCATCACATCCCATGTAAACCTCATGCCCCTTACCTTAAATCTATGCCACCTGGTTACTCATCCCTCCTCCAAGAGGAAAAGTTCCTTTCTGTCGACCCTATCTATGTCCCTCATAATGTTATAAAGCTCGATAGTTACCCCTCAATCTCCTCTGCTCCAGGGGAAATAACCCCAGTCTATGCTATGTCTCCTCATAAGTCAAACTCTCCAGCTTAGCATGCATCCTGGTCAACGACCTCTGCACTCTCTCCACTCCAGTCACATCCCTCCTGTGAAGCACTGATCACAGCTGCACACAGAGCTATAGCTGTGGCCTAGGCAGTGTTTTCTGCACTTGCAACATGACCTCCCTGTTCCTATATTCTATTCCTCTGTTAATAAAGGCAAGTATGGCATTTACCTTCTTAAACACCTTATGTACCTGTCCCGCTACCTTAACAGACCTGTCGTCATGCACAGCAAGGTCCCTCTGATCCTCTTTACTTTCCACAGTCCTACCATTCCTCGTGTGTTCTTGTGCCTTGTTTGTCCTGCCCAAGTGCATCACCTCACACTTATCCACATAACATTCCATTTGGCATTCCTTAGGCCATCTGACCAGCCCGTCTGTATCCGCCTGTAATATTAGGGTCTCATCCTGACTATTTACCACTCCACCAATGTTCGTCTCCATAGGTTCTGGAAGGTTGAATGCATAATGAGCCGGGGGAAAGGGATGAAGTGAGTCACTGTGTGGACGCCAACTGATCCACTGTCCTTGTTGTTCATTTCAGCATCATCAGAGCCTGTCAATCAGCAACAATTCCAGATGCCCCCCCTCACACCTGAGGGCCCTCAACTGTCACCTGCGTCACACCATTTTTGCGAGACAGGCACCAGCGCAGATACTAGCACCTCAGTGGGCATTGCAACATTGGCTAGTGTCCCGGGGCACATTGGAGAGGGCACTTCACATTCGCTGGAGGAGTTGGCAGAGACAGAGAGTGCCCACGGTGCCAGCAGTCGGAGGACTGCAGGGGACCACCAGGTACATGCTCAGTCGGTGCCCATGATGTGCCTCTGGAGTTGTTCGCGATGCAGCAGCTGCAGGAAATGTGGCCGGGTGCGCGGGAGCATCTGAGAGTGTTGCACAAGACGATGCGTCGCTTGGTGTCTGTGGTGGAGGAGTCCACGCGGAGCATCACTGATGCAATGAGCCTCATGTCAGAGCATCATGCTTCCTCCATGGAGAGAGTGGCGACTCTCTTGGACAGCGGCTTCCAGGAGAACAATCGGGTTCTCCTGGGGTTACGCTCGGACCTGCAAGCCCTCACAGCGCCAGTGGCCACAGCTGGTCAGTGCCAATGTGGGAGATGGTTTGGGCTTCAAGCTTCCCAGCTCGTTGCCCATCCATCCAAGGTGAGCAGGGAGGTCTGAGGCGACCTCACGTTGGCGGAGCAGCTGTCTGGCGTATCTGCGGGCTCCTCTCGTGGCGCTCCGGATGAGGGCAACAGCTGCTCCGTCCCTATGTCAGTGAACGTTGCATCCGGTGAGGCTGTGATGACTGGGGAGATGCCAGCTGTGGTGGGGCCAGGACAGGCTCCACGGGCCCGAGGACAACCGCCAAGGTCATCGAGGCCAACAGGACATCAGAGTCAGCAGCTGGTTCAGATACCACTCCAAGCGATGGGGTCAGCACCTAGACGTAGCACCTGCAAAAGTAAGCATAAGGCGCCTTAGGCACACCACGGGTTTCTCACTGGTGCTTCTGTATTGGCCCAAGATGAGGGAATTATTATTTGTATATGCTTGAAAAACATTTTGGTTTAACTTTGCGTGATCTTCTAATGATGAAAATTAAATCCAGATGTGTTACCATGGCTGAGGGTGGCTCCTTTGTTCTGCATTTATATGTTTTATATACATGTCATGAGTGTTTGGGTGGACATTGAGGTTTATGTCCAAAGCCCTTAGTTGCAGCTAATGAAGTGGCAGATGTTGCACTTAGGTGCTGCGTGTGGAAGTGCCAGTCAAAGCTGGTCCTCCTGATCCATTTGTGTGGAGCTAACTGAAGGTTCGTTGGATTAATGTGTCCCTGCCTCCCTGGTGTAGACCTCGGTCAGCGTCTACCCCCTCATCGTTCCCCTGTGCTTCCTCATCCTCAGACTCACTGCTGGACTCATCGTGTGCAGCCGCAGCCACTGCATCAACATCTTCGTCGTCCACTGTGTCCCCCCCTTTCCAGCGCAAGATTGTGCAGAGTGCAGCATGCAGCCACTATCACCGAGACACTGAATGGTCCAGGCATCGGAAGAGCATCTTGAGAAGACTGATGGTTCTCTCTGCCACAGCTCCTATTGTACCGCTGCTCAGCTTCTGATACTGGATGGGGAGAGGCGTCATAAGCCACCTTCTGAGGGGATAGCCCTTGTCACCCAGCAGCCACACATCCAGCCGGGCTGGAGCACTGAAGAGCCCCGGCACCTGGGAGTGTCTGAGGATGTAGGCGTCGTGGGAGCTGCCTGGGTACCTTGCACAGACTTGTAGAATCAGCATCCTGTGATCACACACTATCTGCACATTCATGGAGCGGAAGCCCTTCCTGTTGACGAAGGCACCGGGCTCACCTGCTGGCGCCTTGATGGCCACATGTGTACATTCTATAGCACCCTGGACACGGGGGAAGCCAGCAATGGCCGCGGAGCCTCTGGCTCACTGTGTCTGACTTGCCTGGTCCCAATGGAAGTGGATGAAGGTCAATGCCCATCTGAACTGAGCGTCCATGACCTGCTTGACAAAAGTGTGGACAACTGATTGGGATACACCGCAAAGATCACCCACCGACCCCTGGAAGGAGCCAGAGGCATAGAAGGTGACTGTGAGCTTCAGAGCCACTGGCGTGGGGTGTCCACCCACACAGTTAGAGGAGATCTCAGGCCCAATATCTGATGGATGTAATTGACTGTCTCCCTTGACAGTTGGAGCCTCCTTCGGCAAAGCACCTCAGACATATTGAGGTAGCTGCTTCACCGCTTGTAAATCCTGGCAGCAGGATAGTGGCGTCTTCTGCAGCCCCTTCCACCTTGGACTACCTCTTGGTCCTGCGCTCCTTGTGCCTGCGCAAGTACTCCCAAAAGTGGCTCCCCTGGAGGCTGAATGTGTACTCCTGGCCTCCGCCTCCTTCTATCCCTCCCTTCCTCCTCAGAGGAGCTGCCTCCAGTGGAGATGTCAGAACCCACACCCAGGCTAAGGGAGGCTTCTGGAAAGCTGCAGGCCCGATAAAGATTCCTGAGCGCTGGGTGCTGACCTGAAGGTTCAAAGTACATAAAAAGCTGCCGGAATATGTTCTGAACTACTGCAGATCACACAGGCAAATTTGAAATACTTTCTCCAATAAATATCCCACAAAGCAGATTGACGAGCTCACTGAGCCCTCTTATCCTGCCCACGGATAAGGTTTATTAAAAAGCCTCTTACCCGCCTGCCCATTGCGCCGAGCCGAAGATAGCACAGGCGCCTGAAAATCAGCGTCGATTGCTGATTTAAGGACCTTAACTAGCCCGTTAATTAGTGGCGGGCGTGCATCGCACTTCATTGCTCGCCCTAAAATACCGTGATGGCACGGGGTGATGTCAGGGCGTCATTTTACACGCTGATGTGTGGGATCCGCACAGTGTGCATCGTTCACTCGACTTATGCAAGAGGAAGAGCCCCAGTTGTTCAGAATTCAGCGTGGGTCAGCTTCTCCCAGTCTTCAGAGTTAGAATGTTTCCAAGGGTGTCACAGCCATCCGATGTGGACTCTTTCTCCTTGTTAAATAACTTAAGAATGTTTATGGACACCAAAGAGCGGGCAGCTTCTTCCTGAACCTGCTTCATTCAATTAACCAATGAGAATGAATCCTACCCTGTAAGCACCGAATCAGGACCAGGCTTCTTTAGATCCAGCCAATGATCAGGCTATCCCACCATTTTGCTTCTGAAAATAAAGATTTAAAATCACCATCGCTGAATCCCCCACTATCAACATTGGAGGTTACCATTGACCAGCAACTGAACTGGAAATGGAATAGCTGTCTAAATGCTGTGGGGATAGTTGCAGGTCAGAGACTGGGAATTCTGCAGCGAGTGACTCACCTCCTGGTTCCTAAAAGCCTGTCCACCATTTACAAGGCACAAGTCAGGAATGTGATAGAATACTCTCCACTTGCCTGGATGAGTGCTGCTCCCACAACACTCAAGAGGCTCAACACCACCCAGGACAAAGCAGCCCACTTGATTGGCACCACATCCACCACCTCCAACATTCACTCCTTCCACCACATGCAGCAGTGTGTACCATCTAAAAGATGCAGCAATTCACCAAGGCTCCTTCCACAGCATTTTCCAAACCCACGACCACGACCATCTAGAAGGACAAGGGCAGCAGATGGATGGGAACACCACCCCCTGGAAGTTCCCCTCCAAGCCACTCACCATCCTGACTTGGAAATATATCGGCCGTTCCTTCATTGTCCTGGGTCAAAATCCTGGAACTCTCTCCCTAACAGCACTGTGGATGTACCTACACCACAGGGACTGCAGCGGTTCAAGAAGCCAGCTCACCGACATCATCTCAAGGGCATTTAGAGATGGGCAATAAATGCTGGCCTAGCCAGCAACAACCTCATTGCGAGGGCTTTTTAACCCATTTGCTCCTCCCTCTGCTAGGGGTCTCCCAGTTGCAGAAGGCAAATCACCATATCCTTTCCCCAATGCCCAATCTGAGTCAAATAATTCCATTGCTCTGAACAGGGACATTTTGTCCAGGACTTATTTTATCAGAGAAATTGCCCATGGCACTTCCAGTTTGAAAGCTCTTTGACATTTACAGTTCTACATTGTTTAGGTCCTTCATGATGAGAATAGTTCCCGAACACAGTCGTGCTGGGATTATTTGAAGGCAAAATAAGGGCTTACACTTCATGTAATGTTGCAAATGTGGCATTGATAAGGCTTGCAAGCAGTTAGTGAATATAGTCTGCCGGTAGTTCCGGCAGTGAGTGGGTCAGGTGCAGTGTAGACTTTAGATTTCCATGCCTGATTTCCAAGAGATTGTAGGGCTCTGATTGTTAGACCTGCTGTTTAAAAACAGACCAAGTTGCACTGTTACAGTTTTCCCCCCTTTGCTGTATAATGAATATATTGTGTTTCTAAATCTGGAAGCAAGGATCATTCCAGGTAAAAGGAGATCAATAGACAGTGAGCATTAACCCAGCCAGAGTGTTAATGGAGGGCCAGTTTAAGTTTCCTTCTATACTCATTGTGCCTTACATATGGAGGTGACAAGCTCATGATTCTGACAGGGTGAGATCAGGTAGACCGTTAGCTGACAGTACTGGGACTTGGGGGCTCAGATTTAAGTTTTTATGCAGCAAGGGGTAATGACCTGGAACTCGCTGCCTACATGATGGAAGCAGAGATGATCAATGAGTTTGACAGGAAACAGAGATGATCAATGAGTTTGAAAGGAAACAGAGATGATCAATGAGTTTGAAAGGAAACAGATGATCAATAAGTTTGACAGGAAACAGAGATGATCAATGAGTTTGACAGGAAACAGAGATGATCAATGAGTTTGACAGGAAACAGAGATGATCAATGAGTTTGAAAGGAAATCCATGGTCACTGGAGCAAAATAAACTTGGAGGGCTTCAGGGATAGAGCGGGGGACTGAGACTGACTGGATTGCTCCACAGAGAGTCGTCATGGACTCCACAGGCCAATTGGCTTCCTCCTGTGCCATAGTGACTCTGGCTGTATGAATGAGAAGTGCTTTGCTTTGGAGCATTATTGAGAGTCCACATTGGAGTGATATAAGTTGAGCCCTGTGATCAGTCTCTTGCTACAAGATCGCTTAACAGAATGAAGCAGCCATCCTCTTCAGGAGCAGTCAAGGTGAGGGGAAGATATTTATAAATCAATATGGTTCCATTTCTATTTATGGATACTATTATTTGACTGCTCCTCAAGTCTTTGGTATCTTCTGGCAAAATGAGATAAATTTCTTTCAGCAATAGCATGTCTACTTGTTCCCTTTGAGGTACATGAGCATTGTCTTCTCTTTGATTAGATAGTCAAATCCTTACACATTGCAGGAGATAATTTTGAGCCAGGATGGCAGTAGGAGTGTGTCTATGCTTGGTTGTATCCAAGACTGCATCCTGTAATGAACCATAGTGACAGTTAGAAGGGAGGCCCTATGAATTACCAGGGTACATCACTGCAGCAGGACCCCCAGGTAAGTGAATTAGTCATTGATTTCCTAGTATATTGTTCCTGCCCTTCTGCCCCGGAGCAATGTTTTAACTGGGATTTAAGCACAATTAATGTGTACACATCAACACATTGTCCCTCTCCTTATTCATTTCCTCTTGATCTTTCAATAGGCTGCGTGTGCTGCCCACGCTGTGCTTGCGCAGTCACCACCGACCCTGGTATTGGAAATATTACAGCGTCGGCAGCATCAAGTTAACACTTTTAACAACCCCTCCATCCACCCCAAACCTCTCAGATGGCTGGAAAGAGCAAGTGGCAAATGGGACCCACTCGCCTGCCCATCCTCAATCCTAACCCCCAACTAAAATGACACATCACGTTGGTTAGAAATTTATTGAAAGATGAACTATCAAAAGAAATGGCTGGGGAGAGAGGGAGAGAGCTGGAGAGACAGGGAAATGGCCATGGCCTGATTGCCCGTCCACCGTGGGCTCTGGAAATGTGGAATTGCTTGAAATTTCAGACCAGCCACTAAATTGGTTAAGAATTTGCGGCTTTTTTTGGTGGTATAAATTCCTAATTTTTTTTGGGGGGGTGGGGTGTGGTGGGTGGTGGGTTTGCATGGGCAATGAAATAAAGTTCATTATTAAAAGTTTGAAGACTGCTGAAATCTCAGAGCTCTGAGATGCAGAGGGATCTAGGTGTCCTAGTGCATGAATCACAAAAGATTAGTCTGCAGGCACAGCAAGTAATTAGGAAAGCTCGTAGAATGTTGTTATTTATTGTGAGCGGAATTGAATACAAAAGTAGGGAGGTTATGCTTCAGTTGTACAGGACATTGGTGAGACCACATCCAGAGTATTGTGTACAGTACTGGTCTCCTTTTTTAAGGAAAGATGTAAATGGGTTAGAAGCAGTTCAGAGAAGTTTTACTAGACTAATATTGGGAATGTGTGAGTTGTCTTATGAAGAAAGGTTGGACAGGTTAGGCTTGTATCCACTGGCATTTAGAAGAGTAAGAGGCGACTTGATTAAAGCTTTTAAGATCCTGAGGGGTCCTGACAGGGTGGATGGGGAGAGGATGTTTCCTCTTGTGGGAGAAGCTAGAACTAGGGGTCACTGTTTAAAAATAAGGGGTCATTCATTTAAGACAGAGACCAGGAGATATCTTTTCTCAAGAGTGTCCTGAGTCTTTGGAACTCTCTTCCTCAAAAGGCGGTGGAAGCAGAGTCTTTGAATATTTTTAAGGCAGAGGTGGATAGATTCTTGATTACCAAGGGGGTGAAAGGTTATCGGGGGTAGGCAGGAATGTGGGGTTGAGGTTACAATCAGATCAGCCATGACCTTATTGAAATGGGGGAGCAGGCTCGAAGGGCCAAGTGACCTACTCCTGCTCCTAATTGATATGTTCGTTTGAAAAGAAGCTATCCCTGTTTGAGGGTGGATTTGGGTTTCCTGCAAATGACATCATTGGATTCTGCGCACGCACTGATGAGCGCGCACTGGCAGAAGCACTGTTGGTGGCCATCTTGCCTTTGGTGGCAGGAGTTATGCCTTTGGAACTTAAATTTCTGTCTGTCGTTAGGCTGTTGGACAACGGTGGCCTTCGGCTGAACCATAAATCTTTGCTCAGTGTTGTACAGTTTACTGGTCACACAGGATCGGTGGGGGAACTTGCCTATCAAGTCCTAATGTGTTTCAGAGACTTATGACCAGTTGCATTTAAGGTAATATTTCATTGTACAGGTATCAGGCAGGAGTACTGCGCCTTGGGTGAGGAGATGGGGGAAGGAGAATGTAATTCCCTGGCTCCCACCTCGCCTGCAGTTGGATATTTCATGGCTTTCTAACCACCTTCTTGTAGCCTTGGTATCTTAAGTTGTTAACTGAGTTGCTTTCAGGCTCTGCGGGGAACTGGGATCCAGTGCAACCTGGTGGTGGCTCTACTGTGAATTGTAGGTGTTTGAAGTCTGATGAGTGACAGATTGACAAAAGTGGCACAGCTTCCTTGATCTCCTGGGATCTCAAGGGAGCAGGAGAGGAATTTTCCACAGTACTTCTTCCCCTAATAGACCCTGGATTTTTCTCTGGGGTTTTGTCTCTGCCCTCTCCTTGGAAATTACCTGGTTGCTGGAGACGGGTAGGAAGTGTCCAATCACAATTCTCCAGCTGTCGAGAGTGTAGGATAGGCTTGATGGAACAGTTTGCTCATGTCCCTCACCTTCAAGTAATGGATGTTTTTGTGTGCAATGGAGTAATTTAAAGGTAAAGTACCATTCCCATAGTATTGAGATGGCAGTGACATTACAGGGATACACTGTTCTTCAGAAGGTGAGACGGTGGTATAGTGGCAGTGTCACTGGACTCGTAATCCAGACTAATGCCATGGGGACGTGGGTTCAAATCCCACCATGACAGCATTGTCCCACCATTAAATGCAATTAATAAATCAGGAATTATAAAGTTAGTCTCAGTAATGGTGGCCATGAAGCCATCATCAATTGTTTTATAAAACCCAGTTCGTTCACACCCTTACCTGGTTTGACCTATATGTGACTCCAGACATGCAGTAATGTGGTTGACTCTTAACTGCCCTCTGAAATGGTGTGGCAAGCCACTCACAAGGGTAATTTGGAGTGGGTAACACATGCTGTCAGTGATGCCTACATCTCATTAAAGAATTTTTAAAAATCCCATCCTTCCTGCACCAAACATTAAAAGAAAAAGCTGCGGATGCTGAAAATCCGAAACAAAAACAGAAAATGCTGGAAAAACTCTGTGAAGAGAAAGACAGAGTTAACGTTTCGAGTCCATATGACTGAGTTAACTCCCTTTCTGTCTCCACAGATGCTACTAGGCCTACTGAGTTTTTCCAACATTTTCTGTTTTTGTGAAAAGAGAAATAGCGTTTTCAGTTGCCAGAGCACAGAGTTACCACCTGACTAATATTTCTGTGTTTCTTCTACAGACGAGACCCATTCAGTCCAGATTCCTACAGAGTCGAAACCTGAACTGTATAGCACTTTGTGAAGGTAGGAATTTTCTTTGCTGCCTAGCATCTGAGTGTACAGCATTCTAGGCTATATTAATAGGGGCATAGAGTAAGAAGCAAGGAAGGTATGTTAAACTTATATAGAACAGTAAATTGACCTCAAGTAGAGTATTGCATCCAGTTCTGGGTACCACACTTTAGGAAGGATGTGAAGGCATTAGAGAGTGTGCAGAAAGGATTAATGAGAATGGTTCCAGGAATAAGGGACTTCAGTTACATAGATAGATTAGAGAAGGTGGGACTGTTTTCCTTGGAGAAGAAAAGGTTGAGAGGAGATTTAATAGAGTTATTCAAAATCATGAGGGGTCTGGACAGAGTGTATAGGGTAAAACTATTCCCATTGGCAGAAGGATCGAGAGCAGGAGGGCACAGATTTAAGGTAATTAGTGAAAAAAAAAGCAACGGAGACGTGAGGAGAAACTTTTCATGCAGTGAGCGGTGAGGATCTGGAATGCACTGCCCAAAAGTGTGGTAGAGGCAGGTTCATTCGAGGCATTCAAGAGGGTATTGGATTATTATCTGAAAAGGAAGAATGTGCAGGGCTACGGGGAGAAGGTGGGGGTGTGGCGGGGGGTGGGGGGGGGGGGGTGGGGGGGGGGGTGAACAGGTCCTTCAGAGAGCCAGCACAGATATAGCAGGCTGAATGGCCACCTTCTGTGATTCCTCAATGGCATATACGTATCCAGAGGGATTCCAAAAACTACCTTCCTGTTTGTTAAATAACCCTTGAGGCCAGTTAGCTCAATTGGCTAGATGGTGTGGCTCAGAATAATGCCAACAGTGCAGATTCAATTTTCGTCCTGGCTGAAGTAGACTTTGGACCTGCCCCTGAGAGTGGTGTGTGTGGCAAACCAGGGCTACCAAGAAACCAGTTTAGGTTGAAACATTAGCAGACGATGAGACAAGGACCTGGCTTCAGACAGAGCACATGTGAATGAATGAAATAATCCCCCACCCCCTAACTTCTCTCACTAGTGAACTCTCAAAGATAGTGAATGAGGGACCTCTTTCCAAGATTGTCTTGTTTTCTAATATTCACACTCTCTTCAATGTTTCCCCCAAACGCAGAACTGAAATTATGAACCTAATATGAGGAATCACAGCCAGTTACCAATTTAAAACTTCCACCAATTCAAATTAATCAAGGAGAAAGTAATGGCATAATTGTTTGCCTGTTTGGTACAGCCCATTCTCAAATATTTACATAGTTGTTAGAAAGCACTATTCCTGAATAAGCTTATTATTAATGATAGTGTTGGCTAGGCTGAGTGTTCAGTGCTGGTTTTTTTTAAAGTCATTATGCAATTTTTTGACAGCTACATAATAGTGCCCTTTGCTGTAATTTCCAGATTTCTGATGTGAATGTGATACGCTAGCGAACTGCGGTAATTCACAAAGCTACATAAGGAAATAAGAACAGGGCAACTTGCACTCACATAGGGTCTGTAGTTTAGCAAAGCAATTCCCTGGAGCTTCACACCAGACGGGGAGGTGAGAGGAGAATCGGCATCATACAGGAGTTAACACAGATATGGGGGAAGTGACTGAAGGTCCACACAGTTGTTGAGACAGATTTTTGAAGAGGCTTTTCAAGATGGATAGAGATGCAAGAAAGCTGAAGGTGTTTATGAAGGCAAGCCAAGAGTGTTTGTGGTGGCTAAAAGCTTGGTGTTGGGTGGGAGGAGGCTGTGCATTGTAGGGCTACGTTGAAGAGCAAAAGATGCAAACTGGGATGTGAAGCTGAAGGAGATGGAGTCAAGTGAGGCCATGGAGGAATTATGAGCATGATAATTTTGAGGTTAATGCTTTAGGGGACAATGCTTCAGGGGAGGTCAGTCAAGACAGCAGTAATAGATGAGCAAGTTAGTACAGTTTAGAAAGCAAGCAGTTGCAGCGCTCCAGATCACTCCACAAACAAAATCTGGCCATCATTGGATCTCTGGAAGCACATGTGTGATTGCAGGAAATTCATGGAGGAGTATCATTTTTATAGTGGGGCCACACCTACTTTAAAAATCTCTGGAATAAAGCATTTATGCCAACCCTTGCAACTTTACTAACAATGTTAATCATTAAGAACAAAACTGCTGGAAGAATGGTAGTCAATTAGTTGTCTCCCAGCAATATCTATTGACTTGAACTTTGCATGACATTAGTTGAGATTGTCAAAGAGCTTGTGGTGAAACAAATTGTCGGTGAGACTGAATACAATATTCCTTTTTAACCAGTCCCTTGGTGATTTTTATTTTCTATTTCTTAGTTATAACTTCAAAAGATCTCCAGAAACATGGGAACATCTGGGTCTGTCCTGTGTCCGATCATGTCTGCACTCGCTTCTTTTTTGTGTGAGTAGCATGAATAACATGAGGCTGAGTCTAATCTTGATGATAATATTGAGTTTGCCAAGAGAAATTAGTTTGATTTCAAGATTATGCTTAAATCAAGATTTCCGGCTAGGAACTGGGAGTGCTGTCAACCGGTCGATGCTCCTTTCCCTCCCTAAGGTCTAAGTTAGAATCTGGACCAGATAGGTTGGGATGAATACAACATGTCACATGGCTCCTGATGTGCGATCACCTTTCAGGTGCCATATCTTTGGCATGTCCACATGCCTAATGGATACTGTAGCCCAATCATTACAGTTGTGGGCTAGTAATCTTGATAGTATGAGCTTAAATGGCAGGCTGATAAATTGACTTTAAATAGGTTGGTAATTTGTATGCTGGCATCTGATTATGAACAGGTTTGTTGTAAAAACCCAACTGGTCCAACAAGGTTGTTATATTGTTATATTATTCCAATATGATTTAGGAACTATATGTTCAGGCTTAGGTATACTTAAGTATCCAGAGTGCCACATGACTTCACTACAGTCTGAGTATTGAACTAACAGTGTATGAATCAAATGTACTTCTCAGATCTACCATGTGCTGTGGACTGATACATTATTAATTCGACACGCAGTAGTAAGTGATGTGGCACTTCAGATACTTATATACACATACGCATGAACATATAGGGCAGAATCTTCTCCTCTTTCTAGTGGCGAGCTGGAGGTGGGTAGGGCATATAATTTGGAGAGATGGTGCCATACCTGAACCCTGTCGCCTTCCTGCCTCCCCCAGAATTAAGTTCTGGGTGGAAAGGCCCATGGTCGACCTTCCTACCCCATCAACAATTGAGATCCTTAAGTAGACAATTAATGACTGCTTGGGGGCCTCATCCTACTGCCACTGGTATTAACCCAGCTGAAGCTGGGCCTGTCACCAAGCGTCGTGCAAGGCAGCTAAAATGATGCGGCCAGCTTGTCAGCTCTTGGGTGAGGGGGGCGTGGGGTGGAATCTGTCAATCAAAGGCACTCCTTGCCTGATCAAAGGACTGGACATCGGGAAGAGAGGTGGGGGGGAGGGGGGGGGGGGGGCACTTGCTGCCAACCCCCCTGCACATCTCTCCCCACGAACACTGCCCCCTCAGCACCCCCCCCCACCCCCCCCGCCCCCACCGCCACCATTACTTACCTGTGGCCTGGGTCACTATGTGATCGTGGGACTCTGGCGCCTGTCCTTCTGGCAGCAGCCATGGCCTCCCCAGTGGCACGGTTGAGCACAAGAGCCCCTGACTGGCTGGCAGCTCTCGGTAGGTGAGGCTTCTGCCCGTGGGGTCTTGGGGTCTTGATTCCAATGGAAGGCTCACCGCTCCCTGATTGGCAAGTGGTTTGGCCTTCCCGTAAAGAAGCGGCAAGGGTCTCTCTCCAGCTTTCCAGCCAGCAGGCGAGACCCCCCAATGCCTCAAAAAGATTCTGCCCATAGTTCCCAAATCACGTTGGAATAATATAACTAAAAGGCCTTTCAGGGAAGAATCCTGCCACAAATTACCTGCTCTGGCCTGCCTGTAACTCTGGTCTCACACTGCAAGGCTGGTTCTTAAATACTTTGCCCGCGTTGGTCACAATCTAATAGATAAAGGGCCCCATAGTGATCACATTCACAAATGGCATTATCAATAGGCACAAGGTTCAGTGTTAGTCCAGTTTAAAATGGGTTAACACCTTTGTCCGTGCAGTATTGATTAGAAGTACTTCAAGCATTAGGCTGATGCACTGTTGTACAGAGTTTCTGCTTTCCAACATTTCCTTAAGTATAAGTTGGCTCTTGGAATTAACATCTTATTTCTAGACAACAGTTATATTTGCTCATGACATTGTCCTTTGCAGGTATGAAGATGGGCAAGTTGGCGATGCCAACATCAATACTCAGGATCCCAAAATCCAGAAGGAAATTATGCGTGTGATTGGCACTCAGGTTTACACAAGCTGAGTCCCAGAGGGATGCTTAAGAAAAATTCCAAAGGATTCCCCATAGACTTGAGACCTGTCACAATTGTTCCCAATCTTCCTATCCTGGCTTTTGCAAGGAGTCTTTATAAATATTTTCAGCAGAAAAGCTTTTTTTTAAAGCCAGGATAAGAGAGAAGTCAGACTTAGTTTGTCCTTCATGATGCATCAGTGCTGTAATGGTGTTTTTTATTTATATATATATATTTTATATATATATATATAATATAAAAAAAATTGTGCTTTTTTTGTATGACTGTATTGTGTATGTTTGACAAGAAAATATCATCCGTTTCATTAAATTATGTGTATGAAAAAATAAATATTTTGCACAATTTTGACTGGATATGTGACATTTTTAATTGCTTTAGTTACTTTTAAACTGAGGACCCCATCACTTCGTTTTTGCCTGTTACCCATAAGGACAGTGAAATGCATGAGCGGATGTCTGGAAAAAAATAATCACAGCTTCCTTCTACTTAGATGTCTCTTATGTTTCTTTTTAATTAGCAACTAGTTGGTGGTCATCAACTGTAGCTTTTTGATGCCAGCCAGCCTCACTAACTTAAAATGTTTACCAATAACGTTGAATGTTAAATGGGTTGCCTATGATTTAGAAGGCTGTGGATTCGGGTCTCGCTCCAGAGCCCCGAGCACACAGTCTAGGCTGACTTTCCACTGCACTATTGGAGGTGCTGTCCTTTTGGCTGGGGTGTTAAACTTGGGCCTTATCTGCCCCATCAGGTGGGGGGCAAAAGACCCCATGGCACTATTTTTGCAAAGCATGGGAGTTATCCCTGGGGCTGCATCTTACCTATGTCGGGCAGGCTGGGCAGGAGTGAGTAGGGGTGGGCGGCAATTGGCTGCGTGCCGCCATTTTATGTGGGCGGGCCAATTAAGGCCCACCCAGTGTAACACGCGGCCGGTAGCGCTCAGCGCTCCCCGTGCGGGCACGGAGCTGCCTCAGGGAGATTAAGTTGCTGAAAAAATTTTGTTGCAAATAATGTAAAAAAAAATTATTTAAACATGTCCCCTCATGTGACAATGTCACATGAAGCGGGACATGTTTGTCAAGTTTGCCAAATTTTTTAATGGCCTCAACAGGCCTTTGACAGATTGGTGGGTGTGCAGCTGCTTCCAGCGCCCGCCCGCTGAACGGAATATTGCAACAGCGCATGATGACATCGGGGCGCATGCCTTAAATCATGTCGCCTCGTTTTGCACCGCAGCGTGTCAGGCCCGCCCTTGCACGCCGATGGCAATATTCTGATCCTGGTGTCCTGGCCATGAAACAACATCACACAAACAGATATCTGGGCATTACCACATTGCTGTTTGTGGGAGCTTGCCTGCTGGGCACTGCATTTCCTACATGACAATCACACCAATCCAAAAAAGAACTTCATTGGTTATAAAGTGCGTTGGGACTTTATTTTATTCTTTCACAGGATGTGGGCATCACTGGCAAGGCCAGGACTTGTTGCCCATCCCTAACTGCCACTCCATTGCAGGGGGCAGTTAAAAGTCAGCCACATTGCTATGGGCCTGGATTCACATGTAGGCCAGACCGGGTAAGGATGGCAGATTTCCTTCCCTAAAGGGGCATTAGTGAACCAGAGGGGTTTTTATAACAATCAACAATGATTTCATGGTCACCATTACTGAGACAAGCTTTTCAATTCCAGATTATTACTTGATTTCAGATTCCACCAGCTGCCAAGGTGGGATTGAACCCTTGTCTCCAGAACATTAGTCTGGGCCTCTGGATTAAGGTGTGTCACACACCTTAAACCAGCTTATATTTCAACTCTTTCTTGGACTCAAACTCAAGTTCTGTCGAAGGGTCATGAGGACTCGAAACGTCAACTCTTTTCTTCTCCGCCGATGCTGCCAGACCTGCTGAGTTTTTCCAGGTAATTCTGTTTTTGTTTTTGAATTTAATTGGTAAGTTTGATATAATCCACTCCAGCTAAATGGAGTCTCAGATATTTGGTTAAATGGACCCAATTGTTTTTCAAGGTGAAAACTCCATGAGGAAGGTGTAGGATAAATCCTTGTTGCATATTTCCCACATTAAACTTAAGCATTGTCACATTATGCTGTTTCCTATCTTTAACGCATTCTCAATCAAAACCCTGGAATGTCTTATCACCCTTAGTTTTCCCTTCGCTGGATAATCTCCTGGTTTAAAGCCCAATATTGACATTGCTTAAATCTTTACAGATGTGCTGATTTTCCTCAAATCTCTCCTCCTGTTCTCCAATTTTCTGCGCTCGGTATTTGGGGCAATGAGTCTTTTGAGGAACACAGGTTCGAATCTCACTGCAGCAGCTGGTGGAATTTAAATTTAATGAATAATGTCTGGAATTGAAGAGGCTTGTCTCACTAATGGTGACCATGACAACTATCATTGATTGCCGTAAAGCTCCATCTGGGTCGCTAGTGCTCTTTAGGGAAGGAAATCTGCCATCCTTAACCAGCCTGGCCTGCCTGTGTCTCCAGACCCACAATGGGGTTGACTCTTAACTGCCCTCTGAAATGGCTGAGCAAGCAACTCAGTTTGAGGCAATTAGGGATGGGCAGTACTGCTGGCCTTGCCAGCAATGCCCACATCCTATGAAAGAAAAATAAAAAAAAAATTATAGACCTTTAGTGAGGCTACATAATTAAAGACAATGCAGAGCACTCATAAGTTAGTGAATCTGATTTTGGAATACTTTAATCAATGCATTGCAATATGGCAGCCATTATATTTGGAGTTCAGCATTAAAGATTGGCTTTGAAGACTATATTGTGGTTATGAATCCAGATAAACTTTCAAGCCATATCATCACCATTTCTTTGATACTTTACCTTTGACTATTAATACAATGACCTTTAAGTTTTGTCTACTTCCTCTTGATTATGGCCCCTCCCATTTATCTTTGGAAGGCAACCCTCATCCAAGCCAATGGAAATATTTTGGTACCATCTTATTTGATCATTTCTGGGTGTAAGGAATATGGAATTTAGTTTTAACCATAGGATTAATAAAAAAACAAATTCTAACCTCCAACAAGCCTCCAACCTCATTAATACTTGTTTTTTTCTAAAAAAAAACAATCAGTGCAAATGTTTTATCATTGACTTTCAATTCAGGGTGATTCAAAAGTGATGGATATGTAGGGTAACAAATGGCATTGTGGGAATCATTTGATGATGGATCTAGGAACATGTCTAAATAGAATTGGCAATTCAGGACAAGGATGCTGTAATGTTATGCATCGCAGAGTGATCGGACGTGGGCGAGCTCCTGATTCGAACAATGCCGCAGCAGGCTACTGCCTAAACGGAGACAAGGCCCTGGTTCAGAAAGAGAAAAATATAATCTTCAGGATCAATAATGCTATTTTCGTAGAGTTCTTTCACCTGGTCTTTGGAAGATGAGATTGCACTGCTTCTTAACTGGCATCAGTCCCTCACCATGTTTCACTGGAGAATGAGGGGGCAAAAAAAAAAGGAAAAGCCCTTAAATCTAGCTCCACCTATATCCCCACTTTGTAGGTAAATATCGTCTGAGGTGTATTGAGCCATAAGGATGTTCAGTGAGGAGGAATAGGTCATAAATAACAGCAACTTGCATTATGTAGCACCTTTAACATAGTAAAACGTCCCAAAAAGCTTTACAAGTGTGTCACCAAATAAAATTTGACACCACGCCTCATTAGGAAAATATTAGGACAGAGCTTGGTGAAAGAGGTGGGTTTTAAGGAGTGTCTTGAAGGAGGAGAGAGGTGGCCAAGCAGAGAAGTTTACACCGGTAATTCCAGAGCTTAGGGACGAGGCAGTCATCAGTGATGGAGCGATTATAAAACAGGATATCAGGAGACCAGAATTGGAGGAGTGCAGAGATCTGAGAGGGTTGTAATGGTCTACTTCTACAGAGTACTACTGAGCTATACAGTAACAGGTTGAATGAGCCACGCAGAGAATATCTTAAATTTTCACATTGTCAACCAGCAGCCATTGCCAAACTGGGAACTTTTGTGACACTTTCGAATAATAAAACACGACACAGATTTGAAGCTTTCCACTGGACTGTGCTTTATTTCAGTCAAAGCAGAATAGCATTAACTACAGAACTACTGCATTTTTACACTACATTAAATTGTTAGAATTACAGGGCATCCTCTGCTTGTGTATACAACCTCTAATTTAAATTACATCTCTGGCAGGAAAGAAAATGGGGAGGGAGGGGTGAAAATCTCCCCCAAAAATAAATAAGAGCAGTTGTGACAATTAAATTAATAAAATTCAAGAAGCAACAATGATAACAAATTACACCCAGAATACTTTAAACCTGATCATAAATAGCAAATAATAAATTATTTAAATATTGGATCTTAAATAGACAGGCCATACAAATATCCGTTGTGGCCTGGATTTCTTTCTCATTTTCATTTAATATTATTCCTCATGGTAAAACACTGAAAATCTTAAATTCTTTTTTTTTCTTCTGTGAATTATAAAGAAAACCATTGATAAAGAAAGAAAAATATGCTTTCGTATATATACAAGTGCAGCAAGATCTCAGTAGCTAGTTTGCAGTACCTGTAATTAGAGGAATTTGTTGATTAAAAGCTCTTATCTGTTATGCATTTTCCGCTGGCTTAATGCAAATATGATCGCCTTTTTATCCTGGCTGACTTTCATGAGTGTAAAGTCTACGCAGAGCAGAAGCAAAGGCATTTACAATTATCTGTGGTAATGTAAGATATGTTATTCCTCTTTGTTAACTTCTGACTTTTTACATGTTACTGCTGTTTACTGTCTCTCTTCATAATAGAAAATGACTAAAATAATACAATGTAAATCATCTGTTTCTCAGGCAATGTACTACCAATTTCATACCATCAAGTCAGAGAAGCTTCTATTGGCGACATGACCAAATGTGTCTTATATTTTGTTTATATTATGATTGGTGGGGATGTGTTATAGTTTACTCAGGGAGTCTGAGTTGCTGTGGTAACACACACATTTACAAGCACGTTGTAGTCTGGGGCTATGGATAGTGATGGTAGAGGCTCCAGCTTTCTTTGGCTGACCAGGAATCTCTCCTACTCTTACCGCCTGTCATTGGCATGTGTTGGAAGGATATGCAGGTTCATCCTCAACCTGTTTGGCTGGGTTATGAACGCTTCTTCGTTGGTCATCAAGTCTTGGGATGGGGCTTGAGCCCGGAGCTCCTGGCTCAGAGGCAGGAACGCTTCCCACTGCACCACAAGACCTCCTCATAAATTACGATTAGGAGGCGTACAATCCGGTTAGTGCGCACTGGCATATCCTATCATCTAGTGGTTATGTTACTAGAGTAGTAATCCAGAGAATGTGAGCTCAAATCCCACCATGGCAGTTTCAGAATTTGGGAATTGGCGAGAGGGCAGGTAGGAAATGTCTGACCATCATGGGTGTGGAGCAGACTTGATGGACCAGTTGGTCCTTTCCTGTTGGCCATTTCCATAATTTGGTACTAATGTAAGAGAATAGTCTTCGGCAAGGCCTTGGTTATCAGTGCAATGTCACAACAGGAAAGCAAACAAGGTGCTAAAATATTTCACCGCAAAGATAGTTACTGTCTTAAATAAAGTAAAAAGCAGTGTTCTTCACGATGTATAAATAGAGATTCACAGCCTCCCCAGACATCCATTTTTAATTTTAATGAGTGAGTGGATAACACAGGAGCATCTGAGATTGTTTTGCATAAGTTGACCCTCAGTTGAAGAATGCTGTATTGGAAGGTGAATAACAGCATGTTGAGCCACATCCTGAATGCCCCTTCTGTACCCATCAAATCCTGGAGGAGGACTTGAACCCAGGACCTTCTGACTCAGAGGCGGGGCATGTCCACTAAGGCATGTCCACTAAGGCATGTCCACTAAGCCACACAACTTCTACACACAGTGGTGAGCATTAGAAATGGTCTCATACATGGCAATAACAATTGTAAATAGGCAGGCGTTGCATATTCTTTTCACTCTCTTTACGGGTTTGCAAAGGGTTCTATTTTTTATAAAATAGTAAGGCTTCTCTTTCTTTTCCATTCTAAAGCCAGGGAAGCAGAATCCAACTCTTCACTAAGACCCCATTGTGACGCTGCACCAGTGGATAGTATGGGCAATGCTTCTGGTCTTAGGTTTGGCAGGTGAGCAGGCTTGAAACCTCCGCCAAGGTTTCCTAACAGGGGGTCAACAGAACCCACTCCACAACCCACCCACCTCAGAGAAATACCATCACCTGTGCTGTTTCTCCAAGATTCTGCCAGACAATCCAATGGAAGGAGACTCCTATGGAAAATCTCTTTGTATACTTAAGTGCAACGTCAAAACCCAAAACATTTAAAGGTGCTTTGCTCTGGGATCCTTCTACTGGACAATCACCACCAAGAATAGCAAACACAGCCAATGACAGGTAAGGCTGGTTTGTATTGTGATAGAACTGCTTCTGGATTATTTCACTGGTGTACTCCTCATAAAAGGTGAACATTAACCTTTGGGAACTTTCTAAGATAGTTTTATAACGCACTCTCATAGCTGTGAACATTTCCAATGCTTTAGAATGATAAGGGGTGAGTTAAGTTCCCTTTGTTTCCCTTGGTGCAAGAATGCAACTACAAATGGCACAGAAAGCAAATGCCTTGAGGCACAAGGTAATACAATTAGACACCGTGCTGTTTGTGTACAGGAATATTTAGCTTGCAATCTATAAATTCCTCTGACAATGGCACTTTTAACTTGCCAAAACTAATCCAAGGTAAAGGAGTTAAAAATTAAGTTCCATTTTAGATAATATCAAGCTGTGCTTTGCACTGTATGAGGAGTAGTGCAATTCCTTATGTGCATTGTATTATACCAGTCTATCTGTGATTACACATGGGTGGTAAGTTCAAGTCAGGTGAAGTAGGGTTAGATCAGAAGAATTGAACCAGGGCTTGAAGAGTTAGGTTTATGACAATTTGGGAAGCAGAGGAGTCAGTTGATGTGTGGAAATTTGTCTGCAGAACTGGCTGAGGGAATTGGAGATGCAAAAGTTGCAGCGCCACCACTGTTGAAGATGTAACTGCAATGTGACACGTTTACATAACCAGCTTTCATTATGGACAGAGATATCCATAATGGGAAAAGTTATCAGGAAAGTGTAGCAAAAATTGACAGCAGGGAGTAAGGTTTGTGGACAGGAAATATGTGCTGATGTAAGATTTTAATAAGACATATTAGGGGTTCAATGATATGATATAAAATGCCCCAAAATAATGAAACTGTGTAGTGGATTCAGAAGTGTCAGCTTTGAATTGAAGATCTACAATCCTTGAGTTTGTAAAACACAAATTTAAAATTACTCAATTATTATCTGACTTAGGTCACCTCTTTAATCTTCTCAAACTTCAATTTGGTTGCTCATATTTTTTTCTCTATCGGTTCAGTGAGATGGAATGAAAAGTTCTGGACCAAATGATTTGGGAGTCTCAATAGACTTGATCTAGCACTGGGTCAGCAGCTATTGGAGAAGTTTAGTACTGTTGATTTGAACAACAGGAACATGCCAGTTTGAGCCCACAGCAAGAGCCATACCTCCTGGAGCACTGCAGAAGTCCCAAGAAGGTAACCTCCATGATGTCACTGGACCAAATTCCATTGATTTTTGTTTTCACAGGAAGATATCCTAAAGAATGACTATTCACTATATAACAAAGACACTACTCTTTATTTTACTGAGTTGTGAAGCGAGGAATTTTATGAGAGTGGGTTCATTATTAAAACTACATAATGCGATTTCAACTGATGTGACCCAAATTTCTATCTTCCTATATCAGACTATTTGTCATTGACTTTGTTAGTATTGCTGTTAGATATGTTAAAATAGTTACTTGCCTCAATCTACAGCTATCTATATTCTCTGCACAGAAAGACAATGGAACAATCATTTCTCTCATTTTTGGCAGGGGGTCTTCGTTCATTTCAGTGCAAATCAAGATGAGGGAGGTTAATGGAAAGAAATGAAAGCCTTCCACATTTCTGGCACCTGTGTTATCATAAGCACTCCCTGACCATATAAAGTCCTCATACAACATGCATGAACTATCAACCTCAATGGGTATAAATTTGGCAGATGGAGTATAATGTGGGAAAAATATGAAGTTGTCCACTTTGGCAGGAAGGATAGAAAAGCCAAGTATTATTTAAATGGACAGAGACTGCAGAATGCTGAGGTACAGAGGGATCTGGGTGTCCTTGTACATGAATCACAAAAAGCCAGCATGCGGGTATAGCAAGTAAATAGGAAGGCAAATGGAATGTTGGCCTTTACTGCAAGGGGGATGGAGTATAAAAGTAGGGAAATCTTGCTACAACCGTACAGAGCATTGGTGAGACAACACCTAGATTCTGTGTACAGTTTTTGTCATCTTACTTAAGGAGGGACATACTTGCATTGGAAGCAGTTCAGAGAAGTCTGATTCTTGGAATGAGGAGTTTGGGCCTATTCCCACTGGAGTTTAGAAAAATGAGATGTGATCTTATTGAAACAAATAAGATTCTGAGGGGGTTTGACAAGGTAGATGCTGAGAGGACATTTCCCTTTCTGGGGAATCTAGAACAAGGAGGCACAATTTCAAAATAAAGGGTCTCCTATTTAAGATGGGAATGAGGATGAATTTCTCTCAGGGGAATGTTAGTGTTTGGAATTCTCTGCAATTGAGGCTGGGTCTTTGAATATATTCAAGGCTAAGTTAGACAAATTTTTGATTGGCAAGGGAGTCGAGGGTTATGGGGGCAGACAGGAAAGTGGAGTTAAGGCCACGATCAGATCAGCCATGATCTTATTGAATGGCAGAGAAAGTTTGAGGGGCTGAATGGCCTACTCCTGCTCCAATTTCTTATGTTCTTATGTATTGCATTTGAGTCAATTCCATTTCCCACATTACCTGCATCAACCAGAATGCCAAGTTAAGGACAGTTTTGTGTCCAACTTAAATTCATATAGAAATCCTGCAGCCATAAGATGGGGATGACTGTTCATCCCATCAGTCTGACTTGGGTATTAACTCATTTAGCCCACTAACATAATTGTTTTAAGAACACGTTTTCCCAAGGAAGGGACCGTCTTTTCTAAATCTCAAAGAAAACATCTACTTTTAATTGGTGACTAGGTAGCATAACAAGGCAGCGTAGAGAAGCAACTGTAATAAGGACAGAAGTCACATACTGGTGAAAAGTACAGAAGGACTTTGAGAAATTGGAAGATATGATAAGGCCAGTCTTGTACTTTCCTTTGGTACGAATGGTAGTCCTAGCTTTGAAACAAGCATTATAAAGTAAATGAAATGCCACCGCTGTCTGCTGAAATGTTGGTAACTACCTAATGCAATGGCATCTCCAGGTATATCTACAGGCAGCTGGTTTCTGATTGAAGGAGAGACAATCATCTTTTCAGGCTAAAGTCAGTGCACCCTAGATATGGATTCTTCTTCACTGGTATGTACAAGCTTCCACCAGCCAATGGACAAGATTTGGCAGTCAGAAAACTAAGTACTGAAAAGTGACATTAAGACAATTGCACCTGCCCAAGGTTGCAATCGCTCAAGGAATTTCACAGCATCGACAGGGTGTCTATTGCAAATTGAGTTGAAGGAGTGCTTCACTATAAAGAAAAGCAATTGATTGTTGGCACACCAGTTTGTAGAAATTGGGATGTAATGTTGGTCACTTCATCTGAATGAGCATGTCTACTACCATCCACTCAACTGGGACAATGCTATCAGCTGAGGAGAGTTGAGAAAAAGATAAACCTCTTTAGGGCTTTGAGAATACAAGTAACTTTGTTATTAACATCAGAAGTTCTACCAGGATTAAGCTGTTGAAGTAGGTATTTGATATTCTTGTGCTTGATTGCCATATGGTTGAATTCATTGCTTGCTGTCCAAGAGAAATGTTTTGCTATCAGATCCTGGATATCAATAACAATGTACTGCTCAGGAACATTAGGATCAGGAGTAGACCAAACAAGCCTGCTCTACCATTCAATTAGATTGTGGCTGATCTTTACCTTAACCCTGTTGTAATATGCCTCTAAGAGATTGTGCCACATGACACACTTTCCTTTCTAGTGATGTCATGCTGCAATCCCTTAAAGGCATATTACAACAAAGCCTATTTACCTGAATTTGCTCCATACCTGACAAAACTTCAGCTAACCCTCAAATCTGTCACATGGGACTGTCTATCTCAAGAGAAGGGATTGTGGTTTCGGAGACAGGCTTGACTATCTTGGACCAGACCTTGGAGCCTCTTGGAGAATCATGTGGATTGGAATTGTTAGACTTGTGCTTCTAAAAGATTTAATGGGTGAGAATATTAAATTTGAAGCCAATTTATACCAGCAAGGCTAGAATGATAAGGTAACGTGTGAAAATAATTTTCTATATTCAATGGTGGGAAATCTTGCTCACTGGCTCTGCAGAGTGGAAACTTCCATCTATTAATTTTTAAGGGTGGCAAATTGTAGACTATGATCTCCTAATAAATAGAGCCAATGGGCAAAACCACATGGGTAGGATTTTACCCCCGTACGTTTATTTCTTGCGTGGTAATATGACTCTTTAAAACAAATTTAAGTGAAATACTCCTTGCCATAAGGAAAATAACTCAAAATCACATTGACCACTGTTTACCCTGAGGTGGCTTATGTTGTTGATAGATGGCCTTATCTGTCTAGAGGTTGGACCTTCAAATGATTCTGTTGGCATCAGTTGTATTATCAGTACTCAGCCTGCCCATTACACAATGTGCTTGATGATGGCTAAGGAAATGACAGCTTTGAAACTACCATTGCAAGTGTATCTCCATGTGCCCTCTTGGAAATATCTGCAACCAACCCACCCCTCAACAAACCATTGACACCTGATGTATCTCACCTCCCCAAGTAGAGGCTTGGTATTTCTAAGCATTGCTTATTGTATGTACATGATGGAAGGCCACTCCATTTTCCATATTGCTTTGCTGGAGACCAAGAAAGAAACAGCAATTATCTAAGTTGCTGTCTCTACTGACATTTACAGAGCTTTTATTTTATAGTTCCTGGTTAAATAGATGTAAAACTAATGGTATAGCTGCTGAGATTGGCTAATTCAACCAGCCCAACCTCTTGTCTCAAGAGATTTTTTTAATGTTTAATGATATATTCATGCTTTTTAAAGACTTGGTACTAAGGATGGTCATAAAAAGTTATTGGATTTGAAGAATTGAGTGCTAGGGCCATCAAGCCTGTGGACAAGTAAAATTAGTGAGAAGTGTAAGGGTGCAAAGTTTGATGGTAACTGCATGACATCATTAGGTGTATGTGTAGGAGGTATTTACATCAGGCTAGGATTGAGGTGTACTGCAAGGCAATGTTTTGAGAACTGTACCAAAATGGCAGGATTCATTGGTACTAATAACGCACGCAAAGCACAGAAATGTTCCATTCATCGGTACCTGTCAACCATTATGTTAAACACAGGCAAAATAAATAAGCAGTACAGTGCGAATTCCTTACTTAACCATGCATGTTCACATCCTTAGCTCCCTTGGATCCATCATTGTCGCCTTTGCCCACTGAAGCCAGCAGTTCTACTTTTGTTATGTGCTTAGGGCACCTTTACCTATGAGTGCTGTTACAAAAAAGAGCTCACTCATATACATGCTCTTGTGTGAGAGCATCACCTCCAGTTTGGTGATGATGGCAGTAATAACGAGCTCACAAAAGAAAAACAATACTTCAGAGCAACAGAATCGCTACATTGCCTGAGAAACATAACATTAGTCATCATTGGGCTGATCTAATATGAACAGATTTAGTATTTATAGCATGAAATAAATACTTGGGAACAGCAACAACAGCATTTCGATATGTTACAAGTAACCGCTAGTGCTTTTATGGTGAAAGTTTCAGTATCTCATCAGCTACTGTACATAAGGACATAGCTCATGAGCCAGCTCTTCAGTAATATAAAATGAATGTTCCGCTCCCATATATTTGCAGAATCGATTGTCTCTCCACTGTCTGAGCGCCTCCCAAATTACTTAAGTGTTCCTAAAATGACTCTTAAATCCTATGAAGCCTTTTCTTGTATGCAAGTATTTTTCCCTAAATCACCATGAAATGTTATGATCTATTTTTTTTTTGTTTTTACTTACAACTATAAGATAAGATTTAAAAAAGTTTGGTCCTTTGGTCCCTAATCATCTAAGGAATGATATGACTTTACAGTAGTAGAACTTTTAAATCCCTGTGCCAGCTTCCGAAATGTCCCTTTATCTGTGATATCCTTCCTGTTTCAGAGGCAAGGATGTATCGTGTTGGCTGTAGGCACGCAATCTTATCCAGCTGGCTTTGGTTTTTTTTTTAAAGTCAGTATTTACCATTTAATCCTCCGAACATCAGTTATTCAGTACTTGTGGATTAACTCAGCCATGGTGTGTCTCAATGTCCTCATCACAGTTCCAGTGCGAATATGATTTTTTTTTTTGTCGTCATTTTTTTTGTGTTTTTGTTTTTTTTTGTTTCCATCCAAACTTCCTTCTTTTTTTTTGGTCTCACCCCCTGGCGCCCCCCCTCCCCCCCTCCCCCAACCCCCCCCTCCCCTCCCCAAGTCGCTCCTGAAGTGTTTCCCCCTTTTGAAATCTAATCTGTCTTCTTCCACAGTGATACACAGCAAAATAAAAGAGTCATAGTTTTCAGACTGCACTTGTGACAAAGGATCACTGAATGCGGCGATGCTTCCATCCTGAGAGAGAGAGAGAGAGAGAGAGAGAAGCACAGAAAAGAGAAAAAGATGAGTTAATACGACAGGAAAACAGTAACTGGTAGTGATCATTGTTAAACAAATTCAGTGGCAAAGCTAGGCCTCAGAATTACCTAAAATGGATGACATCATGTTAAATATGGCCTAATTGGGCTGCGGTATACTTTCCTCAAAATATATCTCTCTTTTTTCCTACAGTATTAAATTCATCACTAAGCTAAAGATTTGGTGAACGTCTGCTGTAAATGGAAGGACTTTCTGTGATGCTGGTATGGGGAGTTTTCCCTTTTGCGCCCCTAAGTGTGGCAGCAAATATTTCCACCACAATGGAGACTCCTCTAATTTACCCTGATGATCTAGCCTAACCACATGAACTCAAGAGTCATTGTCACACCAGCACATCAGCTCAATTTACTGTACTGAGATGTATGTTTGTGGTAGAAAGTGAGTTTGAATTTGTAGCGTGCACTTCAATGTGACTGCAAGCTAACAGCTTTGACATGAAAGGACTGAGATACTGAAAATAGAATAATGGAGTGCTTTAAACATCTAACTGGAATGGGAGAACACTCAGAGTCCTCATTAGGTTTGAGCTAACAGTGGCCAAATGTCTACCAAAGTGCTGAGAATGAAAACAATACAAAGTAAAAAAAAATGTGTTTAAAATGTGACTAAACTCCTCCAGGGCTACTAAGGAATCATCAAGTTCCCCAGAACAATACCAAAATTTCATTAAAACTCATGACACTGGTGTGTACAATGAGCATAGAGCTGGAGAACACAAGTGGAGAGTTCACAACTTTGAAGCAAGGTTAGAGATTATGAAGCCTTTGCTCTCCCCACAGTTTAGGAGATGTGGAACAGACTTCCATCGAAGGGGTAGATTTGAGATCAGCTAGCGTCTTTGAAAAGTTGCCGAATCGATACTTGTTGAGATGGGGAAATAGAGCATTTACAGTAATTCTTGGTGTTTTTTCTAAAATTGGGGAAATCAAGATGGAAATCGGTGAAATAAGGGATAAACAGACAACATGGGTTAGTTAGAAGTCCAATATAGAGGGAGTCTGATAGAAAGGGGTACATGGTCAGAAAGGTCTTTTCTCACAGTGGATGCGCTTATGTCCTCAAAGCCCGAGACTATAGGGATAATTTTAACAAACACCTAACGCCCTGTACAGTTAGACAGCTGGCAGACATCCATTTCATCACCTGTTTTCCTCATGACAATAATGAACACAGATAGGAACATGGTCCAGAAGTTAACCTGGGAAGTAGGGATATTAATACTGACCGAAATGATAGATTAAGTAAAAAGTGAGTGTCAATGGACTGATGGGCGGAAATTTGAATCTCAAGTCTCCATTCCCTAAACTTTCTCCTCTGTACAGTGAAACTTTTCCTGGTGCTTTCTGAGGATCTCTAACATAATTGGTCTTGAGGAACCGTGTCTCATAATTAGCTAAAAAGACTATTGCGTTTATTGACTTTTCTAAACCTAATTGTATTCCCATCAAGTAAGCGCTAAAAAGCAGTTGAAACGCAGGAAATGACTCAGGACTTAAGCTCTCCCGAAGCAGTGGAGACAAGTGAGGATTGAGCTACCTTACTAGTTTCATACAAGTTCATGTGTGATTGATTCATATGCCGATTGCCAAGTGTGCCAGGCAAAGCTGAAACAATGCAAATGAAAGCCAGCTGGTTTAATCCAGTCACGCTCCTGTCAAAGTCTTCAGCTACTGTCAGTGAAAACCAGGCAGTTAGGCATACATTTCCCACCATTTTCTTTTCAGCTAAGGTAGAAAAATCACGGCAGACACACGTGAAAATCCCCAATATCCTCTCCCGGCAGATGAGGCATCTTATAGCGACCATGGTTTATAAAATCAGTCTCAGGCTTCAAGTGGACCAGTGTGGTTACTACCGGTTTTCTTAATCAGTGAGCTACATTTGTAGTATTAAAAGGGCTTTTGTCATTCGCAAAAATAGAAGGGATTTAAGAGAAAAGTAACCTGAGTGAAATGAAACCGAATTTTGAAAACATGTCAATAGAAGGTGTTCAAATGTTGCAAAAAAAGTTGAAAAAGGATTGAAGCATTAAAATAAAGATCAGGGTGGTCTGAATACTATTATGTTCATTATGGTGATATACGACTGTAGGGATGTTCAGGATCAGAAATAACTATTGCTATTCAGGCTTCTTGGTCCATGAATCTAGGAAATCTCAGATCTCACAATAACTCACCTGTCCTTCCAACAGTGGTGTAGTGGTATGATCACTGGACTAGTAATCAGAAGTGCATGAGCTAAAGCACTGTGGGTGTGGGTCTAAATCCCACCATGGAAACTGGTGGTGCCTAAATTCAATTAATAAAATCTGGAATATAAAGCTAGACTCAGAATGGTGACCATGAAACTATAATCTTTTGTTGTTTAAAAACCCATCTGCTTCATTCATGCCCCTTTAGGGAAGGAAGTCTGCCATCCTTACCTGGTTTGGCCCACATGTGACTCCAGACCCACAGCAATGAGATTGACTTTTAACTGCCCTCTGAAATGGCCTAGCAAGCCACCCAGTTCCAGGGCAATTAGGGATGGGCAACAAATGCTGGCCTTGCCAGTGACACCCACAGCCCATGAAAGGGTAAATATAGAGAAAAATCCAACTTTACTCCGGGGACTGAGTATATTTCCAACACCTTCTTTAATTTGCTGAGATAATTGGCACCTTCCCAAGCCACCACACCCCTTTGGCACAGTCCCACATATTCATCACTCTTAAATTTAAACTTTCCTTTCGCCGTTCCTGTTTGAAATTCTAGACCTCTTCCATAGTGTGCTACACATTGAACGTGTTGACATTTGTCTTGCCCATACCGGAAGTCAAAAGCAATTCCGCCCGTGTAAGCTTTGTGCTTCGAGCTTAGAGTTCAACCCTTTGAGCTTCCCTTGCAATAGGATCTTAGGTTATGGCTAGCAGCCTAACCTGATAGCTTCTGGTGATTGTGATGGACAGGCTACAAGGAACATGAGGCCACTCTATTCAACCTCATGGATGCAGATGAATATCTAGCATCCTACACTGCTGAGCTGCATCTAACTTTTACCTTCTCCAGCTTCTCCCTACCCCCCCCCCATTCCTCCTGCATGATTTGTGAAGACGAATGCCATCGGGCAGTTTGATTTTGGATGGAATATTTTAACGCCGAAGTATAATTTCCACACGGATTGATTCTCGGCTGCGAATTCCAATGTCTGGCGACACAGCAGGCAAATGGAATGATGAAACTCTAAGGAATAGAGCGTTCACCTGTAAATTGGCCTGACTTTGCCACTGAATAACATTGAGCTTAATTCATCCAGTCTCAAAGATCCACTCACTGCATCTGAAGGTTACAGGTACAACCAAGCTTGTTAAAATTAAGAATTTTCACCAAAAACAAATTTTAAAAAAAGAGAACAAATTAAGTGGTTCATATGCTGGCACTTATGCATGCTGGGATAGAAAGAACAATCATGCTCATTTTAAGTTCCATCGAACGCAAACACTGCAGCTCTTTCTGATACCAGAAATAAAACACAGTCACAACTGGCAACCCCACAGCAACACCAATATCCAGTGGAGGACCCTTTTCATTTGCTTTGCGATCTTCACAGAGCTAAGATGAGATCAATAGATGAGGTACCACAAAATTGCCTTGCAGTATGCAGCCCTGAGCTCCTTCACTCCTGCCTCTCGCTAGTTGGCTCTCACAGTAAGCTTAAGTCCATATTAACTCAATGGGGTCTTCTGGATTGAGGGGAGATTGCTACCTTTTGGGAACAGTGATCGAGTGAACAGTGCTTTGCACACACACACACACACACACACACACACACGCCAAACTTAAATAGTGCAGGAAGGGGAATCGTGAGAAGGGTCTTGGGTTAAAGCCTTTTTGGCAAAAGTAAATTGAGAATGATTTTTTTCTCCCTTTGTGAAGTTTAAACGTTTGTTTCCCGTCAGATGCTTAATTTTTGTGCTGTGTTACAGCATCATTCAGCCGGAGAAATCAACTTAGGCTTTAATTTATTGACGTGTTTAGGAATAATGTAGGAAACAGTAAAATGTTTTGAGCAGGAGTTTAAATAACTTCATACTTTGGGGCCAGAGATCTTTTCTCAATTTAATTTCGATCTCCGCTGCACGGAAAAGGAATTGAGCCAGAGATTCGTGGCTATCTTTTTTGCCTTTGTAAGAAAATTCTAAGTATCAAAGTACTCAATGGGCAGAATTTTATGGCCCCATCGCGGTGGGGGAGGGGCAGCAAAATGAGGCAAGCCATTCAAAAATAAAAACAAAAAACTGCAGATGCTGGAAATCCAAAACAAAAACAGAATTACCTGGAAAAACTCAGCAGGTCTGGCAGCATCGGCGGAGAAGAAAAGAGTTGACGTTTGGAGTCCTCATGACCCTTCAACAGAACTGAGTGGATATAAGGAGAGGGGTGAAATATAAGCTAGTTTAAGGTGGGGGGGGAGAGAAGTGGAGGGGGTGGTGTGGTTGTAGGGACAAGCAAGCAGTGATAGAAGCAGATCATCAAAAGATGTCACAGACAAAAGAACAAAAGAACACAGAGGTGTTGAAGGTGGTGATATTATCTAAATGAATGTGCTAATTAAGAATGGATTGTAGGGCACTCAAGGTATAGCTCTAGTGGGGTTGGGGGGCATAAAAGATTTAAAAATAACGGAAATAGGTGGGAAAAGAAAAATCTATATAAATTATTGGAAAAAACAAAAGGAAGGGGAAGAAACGGAAAGGGGGTGGGGATGGAGGAGCAAGTTCAAGACCTAAAGTTGTTGAATTCAATATTCAGTCCGGAAGGCTGTAAAGTGCCTAGATGGAAGATGAGGTGCTGTTCCTCCAATCTGCGTTGGGCTTCACTGGAACAATACAGCAAGCCAAGGACAGACATGTGGGCAAGAGAGCAGGGTGGAATGTTAAAATGGCAAGCGACAGGGAGGTTTGGGTCATTCTTACGGACAGACCGCAGGTGTTCCTCCATCCCCACCCCCTTTCTGTTTCTTCCCCCTTCCTTTTGTTTTTTCCAATAATTTATATAGATTTTTCTTTTCCCACCTATTTCCATTATTTTTAAATCTTTTATGCCCTGCTAATCTTTCCACCCCACCCCCACTAGAGCTGTACCTTGAGTGCCCTACCATCCATTCTTAATTAGCACATTCGGTTAGATAATATCACCACCTTCAACACCTCTGTGTTCTTTTGTTCTTTTGTCTGTGACATCTTTTGATTATCTGCTCCTATCACTGCTTGCTTGTCCCTACAACCACACCACCCCCCACCCTCAACTTCTCTCCCCCCTCCCCCCCCCACCTTAAACCAGCTTATATTTCACCCCTCTCCTTATATTCACTCAGTTCTGTTGAAGGGTCATGAGGACTCGAAACGTCAACTCTTTTCTTCTCCGCCGATGCTGCCAGACCTGCTGAGTTTTTCCAGGTAAAGCCGTTCAAAAGCCCATTGACTCCGGTGGGACCGGGAAATGCCACTGGCTGGATGGGCCGTAAAATTCCGCCCAATGTCTTCTACTGTCTAATTGAGTTTGTTTCTGTGTGCCCAGTATTACTCTCCTTTAGCGGCTGTCTTTTACATCGCTAGGTGTGTTGAGGTCCAGAAAGAGATGGAACTGGTGAACGGGCAGGTTAATTACTCATGAATCTGATTTAAGTTTTCATATAAAAAATATTTACCTGAATGTGGTGCAGGGAGAAGAAGTTGTGCCCCACCTTAGTCCCAAAGATCATTACCAGTTCCTGCTTAGCCCGGTTCCAATTTCTCCCACCCTCCCCACTGCCCCCTTCCTCCCCTTCAACCCCCTGCCCTTGCCCCACCCGATTGACCCCTCCATCCCTTCTGGCCCCTTATTCCCCACTGAGCCGTCCCCTCCACCCGCCTGCGTCCTTGTAGAGTCAGCGAGCTGCCTCTGGGCAACTGATGGACGTCCGCAGCTCGCTGAAATGTTGAGGCCCAATTTTTTACTGAGCCTCAGATTGGAAACAAATTTCGCCCCCATGACTTCTTCGCCAGAAGTTTCCCATTCTGCCACCTTAACTAGGTTCTGATCTCCACGAAAGCAGAATAAAGGGATGTATTAAGCGATTGGAATGCTTTACTCTCAAAGCCTGAGTTGTATTTTTATATATATATATATACATATATATATATATACACATATATATATATATATATATATGTATACAGTAACTTAGATTGCTAACTGAAACATCACTTTTTATTTGAAATGGAGCAAGCGTCAAATACTCCAGTGATTAAAGGAGGCAGTGTTGGGATTTTTCAACAGAGAAGCATACAGGCAATTTTGTGTCATATTTTTTCGAAAGAACTTTGATGTAATGAGATGATATACAATAATACTGGAACCGCATGAGGAACAGGCACTGGGTTACGAATCAAGTGAAAAAGGTCCCTGAATTTCTTCAATATTTGGGTAGATAGTCATTAAAATGGAGACATGAAGAAGGCATCACTTGCTCACATAGATACTCATAACCAGTGGTGAAATAGCAAGGAGATTGCAGGAATAAAGCCAACTGTATATCTATTTTTCTCAATAATATATTACACATTTAATAAGGCATCACAACACGTAACTCACACTACAACAGCAAAGGTCAAAGGTCACGATCTGGTCAAGGTCGACCAATCAGCACTCCAAGTTTACTTACAACGACCACTAACGGTTACCATGGGCAATACTATTCACGCACGTCACAACCGCAAATGAAAAACGTGACCCCACGTCATGCAACGCAGCGACAGTCTGTCACATGACTTCATCAAATGACACCTTCACTGCAAACGGGCAACTTACGGGTCGGGAAATGTCTCCCCCGTGACTGCTAGAGTCGCTAGGTAACGTCACAGAGTTTGAGAATGACTTGTGGTCATCTGGAGCTATGATTAGGCCCTGCCTGGTTTGGTTGTGGTTAGTTGTAAAAGAAGAAAAAATGTTTGGAGATGTAGAGCAAATCCTGTTATCTTGACTTTGCTTTTTTTCTTTTTCTTTTCTCTCTAGTTTGACTTTCTTTCTGTTTCTTAAAAAGCATTTTTATCTTGGTTGTACACAAATGTTTTAACAACAAAAAGACATTTAACAAGGTGCAACAACATAACTTAGACAACAGAACAAGATAGTGCGTTCAAAGGGTATTATTACACCCTTGGGCTCAATACTTGACTGGCCCTGTGGGCAGTAGGACTGTACCAGAGCTTCACTTCATCATCATGACTTTGCATCACCTCTGCTATATTTTGCTTCTCAAAAGAATTATTTGACCATGTAAGGCCTCAGCTGGAGAATTGTGTCCAGTTCCAAGCACCACACTTCACGAAGGACCTGAGAGAGGGGGATTTACTAGAATGGTGCCGGGGATGGGATACCAAAAGCAGAAGGTGCTGGGAAATCTCAGAGAAGAGTTATATTCAACTCGAAACATCAACTCTGTTTGCCTCTCCATGGTTGCTGCCAGACCGGCTGAGATCTTCCAGCACTTTCTGTTTTTAACTTTGGATTTCCAGCAACCGGAGTATTTTGCTTTTATTCCAGGGATGAGGTGCTTCAGTTATGTGGAGAGGCTTGAGAAGCTGGGAGTCTTCAATTACAGCACAGGTGATGGAGGGGAGATTGGGGTGTTGGGGGAGGTGGTGATGGGGTGTCAGTAACCAGAGGACACAAATTTACCATAATTGGCAAAAGAGCTAGAGAGGAAATGAGGAGAGTTATTTTTACACAGCCAAGTTATTATGATCAGAATGGGCGGTGGTAGTAGATTCAATAGTAACTTTTAAAGGAGAATTGGATGTATATTTGAGAGGGAAAACATGCTATGGGAATAGGGCAAAGGAGTGGGACTAATTGGATAGCTCTTCCAGAGACCAAATAACTTCCTTCTGTGCAGAATAATTAAAAAAAAGCTTCTTTTTCAAGTTAACGTTACAGTAAATTTTGTGTTATCCGGCACCCTACCAACCGGAATTCTCCACTGATGGAATTTCTGATGCTCCCCCCATATGAATCATCACTTTACCAACCGGAAGCAATTAAAAAGTTATCCGGAGCCTGTACTTATATACTGTATTATTTTATACTTGAATTTACATTTTAATATATTGTTGAAGGTTAGAAGTAAAAAGAATACTGTTCTTTACTTCCTGAGTACTTGCTACAAGTATCCCATTGGTGAATGGAACTCTCCATCAACAGGCGTTTTTGGTTAACCGGCAACACTCATTCCCTGTGCATGATGGATAATGAAGACTTTACTGTACTTGCTTTGCACTTTCGCTTTTGACTGATTCTTAAGCTAGTTGCTTAGATAATAAAAAAACTGAAAACATTTTCAGAATGGGAAAGTACCACTAAGTCCAACTAATCCATCTCTTTTTAATAGATTCCCACCCCACTGACCTGCCCTGGAATCATCCCCTCCAATTCCTCTTCCCCGCAGACAAGCAAGTGATTGCATCTTGATCCTATCCCCCTCGCTGGACTTCACTGGCATTCAATTCCACAGACAACTGCACTTAGTCTAAAACTTACTGTGCCTGACTTCTTACTCCTGCCTCAGTAAATACACTGCATAGTTTGGCACTGAGTTATTTAGGCCAGCGAGATCTCAGATTTAATTAATGGCCTGTACAGATTAACTGTACAGTAAATAATACAGTCAAGTGCCCCATTTCTGATCACTATTATGGATCCCTTATTGGAAGATATTGGGTGAATGGACTTAGAAAACTTACTGACTGCTCATGAGAAGAATAAGCATTTGGATTAGGTATTGGAAAATGACCTCACACTACTGCAGGGAATTGAAGCTTCAATTTAACACATCCCATGACATTCCTAAACCATCCTATCATATCATGAAAAAAAAATTTGCATTTGAATTAAATCAATTTAGAATTCTATTTTCAAGCAACGCCATCAATCCAATTAAATTTGACATTAGGTTCCATGCGGCTATGAACTATACTGAAAATTTGCAGCCACTTGCTATACTTTCCCCTCTTAAATGGCTTGTGCCACACACAGGAACATATGGAAAGTAAACTAACACAATAAGAACATAAGAAATAGGAGCAGGAATAGGCCATTCAATAGGATCATGGCTGATCTGCCCCAGGCTTCAACTCCTCTTTCGTGCCAGCTCCTCAAAGCCCTTAACTTTCCAATATTCCAAAAATCTATCTACCTCCTCTTTAAATACTTTCAGTGATCTAGCCTCCACAAATCTCTGGGGTAGAGAACTCCAGAACATTCACTACCCTCTGAGAGAAGAAATTCCTTCGCATCTGAGTTTTAAAAGAGTGACCCTTATTCTGTAACTTTGTCCCCTAATTCGAGATTCCCTTGCTAGTGGAAACATCTTTGCAACATCTACCCTGTCAAGCTCCATCAGAATCTTGTACATTTCAATAAGATCACCCCTCATTCTTCTAAACTCTAGTGAATAAAGGCCTAACCTGTTTATCTATTCTTGATAAGTCAACCTCTTCATCCCAGGAATCAGCCTAGTGAATCTCTTTTGAACTGCCTCCAATGCCAGTATATCCCTTCTTAAATATGGGGACCAAAACTGTGCACAGTACTCCAGGTGTGGCCTCACCAATAACCTGCACAGTTGTAACAGGACTTCCCTATTTTTAAACTCCAACCCCCGAGCAATACAGGCTAAAATTCCATTTGCCTTCTTGCAGCAGGTATTAGAGAAATTGAACCAAGTGAAGTCTGGTCATTGTTTAACTGGTCTCTGCCAAAGTGGCAACTTTGGAGTACAGGTTTAGCAGCCCTAATACAAAAGGACACTGGAAAACATGGAAAAGGATGCAATGTAGGGTTTCCAGGGGTGAGAGCATATATATACACGAGAAACTTAAAATGCTCGTGCTTAATTTCATCTGAAGGTTAAATGGAGGTATCAAATAAAAAATTATGAATGGATAAATCATGAAAATTGCTTCCACTGGTTGGTAAAGAAATAACAAGAGAGCATAAATTTAGGATTAGAATGAAAAGGCTAACAGTTGAAACATTTTTTTCATGCAAGAAGTTAAAGTATATGGAATGCATGTGTCTATTAAAACTAAGTCAATCACATTTAAGATGAAATTTGATAAATACATTGAGAAGAGAACGGATATGGGGAAAATGAGGCAGCTGTGTTATGGTGCTAGAACTGGCACATGCATGATGGGCTGAATGGCCTCATTCTGCACTGGAAAATCCATGATTTTATGACAAAGCAAAGGACACACAACGATGCGCTAATTTGCAACTCTGGGTGGCTTATTAAAAGCTTCTAAAAGCTTTGTTACAGTCCTGAAAGGCAGCCTCAAGGGGCCTGATCCCAGGAGCCAGGCCTGGCTGCAAGTTCATTGGGGGCCCATGGCTTCTGCAGCCTCTTTTAGTCAGCTCCAGGCATTACCGGCCCTCCTGCTGCTGGTGGCTGACAGCCATGTGGATTGTCATGAGCAACGTAAGGTGAATGTCAGTCGTTTCTCCAATATTTAAATGGCAGTTGAGAGCTAGCAACCATTGCCCAGGATGCTAAACGCCAAAGCACTCAGGTCCCTCGGGTTATTAAAGAGGGCTGACATATACTTGAATTCAATCTTGTTTTTTGAAATTCAAACACCAATGTCAATGGAAGAGATCACCTGTGTACAATATAGATACATCTTTGTTAATTGAGTTATAAAATCAGGCATAAGAAGGTCACCCAAAGGTATAATAAAACAAACACTGTCAATGGTTTCTCGGCAACAATGCTAAGATGTTTGCTCTGTGGCCTTGCGCCCGCAGCTGTTCATCACCTCTTCCGAACAAGATACAGAGCCTCATATTAGTTCGGTGGCCGTGAGAACCCATCGCTGTTTGTGTGGTGCCGGTTTTGAGTTGGCTTTTTTTTTTGGTTAACTGATTGACGAAACTGAAAACGCTTAGCCCCACTTGCTTTATTTGTTACCAGGCCCTTTCTGTAAAAAAAAAAACCCACAAAACCATGGGACAGAGGAAAAAGCTTCAATCGGAGTGTTGCCTCTTTCAAAAGCAAAACAAAAGCAGCAAACAGCACAATCAGACACAGACTCAGATCTGAGTGAATCAGATCCCAAGGGTTCACGTGAATGAATCCATTTGGTGGTACTTTCACTTATCATAGCAGGGATTTAGCATTATAAGAAATAGTGTCCCTGAGAATATTATAGAATTGTTACAGAATGAGCAGGCATGGGTTTGACACTGGCTGACAGAAAGATGTTTCTTTCCTCTCTCTCTCTCCTTCCTGCTTTGAAAATCCAGCTCTAAGCAGCTGGAGACTGGGTGAACAGAGGTAATAGCCAAGGAGAATCTAGCCAAGTGTCTGACAGAAGTAAATGGGTGGCACCAAGCACAGGATAAGCTGCAGGGTGACCTTGAGGCAATGATGGGCATGGGGAGGTGAGAGCTTGGCTATCTGTCCCTTGGTAATCGATCAGATGGGGGTTGAACAAGTGATTGACATAGCGTAAACTACCAGACCCCAGGAACAAAGCATATAAACGGGTCCTCAGGTGCAGGACCTTCTTCAGAAGGAGGAATAATGGAAGACACTTCCTAACACTTTGGATAAAGAGGAGAAGGATGCTGCCACTGGTGACAGCGATCAGTACTCTCTCTGTTTGTCCTCTGGGTTGGTAAACCGTTCTAACCTGTCACAGGTTGTATTATCTTCCTACTTAGCTTATGGATCATTTTTAAACTGTTGTTTAAAATCAATTATTAGCTCGACTACCTTTCTTGGGCAATCTGTGATTCCTGAACTCAAACCTTACAATATTTAAAATCGATCCACTGATTGGACCCTGAGTTGCGCTGCTGGACCCATATCCAACTTTATCACCCAAATCACCAGTGCACCAATTTGTGCCCAGCATTCATAATCTCGCCCTTCCTCTATCGGTAAAGTGGAGAGGCAGGTATACTTGTCAGCTGTGGCTTAGTTGGTTCTGAGTCAAGGGTTGTGGGGTTAGGTCCCACTCCAGAGACCCAAGTACAAAAATCTAGGCTGACACTCCTAATGCAGCACTCGTATACCCTTTGGCATGGATATGAAAGATTCCGTGGCACTACTTTGAAAAAGCACAGGGAAAATTCTGCACTGTGTCCGAGCCAATATCTATTCCTCAACCAACATCCTCAAAAATATTATCTGGTCATTATTACATTGCAGTTTTGTGGGAGCTTGCTATGCACAAATTGGCATTGTGTTTCCTCCATTCCGACAGTGACTATACTTCACTGGGCGTAAAGTGCTTGGGGACAGCCTGAGGCTGTGAAAGGTGCCACAAAAATGCATTTCTTTGTTGTTGCTGCTTTGAGACGCCTAGACTTGGGTGGGCAATGGGGATGACGGTTCGAATTTAGCCAGTGCGTAGATGATGGACTGAGTGACCTCCTTTTGAACTGTTAATCATTCTATGAATTTGGGGTCTTTTGGCTCACTGAAACTCTAAATGAGCCGAGAGGGTGATGACTTTTCAGATTTGCACTTCTGGTGTAAGGGCTGTTAAAGTAGCGAGTGGCTGTAAATCGTATTGCACAGCTCCTGATGTCGGACTGAGAGTGCGCTGTTACAGTCCACAACCATTCACTCAATTGGCCAGACTGGATCAGAGAACAGGGCTTCCTTGCAAAGGGACATTCCAGCCAACTGCTTAGGTATGGAAGGGATGTAAAAACAGCGGTATGGCCATTCAGCCCCTCGCACTTGCTCTGCCATTTAACCAGCTAACGGCTCTGAGAATGTGAGCTGGGGAATGCACTTTCCCAAACACCTTTTAAACTCATTGTGGCGCCATGTGTATTTCTATCCCGGTCTGAGAACAAAGGAGGTGGCATAACTGTGACAAAAAAAAACTCCATGACCTGACTTGAGTACGTTTTGCTTTATGGCAGAAATTACTATCACCCCCATGATAGTGTTATACACACCAGAAAACACAGCAGACAGCATAGAATCCACAAAAAGTTGGTTAATTGCAAGACATTGGCCTGGATTTTCTCCTTGGTGATTTGGGGGTGGGGCCCGCTCGACAAGGGCAAAATTCTGCCCATTATTACTAAATGGATATTATCCCCACTTGAAACTGGAGGGTGAAAAATAAAATGATCTTACTGATACAGAAGGGTTTGCCATGTTATTCCATATACAGTTACTTTTCAAGAACAGATAAAGGCGCCATCTTGGTTACAATGACCTCATGCATAATGTCACGATCAAATTTTGATACACTTTCTAACGCTGAAATGCCAAAATAGGGCAGTGCCATCAGAACATAAGAACATGAGAAACAGGAGCAGGTGTAAACCACACGGCCCATCGAGTCTGCTCTGCCATTCAATACGATCATGGCTGATCTTGGGCTCCAACCCCATTTTCCTGCTCGCTCTCCACATCCATTCATTCCCTGACAGGCCAAAAATAGGTTTATCCCTGCCTTAAATGTGTTAAATGATGGTGCAGCCATGTCTTGGAGAATTCCAAAGATTCACAACCCTTTGAATGAAGTCCTCATTTTAGACTTCTTGAGGCCATTTGTTGCAAAAATGTCAAACTTCACGATTCAGATGTTTTAGGAATATGACCTTTTGCTTGTGGGATTGAAGTTATTAAAATGAATAAAATGAAAGCACCTACTGGTTTGGGAGGTTGTAAACAGACTTAAATTTAAAGGGTGTCCTGTGTTTATTAAATAAGGGCAGAGCTGAAGTGGGGAAACACTGAATAATGGGGGACCCCTTTCTGGGTCTTGGTGGGGAGGAGATGTCTATAGTTGTCTTCTTAATGGGTTTAGGTTATTCATGTGGGTCCCAGAATTAAAAGGATGATTTGGAAGGTAAAGATCATTAGTTTAAATCTCTATCTGAGGCGCCCTAGGTGTGCCACATTGCCAATGAAACAGGTTGCAGGGGAGGTATCCTTTTGTTTTGGGTTTATCTGTGTGACTTTTGGAGGTGGAACAGCTTGGAAACAAGCAGAGAGAGAAAGCTGCCAGGAGCTGCAGACCACTAAGCAATAAGGCAGTGAAGCCCATGCTTGAACTGGAGTGTCCACAAGCATGAGGTGCTTAAGAAGAATTAGAGGGTCATCTAACGAATGATAGTGTAAGGACTCCAAGAAATCTTGGAGAATATCAGGAAGATGGGGGATAATTAAAGTGAATTCCTGAGAGCTGTGGCACACTTTGGTTTGGTACCAGGAGAAGGAACTCTCAAGGTCCTGGAAAGTATAGATATGGTAGGGTGGCTGAGTTGTCCTATTAATGATAGAGTTGATCTGCAGACACTTCTTGGGTGAAAACATTAAGTTCATTTACAATATACTCAGCAGCAACTACATGTGTGCTGTCAACTCTAACTCTATCTTTATACTGACTGCTGAGTTAGCCCGAGCTACTATCCTGTTGATTAACACAGGTCATGTGATCTTGCCTAGCAAGTATTATTCTTAAAGGTACATTACACACTAAATAAAACCATAATTACTACATTCCTCCTTCTTTAACTCAACTATACATATTATATTTACAATACATATTTTTCAAGACATAATATTTACACTGGGTGAGGAATTTACAAGTTCAGTCTTTCAGGTGGTTTCCTGGTACGTGTGGAACGTTTCAGCTCCACAACTTCAGATACTTTGTCAGGAACCACCTTTTCTGGAGCTGCCTGAACATCAGGTGCTTCGATGGGCACTTGCAGTTCTGTATCCTCAACTCTTACAGGAACATCAGACATGTCAGTCCTGGGTTGAGTATCCTCAACAGGAAACGCAGGCCTGATCCTGATCACTGGTGGAACCAAATCTTGGTGATTTGTCTGTCTCTCCTTTAAATGGTCCACATATTTACAGATGATCCGGCCTTCCACCTCCATTTGGTAAGATAGAGGTCCAGTCACTGCACCTATTTCACCCAGAAACTATTGTGGTCCTTCTCCAAAGTTTTTCCACATATACCATCTCTCCCACAGTAAATCTCCTCTCGCGACTATGCCAGCTGTGTCTAGTTTTCTGGCTTTCCTGACTCTTTTCCACCTTCCCCTCTAAATTCGGCATTATTAAGCTCAATCTCATCCTGAGATGACATTTCAACATTAACTCTGCAGGTGTGACACCTGTTGTTGTGTGAGGAGTAGTCCTGTAATGAAAAAGAAAGCGTGCTAGTTCGGTTGCCAAGGAATCAGCAGTTAGCTTTTTCATGCCTGCCTTGAACGTTTGAACTGCCCTTTCCACCAGTCTGTTTGGAGAAGGGGGGTACGGCACAGTTTTCACATGAGTGATACAGTTGAGCCTGATAAACTGTTGAACTCAGCACTTGTAAATGCCGTGCCATTGTTGGAAACGACTACTTCTGGTAATCCGTGAATGGCAAAACTTTGATGTGCTTTCTCAATTGTAGCGGCCGACATTGGTGACTTCACCTCAGATACTTCTAACCATTTTGAATGGACATTGACAATGAGCAGAAACATTCTTCCCAGGAAGAGTCCAATGTAATCAATGTGTAACTGCACCCAAGATCTACCTGGCCACTCCCATGGGTGTAATGGAGCTGTCACTGGCAACTTTTACAGTGGCTGACATTACACACAGTGCTTTACTAAACTCCCTATTTTACCATCTATCCCTGGCCACCATAGATAGCTGCGTGCTATGGTCTTCATGTGGGAAATTCCTGGATGGGCACTGTGTAGTTCAATTAAAAGCGGCTCCCTTCCCTTTGGAGGATCTATCACTCGTGCTCCCCACAATAAGATGCCATCCTGGCTGATTATTTCATGTATTCTACTGAAGTACAGTTTCATTTAGTCAGGTATTGGCTCCTGTGACCAACCATGTAATACTTGTTCTCGTACCTGAGATAGGATTGAGTCCCGACTGGTCCAGTCTCTGATCTGTTGAGCACATATCGGCGAGGAATCTAAGAAATTTAACAGTAAAACAAGTTCCTGTGGAACTGGGACATCCTCATCATTTTCTTGTAAAGGCAAATGACTAAGGGCATCGGTGTTTGTGATTTGATTGCCAGGCCTATATATGAAGGTGTATTTATATGCTGCCAGAATTAAAGCATATTGTTGTAGTCTTGCCGAGGTATGGGTGATATAGCCTTGTCCTCACGAAACAATCCTAGCAATGGTTTGTGGTCTGAAATGATTGTAAAATGGGGGCCATGGCTGTTCTGTGCTGTCATCCATCTGATGAGAGAGCACTGCTCCAGCTCCGTAGAGAGATACGTCACATGTCAGCATCAATTCTTTTGTCTGGTCATAATGCACTAATAGATTGGACAAGTGCAACAATTGTTTCACCTTTATGAAAGCTTCTTTCTGGGGCACCTCCCAAGACCGATGTTGTTTTTGAGTAGAGAATGCAGGGGGGTCAGCACTGTAGACAAGTTGGGTAAGAACCGCCCATAATAGTTGATTTCAGCTCTGAGATGTTCTTTGGTGCAGGTGCCTCTCTTATGGCTCTGACTTTCTCCTCAACCGGGTGGAGGCCCTGTGAATCTACCCGGTGACCCAAAGAGATTACCTCACTCACTTGGAATGTGCATTTTTCATTTTTTAAACGCACTCCTGCTTGCAAGAAACGTTTTAAAACTTTTTCTAAGTTTGTCGAATGCTCTTTTTCAGTGAATCCTGTCACCAATACATCATCTAAATAGATTACAAGCTGGAGCAGTCCCTGCAGTGAGCTTTGCATTGTTCTCTGAAAGATGGCACAAGTGGAGGAGACAGAGAAGGGTAATCATGTATATTGGTACAACCCTTTGTGGGTATTAATTGTGACAAATTCTCGGGAGGCCTTATCCAGCTCTAATTGTTGGTAAGCGTGACTCATGTCAAGTTTTGTGTACATTGTCCCCCCTGCCAGCTTGGCATACAGGTCTTCGATTTTTGGGATGGGGTGCCTGACTAGCTTAGCTAGTTTATTAACCATCAGTTTGTAGTCTCCACAAATTCAGATGCTTTGGTCGGGTTTAAGGATGGGGATTTTGGGTGCTGCCCATTCTGAGAACTGAACAGGTTGTATAACGGCCAGTTTCTCTGGTCTGTTCAGCTCAATGTCGGCTTTTTATCGCAGGGCATATGGCGCCAGCCTCGCCTTCAGGAAGCGAGGGGTTGTATCTAGATCCACATGAATCTTGGCCTGCAGGCCCTGGGGTTTCCCCAGTTTGTCCTTAAAGATGGTGATGTACTTTCTAAGTGGCTCTAGTAGGCCACTTACTCTCAACTGGAAAATTTCAGCCCATTTTAACTGAATCTCCTTTAACCAATTTCACCCCAGGAGTCTTGGCCCTTCATCTGCTACCATCATCAAGGGTGGCTTTGCCGATTGGCATCCATAATGGACAGTTACTCTGCTTATGCCTTTTACTGGAACGTTTTCACCTGTATATGTTTTTTGCTCTTCTCCGCCGATGCTGCCAGACCAGCTGAGTTTTTCCAGGTATTTCGGTTTCTGTTTTTGTTTTGGATTTCCAGCATCCGCAGTTTTTTGCTTTTATCTCTGTGCTTTTAGCTTGGAGTCTGTTTCTTCTAAACTTAATTAATGTTCATCGTTATTCAAATATCGGAAGGTATGTCCCCCAATTACTGTAGTGGGAGCTCCCGTGTCCACATCCATTCTAACAGGTCTGCCATTTACTTTCACTGTGGCAAATATTGGTTCTGTCTTTCCAACTTTCAGATTAAACAACGAGTAAATTTTGAATTTGTTGTTTCATGGGGCTTCTTCTTTTGTTTATAAGCCTGCCTGGATCTTTCCTTGCTCTGCCTCATTATGTATCCATTTCCGTGACAATTGTAGCATTTGAATTTTTTAAGCTGCAAATTGCTGAAAGGCTAATTGCTACTGCCTCTATTAAAATTATTCATCAATTTTGCTGCTAATTTATTTTTCTTTATTTTTCTGCTAGCGGGGGTTGTTTCCTGCTTCTCGGCAGAGTCTCGTCTTTTTCACGACTCATTTGGCTGAGATTTCCTGCCCGATGTGCCATTTTGCGTTCCCTGTGTGGCTTTTGAATCTCTCACTGCGCTTTCCATGGCCGGCGCTATCTCCAGCGCCTTCTTGAAATCCAGATTCATTTCGGACTATCATCTTTTCTGAATGGTGTCCTCTTTCACACCACCCACTAAACGATCCCTGAGCATGTCGTCCAGAGTCGCACCGAACTCACAAGGCTCCGTTAGCTACTTCAAATCTGCCAGGTAGCATGCAATTGTCTCACCTGGGGCTCTGTTTCGTGAATTAAACCTGGACCTCTGCATCGTGACTGAGGACTTGGGTTGAAAGTGACCCTCCATAAAGTCCACCAATTCATCGAAATTTTTTAATATTGGGCACTGGGTGCCATCAAATTTCGAATTGGACTGTAGGTTTTGCTCCCACAAGTACTCAAGAGGATTACTCACCTCTTCTCTTCCACCGTAATCTCGCTCACATGAAAAAAGAACTTGAGGCGTTCTATGTATTGAGACCAATCGTCTGTGGCTGGTTCATAAGGTTTGATTCTCCCAAATTGTGGCATTTTGAGAGGGGATAACTTCTTCAATTCTAATGGAGCTTGCTACTTACAATCACAAAGTGGGGTACAGAGCCGATTTCTTTTTAACTTGATTTCTTCTGTTGAATCTTGTTTTGTCCTCATCGCCAGTTTGTTGTAGGGTGCCCGAGTTGTGCTATTAATGATAGAGTTGATCTGCAGACACTTCTTGGGTGGGAACATGAAGTTTATTTACAATATACTCAGCAGCAACTACATATGTGCTTTCAACTCCAGCTCTATCTTTACACTGACTGCTGAGGTAGCCCGAGCTACTCTCCTATTGGTTACTACAGATCATGTGATCTTGCTTAACAAGCATTATTCTTAAAGGTACATTACACACTTAATAAGACCATAATTGCTACAATAGGAGAACTCTTGGTGAAAATAATAGTAGAATAGGGAGTGACCCACTGAGATTTTTGGGCTTAAAGGATAAGTGTTTATGAAATATAGTGTTAGGTACTTGCTTTGTTTAACTCTTGTACAATGTAAGTTTTGTGTAAAACATGACATCTTGCGGCATTATCCTTTCAGCTCATAACTGGGTTTTCAAATTTCTTTTTAGAAGTTAACAGTCTCCCTTGGGATCATAGCTCAATACTGATCATCTTTTTCCCTTTCTCTTCAAGCGAGCGTTTAATTATGGAACTGTCAGCGCTTTGGCTTTTGGGAAGAGGAGCCCAGTTCCTGAATGCAAAGCCATTTTCAGGCCTCGTAGTAATTCACAGGGGGAAGTGTTGTTGGTGCACAGCAAGATCCCACAGGCCACCATCAGATGAATGATCAATTCCAATTTGTTCAGTTGAAACCTGGCGTAAGAACTTTGGCTTTTTAAAAAAAATTTACAAAGTCATTTATTCCTACACTTCATGACGTGGAAACATTCAGTCAGCTTAACCAGGCTTTTAGTAAATCAACATCTGATTTTGATTTAGCCAAATATTGTAATGGGAATGTTACTTATGAAAGATCTGAAGAGACTTGATATTATTTTATCCTTAAAACCAAATCAGCTCTGTCGTTTGGTCAAATCTGAGCATTATTTTTAAATACTACTTTACAGTGAATTAATCCCTTTTAAAACACATTAATCTCCACAGTCGATAAGCGTTTTCCAGTTTACGTGACTTCACTGGAGCAATCACCCCCTCTAGTGGCAAAGGCAAAACTCACACCCTCTGTTCTGGCTCCTGCATGTTCCCCTTCAGAATAAAACACACTCAAATTGGAATTTATCCCTGATGACATTTCTCTGCACTTCTATCGCACACACACCATTTCCCTCCTTCCACATCACGCTAGACAGACAGCCCCATTTCCCCCATCCCTCACTGGTCAGAAAGCCAGTGGCCAGCTACAATCACAGTGAGATTAATAACAACAACTTGCATTTATATATAAAGGTCCCAAGTTGCATCACAGGAGCGCGATCCAAGAAAATGTGACACAGAGCCACCTAATGAGGTACTAGGTCAGGTAACCCAAGTCTTGGTCAAAGGGGTAGTTTATTGGAAGCATCTTAAAGGAGACGAGTGAGGTAGAGGGACAGAGATGTTCAGGGCAGGAATTTCAGAGCTTCTCTGGCATCTGAAAACGTGGCTGCCAATGGCAGAGCAATGAAAACTCGGGAATGTGAGAGGGGTCACACTTGGCCCAGTGCAGAGGTTTTGGAGGATTGTAAGGCTTGAGGAGGGTATGGGGGAGAAGGGGGTGCAAAGCCATTGAGGGCTTTGAAAACAAGGAAGGGAATTTTTAAATCGACATGTTGCCACACCAGGTGCCAACATAGATCACCGATCGGGGGGGTGGGGGTGATGGGTGAACAGGGCTTGGTGCGAGTTAGGATAGGGGCTACATTTTATGAAACAGCTGATCTTAAGGACCTCTGCTCGCCACTGCCAAGCTCCTTGCTGCCAATTTATCTAATATTTCCTCATCATCTTGGTGATCAGTTATAACAGCTGCATTTGCTTCATTTCTCAATGAATCCACACTGTCTGATGTTGTAAGTGAAAGTACCTCAAGTATGTTAACATAAAACACAAACGGACGCATGTACAAACTAACGTTCTACCACCCTGTCTTACGCTTGAAAATAATGAGGACAAGTACTCGAGCGAAACAGGTTATGCATAAATTAGAAACCAAATGTACCTTTGAAGTGATCTTAAATGAGCAAACATTTTAAATATAACACAAAACAAACAGTTTCCGGTTAAAGACAGACATTATTCCCTGTGTTGCACATTCCTGTTTAATTGCTAGTTTAGGAGCAATACTATTGTAACCTGGTTGGATTTCACTGCATCAGACACATTGGTCACAACTTTGCAAGAACATTGACCTTGGCACCATCTAGTGGGGGCACTTCAGCATTTCAGGGAAAATACAATCGCTCTAAACGCTGTAGGTTAAAAGGGGAATCATTGCCTCAGTGGGGAAATATTTAGGCAGGCTCAGCTCCCCTGTTGTGTTGCCATATCTCTGATGCATGCACTTCAACAAAAAACTTCTTACCCGCATTTACTCTTCTGAAGTGAAAGCCTCACGGGAGAAGTTTTGATTCCCTCCATATTAAAGATGAAGGTGATGACCTGAGCAGAATGCTTTGCCTGATGCCAGTAAAAAGCATCAAGGTTTCTCGTTGACATAAAATCAGAAGATGCTGGAAAAACTCAGCAGATCTGGCAGCATCTGTGGAGAGAGAGACAGAGTTAATGTTTCGAGTCTGTATGACTCTTCCTCAGAACTCTGAAGAAGAATCATACGGACTCGAAAGGTTAACTCTGTTTCTCTCTCCACAGATGCTGCCAGACCTGCTGAGTTTTTCCAGCATTTTCTGTTTTTTATTTCAGATTTCCAGCATCTGCAGTGTTTTTCTTTTATCTTAAGGTTCCTGCTGGTCTGGTGACCTTCAGTTTAGGCCTTGCTCTTTGTTAGGGTAACGTCTCTGATCAGCAGCAACCCAGGGAGGTGAAGGGAGAGGCTTGACAGCAGAGGTTAGGGGAGGGCAGGGGAGACAGGAAATTACATCCGATGCTGCGAGTGCAGGTATGCTTGACGGGACTCAGGGGCTTGGAAACACTCTCTCAGGTAGGTCCCAGCTGAAGTTGCAGAGTCTCTGGGAAAATGTGGAGCAACTCCTTGTTAAATGACAGCACAGGAGTGGCCTTAGCTGAGAGGGAGGACGGGGGGGTGACTTAGCACCTGTAAGATCAAGTGAGAGACTGGATAGGAACATAGGAGAGTGAGTAGACCATTCAAACCTTTGAGCCCATTCTGCCATTCAATTAGAACATGGTTGACTTGTGTCCTAACTCCATCCTGATACCCAGGCTGAACAAAAATCTATCATTCAGTTTTGAAATTACCAGTTGACCCCCAGCTTTAACAACTTTTTGGGGGAGAAAGTTCCTGATTTCCACCACACTCTGTTTGACGTTTCTAACTCATCATGAAAACAAAAGTTCTGCTCTGATAAATTACTGTTTTAAAATTAGGGGTCATTCTTTTAGGACAGAGATGTGGAGAAACTTTTTCTCAGGCGGTTGTGTGATTTTGGAACTCTCTGCCTCAGAAGGTGGTGGAGGCGGGGTCATTGAATATTCTTCAGGCAGAAGTAGATAGATTCTTGATAGGCGAGGGAATCAAAGGTTATCGGGGTTAGATGGGAATGCGGAATTCAAAACACAAGCAGATTGACCATAATCTTATTGAATGGTGGAGCAGGCTCGAGGTGCCGAATGGCCTGCTTCTGCTCCCATTTCTTTTGTTCCATAAATTCGGGAATGGGTAGGGATTTCAATACAAGGACTTCAGAGCTTTCCAGCCCTTTAAGGTTTTTCTTAATCTCCTCATTTTGGTAAAGTGCCTCGACACTGCCCCTTTAATTGCTGAGAGTAAGACAACCAGAGTGCGGACTTTCTGACATGTACTCTGGAGGTGAAGCTCATCCTGTGAATACTTTTACCAGTAAAGACAACTAGAGGACAAAAAGGGATTTGTACACACACCAATGTTCTGGATAATATGTCAGAAGGAAGCACAGATAATGAAAGCCAATCAGCTCAACTTTACTTCAGGCTTCAAGCAACTAATTGGTGATTCTTGGGTCAATGCTTGCAGCAGTCTATTGAAGTATCTGCTCTGCGTGCCAATCCCACTTTATATAAGAAACTTCCTTCTATCACACCCAAGCGACTAGTTTGAACCTTGTCCTACTGTTATGGCTCAGATTGCAGTAGTATTTACCTTTCCTATGTCATTTATTTTCTTCTAACACCTCTATGCAGACACTCCTCAATCACCTCCTTTGAAAAATGAACAGGCAAAACTTCTAGCAGGCTTCCCTGGTCTCCCAGTTCTCTGACCTTAGAGACTGGTCTTATGGTTACTGTGCAGGGTTTAAATGTCTCCCTTGATGTTGGATGGCCAGAAACAGGTTGTGTACTGTTCCCTGCCCAGACCAGTGCACTATTCAAGTTTCAGCATCATTTACTCTAACCTGTAGTTTTGAAAGTTCTTTGATGTAAGCTTTCCATAATCCACGTGGTGTTCCAGGTCCTCAAAAAGGTCTGGAAAGCTGAAAGGGCATGATGTCCCCCATTGACTGCTATTTGCTATTGTACTCCTGTTAATTGATCCCACTACTGTACCCAGTATTGACATCAAGCTGAAACCTCTGTCTTTGCCTAGGTCTGTTTTGCTGTGCTTTTTCAAAATGGACGCCATGGTTAGCATGTTCACCGAATCCACCCTACGTATAACAGTGGATCATGTTGGATCCTGGTGCTGACTGTTTGACTTCACTAGAAAGCGACATCAGGCAGATGTTACATAGGTGATCCCTGTGATCCCATAAGCTTCCTGTCATGTTGAAGGAGTCCCTTGTATCTACTTTCTGCACTTTCTCTAATGCCTTCACATCCTTCCTAGAGTCCCTTGTATCTACTTTAGGAAGGATGTGAAGGCATTAGAGAAAGTGCAGAAAAGATTCACGAGAATGGTTCCAGGAATGAGGAACTTCAGTTACGTAGATTGATTAGAGTTAAGTTGGGACAATTTTCTTGGAGAAAAGTAGGTTGAGAGTAGATTTGATAGAGGTATTCAAAATCATGAGGGGCCTGGACAGAGTAGATAGGGAGAAACTGTTCCCATTGGTGGAAGGATCAAGAATGAGAGGGGCACAGGTTTAAAATAGTTTTAAAAAAGAAGGAACAAAACTATGAGGAGAAACGTTTTCATGCATCGAGTGGTTAAGACCTGGAATTGCTGGGAGTATGGTAGAGGCAGGTTCAATCGAGACATGCAAGAGGGAATTGGATTATTATCTGAAAAGGAAGAATGTGCAGGGCTACAGGAAAATGGCAGGGGAATGGCATGAGCTGAATTGCTCATTTGGAGAGTCAGCAGTGACACAACGGGCTGGATAGTCTCCTTCTGCACTGCTAACAATTCCATGATTCTGTTGCATGGTTCTAATCTAATGGGGCTTATTCTGTGTTCATAGATGCATTAATAATAATAATGAATAAATCTTGTCTCGTCTTTCAATACCTCAGTACTATCTATTTTGAGATCCACTCATTCTGCTCTCTTTTAACCCACCTACAGCATACATATCATTTATGTCAAATCCGTTCATTCTTTACCATTAATTATGGAGAAAGGGTTCATTTAGTATATTAATTATCTTCATTTTCTTTCCTGCAATGTTCTTCACGCTTCACAACTCTTCTATAAACAACGTCTAAGAAATTTCCAACATCATGCTTTAGTTCTGCAATCTTCCTAGAAACATAGAAACATAGAAACTAGGAGCAGGAATAGATCATTCGGCCCTTCGAGCCTGCTCCACCATTCAATATGATCATGGCTGATCCTCTAACTCAACACCGTATTCCCGGTCTCTCCCCATACCCCTTGATGCCTTTAGAGTCTAGAAATCTATCTCCTTCTTAAATATATTCAGTGGCTTGGCCTCCACAGCCTCTCTGGTAGAGAATTGCACAGGTTCACCAGCCTCTGAGTGAAGAAGTTTCTCCTCATCTCAGTCCTAAATGGCCTACCCCATCACTGAGATTGTGACCCCTTGTTCTAGACTTCCCCCCAGCGAGACGAAACATCATCCCTGCATCCAGTCTGTTCAGCCCTGCTAGAATTTTATACATTTCAATGAGATCCCCTCATTCTTCTAAACTCCAGTGAGTAGAGGCCTAGTCGGCCCAATCTCTCCTCATTTCCAAGGTCTTCTTTACCCCTCCTGACATCTTCCTCAATATTCATGTTAGTAATTTCCCTCATCTCTCTCTTGACAGAGTGTGTTTTCCTACTCATTTTGCCTTGCCTGTCAATCCCAGTTTAATAATCTTAGGCATTTATTTATCTTACATGTTCTGCATTGTGTTCTTAAAGGTGTTTCAATTGTCTTTGAATTATGTGTCGTTAGGCAATGTCAGCCATTGGAGTTTGGTTCTGACAAAGAAAGGTTAAATTGATCCATGTCTTTCATAGATTTCTGATCTGAAAATCAAGAGTCCAGTTAACACGAAATTGAAATGGTATGATGCTGATGGGGTCGTGATCACTTTTTGCAATAATATCAAGAATGTCATTTCTTGATATTAAAATCAGCTGCAGTTCTGATGGGATGGTAATAAGAATGTTATAATATCCTACATTAAATATACAAGTAGAATATTTCCACTAATTCAGAATTACATTGACCGCTAGTTAGTACAGAATTTGAATATTGCGGAAAAGAGAGACATGTTGCCAAAGCTGTCATCTTGCACCCATCAGGACAAATGCAAGAATGCCAAATTTCAAACAATCACAACAATTTATACTACAGAAGTCTATAGTTCCCCGTTGCTTTCTCCATGGCAACGCCTTGGCCAATCAGAGTTAACTTGCTAACCAATCAGCATCCTTTTCTTTGGTAGTACAAATTGCTGTGATCATTTGAAATTTGTCATTCTTGCATTAGTCCTGATGAGTGCAAGATGAAAAGCTTCAGCGACATGTCTCCGTTCTGCAAGATTACATTACTGTCAGGCTTAATATTCTTGATGTAAGCAATTTCCACATTCTGAAATATCCTATCACTGTTTCATGAGAATACCACCCTCCCAGCCCACCAGACCTGCAATATTTGGATAATACTTCTGAATTGAGTACATATCTAAGCTGACCTTCCAGTGGAAGGTGAGGGAGCCTGAGGTGCCGTCCTTGGGTGAGACATTTAATGAGTCCCTATCTGCCTATCCAGGTGAAGTTTGGTAATGGGGAAGGTGGTAGGGTTTAGTCTCCTGGAAGATCATCTCAGAAGGGACTAAGGGACTCCTTTGCCTTGTAATCTTCACTGGCCAATACACTTATGTATGAAATCAAGCTGTCTGTTAAACAAAATAATCTCCCTCGGCTGTTAAGAAGTTGGCTTATTTTCAAATCTTCCTGATAAAGCTGTCTTGTGACAGTTCCAAAAAATGCAAGTCATCATTCGAAGTCTTGAATATTTTTTGACAGTCAGGAAACATCTTTATAACACATCTGTGCACAGATGTGAAAAGGATACGGAAACCTCGCCCAGTTCCAGAAGTATTGAAACCATGCTGTGCGGTATTAGTCATATTTGGATTAATGCATTCACATGAACTTCCTATGTCCAATATCTAGGCTGCAAACACCAGTTGATACAACTTCCTCTGTTAAAACACCAGCAGATTTGGGGGTGGGTAGGAACTTTCTGACATCCTTGATGTGACTTAAGAGGTAAGTGAGTGCACAGAAAATACCACCCAATCACCACTGGGCAAAGATGGTACCAGTGCTGAGCTGCCCGTGAGACAAGAAAGCCCCTTTTAACCTGCTGCTGCCTTGACAAGATAGGATGGAGAGAAATGCTGGGGCTCAGAGGGAGAAAACCTCGAGTGGTCTTTTCAGAAGGACATCTTCAGCGTTAAATCTCCCTTGCACTGCACAAGTATCGTTCCCAATCACTATTTCTGATTTAAGTTGTACTTATTAAGACACATCGCAAAATCGATCAGAATTAACTCGGCTTTCAAGTTTAAAGAGCAAATCTCTTTTTTTTTTGGGCTTAATCCCAAAGTGCTTAAAACGTGACAAGTACACTTTTCTAATTATTTTAACCATGACCGGATTATTTTTGTTTTGTAAAAGCAAGTGATACTCTGACATTCACATTACTGTACGGCTGGAGTGAGTAACCTGCGGTAAGATTCCTTTCACTGCAGCGCTGTGTGGTGGCATGTGAACAGCAGCCGGTCCCATGCTCACACAGTGCTGGGAGGTCTACCTGTTTAGGAGCGGTGGGAAGGTCAGTATGGTCGGTTAGCGTCTTTTGGTCGTTTCAGTTGTACTTTTAGCCTCTTCATCCCAATCTGAAAGCCGTTCATAGCCTGAATGGCAGCCTGAGCACTGGTAGGATTGTCAAAACTCACAAACCCTGGAAATAGCAAAAGATACATTTCAGAATGGTGAAAGCTACTGATTGCCTAGTTCTGACATCCCTGAGGCATGGCCAGGGGTTCAGACGCAAATGTCAATCACATCCTCAACGTAAAGACCTGACCTTTTTTTTTTGTCCTGGCCCTCATGACTCATGACCCTCGTGGCGACCTTCTTGGCCGCTTACTCGTGTGTTTCTCATGACGTTCCTCATGGAGCGTCCGAGGGCGTGTTGTTTGACAATGACAGGAGCGGTACGCCACATAACGCACAAGGTACGAGTGCGGGAATAAGCCCCTTCCCTTTACAGATGTGACGGGGCTGCCTTGACGTTGCTAAAATGGAGCGCAGCTTAAAAATGGGCTCGCCCTTTAATGCTCATGGCTACCCCTTGGGGGCAGAACATCATAGCTTTGTGATTAGAGGCTAAGTGCTGGTTCCTCAGGGGGAATTAATTTGGGGGAGAGGTAAGTAAATAAATTCAATTGTGGAGCATTACAGCCCCATCCTGTAGAAACTACACAGAATGAACTGGTTTAGTAATCTCTTAGTTCCATTGATCAGAAGCGTCTTACATACCCCTGGCTCATCAGAGAAGCCAGACTATCAAGGCCGGAAGGGAATAATTGGCTTTCTTTCTCCATTTTTTTTTACAATATTTATTTCTTTAAAGTATGTTTTTGCATTGACAGGTTCTCTGATTATTCAATGATGATGTGTTGAGTAGGATAATTGAACTAATGCAGTTGTGACATGCATGTACAAGATTTTGAGGCATGATGAAAGAATTGCTTTTATTAAATAAATAAACATGTTAGCCTTGTTCCATCAGCATTCTAGAGGAATACTATTGAAAAGCAGAGAAATGGGGTAAAAACTGTGAAGGACCTTGGCTGGATTATACTTGGGAGGATTGAGCACCATTCTGATCGGCACAAACAAAAAGGCTACAGATGGCACTGTAAAAGGTGCAGAAAACATTTGGGACCAGAGCTGAGAGTTCACCTATCAAGAAAGTTTGAACAGGGTGGTGCAGTTTTGTCAATGAAGCAGAAAAGGCTGAGGGGGTGACCTAATAGAGGCCTTTAAAATCTTTTGAGGGGTTTGAGAGGGTTGAGATCTTTCCACTTGCGGGAGAGTCCAAAACGAGGGGTCGGGTTTTCAGGCCCTGCCCACTGCTGGGATGGCCTGGCAATCGTTAACAAGGACAGAATATCATACTATCTACTTCTATTGTCATGCACCAGGCCCAGGCCCAATGAGATCAACGGGACAGTATCACTACTTCACTATTTCTAACGCAGGTTAGCTTCCTTTTTATTCTTTCAAGGGATCCTTAATTACTCATGAGAAGGTGGTGATGAGCCGCTTTCTTGAAACACTTCAGTTTGTGTGCTGTAGGTACGCCCACTGCGCTGTTAGGGAGGGAGTTCCAGGATTTTGACCCAGCGACAGTGAAGGAACAGCGATTTAGTTCCAAGTCAGGATGGTGAGTGGCTTGGAGGGGAAGTTGAAGGTGTGGTGTTCCCGCTCATCTGCTGCCGTTGCCCTTCTGGTTGGTAGAGGTCGTGGGTTTGTAAGGTGCTACTGAAGTAGCCTTAGTGCATTGCTGCAGTGCATCTTGTAGATGCTACACACCGCTGCCACTGTGCATTGGTGGTGGAGGGAGTGAATGTTGAAGGTGGTGGATGAGGAACCAATCTAGTGGGCTGCTTTGTCCTGGATGGTGTCAAGCTTTCTGAAAATTGTTGGAGCTGCACTCATCCAGGCAAGTGCAGGGTATTCCACCATACTCCTGACTTGTAGATGGTGGACAGGCTTTGGGGAGTCAGGAAGTGAGTTACTCGCCACAGAATTCCCAGTCTCTGACCTGCTCTTGTAGCCACAGTATTTATATAGCAAATCTAGTTCAGTTTCTAGTCAGTGGAGGATGGTGTTAGAGATAGGAAAGTGGACAATTGGACAGTTGTAGGACATGTTACTGTTAATCAAGACACACTTCTAGAAGTATCTGACTACAAATAATAACTGGAGAAAGACAGCAGATGGTCAGCCTTGGACTGTTTCCATAAAGAAGCTGGCCTGAATTAGATAATGTGAAGTAGTGATACTGTCCCATTGATCTCATTGAGCCTGGGCCTGGTGCAAGACAATAGAAGTAGATGGTATGATATTCTGTCCTTATTAATGATCAAATGATGTGGGATTATCAATCTGGAGCAGTAGGAAACAGAACACAATTCTCTGAGTGATATTAGAAGGGCATAACACGCAATCCTACATGACTGGCCGAGTAATTTGTATCAGTACAGAAGAAATATAAATTATGATTGTATGGAAATGAAGGTCAAAGGTGAATGCCCTAGACAAACCCAAATTGGACCTTTTGAGTTTGGGTTGGTTTTGGCCTACCTTTCAATGCTACAAAGGTTTTTGGTTACAAAGATCGCAGAGCAGCATCATGAGGCCACAGGTTATGTAAAGTCCCCGTCACCCCTTCATTATCACAAGGCAAAATCCTGAAATCACTATTCCGTACTATCGTGAGCTGAACATTACCACGGGGACTGCAACAGTTCAAGAAGCAGCCAAGTCCACCGCCACCTGAAGGATGGACAATAGTTACAGCTTTACCAATATAGCCCTCACCCTGAGAACTACTGAACAGAGGAAAATTTGGAACTGAAAATGACCCAATGTATTTTGGATCACATGTGGGTTATGCCAACCCTTTTGTGACTTGTTTGAGACTATGATATTTAAAGGCTTTTTGGCTTCCCTTTACTATTGACAGATGGCTCCAAAGAGCCCAGGAACTGGCAGTGACTGCCCAGATAATTTTTAGCTGGGCGGTCACTGCCACCATAGTTCAGTTCAGGATCTCTGTGGAATTTGACCAGGAGTTGGTGTTCGGTTTCACACACGCATTTCAGGGAGGTTATTTTATTTTTAAACTTGTTCACTTCTTCCGTGCTACCTGATACAGATAGTTGGAGAAGATGAGTTTGTAATAAAACATCACAACTGGTGTGTCTAAACAAGCACACAACACTTTTATGAATAGTTTTATGAATCTGTGCTTTTGGAGAAGAAGCGCATTGGAATTTCTGGCCTAAATTAATTATGCTTCTGAAGCTTTTTCTGATCTGTTGGCAGCAGGTAGAAGTATTTTGAAGTGTAGTCTCTGTTGTAATGGTGGAAAAGCAGCAGCCAATTTGTGCACAGCAAGATTTCACAACCAGCAATAAGTACAGCAGTTTGCATTTATAAAGTGCCTTTAACATGGTATAATGTGCCAAGATGTTACAAAATTTGACACCAACCCAATAGAAGGAGACACCAGGTCAGATGAACAAAAGCTTGGTCAAAGAGGTACGTTTTAAAATCATAAGATCTTAGGAAATAGGAGTAGGTCACCAATGTTCCTTCAACAGCACCTTCCAAACTCACACCTATCAATACTCCTTCGACAGCACCTTCCAAATGCACAACCTCTACCACCTCTAAGGACAAGGGCAGCAGATGCATGGGAACACCACCACCTGCAAGTTCCCCTGCAAGCCACTCACCATCCAGACTGGGAACTATATTGTCTTCCTTCACTGTTGCTGGGTAAAAGTCCTGGAACTCCCTTCCTAACAACACTGTGGGTGCAACTACATCTAACGGACTGCAGCAGTTCAAGAAGATGGCTCACTACCACCTTCTCGAGAGCAATTAGGGATGGGCAATAAATGCTGTCCTAGCCAGCGACGCCCACATCTGGTGAAGGAATAAAAAATAATTCAGCTCCTCGAACCTGCTCTGCCATTTAATAAGATCATGGCTGATCTGATTGTACCCTAACTTTACTTTCCTGCATGCTCCTCCATAACTCTTGACTCTCATGTAGATCAACAATCTAATTTTAAAAATATGAGTGTTTTAAAGTGAGGAAGAGAGTTGTGAGAATTTGGGAGGGGATTCCAAAGGTTAAGGCCTCAGCGGGTGAAGGAACAGCTGTCAACGGTGGAGTGATTAAATCTGGGGATACTCAACAGGCCAGAATTGGAGGAACATAGATATCTTGGAGGATTGTTGAGAAGGAGGAGATTTCAGAGATGTCATGGAGGGATTTGAAAATGAGGATGAGAATTTTTAGGCCAAAGTATTGCTTGACAGAGGTTAGTGAGCACAGGGTGAGGGAACAGCAGGACTTGGTACAAGTTAAGATATGGACAGCAGAGTTATGGATGACCTTAAGTTTATGGAGGTTGGAAGTTGGGAGATCTGCAAGGAATGTGTTGACTTAGTGAAGTCTAGAGGTAACAAAGGCATAGATGAGAGCTGGCGGAGGGACGGGGTTGGCCATGTCACAGAGGTGGACAGAGATGACCTTCGTGTTGGCCTGAATATGTGATTAGTAGTTCATCTCAGAGTCAAGAATTACACCAAGGTTATGCACCTTCTAGCTCAGCCTGAGACAGTTGCCAGGGAGAGGGTTGGGGTTGGGAGCTAGGGAATGGGGACTGAAAACAATGGCTTCCGTCTTCCCGATATTTAGTTGGAAGAAATTTCTGTTTATCCAGCACAAGATGTTGGGCAAGGAGTCTGACAATTTAGAGTCATTGAAGGAGTCTAGAGAGGTGGTGCTGATAATCCCCAGATAACCTGTTGGTATTTGGATGTTGTGAACATGGTTGGTTAACAAACCTCTAGTTTAGAGATAAATGGTAAGAGATAATTACAGAATTAGAGTTGGAAACATAGATGGATAAGAAATAGATAGAGGAGGATAGAGAGATTTGAGAGAGGTAAATTGGTAGAGAGATGAACAGGAGAGATGAATAAGACTTTTTAAAATTAAATTATTATTAATTGTTCTTGGGATCATTGGCAAGGCCAGCATTTATTGTCCATCCCTAACTGCCCTTGAGAAGATGGTGGTGAACCACCTTCTCGAACCGCTGCAGTGCATTCACAGTGCTTTATATTCTGTAACACTTGGATACAATTGAGTGGTAGTTAAGAGTCTGCAGGTTTAGGCCAGACCAGGTAAGATTGACAGATTTACTCTCCTGAAGGTCATTAGTGAGCCTCATAGGTTTTTACTACAGTCCAGGATTTTCATGATCATTAGTAATCAGACTAGTATTTTATTTCAGATTTATTAAATATTTGAATTTAATTCCCACCCTCCCCATGGTGGGATTTGAACCCATACCTCCAGAGCAGTTTGCTTACTAGCCCAGTACACAACATTACCACTATGTTACCATCCCTTTAAAAAGCAAACAATTAAAGAGAACAACAGAGATAGAGAGAAAGAGTGGGCGAGGGAAAGAAAGAGAGAGAAACTGAGAGAGTGAAGGACAGAGAGAAAGAGAGAGAATTATTTCATTGTGGTATTGTATTGTAAGGGAGCAGCAAAGCTTGTTGCCTTGGTGCCAACTGAAGGACAGTAAACTGGAGTGGTTCCAACAATCAGCATAAATGGGATTTTAAAGGGATTTACAAATGTCCAAATATTCAAGGACTAAGCAGAGAACACTGTTGTTCTCTGATGGTTGACAGAGAATCTGATTTCATGTGACCAGGGAATTAATTCAGGGCTGTATGCATATTTCAGCTTTGAAATGGCAGTGACATTTTCCATGACCTGACCCTATGAATAAAGTATTACCATTAGATTGTGGTCCAAGCTGCTGGAAATTCAGAGCTGACTGATATGGAGATATCAAGTAACATGACTGACAGCTCATTTTAACTGGCTGGAGCCTCTCCGTGCTTAACTGCATGAATTATCAAGCTCCCAGCTGCCATTTATAGATCAAATCACATAACAGCGGGTCACGTTACAACTTTGGGCAGGCAGACATGTTAATGTTACCCTTTTGAGTGGCACCTCGATAACAACATCTTCCAAGCTCTCAAAATGCAAGTTGTTTCTTCCGAATTAATCCACAAAGTTCTGTGCCCTAAACTTAAATGCACCCCAGCCTTCTTGTTTCTAGGTAAGCTCATGGGGCAGCTGCTTAGCATTAACCTGCTCAGAGCTCTGCCACTGAGATGTTAAGTGCTTCATCAAGTTCGCACTACGGTCTACAGACATTGATCTCCGAGCAAATTCCTCATGAGTTGGATCCGTGTTAAATTTCTACTTCTCTTTCAGGTGTGGATTCATCATTCCACTGTGGACTTTGAGCATTTTCTGGGCTTTGCATTCATATCCAGGATTCATGTCGTTTATGGAAAGCTCTTTTCCTCATTACAAACTGGAAGATCCATCGTGATGTTGCTCCTGGGAAGTCTGGGGCTGGGAGTGTGGTTTCTCACATTCACTGTTGTCCTGCTGCACAGTCCAAACAGGATAAATACAAGCGGTCCATCTATTACAGTAACACTTTGCTGAAGCATTATATCATAACCCTGACACAAGATAAGACTATCACACACCTCCCTGATCAGACAGTAACAGGATCCTACAGATATCATCGGGTAATGCCCCACCAAGAATACCCTTGGCACTGTTCCCTCACAGGCATAACTTTGGGATGGACTCCTTCCAATGTATGTAAATTGTTTTTTTTTTCTTTATTTTTTTCATGGGATGTGGGCATCGCTGGCAAGGTCAAGGTCAGCATTTGTTGTCCATGCCTAATTGCCCTTGTACTGAGTGGCTTGCTAGGTCATTTCCAAGGGCATTTAAGAGTCACCCACATTGCTGTGGGTCTGGAGTCACATGTAGGCCAGACCAGGTAAGGTCAGGAGATTCCCTTCCCTAAAGGACATTAGTGAACCAAGTGGGTTTTATTTTTTTTACAACAATCATGATCACCATTACTGAGACTGGCTTTCACTAGATTTATTATTTAAATATATTTAACTCTACCAGCTGCTGTGGTATGTCCCCAAACCATTAGCATGGACCTCTAGATTACTCGCCCAGTTACATTACAACTGTACCATCATCACCCCTTACATCACATGATTATTCTGCTTTTGCTCCATCCCCTTTACTTAAGACAAAGGACTTATTTTACATTCCTTCCAACCCTAAAGTCTTTCTCCTCTGCCCCAATTATTTACAGAAGCATAAAGGATAATGATTTCCACTGCTCAGGAAGGTTCACTTTTCCACAATCATGGTCTAGGCCCACTTGATTGACAAGCTTCAGCGACACTATCCCAGATTGGCATCAACAATTTCAAAATAACTTTTCCTTGAGACTTTGGTCACAAAGAAAGCAAGCTAAGCGGCACCGCTAACTTGGAATTTCTACTTTAACATCTTAAAATGCACTAAGAGCTGATTAAGAAAAGAAACCTTTTTATTTTCAATTTTTTTAGCACCAGAGTTAATTGCTCAGTTGTTTAGCTGTCCATTGATACCTGTTGCTCCTTTTGAGTTGTCCATTTTTACTCGATTAGACAGTAGATTAATAACTTGATAGATGGCCTTTGTTGATCGCAAGATGCACAACATTCTGAGGCAGCAATTTCCGCTGTTATTCTAGTATTTTCGTGGCTTTTGCCTGCATCAATGCGAGGAGGAAGATTTCTATTTATATTGGGCCCCTCTTAAATGGCTCCAAGCACTTTACTTAGAATGAATTGTCTCAAAATTGCACAGCAAGTTCCCACACAATGGCAATGAGACAAATGCCAGGATTTTGGCGGTGGTGCTTCAAGGAGGAACTGTTTGCCAGGGCGACCTCTCTGTTCTGAGTAACAGATATGCGACGGAGCCTCAACTTAAGATCTCATTCTACATGACTGCCCCTCTGATCATACAACGCTCTTGCAACACGACACTGGGCTAACAGTTTAGATTGCTAGTTCAGACCGAGGGGGTTAACTTTGGCGCTATCATGTAAAATTTGTGATATCAAATTTGTTTCTGGTTGTATATTCGATTTACCTTTGCATTGACGTGAATAAGAAGGAACATTAGGCGGGGTCGATAATGGGCAGCTAGCCCAATATTGCCCAAAGTTAAAATTAATCTCTGAAAGTGGAGTTAAACCCCACACATCATGGCCCAGATGGGAACTCTACCCAACCAAGTCAAGCTAACAGAGGATTGTTAGTGTTGCGAGATTGAGAATTTCCATTTTGAATAATCCATGCCTGTGTCCAACCGTAAACTGGGAATATTCCTCAATTTCAGAAAAGCGTAATCAACTGTAACAGACATTCTCCATTTTTCCCCATTGATTCTTTGGCTGGTCAAGAAAGGGCCCCTCAGAGATGTCTCAAATCGATTCACATGGAATGCATTGAAGTAAATAGCAAGATCCCAGCATGGAAGGCAATTGACAGATTTGGAAGTGCTCCTTCACCGCAGAGTGCTTGTCAGGCTGAAACCTCTGCTCGTTGTTTCCTGCTGTCTTTAACATCCACATGAATAGGCAAGCATGCTAAAGATGCAGGGGGACATTAATATCAGCAAGCTCTGTGAGTCGTCACCAACTGAGGAACTGAGTTGCATGACCAAAGTCATTTCATTTATGACCCTTCAAGAAAACGGAAAAGATGTTGTTTATCTCAGCTGTGTGCGCTGGAGTCAAACCCAGGTTCCAAAGGTTAAAATAGGCTACCACAATGCAGTGTCCAATTCATTTTACAGCCAAACTGTAAAGCAAATTATTCAGAAAGAGCAGAGTCCAAAGCACTGTTTCTACCTCAGAAATCCTTGCTTGCCATCTTTTTTTGTGTAGAGACACATCTATCTTTTCTTTAGTTGTTTATTACCGTACTTACTAGTGAGTCCTCATGTGTACGCATTGGTACATTTGCACGCAATTATCACTGCTGTTGGTCCTTAGCAGATCAATGCCAATCAAAGCTCTGAATCCTAATGTCTTCATGAAGAATAATGAGAATAGAAGAATACAATAGGGGAGGCAGCGCGTGCCTTTCATATATTTACAATCTACCTTTTCCTCCTCCCCTCAGCCTTTCCACTTAAAAATGTACAATCTTAAGATCCAACCTTGACTTTATGTAGAATTACATTTAGGGATGTTAGGGCAGTTATAATGAAAAAGAAAAGAACGAGTCACACTTATATAGTATTTTTCACGTCCACCTTATGTCTCAAAGCTTTACTACCAATGAAGCATTTTTTGAACTGCAGTCACTGCTGCAATGTAAGAAACACAGCAGCCAAATGTGCTTAGCAAACCCCCACAAACAGCAATGTGATAATGACCAGATCATCTGTTTTCATCATGTTGATTGAGGGATAAATATTGGCCAGGATACCGGGGAGAACTCTGCTGCTCTGCTGCTCTTTTTCAAAATAGTGCCATAGAATCTTTTACATCCACCTGGGCAGGCAGATCTCATGTGAGAAACGGCACCTCTGACAGTAAAGCTCTCCCTCAGTATTGCACTGGAACATTAGCATTGATTTTTATGCTCAAGCCCTTAGAGCAGGACTTGAACCTGGAACGTTATGGTGTAGAGTTACCCACTGAGGTGCAGACAAACACAGCCAGTGCTGCCATTTAAATTGCATGGAATATACAACACACAAACAGTCCATTCAGCCCAAAGGATCCATGCTGAAGTTTATGCTACTACACAGAGCCTCTTCCTACCCTACTTCACCTGAACCCATCAGCATATCCTTCTACCTAGGCTGAACCTCTATTCCATGGCTTTCTCACCTCCTCTCCAACCTATTACATGCCAGGCTGCTTACATTTCTTTGGTGGGAACTGCCCACCCATTCCTCCCTTTCACGCTCATTTGATCATATTTGTACAAGGGAAGTACCTTTTAATACCATTAGGCCATTCCGTTCGGTTAATAATTCCTGGATAATTTCACATTAAAGCTTCAGTGTAACTGTCCAGTTGCACCCACCTGTGAGGTATGTGAGTATTATCTCACAATGATGCAATCAAAATGGCTTCTCCTAGTCTTCATCTCACTCCCACTTTATTCTTTATGGTCATGAGTACATTTCAGTGAATTTCTATAGGCTTACATTTTAGTTTATTTAAAAAAAATACAGACAGCTACAATAAACTGTAATTTGATATAGGTGACATTGATACACCCAAGAGGTGCTCTACCAGTGGTGAAGGGGGTACATGCAACTTTCTTCAATAGATGACATATATCAGAAGGTCGAGAGTTTGATCTGTGCTGATTAGCTGAACTGCGCTATGGCAGGAGCTGCAGGTACAAAGTTTGGCCTCAGTACCAGTAAGCTAGGAAGTGAGGGAGGTGTTACATCAAGTTACTTAGAGTCTACAACACAGAACCAGGCCATTCAATCCAACTAGTCATTTATGCTTCACACAAGCCTCCTCCCATCCCTGTCCATCGAATCCTACCAACAAACCCTCTGTCCATGTCTCCCTAATGTGCTCATGTAGCTTCCCCTTAAACACATCAATACTATTCACCTCAACTACCCATTGTTGTAGCAAGTTCCATATTCTCACCACTCTCTGGGGAAAGAAGCTTCTCTTGAATACCCCATTGGATCCATTACTAATGACCTGATATTGATGGCTGGTAGTTTTGGAAACTGACAATGACCATAAGCTTATGATCACTATCTAACTGGGTGGGGGGGGGGGTGCATTAAGTCATGCATTTGAGCTTGTGTGATTCTCTGCTGGGACGTGTGCCTGTGCGGATTGGACCAGGCCGAACTGTGATGCCCTTCCCTAGCAAATAGCCCAATAAGCCTCACTAGCTCAAAGACAGTAACTTGCATAAGTGACGGAAGAGCTGTGGGGAGCCCAAGGAGCTGTGCTCCACTGAGAACCTGGGACAATACTGGACTAACAGTTATTTATAAAGAAAAACCAGGCTTTTCTCTTATGTCAACAAAATCCCCAATAAAGAGTAACTTTTGAAATCCTTATGGACTATCCATATCATTCGAAAACTTTAGACTGATTCATTTATTTCTATAGCTGTTGAGCCTCACTCATATTTCAGCTAGTTTAATGTTAAGTAGCTTATTGTGCTTCAGTTTATCGCATATGCAATACCTATTCACACCTGGTACAGGTGATATGCCAGCCTTGCAGATACACCCGGCTGTACCTCACCCTGTCTTTATCACAATTTCACAATTCATTGACGTTATCGTTGTTGTTGATGCATAACACAATTTAAAATATGATCATTTTCATTTCATTAGCGTTAATTTTACAGTGGGATGGGGTGAGTTCGAGATTAAAACCTACAAATGGTATTGATGGATTCCGGGTTATATAGATACAGGAGACTATGGGTCAGCTATCAGTGCGAGAATCAGGACCTCAGTTTTATAGACAGATCTATGGGCCCACTCTTTTCTCAAATGAGGGTCTGCAACTGCTGTGGAGCCTTGTAAAGCTACACCTTATTATACATCTCAGTTCATTCACTTAGAGAGAAATAGTGCCTTCCCATCCGAGCATCAATTGTTTCTTTACTAATTCTGGCATTAGGCCTCCATTGACCAACCTCCAAGCCCCATTTGCAAACTGATCACTTACTGTGTGAAAGAAAATTACCTTGCTGCTCGTTTGAACCTGTACCCCCTTGTCCTACTACTATTAATATTTTGGATTTACCTTTTCTTATACAGTATGTTATCTCCTACACCTCAATGAGACTCTGCCTTTTAACTCTCTCTTTCTGAGCCTTTGAGCCTTCCAGTCTTGTACCTTGGTCCTCTGGGGCCTCTGCTAATGTTAATCCCTGATTACATATAGAGACTACACTGACTGATGCTAACATATCAACACATACAGCTTATATTTAATAAAGCAACTGCAATTCTCTCACACTGCCAGGCTTAGCAAGTTCTCCTAGATATTTCTTCTGGTGACCATACCAATCACAGAAACGTTCATAAAAGAAATGCACATTAATTTGAATATGAACAATTGTATTTCAAGGTTCAGATGACTTCTGATGCAAAGATCATGATCTTATTTGACACGGTATTTTGTCTATCTTTCTTGTTCAATTCTTTTGCTCTCTAAAATCCTGATTCTAGTTATCTTAACGCCTTCAGTCCTCCTGATAAAGACTCCAGTTAAAGATGCCTTAATAGGAAATCTTGCAGGATCGCAAACATTAAAAAGTCTCAGGGCCTGGCAGTGCCCTGCATCGCTATTTTGGCCCCAACAGTTCAAACACAATCAACAGTCCATCCCCAATTCCTATTACCCCTACCCAGCCCTTGCCACCCAACCCCCTCCCCCCACCCCCCACCCCACCCCAGTCAATAAAGGATTTCACTCACCGAAGCATTTACTTTGGTTGGTGGCACGGTCAACAAAGACTTTGGCAGAGATGACGTTGCCAAAAGGCATGAACATCTGCATGAGTTCAGCATCTCCAAACTCCTGTGGCAGATGGTAGATGAACAGATTGCAGCCCTCTGGTCCTGAAGGGAAACAAATAGCGCCATCAGATATTTACAGTATTCAAGTGCCAAAGCGCTCAGGATTAAACCGTTTCACATCACTGCACATTGAAGAATACATAGGCAGAAGAGTAATTACCAACATGCGTGCTTTCCAATGTGTACAGTTCGTCAGCCTGGACCCAAGCAGGGTGCCTCATGTCACAGTGTTTTATCTCTGGATTAACCACTCTATTGTAACATCTTAGTTCATATCCATTTATAAATAGTGGATGGTACTATCTTCAGACAGATTAACTATGGGGGTACAGGTGTTGCCAGTAAGCAAAAATTATGAGTATATGGGCCTAGCTAAAGCAAGGTGGTTTGGGCATTGTGAATGTGCTGTTGAACTTAATGTGTCAACTGATGTTGATGTCCATGTTATGATAGTGAATTAATGGGTGTGTGAGGAATGATGATGGCATAGTGGTAATGTCATCGGACAAATAATCCAGTGGTCCAGGTTAATGCTCTGGACAAACAAAAGCAAAAATAGCTGGAAAAACTCAGCAGGTTTGACAGCATCCGTGGAGAGGAAGACAGAGTTAATGTTTCGAGACCGTAATGCTCTGGACACATGGGTTCAAATCCCATCATGGCAACTGGTGAAATTTGATCAATTAATTAATAAATCTGCAATTGAGAAACTAGTCTCAGTAATGGTGAGCTATCATAGATTATGGTAACAACATATTTGGTTCATTAATCCTTACCTGGTCTGGCCTACATGTGACTTCAGACACACAGCAATGTGGTTCACTCTTAACCGCCCTCTGAAATAGCCTAGCAAAGCCATTTGGTTCAAGGGCAATTAGGGATGGGCAACGAATCACAGTGCAGAAGAGGCCCTTCGGCCCATCGAGTCTGCACCGACACATGAGAAACACCTGACCTACCTACCTAATCCCATTTACCAGCACTTGGCCTATAGCATTGAAATGCTGGCCTTAAAAGTGACACCCACATGCGACACTAGAATAAAATTCAAGAATGAGTAACCCAGACACCTGAACCAATAACCCAGAGAATATGAGTATGAATCCTACTCATGGTAGCTTGAGAATTCAAAATTAGCTAAAAAAAATATCAGTATAGAGCTGGTGTCCACAAAGTTGTTGGTTTGATAAAAAAAAAACTGAACTGGTTCCTTTGGGAAGGATATGTGCTGCGCTTACCCAGTCAGGTGGGGTGTGACTCCACTCCCACACCAACATTGTTGACTCTTAATTGGCCTCTGAATTGATCTGGCAAGCCACACAGTTGTATCAAATGTTTATAGAAGGCAGCCATCATCATCACCATCATTGTTTCAGGGCAATGAGGAACAGGCAATAAAGGTTGGTCTTGCCAGTGACACTCACATCCTGAGAATGAGTGAATCCTGCTTCTGAGTACCCTCTGGTTGCCTCTGGCTTTACTGGCATAGATTTCCAAAGAGTACGTGGTTATGATCACTGCTAAAATTAAGTGACCTGCTAGCCGTCTAGCTTCACAAATGAATAATGACCATTTTGTGCTTAACTGGTATTTATACTCAGCAAAAATCAGTGTCTTCAGGAGAAAGGTAGGAGGGAACTAATTTTATGATCCTAAAGTGAATTCATTATTTATTCTTTCCCCCTCAATTGAGATGGCAATGTCCATTTAAAATGAATCAGGAATGAAGTGTTGACTGGAACTCATTAAATCCCTGTTAATTTGCATGGCTATAGGAAAAGGGCAGGGCAGTGGGACTAACAGAGAGCCAGCATGGGCTCAATGGGCCAAATAGCCTCATTCCATGCTAGAAACAATCTTTGATTCTATGTTAATTTTATAGCTGGGGCTTATTCTACAATTATAACTTGCTTCCTACAGAATCAGTTCCTTATAATGGTGGGCAGAGACCTGTCCCTGAGCCTTTGCAAGGTTCCATTCTGTGTCTCGGAAATGGGATGGTGGTGAGGTGAGGGGTCGGGAGAAAATTTTTCAAACGGAGTGAAGAGGCTTCATGCATCATTAAACATTTCAGAAACAGTTCAGCCTTTTCACAAACATAACGGCAAGTGGCACGATCAAGAGAATTTGGGTAAATTGCTGAGTGGGTGAGACAGAGCGTTGCTGTGGTAAAGGGGTATCATCAGTTGCAGCATGGGTCTATGTACCATTCGGTGTCTACGCTCATTGAAAGTATATCCAAAAATGGTAAAACAGGGCTGTTTAACTCACACTTTCAGATGTCCATATACATCCACTGATAAGCTTGGCCTAAATAGCCAAGTGGTTATGGTACTGGGTTTGTAACCCCAAGATCAAGAGTTCAAATCTCACAATGGCAAACTGTGAAACAATGTAACTTCATCTGAAACAGATGGAAACGGGCTTGTACTTGAAAGAGTTACATCCACTGATAAACGTTACTTTTAATGGTATGTTAAGTATATTGCTAAGATACACAGGTGAAGGGAATTGTTTACTTAAGTACTTAGAGCACTTATAAAGAAAGACTGTTGGAACACTGCATTTCTAGATAGGAAGCAGATATATGTAAAGCTGCATTCTGCGAATAAACCAATTATCAAGAAAAATATTAGTGCCTAATTTCATACTTCGCTGACTGGTTTGGGATTGAGAAAGCAATTACAGTCAGCTCTACATTCCAGCCATTTTAAAGCAACATTGCCAGTGTCATTTTGAAGGTAAAAATGGAACTGATTAAGACATCACGTTAAAATAGCTGAATAGATTATCAGTCACAGCACCAGTACCCATGATGATACGCAGCCATTTTGCCTCCATCTTGCAGCTGGAGAGATGTGGAAACAGGCATAATTGGTCGAAAATGATTGGATGACAAGTGGATGAATGGAAAATCCTTGAATAGGGAACTCAAAGTAGTTCAGTTTCCACAACAAATCAGCAATGTGGACGGTGAACTGCTAATGCAGTTCACAAACCATTAATATAATCCACTCAACTCACAATTGTGATGGATATAACCTGCCCGGGATCCCTGGTGGTTCATTTTTAAGTTGAACTGATAGATGGGCCTAAAATAATACCAAAAGTCCATGGTCCGCCATGACAAGTGGACCTGATTGGATTACACATGAAGGATGAGTTATAGTCACTTCATGAGTGGAGGTATTTGTCATGTCATATGACATATGTACTTGTACATTTTTTACTAAAAAATGTTCACAATATAAGAAAATCTCTCAAATTTTGCTTATCATGCCACTTTAAGAATGTGACAATAGAAACAGAGTTTCCATTTCTGCTGGGGTTTAACCACCTTTACTTCATGTAAATCAGAGGCTGTTTCTCTCAAGCCAAGATGCTCACAGGCACTTTTAAATTCCCAATTTTCATGAAAACGTGCTTTATATCAAATAATGATGTTTAATCCACTGACTGGAAATCTGAATTGAACTTCTAAAAAGAGACTTTTTAAGCGCAGAGACTAAAGGTGACTTGAGCTTGCAGCTAAAGACTGCTATCCCAATTTGCATCACTGTGCATTACACATTCCAATCCATTTGGATGGAGACAGCATGTCTGCAAAGACCCATCAAGGACAATGACTTGGGGATTATGAGTGAACCACGTATCCTGTCCCCAGTAGCAAAGCATCAAGGCAATAAACTGAGGTATTCAACTGGTGGAGATGACCCATTAAGTCTAATTGCTTGGACAATAGGACCCTAGCCAAGAGAGGATCCCTAGACATGCTCATATAGCTCATCAAGCTATAATAGGAATGCCTTAACCACAATCACTTAAACAATAGAACCCTCGTTGTGAGAGGGGGATTTCCTGACATGAACTGATTAAAATTGCAAGGGAGAATACACTAGTGATGACCATGTTTGAATCACTGGGTGATGTTCATGTGACAGGCCCACCCTTTGTGTGTTTAAGCTTTTACTTTCTCTGCCGTAAGAGGACAAATAGCTGAGACACTGATGAGAGAAGATCCAAGTGGGGCTGCTCCTTCCTCCCTCTCTCTCCAACCTACCGTGCAAGCTTTGAACCCTGTTTGCTGACCATGACCAACTACAGACGTCCTTGCCGCTGACAGAGACTTTGTAAAAGAATTTAACATAGCGAATCAGCTGTCTACATCTTTAAATTGGAAGCATCAGGATCACTGAAGGAAAGTTACGATACCATTGGATTCAGCCTGAAGCCAGCCGCATTACCAAACTACAGACTGTATGTTCCTTTTATTTAATTTGACCAACCTATCCTTCCCCACTCAGTAATCTATTTATATATGTGTGACCTTCAAGAGTGTGTGTGTGTGACAGTTGGAGTGTATTTTCTTATTTTCCTTAAATCAGCTTAAGTATAATAACACTCATCTCTTTCTTTGTTAAACTCAAGAAAATCTGTCTGACTGGTTCTGTTACGATCACAGCATGTGAAAAGTTATGTACTCACTAAATCGGCAAGTATATCCTTTTCAAAGCACAAAATGTTGTTGCAGTCAAACACAGAAAGGGAAAAGAGGGGAACCATTTGACCCCTCCTCACTTGACTGTAACACAATAAACACACACCTTTGGTGACTAAAGTCATGCATTGCATCTTCCTTTGTAGGGTATTTTGAACAACGCTGTTTCAAAAGTTGGAAGGACATTTAAGTAAAATTAAGCAAAGACTCTTTTTGTCTTACCTTCTCTTTGCTGCTGAGGAATTATGGGGGGTTGCTGTGGGAACGCCTGACTAATAGGAGCATAGGCTGCTGGATAGGCCGCTGTTGGGTTGCAAAAGGAGAAGTCAGTTTCGTAAATTATTTAATTCCTTCAGCATATTCAAACAGTGTAAACGATAAGCTCAAAGAGCAGGACAGGAAATTCCAAGACTATTGACACATAACATGGTACTTTAGAGTGAAGCCAGGGATATCCTGTTAATGGAAAATGAAGCTCAATCATACAGACAAGAATGTTTGGTTCAATAACAATAATACCATATCCCAAATCCTGTCTCAATTAGAAAAGCCTACGGCCTTTAGAGACCAAATATTTTCCTTTTGTTGATTACTTTCATTCCCATTAGGCAGGCTATATTGTCAAAACGATGCTACATTTTGAAATTAAGTTTAGGAGTTCAAGGTTATTGACGATGCTCCAACGGGCCTGACAGTGTGCACAAGGTCCTGTGACTGTTATTTAAGAAGTTTTTTGTTTTGGGGACTGTTGTGACCACCCTCTCCCCACTCCAAAGTTCGGCCGTATCAGAATGGACAGGAGTTATTATTTCAAAGCTGTGCGGCAGTGTTGGCTACACATATGGCGCAATACCACTTCATGCCCACAGTTGCCCGCAAGGCTAACTCACAATCTCAACCACAGAGACAGGTAAAAGAACAGAAGACAGACAGCTTCCTGAAGGGAGGGAGGAAAATTCAATGGGAATGTGATTGACCTCCACACAATCCCCCACGCTCACAGGTCACTCTCATGCATCAACCCCCAACCCTCAACTGAGACAAGAGTAACACTGACAGAGGCCTGGGTGCAGGTTACCTGGCTGCACTCTCAACTGGGGAATGGAGCATAGAGCAGGAGAACCTAAACAAGGGGAGAAAAGGAAAGAATTATTTGATATTGCAGTTCATTTTTTTCCTTCTTATTGGCAGGAACTGATGTAATTTATCTACTGACTAAGAAAAAACAGGATTCTTAGCAACCTAATTCTAAAGGCCAATCCCACGCTCACACCATGAGCACAGGCCAGAGCGAGGGTTAACTTGATTATCCGTTCCATACCTCCAGTGAATGTTGAGAGTGCAAGACAGGGAATTAACCCTTTAGTTTTCCCCACATATAATCGCACACCAATTGTTTAAGATCAGGAAAGTACCAAGGTCAAATAAGAGGCAATTTGAATGAGCGAGGCCATTCAGGGGTGATGTCAGGAAGCACTTCTTCACAAAAAAGATAGAAACCTAGAACACTGTCCCTGAAAAGCTGTGGAGACTGGGGATCAATTGAAAATTTCAAAATTGAGTATGAGAGATTTTCGTTAGGGAAGGGTTTAAAGGGTTATGAAACCCTACATGTAGGCGGAGGTTGCGATACAGTTTGCAGCAATCTAATTGAAGGCTCGAGGGGCGGAATGGTCTACTCCTGTGCTTCTAAAAGACTTGGGACGTTTTTTTCCACATGATAAAAATATAAGAGGCTGTTAGCATCGTTGTTCATTTCTGGCTGAAAATTAAATTTGTGTGTGGATTGACGGGCTGACAGAAGGCTGCTGTCAGACCAGGAATTTTTAATTTCTATTTATTTCTTTGAAAAATAAGTTGTGGCATGATGCCCGGTCAATGCCACTTCTGCCACATAATTAGTCAGCAGAGTTCCAACTCCCCCTGGCTCAAGGCAGTGAAGGTGTCAAATGGACTCACAATACAACAGACTGCTTTGGTTCCAGTGCACTTTTCTTTATTGCTGTGATGGGACACGTTTTCAGGGGGGGAAGGAGCATTTTTATTCATTTCATTCTAAATAAAAATAATTAGGGAATTGAATCTCCAACCCAGCCAGTCATAGCCCCTCTGGTTCAGTTGGAATGACTGACACAGACTGGAGGTGGTCATGTCAAGCGCTGCATGGGGATCTGGGTTGGATGAAGTATGCACAGAAGTGAGCCTACAATCTGTTTGGCACACCTGTCGGAAAATGCCAGTCCTCGCTGCCTCAACCTAAACTCTGACTTTGCTTCTCATTAAAGTAGATTTTTCTTTACTAGTTCTCTTTTTTGTTTGCTGTCCCCCTTTTTGCACCCTTTCTCTCCAGCAATCCTTCTCCAATGTGCTGAATAATATATCAGACGCACAGCCATTTGACCTAACTGATCCAAGCCAGTGTGTCCCACACGAGATTCCTCCCATCCATCTTCATCCAACCCTATCAGAAAATCCTTCCATTCATTTCTTGCTATCTAGTATCCATGCTATTTGCCTCAGGTATTCCCTGTGGTAGTAAGTAGTTTTGCTGTTTCCAGTTCCAGTTCCAGATGGGCACGAGCAGCACTCATCCAGTTTCTCATTTAGTTCTTCATGTGTGAGCCTATGGGATGAGCCAGCTATTTAAGCCTGGGCTGCTCGTGAAGGGGGATGGATCCAATGTTAAACTAGATTCTGCACCTCTCATGCACCAGTGCACTTTCTAACAGAGTCATTAGATAACGATAGGGAGTGGAAACTCAGACTGGTTTTCTCCCACTCTCCTACTGCCAAGGCCCTTGATGACACTTGGGATGAGCTGACTGCTGCTGTTGAGGTCAAAATGGAGATGGTAGCCACGTGATAAGTTCACTGGATTGGTAAGGCAAAGGCCCAAGCTAATGCTCTGGTGGAAGCTAAATTCAATTAATAAATCTGGAATATAAAGCTAGTCTTAGTAATGGTGACCATGCCAATTATCATTGAATGCTGTTTAGAAACCCATCTAGTTCATGATTGCCCTTTAGGGAAGGAAATCTACCATCCTTACTTGGTCTGGAGTACACTGACTCCAGATTCAAAGCAATGTGGTTGACTCTTAATTGCCTTCTGAAATGGCCTAGCAATCACTCAGTTCAAGGGCAATTAGGGATGAGCAACAAATGCTGGCCTTGCTGTTGATGCCCACATCCCATGAAAGAAAAGGTACATAGCAAAAGGAGGAGGGATCAACCCTGGCACTTGTGTGGTTCAAATACACAGAAAGAGGCCATTCATCTCAACATGTCCATGCCATTGTTTATGCTCCACTCAAGCATCTGCCTAATCCATTTCGTCTAACTCTAGCAGTATATCATCTGACGATGGGAGAGGGGGCCAGGGTCTACAAACTGAAGAAAAGCCATCAGGGAAGTTTTGCTGTATGCATTATTATAATGATGGGTCCTCCCAAAATTTCTGGGGACAGGTTAGATGTTTATGTTTAAGGCAATCAGGCAAAATCACCATGGTTTAGTGTAAGAAAAATCATGTTTAACCAACGTATTGGAGTTCTTTAAAAGAGTCACATGTGCTGTGGATAAAGGGGAACAAATGGATGTACTTAGATTTCCAAAGACATTAGATTGGTTCCACATCAAAGGTTATTGTAGAAAGTAAAAGCTCATGGTGTAGGGGTGTCAGGGAGATATAATAATTCTCATAGTGTTATTGGAATTTATTGTAAAATAGAATAATAGTGGGATGTGTGTGTGTGTGTGTATGGCTTAATTGAATTAGAGGCAGCTAGTCTGGGTGCTTTGATTTAAGAACAGAAGTTAGGTTTGAAATGTTAATTAGGTAAACATGGTGAAGTTTAGAATGTGAACTGTAAAGGGAATATTTGCATTTTTAAACAAACTATAGTGGCTTGAATTCAAAGGAGGGGGTGTAATGTTTACCTCACCAGCAGAAGTATTAAGAAATAGTGTGTTTACTTATTTTTTCCCAAAGATTATTGGTAGAATTGGTACTATGATAGATTTTTTACCAGTGGAGAGGTAAAGTTCAAAAGACATTATGGTGAAACAATGGGAATTTGCATTCAAAAAGGAAAATGTGTATAAAGGAGAGAAGACTATTTGTAATGCGGGGAGTTTAAGATCCAACAAGTGTGAAATGCCTGCAACTTGTAAGTACCAAACTGCTGCCTCCAGGGACTGAAGGTAAGAGAATTCACTTTGAATCCAACTGTTCAGGGTGTTGTTTACTTTGCCTGGGTTTCTTAAAATCTATGTGTCTTAATGTTGCCTTAAAAAAGTGTACTGGGAATTAAATTAATTAGGGGATTTAGAAATTATTATAGCAGAAATTTGTAGACATCTGTGTGTGCTTATAATCTTTTCTTTTATTAATAAATGTTTAATTTAGCTTTATAAAAACCTCTTAAGGCTCAGTGGTCTTATTACTGAATTCAAAGTCCACATTTCGAAACTTACCAATTGAAAATTAGTTGTGACAGTTGTTTCAAGTTTCCCTCTGGGATTTGAACAGCTCAGCATTTACATCTGCTGTGTCATAACAGAAATTGGGGCTCTTTGCGGGGTATATTTGAAATCCCTTAACTGGTTTGGAGTTGGTGAATCTTAAAGTTATGAGTACAAGAAGCACTTTGAATCCAGGAGTTGGTGTGAGGTTTTTTTTTAAATGGTGAGATTGCAACATGGCTTTGGAACTCGCTCAGACTTGTCTGGGAGTTGAAATTATAACTTTGGCTGGTTTACGAAAGGTAAATAAAGCTAAGTTAATGGAATTGGCAGATAAATTACAATTAGGGTTACCTGCAGGGGTTAAGAAAACAAATATAATTGATGATATAGCACAGCATTTAAAGTTGGAAATGATACCTGTGTCACAGCTGGAGGTAGTGAAACTTCAGTCAGAAATGAAGAAGCTTATACTTGAACAAGTTTGAAAAAAACTTGAGCTAGAGGCAGTAGATAAAGGAAAAGAAAGAGCGTTTTAAAGGGAACAAGCAGAAGAGAAAAAGAAGACAAGAAAGGGAAATAGAGGTGTGAGGTTACAAAGGTGGGAAAGAGAAAAAGAGAGAGAGAGAATTCAAGCTTAAAATACAGGCAATTAAAAAAGAAACACCAGTAGGTGAGGAAGGACTTATTTCCAGAGTAGAAGCCAATGGGGAGATGTTTCAATTTGTACAAGCTCTTCCAAAGTTTGAGGAAGGAGATGTTGAATCATTATTTATTTCATTTGAGAAGATAGCTAAACAGATGAAATGGCCACAGGAAAACTGGACATTGTTGTTACAATCCAGGTTGATGGGTAGAACACATGAGGTTTCACTGTCAGTGAACTATAATGTGGTTAAAAAAAAGGTATTTTGAGTGCATATCAGTATTCTAAGGCATATGAGCAGAAATTTAGGAATATGAGAAAATATCCTGGGCAAACTTGTAATGAGTTTGAAAGAGTAAAACAAAGTAATTTTGACCAGTGGATACGGGCATTAAAGAGACAACATATGAAACTCTTAGAGAGGTAAATCTTTTGGAAGAATTTAAAGATTCAATTCCTTCGGTAGTGAGAACTCATGTGGAGGAAAAAGGGGTTGAATCTATAAGGTAAGCAGCAGAGATAGCTGATGATTATGAGTTAGTTCATAGAACTAAACCTTCTTACGTCACCCTTTCAAATCTGAAAAGGATAGAACATAGGAAGGTGAAAGGAAGGTGGGTAATCAGGGAAGAGGAGTAGGTGGAAATTTGCAGGAAGTTTTCTCTCAGAATAAAAAGGAAAGCGCTTAGGGTAGAAATGACATTCGAAAATTGAGGTGTTTTCACTATAATAAAGTTGGGCACACAAAGTCAGTGTGCTGGAAATTGCAGGGAAAATCTGTTGGAATTATAGGGGTGCAGAAAAGTTCTGGAAGTAAAAGTACTGCAGATTCTGAGGCTCAGGCACAGGAGAAACCAATGGTTTGTGTCCAGGTAAAACAGGAAGAATCAGCGATAGGTGAAGGGAGGGAGAATGTGTTCACAATTTACCTTAGAGAATTCTAAGGATCAGGTTGCAGAGATGTTTAAAGATTTTGCATGTGAAGAGAAAGTCTTTCCATGTGTACAGGGTGAAGTAGGTAAAAGTGTTAAAATTTTAAGATACACAAGGGCTTAATGTTGTGGGATACTGATATTTGCTGTTTAGAGGGAGTGTTGCAGGAACAGGTAATAATAAGTGGGGTTCACGGAGATACTAAACTTATTCCCTTGTGGAAAGTAAATTTAAAGAGTAAGTGGAAACAGGCGAAGTGACTGTTGGAGTGGTGAAAAATTGCTCATTGCAGGAGTTCAATTTATCTTGGGTAATGATATAGCTGGGTGATGTCTCTTGTAGTTGAGCAATCTGTAGAGGTGTGTTCAACCGAAGTGTTGCAGAGGGAGCATCCTGGATTATTTCCAGATTGAGTGATAACAAGATCACAGGCTCATAAGTTGAAACAAGAAGAACAGGAAGTTCAAAGGCAGGGAGGAGGTGTGGAAATCCAGGTACCTGACACTGTGTTTGATAACATTGTTCAGGAAGAATGATTGGAAAACAATTCAGCCGAAGTGTTTAACCCTAGGAGTTTAGTGGAGTTACTAAAAAAGGATTTGCAAATACAACATTAATATCAAAAAAAGTTTACTCAGAAACAGAGGCAAAATGTATTCCAGCATGTTATTACCTTAAAGGTAATGTTTTAACGAGAAAGTGGAGGCTGTATCATGTTTCAGCAAATGAAAGCTGGAGGGAGGTACATCAAAAATACAATTTGGATATAGAATTGAGATTCTGAGGATAGTTCATGAAATTCCAATCCGGGCATATTTAGGATTTAGAAATACATAGGCAAAAGTACAAACACATATTTTTTGGCCTGGATTGCATAAAGATGTAGTCAAATTCTGTATAAAATGTCACACATGTCAGGTACTAGGGAAACCATAAGCAGTGATTAAGCTGCCACCTTCAATTCCCATTCCAGCATTTGAAGAACATTTTATTAGGGTCAAGATTCATTGTGAAGGACCACTCCCTAAGACTAAAAGTGAAAATCAGTATTTACTGACAATAATGGATGTGTCTACCAGGTTTCTTTAAGTGATACCTTTGAGAAATATTACAACAAAGAAGGTTGTGGAAGAGTTAACTAAAATTATTTTACAAGATATGGTATACCTAAGAAAATAGAATCAGATCAGGGTTCAAATTTTATGTCACAGCTGTTTAAGGAAGCAATGAACAGTTTGGGGATGATAAAATTTAAGTCAACAGCTTATAATCCTGAGTCACAAGGGGCTTTGGAAAGATAGCATCAAACTCTAAAAACTATGATGAGAGCGTACAGTCAGGATTATCCACAGGTTTAGGATAGGTGAATTCCATTCTTGTTATTTGCTATAGGGATGTTCCTAATGAATCGACTGCTTTTAGTCCTTTCGACTAGTCTATGTTCATGAGGTAAGGGGACCACTGAAATTGATTTGAGAAATTGGTGGGTCAGAATGCAGAAACTACTCTCCTGGATTACGTATCAAATTTCAGAGAGGGGTTAGACAGAGTGTCTAGGTTGGCAAGGGAATATTTAAAGGTATGATAGCAAGTGATGAAATTGAAGCAGACAGGAAAGCTACACCTTGGAGAGAAAGTACTAGTTCTGTTAGCAGTACTGGGTGACTCATTAAAGGCAAGGCTTAGTGGGCCTTACAGGATTCAAAAGAAACCGAGTGAAGTAAATTACTTAATAAATATTCCAGATAGAATAAAGAAGCAGAGGGTGTGTCATGTAAGTATGCTTAAAAAGTAATTAAGTATGCTTAAAAAGGGAAGAGAACCAAAAGGAGGTGTTGGTGGTAGTATATAATGAGAAATATGTAGAAATGCAGGATTCTGAAATTGATTGTCCTCTACTCTAATTGGATAATGAGGGGGTACTTGAAAATTTAAATGTAGTATTGAATTACATTCCAGACAAGTGTCAAAGTGATTTGGAAAAGCTATTACAGTCACACAAAGCTATTTGTGGAAATAAGTTGAGCAGGGGTGGCAGATTTAACTATACATCATGTATCCGTAAAAATTTCATCTTTGGTAAGGCAACATCCTAATAGTTTAAATCCAGCAAAGTTATCACAATTCTCAGCATTTGTAATGCAATTTACGATTGCCAAACCTCTTGTTTTGCCCTGGACTTATCTAAAATTAAGGTTTAATCTCCTGGGCTTTGCTGTGAGCAAATCGGGGACAAAAAATTAAGGGAGTATGAAAAAAGAATACTTTGTTTTCTTCATTTTCTTTGAACACTTTTAGTTGTTAGTTAAAAGAAACATAAGAGAGGAGGGGGATATCTGGTTGACCAGCAGTCCAGTTGGGTAATGGAGTCTATTCACTTACCAGTTAGTGTGAGGAGGCAGGGCAACACACAATTATTGATGTGTTAGCAGGTCAATGGTGGGAGTGTGGGGGAAGGGTGCTTGGAAGCAAGAGGTCATGTGATGAAACCTTCAGGAATAGGCCGAGTCAGAGTTGGCAACATGAACACAGTTGAAATGAGGGATGCCAATGGTTTGTGAGTGAGTCCCTGGGTCTGGTGAGCTCCAGCATTACTCGGACTGGGAAGGGCAGTTTGAAAATCTGAAGGGTTTTGACATTGCTTGCAGGGGTGAACAATTCCATTGCCTAAACTGTCACTAGTTGGACTCATGTGTTTGCAACAAACAGTGTGGGTACTCGTCCTAGATCCCAGGGTCAGACACCAGGTCAGACGCAGGGTCAGGGATGGGGTCAGGGGTCATTTTCAATTAGGCCTCTGATCTTCCCTCTATGCTCCCCACCACAACCCTGCTAGAATTTCCAGGCATACTTTTCTGGTAGATAGTTAGTGCACTATTAGCAATTCTCCAATGGCAAACGTCAAATGATAGCAAAGAGCCTTTTAAGAGTTAGCCCTAATGTGTTCTATACTATTAGTCAAATGTCAGAACATTCTGGAAATTAAGGGCTCCGATTCCAGGGATTAAACAGTCTCACCTTCATGGTTGGATCAAATATCTTAGATTGCTTCCCTCCCCCCACCGTTATCCCTGCGGGTAATAGTTGAAGACAAAATTGGCTGATATGCAGTTCAGGTGATGAAGTAGTTGTTGGGTAGTACAGACCTTGAGTATTGCTGACAAAAGACAAATGTTGTCAAAGTTTTTCACCTTGCACTCATCAGGACAATTTGTAAGAATATCAAATGTACAGGGGACAACAATTTACACTGCTTGAGAAGAGAGTGCTGATTGATTGGCAAGTGTACTCTATAAATTGTTGTTCCCTTGACATGTGATATTCTTGCAAGTTGTACTGATGTGTGCAAGATGAAAAGCTTCAACAACGTGTTTCTTTTTCAGCAATACTAAAGTAGTTTTCATCGTTCCATGTTGCCTTGTTCACTCAGGACCAGGCAGTCATCGGCGAGGGAACAAAAGAGTACTGCCTACCAACATCATAAAGCCATAGATCCTGCTCTTTCAGGAATTATACATTGAACTTCATTCAAATGTTGGGGACACGATAATTGCTACACCAAGAACTTCAGAGAATGAAGTGATTATTGCCCCCAGTCAGAATGAACAACACAATGTGAATAGCATTCTGGAGTATATTTTGGAGTACTTCACAATGAGAAAGAATCTCTTTCTACCTGCAGTACAGGACAGACTATAGGAATCACTGCAAACTCTACCTCTCCTTATTTAAGGGCGATTATCTCCTCCCTTGATCAGTTCCAAAAAACCCAATTACATATACAGCTGGCTTCCTCCAATGATGCATGTGATGAGTGAACTGCCCAGCATAGGCCAGTTAGGGCCCAGACATGAAGTAGTAGCTATACTACAAAGTGGGCATGGTAGCCGCTGAGCCGGGGAGGTTCATAAGGTCAGTCAGGGTCGATGCCCCCAGTTTGTCAATCCAGTTCACCTGAACAATACACCTGAGTGCATACCCACTGAGGACAGGATCTTTGATGCTCCTGATTGAAGGTTTTGTCAATGCTCACTGCTTGGGCTTACACATGGGGTGGAATTTTACAGTGGGATTTTACGGTCCCGCTGAAGTCAATGGATTTTTAAAGGCTCACTGCATTTTACAGCGCCTCCCCCATTGCGACAGGGCCATAAAATTCTGCCCATGAAGACTGACCACACATGGGGAAGTTATGGGAAGTTAGTGGGTGCTGAAGAAACATCAGCATCATCAGTGGCTTCAGGAGAAGAGGTGAATAAATTGGAGTGAAATATATATTACAATGGCACCTGAAGAAAGGTCTAACTATACCAGATGCCATATCTAATTCAACTTGAGGCAGAATTTCATGCTATTACCTGAGTTTTAGTGACTTTTTTTAAATAGATAATCAGTGATTTAGGGTTCAAATGTTGCGTGGTAATATTCCTCTGAAGTGCCTTGGGTCATTTCACTAGGTTAAAGAACGACATAAATACAATTTTTGGTGTGTTGTGAATGATTCATATTATTGTGTTATAATAAGCATTTACTGGACAACTATTTTTTTTGAAAGATAAAATGATACGGCAAAACAGTTTGATTGCCAGCAACTACCCTTCATGGGATCATCTCTAGCTTCACCACCTGATCCGGTGCAGTGAATCACGTCCTGTTATAGAACTCGTAGGGGGGAACTTGGGACAAATTCTATAGCGAGGTCCGCCACAATACCTTCCGGGCCATGAGGCAGAATAGTGAACACACTCACCCCACAGTTTGTTTTGGATGTACTTATGTTACATTCAGCTCCCTGCTCCCATTCATTTTTGCCTCACTCAAGCTAGTCTTCTGATTTAGGATTTATCCACCCAATGAGCTAACAAAATCTGGAGCAGCCGTTTTCCAGTCTCCAAGTCCAATGCCATTGGTACAGGGCAAAAACTAGAGAATAAAGACACTGATTTTTCCGGCTCTTCATTTCAGTGCTTTGGAGAGTAAAGGAAAATCTTCTAGGGAGGGAAGCAAGCCTGGTAGGCAGTCTGACAAATTTACCACACAAAAACCATCAACACACTGTGGCATTTGCCTGAACTGACTCCATTATAAGTCCGGATTTAGTTGTAACCATTATCACTGCTCAGCATTTCAGAACGAGATGAAGCGGACAGGAACTAATCCCCCATCACACCTCAGAGGGTAGTTGAAATCTTGAAATCTAGAACTGTCTCCCCAAAAAGTGCTGAGGATTATGGGCTAATCAAAGACTGAGATCGATAGGCTTCTATTGGGTGAGGATATCAAGGGATATGGAGCAAAAGCAGGTAAACAGAAGTTAAGTGTAGATCAGTCCTGATCCAATTGATTGGCCAAGCAAGCTGAGTATATAAATGGTGATTTGACAAGACTCCACCCAAAATCAAAAGCATATGGAACAGAAATGGGGAGTCACAGTACTTGTGCACACTACTGGCAATGTTCATTAATGTAAGAAGGTCAAAAATTCCTTCAATCTTTCTGCAAAGTTAGGCATTTCCCCAACAAAGAGGCTGCCATACCGCTCCCCCACCCACCCAGAATGCTTCAATGTTCTCACACCCTGTCAATTTAACAAAGTATATAGATACTTTAAGTTCTGGTAATTGATAACATAATTATTTTGCAGGATAGACATTAAGTCAACTTCATAGTGATCCGATGGTCATTACAACGATGCCATCAAAACAGCGCAAGGCTGACCCCTTGGATGTTTGTGTTTTTTATTTTACAAACAGTAAATAACAATGGAGTCTCCTCAGGATAGCAAACCCAAATATTCCTTTCACAGTGTGTGAAGTCACCCTGAGATCAATGCCTTGCAACTGTTTCTCAAGATATAGTTTAAAAAAAAATCCCCACTCCCAAAAGAGCTGATTCTTACTCTGAGCTGGGGTCTCACTGGCAATTCACCCAAAACACCACTGCTCATATATGAGCCTGGACTGCAGTGGCCTATTTGGCTAGAGCAGTGCCTGGTCCAGCCCTCACTCTACACCTCCACAGTGTCCCAAACAGTGTCACTGGACAACAACAATCAGGCAGGAATCTCAAGTGAGGGTCTGTTGCCCTGGGGAAGAGGAGATGATGTCAACTGTGGCATCCCAATGAAGAGCTCAGTTCAGCTAACACAGCACAGATCACAGATCGAACCTTGTGGTCTGCCCGGCTGGTTGTTACTTAATATAATGATACAATCATAGAATGATGCAGCACAGAAGGAAGCCATTTGGCCCATTGTGTCTGTGCTGGCTCTTTGGTAGAGCTAGCCACTTAGTCCCACTCCCGCTGCACTTTCCCTACAACCCTGTAAACATTTTTCTTTCAAATATTTATCCCAATTCTCTTTAGCAAGCTACTATTGCTACCACCCCCCTTCCGGGCAGTGCAGATCATAGTAATTCATGGTGTGATGAACGGAATTTCCTCATTCGAGCTGGGTATAATAGAGAAACAAATCCTTTAATCTGGTGACAGCCCCTTTCTTTCTGCAGCTATTCCCCCACGCCCATCTCATACATTGTGAACTCATTACGATGTGAAGCTGTTACTTGCTAATATGACACCAAATTCAACTTTTTAAATGATAAACAGAACTGAGACAACACAGGCCATTTTCCAAAACAAGAGGCCAAAATTAGGAATGCAATATTAATGACCTGTATAGTGTTGCATGCCAGCGTAAGCTTGCTGTAAGGGATCGGCCACTGTTGGGCTTTGTGCTGGGGAGAGAAAGAGGAGGAAAAAGCAGAGAATGAATAAGGCAGATTTGTCAGTGTAAAACACAGCAGGGGAAGCACTAAATTACCCCTTAAGGCAGAATAGAGCCAAGTCATAGGGTAAGAGAGAGCGAGCGAGAGAGGAGGAGAAAGATTGAGGCCACACCGAGGCATAGATTGTTTAGCATATAACATCAAAAAGACAAAGTACAAGCACATAATCTAGAAGCACGCATATTATATATTATTAGTACATGATCACTGGACTGCTTTCGATCGGGGGTCCAGGGAGACATTTTCCATTGGCCCTGCTTTCTTTGGCTCTCTGCGGAGACTACATGGTTGCAGCAGACTGCAATGCATCCAGTCACAATGCTCCAGCCATCATGAGTGTGGGGCAGGCTTGATGGGCCAACTGGTCTTTTCCTGCCCATCATTTTCATAGGTTCACTTATCGCTTTCCCTTGTACAATGTAAGACATGTGTCCTCGGGTAATGGAAGTCATCCAATGCACCTTTGCATGCCCCTCATTCTGTATGACTTGATGCTGAGCAGCAAATGCACTGGTCCAAGCTTCACTTGTTAACTTGTCTTTGAACTCACTGGGTCTTTACTTGAGGGGTAGCCAGGTCATGTTAAATGCACAACTAACCTTTCACAACTTCTGCATTGTGTACCGGGCAATGATGGTTGTGATGATTTTCCGAAGCAAAGAAATGTTTCATTACACAAAAAGACAAAGGGCGGGATTTCCCGGCTCCGCTCGCCATCAGGATAGTCTGGCCCCGCCGAAAGTCCACGGACGTTTAGCTGGCCCACCGCAGAGGGTCTCACCACAGCAGAGCTGGAAAACCCCGGCCAAAGTGTGTAAGATATAGCAGACAGGATGTGAGGAATTGCCAAGTTGACGAATTCTACGCACCAGCAGTGATTTAATGAATCGCATTCCATAGGGTGAAGGATGAACTGGAATTCCACAGAATACAAGTCAATAGGAACACCATGGAATTCCATAGAGTGGGACACATTGGATCAAATGAAAAGTCAGACCAATTCCTTAAGGTTGCAATGCTTTAAGGTGAAACTCGACAAGAAATGACAATGGATGTTGTAATCTCAGATTCAAATGTGTATTTAAACAGAGTCAATAAAACTTGGTTACTATGTGCCAGGCGAATAAAAGTCACAGAATGATAGCTTAACAATACACAAAATGCACAGCTTAATATTACATGTGATGAATAGTGATGATCGGCAGAGGTGGATTTAAAGGCTTTTGAAAACAAGTGGTCGTAAAACCTTCATGTCAATCATCAGTTTGAAATGAGATTTCAGTTGAAAGCTACCAGTAAAACCTGTAACCTCAATCCCTTATGTGCTTACAGTAAAAATATTTATTAACCTCAACTCTCACTCAAATGATCACTCATGTGCTCTACAAATACATTGTGAATTCAGAAATGATATCCTTAGAGGTTAGAGTTCAGACTTGAAGTCAAGAACCTAAAATTTAATTAATCATCTTGCCTATTACACATATATACAGAACATATACATACACCTTGGCAGTCTCTAGGTAGAATTGAGTGTTGTAGAATTGGATGTTGTAGAACCATATAACGTGGAAGAAGGCCATTCAGCCCATTGTACCTGTGTCAGCTCTTAGAAAAGGCTATCTCATTAAGTCCACTCCCTTTGCTCTTTTCCCACTGTCCTGCAAATTTTTACTTTTGAAGTATTTATCGAATTCCCTTTTGAAAGACAGGACACAACACTATGGTCAGACAGTGCATTCCAGCATGCTTAACTTATTGTCTTACTGCTATCACCTAGCTCAGTTGGATACATTCAATGCTACACACAAAAAAGATGCCTTGAACACGTAGGCACTAGACTATGGGAGCCAGGAAAGTGTAGCAGAAATGCAGTATTTTCCTCTAAACTTTGCAGCTGCTGACAACAGGAGTGACTGAAAGGAAAGATTGGTGTTTGACTTCTAACATCTAATAAAGTTGGAGAATAAATATTTTAAACAACACTTGACTGTCAGTTCCTATAAGGTGCCAGCATATCAATTCACTGAATCAGGTCAATCTTTTTGCTGTCAAATAAATGCATTTCTAATTGAAATCCATTTTGGTGTTTTTCCCCAGTACCGTTTGATAACAGTAATTGTTCTTTCTGTCAATAACTGGCCATGTTTTGTTTTACAACCTTTATGGAATAGGAGTTGAGCAGCTCAATCACTTTTCTTTACATGTTTGAAGTGAGCTCTTCTTAGGAGACAGAAATTTATTTCAAGTTGGTAGTCTCTTTTTAATCAAGCAATCCATCCACACATCTATACATCAGCAAATCTATCTAGGGTCTGTCTTGCCATGCGTCCAATTATCAAAGTAATATATTTATCTATCTTGACAATTCATCCAGGCTGACAATTCATCTAATCATCCATCCATTGATCTATCTAGATAATTCTGCACAGCAGCTTTCAATCAAGGCTTTCTATATACCTATTTTTCTATTTAGCTCATCTATCCATCTGATCTATCTATCTGATCTACGCATCTGTCTAGCCTATGCAATATAATCTAGCCTTCCACTTTTCCATCTAACCATTCATCTAGGTATTCTATTTAACCAGTCATTTCTTAATATTGTCCATCTATCCATTTTCTATTTATCTCCCTGGCCACGTATGTGCTTCTTCCTCAGTATAACTATCCACCCATTCCTCTATCTCTCAGTCTAACCATTCAGCTTTATGTCAACCCGACTAACTACCTGGTCATTCATTCATCTATTTATTTAATCCATTTATTCATCCATTATTTCGACAGCTAATATATCTACATAGCCATCTACTTCCAAAAATAATACATGAGTGCAAATCAAAGCAGACAAGCAACTAGACCAGATCATAGACCATTAATCGTGACTGACCAAAACTTTTCTGCTTCAAAGCAGCTGTTTGATACAAAATAGGTTCGGGCTATGCTGACATCTAACCTCAATTACTTTTAAGCAAATAAATTCTGTCTAATTATACCATTTAAAAATCCATTTGACTGATAGTTTCTATTTAATGAGATACAATTGCATTCTATCGCTGCAATTTTGCGCTCAATGATTGTAATTATAGAAGAGTCCTAAGTTGTGTTAGTGGGTTTATGAAAATGAACACATCTTATTAAACTGAGCAAAGTATAACTCGGTAACTTCACAGAGAGGAAAAACAAGTACAAACTTGAATAATGAAGGAAAATTGCTCCACCTTAATTAAAAATTACACATCTTAGTAAAACCAACACAAACACATTTGCGTATGTACACCCACTGTTTGAGAGTTCAGGAAAACTGTATCTTGCCTGAAGCAAGCTCAACTGTGTGAGATGACTACTCTCCAATTGGTTTAAGTGGGATCCAATGACACCCAGGGGGACACATCAACTATCGTCACTTAAGATGCAGAAGAGCTTTGTTTATTTTTTAATGCATAGAGTACATTACATTGTGTTTCATCCAAAAAATTAAACCTGACATCATAGGATATTATGTGAATGGGGGTGGGGAATCATTCCCCTGGTCTATATGTAATATTGCATGATGCCGAGTCCCCATAATGGCAAGGACTATAACACAAGAGCCCAATGTTTAGTCTTGTCTCTGCTACCTATCAGCAGCGAGGCTTTCTGCGGAGTTATGTCTCACAAAATTACCATGTTACATGTGGTCATGAGTGCAAATGGGTTCTCCGCTTACGATACTGGTCCCAAGACTGGTTCCTCCCCCCCACCCCATGTTACTGCCGTGTACCATCTTCTTCATCCTGCATTTGGAGAGAAAATAAAAGGATCAAGCGCAGCTCTGTCCTCTGTGCTCAGACCTTGAAATGTAAACTCCATACAGAGCAGCAAACTATTAGCAGAGAAAACTGCTGGTGCAAATTTCTGATGCAGAGATACCACAGCCACTGATGTAACATGCACTGCTAATGGGAAGATTATACAAAGCACTCTTACAATGACATTCTTCGATATATCATCATTTATGATCCAAGGCGTTTTGGAGTGGATTTTCCTGGCCCTGCAGTTGGCCATTCTGGAAATTTGGGATGCAGAGACAATTGGGTAAGTATGCCCAGAAAGGTGCCAATCATTCATTTAAATGGATGGGAAAGTCGGTGGCCACTCCAACAGGCATATGTTCTTTATGGCCTGATTTTCGTCTTTTCACTGCCCCATGGCAACGCAGAGCATCTAGATGCAGGACCAGGAACATCTACCCTCATTTATCAATGGACACTTCATGGACAGAGAACCCTGCAGCGCAGTCCTGCTCTCTTGCTCGCTCTCTCACAACTTGCTCTTCGGTCTGGCTTCAAAAGACATTAGGGAAGGTTTAATTGTGTTTTTGACAACTAATCAACTTTACTTTCAACCCAGTGAGCACTTTTCTTGCTTTAAAATTGTAGTTTTACATCCCCCTCTCCCCTCTTACCCCACCCCTTACCCTTCTACTTTGCCAAAAAGCAAGTGTCTACAAATGTGTGATTGGTTTCCTAGCACGCACCTGGGTATGGATGGATGCCATTGGCATAGATGGTATCTGATGCTGGTTGCCCATTGGTCTGTGGTGGCATGGCACTAAACCCATTGACTCCAATGGGGGTAGCTATGCTGGGTACAGCTGCTGCATTGATGCCAGGGGGTGTACTGGTGCCTATAGAAGAAAACGAACAACAATCTGTGAAGAAAATACACCAATGTAAGCGTAAGCCTGAAGCAGGTGTAGGCTGTTTATTTATAGTGGCTGCCATTTATCTCCTTGCAAGGCTGCAGGCTCCATTTATAGATAGAGTTTCAAGGTGGAAGATGATGTTACCATGTTGCCTCCCCTACGGGTGGTAAATTAGGGCCACAACCCACCCAATTAGTGGGATTACTATAGCACCATTGAATTGGAGTTAGGCCAAGCAAATGAGATATCTGGAGTAACGTTTTCAAACTAATATAACAATATTAAAACAAAGCAACAAAGTCAGATATGTGTTACTTTAATGTTACATGTAATTAAATACTGAAGGGGTTTACTAGTTGTAGTGGAAACATAACAAGACCTTTATAAATGCATTTATGATGACAGTACAAACTATTTCTATAGGCAATCTTGCCCTTTCAGCAGCACTGGTTAATTTGTTCATGTTAAATTCCCTGCCTGTGTTTGTTTAACGCTGGCATTGTAGAATACAAGGATGGTAGAAGTCATGCTTCAGCTATACAGAGCCTGCTTAGACCACACCTGGAGTTACTGTGAGCAATTCTAGTCACCACACCTAAGGAAGGATATAGTGGCCTTGAAGAGAATGCAATGTACATTTACCAAAATCATACCTAGACTCCAAGGGTTAAATTGTGAAGAGAGATTTCAAAAACTAGGGGATTGCATTCCCTGGAATTTAGAAGGCTATGGGGTAATCTGATCAAAGTTTTCAAGATATTAAGGGGCACAGATAGGGTAGGTGGAAAAGTCCAGGACGACAGGGTGATCAGAATCACCCACCACTGAGGGGCTACAGGGGGCTTGTGGCACGGTCAGTGACATACCTGATGATGGTGTCATTGGCGTTGCTACCAGCCCGTTGACATTGAAAGCTGCCATCTGCTGCATTTGGGCTGCTGCAATTGCTGCCATTGGATTCAAGTAGGTGCCCTGTGCTGCTGCCATTAGTGCCGCTTGCTGCTGCATCAACTGGAAAAGAATGGAAACAAGACTGTTCGCATAACATTTGTTCGCTGGAGGCTGCTTACGCCTTGACTGATGCCCACACATATGCCCCAATATTGAACAGTGGCACTCAGTGTGCTTGGGTGTAATGCTGACACTGCCAAGAGGAACCTCTTCTCTACATCTGGCCAGGAGAATCCAGCCTGTCCCCCTCAGCACTGACAACCTCCACCTCAATCCAGCTACACCTTAGCTAGAGATGCTATCGAGATGAAAAGGGATCAGAGGGGGGTTATGTTTTCCCTGGGCTGGAGGGAGGCAGTAAAGGGCAAGGAGGGTGAAGAAGCAATGGATACTGACAAGTAAGAGATTTGTAGCTGGGCAGAGTGAGCTTGATTGTCTGGGTTCAACTTGGTGACAGGTCAGATTGAAGCAAATTGAATGGGAGAGTGGCTGCCACAGGCCAATGACAAGGGAGAAACAATTCAAACAAGGCAGCGGTCATTTAAGCAACAATAGATCTGGACATGTACTGTCTTGTCAAATGTAGAATGAGTAGATCCCTCATTCTTAGACTCTAACCTCAATTCAACAAGACATGAAGATGCTATTAAATCGTGGTGAACATTCTTCACTTTTTTACCCCCTGTAGATACTGCATCACAAAATTGATGCATTCTGGCATTCGGAAATGATCCTCAAACTCTGACAGCCCAGAATAATTAATATTAAATGGCATTGCCCAGCACTTCATAGCCGGAACCATTTCTCACACCTTGGGCAGAAGTTACTCGTTTCACCGCTGGCAGGTTTGGAGGCGGGGAAGGGTGGGGGGGACGATAAAATTCCATGCCTGGCCTTCTCACTGGGCTCTCACCTGCCCCGACCTCACTGCAATTTTACGATGGGACAGGTGAGGCCAGGCTGGCCCTCCCAGCCTTTGCCCAATTGAGGCCCTGAAGCGGCTAATTAATGACCACTTAAGGGCTGCATCCTGCCCAGTCTCAATTTTCAGGCTGATGGGAGGAGTTCAGGGGCAGAGGGGAAGCCTGAAAAGTGACCCTGTTCAAGCCTTGGTCGGGAAGGTTGTGCGGGGTGGGGTGGGGGGGTGGGGTGATGGTGGAGAGCCTCCAACAACAGCCTCCTTTCAACTTCGGGGGCTCCCCCTAAAACATCTGGCCATTGCGAGTGGTGCTTCCCTGCTCCGGTCTCTCAACCAACCCTCAGAATTTACCTGGTCCTGAACTACTTAGGCTCTGGGGACTGCTTGCAGTCCCGGTTCTATCCACTGCAGCTTTGCTGGCGCTGCTGGGACTGGAGAACCACTGGCCATTGGCTGGCAGCTCTCTGAGGCGGGACTTCCTCCTGAGTGAGGGGCGGAAGTCTTGCCTCCAGCCAATTAACAGTCGTTGGAAGGTTAGATGGCTGCAAGGCAGGGCAGCATCGGCAACAATGCCTTTGCTGTCAACTCTTTGGATGATGGGAAGGGAACTTCTGCCATCTGAAAAATCCTGGCCCAGATATCGGATGCTCAGAACACACTTACCAATTTATCAATTGTTTCATGAAAAAGCTCTGGAGAAACTGGGGCTATTTTCACAAGAAAACAGAAGGTTAATAGGTGTTCTGATAGAAAGTTTCAGAATTATAAAGGGTTTTTCCAAGTTAAAAAAGTTGTTCGTTAGTCTGAGAGCTGGTAACCCAAAGGGTGTGCCTTTAGGCTTAGCACTAAAGGATCAAAAGGAGAGGTTAGGAGGAATTCTTCAAAATCAGAGGGCTGTTGGCACAGGGAGTACAATTCCAGAGAGTGGTAAAAGCTGGATCCATAAAGGCGTTGGTATGAGATGGATAAATTTTTCAGAGGGCTGGCATGGAAGTGATGGGCTGAATGTCCTCCTCCTGTTCTGACAGATGCATTGATTCTGTGCTGTAAGGTCCCTGGCTTAAGGAGCGAAATAAACTCATCACATCAGCAGCGCCCTATTTAGTGAACTGCGGTGATTGCGTATTATAGCTGGCAGGGACCTGGGTTACCTACCGCTTGAGTGTAGGCTCCATATGCACCAAACTGGATTGCCATCGGATTAAAGATGCCAAGCTGCCCTGCCATCTGGTGCATGCGTCGCAGAGTGCGTTCCTTGTCCGTGTCTGCAAACTTCACCACCAGACTGGACGATGCCCCCTGGAAGAAAGAAAAGAGATGTTCAGGAGGACAGGAACATCTTGGCTGGCCAGTTGGATTTCTGTACGCTTCACAGGAAGCAACGCTGCGGAATTATACTTTGAATTCTAATTTTCTTTTCCTGTTTGATTAATAAAACTGAATTTTGGCAATAATGTTTGATCACTTGAGGATCAATTGCAGAATATCACACAGTTAGAATGAACACTGGCGCTTTGAGGCTTGAGTAGCTGAAAATTGATTGCTTCATACATTGCAGTGAAATATGCCCCTCTCTAAAGTTGCTTCACCACCTGGCCATTTTTGCAGCCAGGTTTTTTTGAGCAGGCTGCCCATTTGTTTTTTTTTTAAATTTTTGACGCAAATCAGGCAATTGTTACTCTGTGAAACTCGAATAATTTGAATCTTAAACCTACAGAAAGAAGTGGCACTGGGAGAACCCATTTAGATCAGAAGGGAGTCTGATGTAAGAGACACACTAGGCAAAGGTTGTGATGCACATTCACACAACATCATCAATGATATTGGCCTCTTGTCAATGCACCTTGCCATCACAAACAAGTTAATGTCTTTTTCATGAACTCCTCCAGCTGTGGCTCAGTGGGTAGTGCTCTCACCTCTGAGTCAGAAGGTTGTGGGCTTTAGGCTTGTTCCAAGGATTTATTTACAAAATCTGGTCCAAACACTCCAGCGGAGAAATGAGGAAGTGCTGCACTCCCAGAAGGGAAAACAAAATAGTTCGGACCAGTACTCTTATTTCCCAGTTTTTTTCCTTCTAGGCTGTTAGAGGTGCTTGGGGGATGGATGCGGGGGATGGGGGGGGGTTGGGGGGGTGGGGGGGGTGGGGGTTAGGGTTAGAAAGGGGCTGGTCGATCGCCAGGGTGGGATAATGGGTTCCACACCACCACTCTGACTTCCACATAAGTGGACTTAACCATCACGTTCAACAGTAGTTCACTTTACAAGTTTCCCTCCTGTGTTCTTTTGTTTTTTAATGTTCATAATTACAATTTTTATTCACACAGCATCAAAATTAAAGGCAAAGAAAGGATTACATTTACATCATGCCTTTCGTGACCTCATGATATCCCAAAGCACTTTACAGTTAATGAAGTACTTTCTGAAGTTCAATCATTGCTGACATGTCGGAACAGCCAATGTAGGAATGTAGGAATTATCATGTAGGAATTGGACAGCCAATTTGCTCAGGGTAAGTTCTCACAAACGACAATGCTTTGTGAGCAGATAACCTGCTGCTGGGTGAGGGACACCAAAAGAGAAGTCCTTTGGTTTTATGCCATGAAATCTTTCATCTGTGAGGGAAGACAGGGCCTGGTTTCATGTCACAGCCAAATGAAGGCGTCTCCAACAGCGCTGCACTCTGACAGTTCTGCATTGGAGTGTTTAAGTTAGATTTTCAACTTAAGTCTCTGGAACCCACAACCGTCTGACCAAGATAGAGACATGAGTGCTACTCATTGAGCCATGGCTGTGGACCTCACTTGTTCATGAAAATAAGATTGATTGATAAGGGTTGCAGTACCTGTTTTCATTCATTCATTCAGGTCAATAAAATAAAGTTTAGCAATTTTTTCCCGTGATATCAGTGTCCCGTTAAATAGGTTCTGCGGGGCCAAAATTTTTAGCTCGGTGGGCGGGCACATTCCTGACCCCACCGAGTGTGAGATGATGCACAATGACATCAGCTGAGCGTGCTGATGTCATTGCGCAGTCACGCAATAGTTTGGCCAGTGGGCATGCACAGGAACTGGCAGTGCTCCCACCGGCATTTAAAAGGCCTATTAAAGCCATTAACTTATCAATTGTCGTTAATTTTTCACTGCCCATTGAACCTAACAGTTGGCAGCAAGCGAAAAGGCCAAGCAGCCTTTGCATTTTTTTGGAAACCTCATCCACGGGCGGGATGAGGTTTTCAAAAGCAAATAAAAATATAAAAGTTTTAAAATTAAATTAATAACATGTCCCTGCTCATGTGACAGTCACAGGAGGGGGCATGTTTCATTACATTTTTCTGCGCTTTATTAATTTTTCCAATATCTTCTTCATCTCCGAGGCAGCTTCATGCCTCAGGGAGATTATTCAGTGCTCTCTCGTGCGCATGTGTGAAGTTTGCACTCGGCCCACTCGCACTCCTCCCTCTGCCCGCACAGGCAGTGTTCAGCGCTGTTGCCCGCATATCACGCTGGGTGGGCCTTCATTGGCCCGTCAGTGTGAAATTACGGTGTGTTGTCCATCGAGGGCAGCTTCCCAGCTGTCCTTGCCTGTCCCCGCCGATCCCTCACGTCAAGGGAAAAACTCTGCCACAGGTCTAATTTTAAAACAGTGTTTCTAATACAATCAGTATAAAACAATTGCATGGACACAACTGCTATGAGATAATAGACAGCAAAGGATTCATTTTTATGGCAGTTCAGCTGGCTTGAGCTTCAGTGCAAATCAGAAATCAGTCACACAGCAATCCATGCATTCATAGAAACAACAGTAGGTCATTTAGTCCCTTTAGCTTGTTCTGCCATTCAATTAGATCATTGCTGCTCTGCATTTTCATTTCACTTTGGTTTAGCATTCTCCAAATGAATTTATCAGTCTCAGTTTGACATTATCAATCTCAGTTTGATATTTTCAATTGTCCCCCCACCCCCCACCCCTGACTTCCCCCCAGGCCTCATTAACATTTTTATGATGGGATGTCCAGATTTTCACCATACCTTCTGTGAAGAAATGCTTCCTAACATTATCCCTGGCTCTAATTTTAAGGTCTACAAACTTTTGTTTGGTAGCACAGAACTTCAGTATTGCTGAAAGATAGAGACATACTATCAAATCTTTTTGCCTTGCACTCATCAGGACCACTATGCAAGATAAACCAACTGTAAGGAAACAACAATTTATACTGCCTGAGAAGAGAGTGCTGATTGGTTGGCAAGTGGACTCTGATTGGTAGAGGCGTTGGTTATTTGCTTATTTATTTGTTACAAATGATAAGATGCACTACAGGAATTCACCAAGGCTCCTTAGACAGCACCTTCTAAACCCACGGCCACTGCCATCTAGAAGGACAGGGCCAACAGATAGATGGGAACACCACCACCTGGAAGTTCACCTCCAAGTTACTCATCATCCTGACTTGGAAATATATCGGCCGTTCCTTCACTGTCACTGGGTCAAAATCCCGGAAGTCCCTCTCTAACAGCACTGTGGGTGTACCTGCACTACATGGTCTGCAGCGGTTCAAGAAGGCAGCTCATCACCACCTTCTCAAGAGCAATAAACACTGGCCCAGCATTTGAATAATTTAAAAAAAATCTATCCTGATGAGTGCAAGATGAAAACCTTTGATAGTATGTCCCCTTTTTCAGCAATTCTCAAATTTTAAGGTCCTGGCCCTTGGTTCTGGGTTCCTCCATAAGAGGAAATAGATTCTCCCACCAGTTTAAAATTTTGGACAACAGTAAATAAATCTCCACAGCACCATTTCCAAAGAGTGATGAAAATATAATCACACACCATTTGCCCTCAGCTCCCGCACTAGCTCCAGGGGGAGATGAGCTGAATCTTCAGGAAACTAGCAGAGTCACAATAGCAGAACCCAAAGTTCTACTGGGCCTGTGCTGGCTTTCTGGAGGTGCCATAAGAGCCACAGGCTACTACATCTCACTGTTTTTTGATTGGGCAGATTTTATAGTTCATGAATAGCAGATTATGGAATGAAATATTGTGTAACAAAATAAATGAGGACTAGAGATTGGTGAATGCACTGCTCAAGAAGGCTGGTAGCATAAGTAATTTGAAGGGGAGCAGGGCAGGCATTTGGTGAGACAATCAGTTGATGGTGAATTGGCTATTCAGTTTCTGAACTATGTTTGGTCAGATAGACTAAAATGGCTTTTAATAGGTCTCATATCTTCCATTGTTCCTCACATAAAGTATGGCAAGATCTGCCTGAGTTCCCCAAATTCATCTCCTTCTTTCTGCCTCCTGTCCTGAAAATGTAACACATTTTATCTTTTAATTTTGTCTTGGGTTGTGGGCAATGCTGGAAAAGCTAGCACATGACCGAGATGGATGTAAAAGGTTCCATGGCTTGATTTTCGTACAGTACGATTATAGAATAGGTGCAGTATAGAAGGAGGTCATTCATCCTGTTATTTATGTGCTGGTTCTCTCTAGACAGCTAGTCCCACTCCTCTGCCTTTTCCTTGTAGCCATCCAATTTTTTCCTCTCCAGGTGCTTATCCAATTCTCTTTTGAAAGCCACGATTGACCCTGCCTCCACCACACTCTCAGGCAGTGCATTTGAGACCCTAACCGCTCGCTGTATAAAAAAGTTTTTTTTCTCTTGTTGCCTCTAGTTCTTTTGCCACTCATCTTAAACTGGTGTCCTCTGGTTCTCATCTCTCCCACCAATGGGAACAGTTTCTCTCTATCTGTTCTGTCCAGGCCCCTCACAATTTTGAATGCCTCTATTAAATCTCCTCTCAGCCTTCTTTTCTCTCGGGAGAGCAGCACCAGCTTCACCAATCTATCCACGTAATTGAAGTCCCTCATCCCCTAGGACCATTCTCGTAAATCTTTTATGCAACCTCTCCAATGACTTTACATCCGTCCCAAAGATGAGCGGGGGCAAGTTATCCTGTCTGATACTTAACCCTCGATCAACACTAAAACAGATGACTTGGTCATTGTTATCATAACGCTGTTTGAGGGGGCTTGCGGTGCTATCAAATTTCTTACGTTGCAATTGTGGCTACAGTTCAAAAGTGCTTCATCGGCCCGAAAACAGTTTGGGATGTCCCGAATTAGTGAAAGTCAATGTATAAATGTGGGTCTGTCGGTCTTTTCTCCTTTTAACCTTCACAGGTCAAGATGTATTTTTGTGCCTTCCCATGGCTCCAGTGTTGGCCACTGGAAAGAGATGTGTTCAGAAGAACAGAGACACAGACAGCACAACTTTAATGAAAAAATAAAATCAAAATCAAAAAGGAAGACATTGTCAGATGAATGCTGAGCCTCTACTCTAAACCCTAGGATTTTTTGGAATCAGTGGTTTCCCACTCTGCCACTCAACAACTCAACAGGGACCATGCTCGGTGGGGCCTTAATTGGCAATGGGCAATTCTTGCACCTTCATCTGAGCAGGAAGCCCTGCCTTAGACAGCGGACGAATAATCTGATTGGCCTGCACCTGTCTAGTCCCAGCAATGCCAGACATGAAGAAGGTGTTTTGGAGACTGAACTGAAAGCAAGTCCAGGGTATCAGCAGAGCCTAGCTGGCAGGACCCAGCAAGGGTGGTAAGAGGGGTGCGTCTGAGAGGCTGTGGGGGGGGGAGGGGAGGGTTGCGTGGGTTGAAGTGGGGGGGGGGGGGGTGATGACATTGTGGAGGGGGGTTGCCTGCAATGGGCACAGGGGATCCCCATAGGATGCCCGCCCTCCCCCCTCCTCCCACTTACCCGACACCCAGCTCACCCAATAAAAGCTGCCAATTTAACCACCTAATGAGGGCCACCTCTGCCGCAAGTAAAATAGCGACAGGGATGGGAAGAGGCACTTCAGTGGCCATTAATCTGCCATTTAAGGGCCTTAATATGCTCCTGGGTGTTTGGGGCACCTGATGCCTCTACCACCAACAGTTTGGGGCAGGTGGGTAGGTGACAGGCAGGCCGCATACTGCATTATACAAACCGCCTCATCTTTAAACCCACCAGCAGGGGACCGTAAAATCCCACCTAAAGCTTCAGTCCACACATTATAACAATGGCCTGAATTGTCTGGCCGGTGTGCAGGGCCCTGCTCGCCGACGCATAAAATGGCGCACGGTGATGTCAGGCACGTGTCCCGACGTCACCCGTGCGTCATTCTGGTCCTCAGTTCGGTGGGCACGTACCGGAGTCGGCTGGGCCCCTGCCGAACTGTCGAAGGCCAGTTAAGGCCTTGTTAATAAAACAGCGCGGAGGCCCTGACTCTCCCTCCTCCCTCTGCCCGCACAGGGAGCGTCGAGCGCTTCCAGGCGCACGTCACGCTGGGCGGGTCTTAACTGGCCTGCCCACATAAAATGGCGACGCCCAGCCGATCGCAGGCAGCCATTGGCTGGCCGTCCGCTTCCGCCCAACCCGCAAGACGGGGAGAAAATTCTCCCCAATGACTACGCTTCAAAAAGTGATTGGCTGTAAGGTGCTTTGGAATCGCCTGAAGTTGGGGGAGATGCTATATGAATGCAAGCGTTTTTTTGGTTCCATCCTGTCTCATTTACGGTGGCATTACTTAAAGGGGGCAACACATTTTCTCTGTTTAATTGTTAGTTTGCAAGTAAAGAGACAAGACTGAATAACACTGCCAAAAAAATCTCTTCTCAAAAAACCTTCCATCTCAGGTTTGCCTCGGCGAATCCGTGCGAATTGAGAGACCTGAATCCCTCAAGGTCAACATAGGCAAGGAAATTAATTTCTCCCCTCCCCCCCACCGACCCCACAGCCCCCTCCCCCGACATCCAGAACAGGCCCGAGTTGCTATCGAGTCCACTGCTCCTTGTAGCATATGGACAGCAAGACCTGATGTGAGGCAGCCATCCTAATTAGAGGGCTCTTGCAGCCCCTGGGATTAAAGCTACTAATTTAAAGATAAACCATCAAGAGATTTGCACGCAGGGAGTACAGTGTTAGCTTCCAAACTACATAGATGCAAGGCACTTTGTGCCATGTGTTCCCTTCGTCCATTGACACCCAGCATTTCAACAACAAATAAGCTCAGAGCCCTGATGAATCTGTGCGCAAACTTCCAAAGCAGTTAGTCAGAGCACAGCAGTTTGTTTTGTGGTGTGGGTTAGATTTTATGAACTCATATGAATCGAAGAGGAGCAGCATTGTACAGCAGGTTGTTAGGCTCTTCGGTGCCTGAAAGGGTGGTGGAAGCAGATTCGATAGTAAAAGGGAATTGACGACATATTTGGGAATGATAAAAAAAAAAATCACTGCAGAGCAGAAAGAGCTGGAGTGTGAGAATAATATCCAAGAGCCAGCACGGGCATGATGGGAAGGATGGCCTCCTTCTGTGCAGTACGATTCTATTAGCTAACATTTTACAGTGATGTCTCGCCAAATTCATATTGGAACACGCACAGAATAATGGCTACTTCAGAACGACGACTAGGTGGTAATATAATTAAGGAGTCGATGCTGAATGTCCAGCAGTTTTAAGATATAATCTGAGTTTCGGGATTAATTGTTATAACATATATTTTATAAAATCTTTGCTGTTAGCCAATGGTTGTGCATGGGTAAGTTTCTGTTTTTGTGCCTCGTGCCCACAATGTGAAATGGTGAACATCAGCAACATTCATGGCACAGGGGGAGCCACTTTTGCCTATGGCTCATAAGGTTGTGGATTCAAGATCCATTCCAGAGACTTGAGTGCAGAATCTAGGCTGATACTCCAGTACTGCTCTGAGGACGTGCTGCACTGTTGAGGGTACCTTATTTCTGATGACATCTAAAACCAAAGCTCTGACTACCTTTTGAAGTGGATGTAAACAATCCCGTGGCACTATATCAAGGAGTTAAGATGTGGGAAGCTTTCAATGCGCCCCATTTAGGTGTGTACCAGCTGAAATTGGTGAAGTTCTGCCCAGCATGGAACCCATGCAAACCAGAAAAGTTACAGTTTGATCTGTGGCCTGTGTTGAGTTAGCTGGTCTTAGTCAGGCTGACACTTTAAGTTCTAAAATTGGACAAGATATTCTGGAAATACGAGGGGCTAGGGCAAAATAGCCAGATATATCACTCTGATCATTATCCAGATACCCTGGCAGAAAGATCACAGAGCAGCCTACCTTGCCTCCTAGTTGTGTGTACATCAGAGTATGGGAGACAACCCATGGAAGAAAGAATTTGCATTTATACAGTGCTTTTCATGACCTCAGAATCACCCAAGGCACTTTATCGCCGATTAATTACCTCTGAAGCGTTACGAATGAAACACAGCAGCCAATTTGCACACAGCAAGCTCACAGACAGTCACTAGAAAATGATCAATCTGTTTTTGTGGTGTTGGCTAAGGGGGTAAATATTGGCCACACTAACAGGACGACTTCCCAACTCTTCTCTGAAAAATGCTGTGGGATCTTTGACATCCATCTACACAGGTAGATGGGGCCTTAGTTTAACATCACTTCGAAAGGCGATGCCTCTGACAATGTAGCACTCCCTCTGCTCTGACCTAACTGCTCAGCCTAGGTGACAATTCTCTCTTTAGGTGGTAAGGTCGGTGCAGTTGACTCTCCCGACTGAAGCTCGTGGAGAGCTCTGATATAAGGTGAATGGCAAAACAACCAATGACGACATGAGGGAAAAGATTTTTTTAACACAGCAACTGGTTAGGATCTGGAATGCACCCCCCCCCCCCCGAGAGTGTGGTACAGGCGGATTCCATCGTGGATTTCGAAAGGGAATTATATAAGCAACTGAAGAAATAAAAGTCTGCAGGGTCACAATGAAAGGGCTGAGGGATGGAACTAGCTGATTTGCTCTTGCAAAGAGCTGGCATGGATAGAACGGACCGAATGGCCTCCTTCTGTGCTGTAACCATTCTATGATTCTCTGCAAACACGGCCACTTAGGTGAGACTTTGGTAGCCAGTCAGTCCCAGCAGAAGTGCACATTTACCATGCAGAGATGACACCATGAGAAGAGGAGAGAAAGTTGAGGAAACGAGAGTAAAACGGTAATTGTACGTTAAACTCTCTGGTTTTATGCCACTGAAAGGGTGGCACTTAATCTTCTATGTGGATGAGAGGAGGAGGTTAATGATGATAATCTCCAGCCCAGCAGCAAGTTGCATTGAAAAATAAAGATGGCATTACATTGTTTGAGGTTGAGTCTTTGCAGATAAATGTATATCACACACATCGCAATATTTTAATGAGGCAGAGGATAGACAAATATGCTATGGAGGCTTTAATATCAGCGACAATGCAAGACAAGTAAATATCGTCTTTACACATAGCACAGCGCACTCAACAAGCCACAAATTATTCATGAGCTCGTTTCTTCGTGTCTGACTTACTGGCATAGTCTGGCTTCCGTGCAGGCTGTTAATGGCTGCTTGGGCTTCTGCATGAGAGGAATATTTTACAAACGCACACCCTGAGAGAAGAGAAGAAGGAGACAAGAAAGCAGAGAGAATTATCTTATTGTACGATTACTGCTCATGATGCCCCACTCAGCAAAGGTGCAAGGCCATAATTCCAACATGGTGGGAACATTATGTAGAATTACAATGAGTCTTCAGCAGAGGAACAGGCCATTCAGCCCAACTACTCTATTCCACCACGATGCTCCACAGCCTTCTCCTATTGACCCCTCTATCTGATCGTATCAGCAAAACTCCCTATTTTGTTCTCTTAAATGCATCTATATTATTCATCTCAGCTACTTCATATGGTAGCAAGTTTCGCAATTCTTACACTACTGAAAGGGTGATACTGTGCCTCTTTTTCACCTGAACTCCAGATTGGTTTTATAAGTGACTACGTTATATTTATAATCTCTGATTTTGGACATTTCTACAGGTAGAAACACTTTCTCAACGTCTATCAGTCTTCTGTTTTCTAGAGAAAAGAACGCAGCAAGCAGGACCAAATTGGTTAATGGCCACATCAATTTAATCATCTGAGTAATTGAAAGCATATATCTTACTGGCCAAGTGCCAGATAATGACCAACACCCCTTGACATTCAATGGCATTACCATTGCTGAATTCTGTCCCACCACCACCCCCCCTCAACCCCCAATCCACACCCCTAACTACCAACACCCCCCCACCCCCACCCATTATCAAGATCTTGGGGTTACTATTGATCAGAAGCTTATCTAGATCCGCCATATAAATACTCTGATAAAAGAGCAGGTCAGAGGCTGGGTATTCTGGAGGGAGTAGCTCACCTCCAGATGCCCAAAGGCTTTCCACCATCTGCAAGGCACAAGACAGGAATGGGATGGAATACTCTCCACTTGCCTGAATGAGCTAATAGGCAGCTCACTTGGTGGGTACTCCATCCACCAGCTTAAACATTCACTCCATCCACCACTGGAGCACAATGGCAGTAGTGTGTAGCATGCATTGCCCCTAGCCTCTGCCACCTAGAAAGACAAGGGCAGCAGATACATGGGAACACCCCCACTTACAAGTTCCCTCCAAGCTACTCACCAACCTGACTTGGAATTATATTGCCATTCCTTCATAATCACTGGGTCAAAATCCTGGAACTTCCTCCTTAACAGCACTGTGGGTGTACCTACACTATATGGACTGCAGCAGTTCAAGAAGGCAGCTCACCACCAGCTTCTCAAGGACAACTAGGGATGGGCAATAAATGCTGGCCCAGCCACCAATGCCCACATCCCATGAATGAATAAAAGAAAAGTCAACTATCTCAACAGTGGATAATAATGAATCAATCATTTAATCAATTAATTCCCAGTTTAAATGTGTCTGCTAACCCAAAGCTAATCTTGGTTCGATAACTAAGCTAGATAACTCCTGAAATGGTTAGCAAATCTGAAAATTAGTAAACCAATGACAATCCTGTCAGTTGTCAATCATTTTATTGCACGAAGCTACCCAACGTCATGTCACTGTTGCCAAGTCAACTCGGTAACCTAATCTGCAAAACCTTTAGCCGGTATATAAGGCTAAGTTGGCCAGCCAGTAGAGACCGTCAATTTAAGGAAAATAACGGATTGAGGTAGAAGGGGATAACTAACCTTTGCTGGTTCCATCAGGGCCTCTAAGAATGGTGCACTCTTCAATCGAGCCAAAGGATTCAAATAGTCTCCTGACGTCGTCCTCTGTTTGCTGTTTCCCCAGCATACCCACAAAGAGCTTTCTATCTTCTGAAACAAAGAAAGGGCATCTTAATCCTCTAAGGAACCAATGGCCATTGCACGTTTCCAAATACCGTGAGTATATTGTTTAATATCAAGTAAGAGAGGGGGAAGGGGAGGGCAATTGCTGCATATTTGGCAGTTCCCACTGTGACAAGACACGAGGGGGAACATGTAAAATGGATGGAACATGGGCCATTTACCGATTAACACGATTGCTTTGGAACCAGAAAAAAAATGAGGGAGTTAACCGTGCAAATAAAACTGACATCTGACTCCCTTTCTGTTGTTTATGTGTTGGAAATTCCTCAGCAGTGTCTTCCAAAGGTTAATGGACTGCTTCGTGCCTGCACCTTCACTGAATCCCTCAGCAGAATATCTTGACAGAAGTTAGCCCCGTGCAGAGCCACAGTTCACAAACTGCCTCCTGCAACAAGCAGTTGTCTTGCAGATGAAGTGCTGGGGTGTGACTCATTGCTGTAGCCCTTATGCGTCATTGCAGTGTTTAGATTTTATATCTTGTCAAATCAAGGATGGGGGCCAGGACCCTGCTCCACATACACCATTAAAGCAACTGAAAAGATTTCTTTGGTGCATTTAGTCCTTTTCTACATTTCCTGAGTGCAAGATTGTTGGATGCTGTACCTGCTATTGGCTGAGTAAATAAGCACCAATCACTTGCAATCAGAAAAAGTACTCTGGCATCTGCCTTCATTAGCAACAATAGTGAATTGTTCACCTGATCAGAGAATCTCTAGCAGTCATAAAACAACAACAGCTTGCATTTATATTGCACCTTTAACATAGCAAAACATCCCAAGGTGCTTCACTGGAGCATTTTCAAACAAAGTTTGACGCCGAGCCACATAAGGAGACATGAGAACTGGTGGCCAAAATCTTGGTCAAAGAGGTGGGTTTTAAGGAGCATCTTAAAGGTAGACACAGAGGTAGAGAGGGAGGAGAATTCCAGAGCATATGACCAAGGATACTGATGGCACCTCGTCAATGGTGCACTGATGCAAATTGGACGTGTGCAAGATTCCAGAATTGGACAAGTGCAGAGAACTTGGAGGGTTGGAGGAGGTTACAGAGATAGAGAGGGTCGAGGCCATGGAGAAATTCGAAAACTAGGATAAGCATTTTAAAACTGATGCGTTGTCAAATGGGAGCCAGTGTAAATCAGTGAGCATAGAGGGGGGATGAATGAAAAGGACTTGGTGCAAGTTAGGATATGGGCAGCAGGCTTTGGATGAACTCAAGGTTGTAGAGGTAATGAGGATCAAAGAGATAGTCTTATTGAATACAAGTTCTCATTGATTGTTTCTTTGGCTAGCCTCCCTATATTTCCTCTTCTAGGCTAACTAAAAGCCTGAGGAATGAAGATAGTTACAGTGTCATTGAGACAGGAAAGCTGCTAAAACACTGGTCAGTGACCTATGGAATGAGAGCACATCCAGGGAAGGTTAATGCCCCCAGTGTTCAGAGGGTTAATGGTGTCAAGAAAGGGATTAATCTTTTGACAGGCATTTCAAAAATGTTTTTAATGATTACCACCAGTGACTTAATAATTCAAATCTAGGTCCCTGGTGGAGTTAGTAGAATGGGCAGATAGATGGTGAATGTAGTTCAGTGCAGAGAGACGTAAAATTGAGAAAAAGTGGGGGCAAGAGGAAAAATACCTGATGTGGTAAAAATTTTAACAGAGAGGAACAATGAGCTTCACAGATACACATATCGTTTTTTAAAAAAGCAAACGAGAATATATTTTTTTCATGGGATGTGGGTGTCGCTGGCAAGGCCAGCATTTGTTGCCCATCTCTAACTGCCCTTCAACTGTGTGGCTTGCTGGGTCATTTCAAAGGGCAGTTAGTGGCAACCATATCACTGTGGATCTAGAGTCACATGTAGGTCAGGCCAGATAAGAATGGAAGGTTTCCTTCCCTGAAAGACAGGAGTGAACCAGATGGGTTTCTATTGATGATTCTTTCAGGGCACCATCATTAAGACTAGTTTACAAATCCAAATTTGAATTTAAATTCCACCAGCTGCCATAGTGCAATTTCAATCTGTGTCCCCAGAAAATTAGCCTGGGCCTCTGGACTACTAGTCCAGTGACATCACCACCATGCACCCTGCCAAAAGACACCCACCCACCCCAAAATTATGGGTTTTATATATCAGGCATTGAACAGAAAGGAAAGAGACAGGCATTGTGTACAAAGCTTTAGCTAGGTCTCACTGGAGTATGGCTTGCAGCTTTTCACATCCACCTGCTCAAACAATATTAAAACCACAGTGTAATGAATACTCAGCCAGGAATGAAAGATTATAACTATGAAGAAAGGGTCAAAAATTGGCACGGGTACTCTCGAATTGGAGAAGTTACTGAAGATTTTCAAAATTAGGTATTAGTGAAAGTTTGTTTCCACAGTTTGACAAAACGATAACAAAGAAAATAGGCTGGAGATAACCATAGGCAGAATGGACCGGGATGATTAGATAAATTGCACAGACTGTTAATTGGAACACAAAAAGTTTTACCAGAAATGGCTTCTAAGGCAGAAACTAACTCATCATTTAAAAGGAAATCACATTAACAATTGAATAGGAAAAAAGGATATATGGAAGGACCATCGAAATGGAGTTAGATTCAATGGCTCCAACTGAATCATTGTCACCAGTGTTGGCACACTGGGCTGAATGGCCTCCTGTGCTGTAACTTCCATGGTTCCGCTGATGAGATGAAAGCCCTCTTGACAAAAAAAACGCAGAGTTCATTTATCCCCTGGGTGGTAAAATAAAATTAAATAAACAGGGCAATTATAATGGCCTTGAAAATCCATGGGGCTTTGAACCAGCTCCTGCTGAAACTTTGGCACTTGGCCAGGAAATCTCCTAGGAAACTGACGGGACTGGGTGGTACAAAACCTCGGATCCTTATAATGAGGAGACGTTTCATCAGTCTACATTAAGTTTATGACCCAGAAAAAAAATTATGATGAAAATATATTACATATATCTGAAGGATTAAGCTTACATTGTAATGGAGTGGTGAATGTAATTGAATTCAGTTTATCTATATTGGCTTAGACCTTTCAGTCAGTGACAATGCGGGGTGCATTACCACTGTCTGCAAAGTTTTCTCTGACTCGACAGAACTGCCCATTTTACAGCTGTATTTTCCTATCCCGGCTGAAGCATAAATGGGCAATGCAACTGCTCCTATGTACGTCCAACAAACGCAAGAGAGTTGGGCAGAGAGGAGGACGCACCCCCTTATTATGACAGGAGCTGCCACATACAAGTACATTCTTAAAAGTCTCAAGACCTTTAATGAATGAATAGGGGTTAGTGAATGGGTGGGTTGAGTGGGTGAATGAGTGGATGGGCAGGTGGGCGAGGTGATTAGATGGCGGAGTGGGAAGTTGGGTTGGCAGGTAGTCAGGTGGTCAGGGAGGGATGGTCAGGTTGGTTCACGGGAGTAGTGGGGCACTTGGGGGTTTGGTTGGATGGACAGGGGGCTAGTTGGGTGGTCGGAGGGTAGGTGGGTGGGGGATAGCCTTGTCTGGCCGGGGGTGAGTCAGGTGGTCAGAAGGCTGGCCGGATGGTTGGTCGATAGTCAGGGGGTAATTGGGTGACCGGGTGGTTGTGGTGTGTTTGGGTGTTGGCTGGGTGGTCGAGAATTAGTTGCATAGTCGGGGGCAGTTGGAAGGTAGTTGGGGATGTGGCTAGATGGTTGGGGAGTGGTTGAGGGGGTAGCCGGGTGGCTAGGGGGATTGCCGGGTGGTTGGGGGTGATCAGGGGCATAGTCAGGTGGTTGGGCAGTGCGTGGGGGGGGGTGTGAATTCAGGGAAGGAGGGGATCAGATGTGTCGCTCAGTTTAGTTACCCTAACTAACCAGTGAGTTAGATCAGATATTAAACTGTCTAACATTTCCAGGGTAAGTGCCGCGTAATCTGGTCCAAGTCTCTGCTCTGAATTCAAGATCAGAGATATTTACGAATGGACTTGGGCAGCAGGGAATCTGTCCTTTGGAAATCTAAACTTCCCAGTAATTTCTGGGTATGTTTGTGCTTTGGGATTTCCGTAGGTTCTGCACATCTCCCATGTTGAATGAGCTGGCTGAACCCCAAAGGACATAGCTGCTAGACTGGGTCTGTGGCTGGTGGTGAGGGAACCAGCAAGAGGGAAAAACATACTTGACCGCATCCTCACCAACCTGCCTACCACAGATACATCTGTCCATGACAGTATTGGTAGGAGTGACCACCAGACAGTCCTTCTGAAGCCGAAGTCCCATCTTCACATTGAGGATACCCTCCATTGTGTTATATAGCATTACCACCATGCTAGATGGGATAGATTTCAAACAGATCTAGCAACTCAAGGCTGGGTGACCATGAGGCCCTGTGGGCTTTCGGCAACATCAGGATTGTACCCAACCATAATCTGTAACCATAAGACCATAAGACATAGGAGCAGAAATTAGGCCATTCGGCCCATCAAGTCTACTCCGCTATTCAATCATGGCTGATAAGTTTCTCAACCCCATTCTCCCGCTTTCTCCCTGTATCCTTTGATCCCCTTACCAATCAAGAACCTATCTATCTCGATCTTAAATACACTCAGTGACCTGGCCTCCACAGCCTTCTGTGGCAATGAATTCCATAGATTCACCACTCTCTAGCTAACCTTATGGCCCAGCATATCCCCCACTCTACCATTACCATCAAGCCAGGGGATCAACCCTGGTTCAATGAAGAGTGCAGGAGGGCATGCCAGGAGCAGCACCAGGCATACCTAAAAATGAGGTGTCAACCCGGTGAAGATACAACAGAGGACTATTTGCGTGCCAAACAGCATAAGCAGCAAGTGAGATACAGAGCTAAGCGAGTCCCATCAAAGGATCAGATCTAAGCCCTACAGTCCTGCCATATCCAGTTGTGAATGGTGGTGGACAATTAAACAACTCACTGGAGGAGGAGGTTCCACAAATATCCCCGTCCTCAATGATGGGGGAGCCCAGCACATCAGTGCAAAAGATAAAGCTGAAGCATTTGCAACAATCTTCAGCCAGAAGTGCCCAATGGATGATCAATCTCAGCCTCCTTTGGAGGTCCCCAGCATCACAGATGCCAGTTTTCAGCCAATTTGTTTCACTTCCACATGATGTCAAGAAACAGCTGAAGGCATTGGACATTGCAACGGCTATGGGCCCTGACAATATTCCGGCAATAGTACAGAACTTGCCGCACCCCTAGCCAAGCTCTTTCAGTACAGCTGCAATTCTAGCATCTACAAGGCTATGTGCACAATTGCCCAGGTATGATCTGTACACAAAAAGCAGGACAAATCCAACCCGGCCAATCACTGCCCCATTAATCTATTCTCCATCATCAGTAAAATGATGGAAGGGGGTCATCAGCAGTACTATCAAACAACACTTGCTTAGCAATAACCTGCTCATTGACGCTCAGTTTGGGTTCTGCCAGGGCCACTCAGCTCCTGACCTCATTACAGCCTTTGTCCAAACATGGACAAAAGAGCTGAACTCCAGAGGTGAGGTGAGAATGACCGCTCTTGACATCAAGGCAGCATTTGACTGAGTCCAAGGAGCCCTAGCAAAACCGGGGTCAATGGGAATCAGGAAGAAAACTCTTAGCTGGTTGGAGTCATACCTAGCACAAAGGAAGATAGTTGTAGTTGTTGGAGGTCAATCATCTCAGCTCCAGGTCATCACTACTGGAGTTTCTCAGGGTAGTGTCCTCGGCCCAACCATCTTCAGCTGCTTCATCAATGGCTTTCCTTCCATCATAAGGTCAGAAATGGGAATGTTTGCTGATGATTGCACAATGTTTAGTGCCATTCACGACTCCTCCATGTCCATGTCCAAATGCAGCAAGACCTGGGCATTACCAAGGCTTGGGCTGACAAGTGGCAAGTAACATTCACGCCACACAAGTGCCAGGCAATAACCAGCTCCAACAAGAGAGAATCCAACCATCGCCTCTTGATATTCTAAGGCATTACCATCGCTGAATCTCCCACTACCAACATCCTTGGGGTTACCATTGACCAGAAACTGAACTGGACCAGCCATATAAATACTGGCTACAAAAGCAGGTTAGAAGTTAGGAATTCTGCTCACCTCCTGACTCCCTAAAGCCTGTCCACCATCTACAAGGTACAAGTCAGGAGTGTGATGGAATACTCTCCACTTGCCTGGATGAGTGCAGCTCCAACAACACTCAAGAAGCTTCACACCATCCAGGACAAAGCAGCCCGCCTGATCGGCACACCATTCACAAAGATTCGCTCTCTCCACCACCAACGTACAGTGACCGCAGTGTGTACCAACTAGAAGATGCACTGAAGGAACTCAGCAAACCTCCTTCGACAGCATCTTTCAAACCCATGACCACTACCATCTAGAAGGACAAAGACAGCAGACACATGGGAACACCACCACCTGGAATTCCCCTCCAAGCCACTCACCATCCTTCCTTAGAAATATTTTGCCGCTCCTTCACTGTCGCTGGGTCAAAATCCTGGAAATCCCTCTCTAACAGCACTGTGGGTGTACCTACACCACATCAACTACAGCAGTTCAAGAAGGCAGCTCACCACCACCACTTTCTCAAGGGCAATTAGGGATGGGAAATAAATACTGGTCTAGCCAGCGACACCCACATCCCATGAACGAATATAAAGAAAAATCTCTGAAGATTTAGAGACCAGAAGACTTGGGCCAATTAAAAGGTAGGAATGATGATTAAACTTCTGCTTGGATTGTTGACTCTCCTGCAATGTCTGGGCTTGATAACTATTAGATCCCATCATTAATTTGACAAATTTGAATACATCTATCATTTTTTTCTTCCATTGCACAATACCTCACATTTATCCATGTTGAATTTCATCCGACATCTAGTATATCCATTTAAAGGCTTTTATCAAACTTATTTTAGCCGTTTTGAGTGGTAGTTGAAAAATTAGTCTTGGTTAGTCCAATTTGGGTCCAAATTTTGCCAAGTTGAACTGGCATGGCCAGTTTTGCTTCATTCTGATTGCTAAAGTTTTAATGGACACAGCTCTCCCAAAGGCTCATAGAGTTAATTGCCTACAGTCATCCACAAAAAACTGCAGTCCCCTTATCACGTCATCTATTTCTTGAATGATTACAGTGGCTGCGTCACCACAGAAGATGGTGTTGACATCACAGAAGTTCACCTTGACAGCCGGAGCTAATACAGATAGCTGCAATCAATAGCTGGTATTCATTTAGATCAATTTCAACTAAGCTCAACAGACCTTAGGGAACTGTAATCTTCTGAATTATTACATAATCATAATTATTATAAAGGGAAATAGCTAATTATTAGAATTTTCTGCAGCTCCCTGTTGCTTTCACACTTTATGCCTTAAAATACCAGACCTGAAGCTTGCTGGCAACTGAGATTGTAGAATTCCTTCCATGTGAATGGGTTAAAAGGACTGTGGGTGACAATTTTGATTTAAGGTGCAGAAGAAATTCTAAAGAATTTTCTTTGGCTGCCCTTGCCTTGCAATTTTAAAGCATGAAGTAAAATAATATGAGATCGTCAAAAACTCTGCTCCTGTGTTTTAACACAGAGCAAGTCCCGTTCACCTATCACCCCCCGTGCTCACTGTCCAACGCTGGCTCCCCCTCAAGCAAGGTCTTGATTTTAAAATTCTCATCATTGTTTTCAAATCCCTCCAAAGTCTCAACGCTCCTTGTCTCTGTAATCCCCAGCCTCATAGCCCTCCAAGATATCTGAACTCTGGTCCCTTGAGCGTCCCTGATTTTATTGCTCCACCATTGGTGGCCGCACTTTCAGGTGCCTTGGCTCTACATAAGGGAATTCCCCCTACACCTCTCACCTCACTTTCCTCCTTTAAGATGCTCCTTAAAACCTACCTCTTTGATAAAGCTTTCCGTCGTCTGACCTATGTCATGATAAGCCAATTATTGCCATGAACTACTTACGGGCATATTAAACTTTTTTAAGAAAGATGTCTGTGTTTTTAAAGAAATACAAGCAAGGACACCGAGCAATCGATATCTGATAAGGTGATCACTTTATGAAAAAATTCTTATGTGGATTATATTAATTCACGTGTCCTGAGAGAACATGGAATGTTGCACCTGAAAAGGTGTCATGGCTTTCTTCAAACAGAGACACTTGAAAGGAAGATAGGAAAGGAACAAAAGACTGAACTTTAATCTCCTGTGGTTGCAGATATAAAAGACTGATAACCAGATCTCAGCAGACATCTAAAATCCATCTCCTGTTTATTCATATCTCAGAATGTGTAAATTGGTCAGAGACCCAAGAAAGCAGACTCTGGGTGCAAGACATGCTTTTATCCACCCTTACAGGAATACACAGAGCAGTGCTAGTGCACTGGTGTGCTGTGAGAGTGACAGCTCAAAAAGACCAACTAATCACCCCTGCAGTTGCAGGTGAAGTCTCTCTCTCTCTCCCCCTCTCTCTCACTGTTGCTGGAGGCAAGGTTCAGCAAAGCCACAATCAAAAAGGAAATAGGACAGCCTCTTCAGCTACCCTGCAGAACCAAGTGTCTCCAAACCAGCTGCTAAACTGCCAAAGTCAGCTCTACCAGAATCACCCAACTTAACCGCTGTAACGTTTCACCATCTATGCCTCACGTACAAGCCAAAGACTGATTCGTATATCTTTTTAAACTTTTATTTGGAGTCCTAACTTTTGATTTCTGATCTGTGCTTTTGTGTGTTGTACTTATTATTTTTCTCAGGTTTTTAGTAACTAATAAACTTACTCTTTCCTTGACTCAAGAAAACCTGGTTAAATTGGCTCCTTCTAAAGGTAAATGCGGTTGGACTCAGAAAAAGTATCTACGGGGAAGGGATCCCATTTAAATCAACCTTGTGGCGACTAACCGAGGCTGTTGAATAAAGAAAGGGTGCCAGCTCAATCCTCCTCGCCTGGGAGCAGAACAAAATTGGGGTCCCATTCGGGAAGTTAACAAATTGGGGGACCTTGGAAGTTAACAAATTGGGGGACCTTGCCCGGGGACTGTTCGTAACACTAAATATTGCCTTATATGTAGCTCGGTGCCATACTCTGTTTTATAACGCTCTTGTGAAGCACCTTGGGACATTTCAGTGCATTACAGGCACTCTTTGAATGCAAGTTGTTGTTGAATTCAGCCCAGTATTAACCACCCAAACCTCAGCATGTGGAGGAATCCAAGTTTATTTTGATGCAACTTTATAGAACTGCAGCCCACGGTATATTGGAAGTGAAGAAATTTTACATTTTACTTATATAAATATAAGTTATTGTTGTTGAGATGAACTGAGAGACACAAGGCAAACATTTGCCTTTGAGGTGTCTAGGGTTACTTGGCATTTCAGGAGAACATATTTTCCCAACGAGTACATGAGCGAATCATACCATCCATCCCCTGGCCAGTTGCCCAAGTCTGACATTTATTTTGACCCATTTTAAATTCCATTGAAGGCCGAACAGTTGCCTGGATCTACATATATCTAGATCCTGTCTCAATCCTGTCCAATGGCAAGCCTTGTCCTTGAACTCTTATCAAGGTCACTCACAGCTCTTGATTACAGTCTGCATTCTATTTGGTGGCAATTATTCCCAGCACCTTAGTTTGGGGTTTAGCCACAAGAAATTAAAGCGGGAAAAAAAGCCTGATAATTCATACATAGTGAAGCCGTGAGAGATTATAGAATGTCGTTCACGAGCCAAGTAATGTCATGTATACACAAAAATTATATGCACTTTTAAAGTTTTTATCAAAATATCTTCCGCCTTCTTCATATGTTTCACAGGTTCTGGAGAGGCCACATAATGGCATGTGATAGACCACAGTAAACTGGATTAATTACTCAAGAGATTTTCAGGAAACATCTATCAATTATTGCCGATTGGCTTGTTATGATACTACTCTTCTCATCCAACTAGATAATGATCCTGTTCATGGTGTGCGCAGTTCATTAGGATACAGGTGCCATTTTTGGATATGTATTCTGCCTGAAATGCGGCCTACTTTCACATTCAACAGGTCTGAATGTGCGTGGGTGGATAGAGGGGGTGAGGGCAGCATGACCTGAGGCATCTCTCTCTGTAACCGAGCAACTGAGGACACCAGTGGACATCAGTATCAGTAATGGGCAGCTTGAGCTACCTCTTTTGTACCACCTCTCTGAAGCGAGGTCTAGCTGTTCTGTTACCGCGGTAACGGCTACACCTCAATGCAGTCCTTTCAAAGGAAGTCAGGTCCCAGTGATGATATTAATTGTGTTGATCTCATGTTTGACAGCTGCAACAGAACCAAACATGGCCCTTTCCAATTTCATTCATTAGCCAACTTCAGAACTGGTTGACTCTGCTGATTTCTACTTCATTTATTCAGTCCACAAGGCTCTAATTGTGTTGTCTGTTTAATAGTAAGCATAGTGCACTAATTATCTGCAGATAATTACAATAAACGAAAACTAGTGATAGAAGGCTCCTCTCCAGTATAAATAGCCCTTGTACTATAAAGATAAATGAAGAAAACAGCTGATGGGTGCTTAGCTGTTGTATTATCCTTTGTGATTTATCAAAGAACAGTCATTATCCAGCTGTTACAGAGACCAATATCATCACTACTTTAATCAGCAGTTTTGTGCCAATCATTGGGTTGACATCAGAAGGTGCAACATTACTGCATTAACACATTTTTCTTTCTGCACCAGCTCAACCCAGGTGTTAATTCCAGGTTATTGAGAATTTCATAGCCGTGCTTTGGTGAGTTTGTTGCCAATATTGCACAACCTGGGCTGAATCTATGCTTTGGGGGTGGAAAACAGGAACCGGGATTGTTTCCAGGTCCCAAGGCCGGCCTAAGGGGAAAGAATCACCCTTTGGGGTTTCTCACCCTTAATTAGCATGGCGACGGGTTCTCTGTCCAATTAAGGGCAGTGGGTGGTCTCTCAAAGCTGGAGGGCCAATCAAAGGCTTTCAAACTTGTGAGGCTCTGATGCCTGTTAAATAGCAGAGAGGGACTTCAATATGGAGGCGCTCTCTCACCAATGTTTTTAAAACCTTAATTAAAAAATGTTCCTGTAGTTAGGCCACTATGGTTGTATTTTGGTGGTATGGGCAAGGGTTGGTAGAGAGCCCCTGTGCAAGGTAGTATGTAGAGGGCTTGCCTAGAGTGCTACCCCCCCCAACTAGCCTGCTGGCTAAACTGCAAGGAGCCAGCCACCCAACTGGAAAATTCCACTGGTCTCCTTTAATTGCTCTTAACAAGTCTTTTAATGAGCTTAAAATAAAAGCAAAATCTGCAGATGCTGGAAGTCTGAAACAAAAACAGAAAATGCTGGCAAAACTCAGCAGGTCTAGCAGCATCTGTGGAGAGAGAAAAACAGAATAACATTTCAAATCCATACAACCCTTCTTCAGAGTGGATCTGGAATCACATGTAGGCCAGACCAGGTAAGGACAGCAGATTTCCTTCCCTAAATGGCAGGAGGGAAGTAGATGGGTTTTTATGACAATTTCATGTTCATTTTTCTCAATTCCAGATTTCTTAATTAAATTGAATTTATATTCCATAACCTGTTATAGTGGGATTTGAACCTGTGCACCCCAAGTAATAGCTCAGACCTCTGAACCAGTAACTCAATGATATTTTCACTGTGCCACTGACTCCCACAATAGTCAAAAGGTGCAGCCGAACAGTCAAGCACCTGCTGGGGACATTAGTCATGTTATCATAGAGTTGAGCTATAGAAGGGTATTTGTAAGATCTACTGTACATTGGCAGCTACATTTAGCCAGATAAGATCTACTTTCCTCCTATCATATGTGCACTGCTCAAACTACATGGAGCAAACTGAGCCTTCAAAAAGATTTTAATCATAATTCTTGAAGATTTATAAAGGTTCTTATTCCTCAGTAAGTGTAAGTTATTCTATATCAATTTGCATATTTAATTTAACTTAACGAGCAGTATTTGATGACGTTGGCCTAGCTCGTTGGGCTCACGCCTGCACACTGACCTTAAAACTCTGCCCCGATTTTCCTTCCAAATGCCCTGGATCCCTTTATCTTCCTGGTCAAATGGTTTTAACAATTTAGATCCGTGAAACGGATCACCCCTCGCTCTTCTATACCCAAAGGAGCGCAAGTCAAGCTTACACCACTTGTACAAAAGCAAAATACTGCAGATGACAAAATGAAAACAGAAAGGGAAGGTGCTGGAAATGCTCAGCAGGCCCTGGGAGCGTGTGTGGACAGACAGAGCAGCTTTTCTGTCCACAGGTGCTGCCTGAGCTGCTGTGTAATTCTAGCGTTTTCTGTTTGTATTCATGCCGCTTGTCCTTGTCAAGGGTCCTGACACCATCCAGGACAAAGCAACTCAATTGATCAGCACCCCATCCACCACCCCTCACCACTGGCACATAGTGGCAGCAGTGTGTATCGTCTACAAGATGCACTGCAGCAAGTTGTCAAGTCTCCTTCAACAACACCTTCCAAACCCATGACCTGTACCACCCAGAAGAACAAGGGCCGCAGGTGCATTTGAACACCACCACCTGGAAGCTCCCGTCTAAGTCACACACCATTCTGACTTGGAAATATATCGCCATTGCTTCACTGTCGCTGGGTCAAAATCCTGGAATTCCCTCCACTCCCCACAAGCGCCCAACAGGTCACAGGTTCGGAAGGCGTTGTTGAAGGAGACTTGACAACTTGTTTGCAGTGCATCTTGTAGATGGTGCACACTGCTGCCACTGTGTGCTAGTGGTGAGGGAGTGGATGTACCTACACAACAAGGACAGCTACAGTTGACAAAGGTGGCTTTCCACCAACTTCTCAAGGACAATTAGAGATGGGAAAACAAGAAAAAATATTTGGATAAAAACAAAAAAACTGCGGATGCTGGAAATCCAAAACAAAAACAGAATTACCTGGAAAAACTCAGCAGGTCTGGCAGCATCGGCGGAGAAGAAAAGAGTTGACGTTTCGAGTCCTCATGATCCTTCGACTCGACTCAAGTTCTCTCAAAGGGTCATGAGGACTCGAAACGTCAACTCTTTTCTTCTCCGCCGATGCTGTCAGACCTGCTGAGTTTTTCCAGGTAAAAAATATTTGGAGGCTATTCTGAGACTCGCTAAAAATCAATAGATCAAATAACGACTTTTAGAAAATAAATGCCTTCACTCAAAAGAGCTCAAAAAATGTGGACTAAGCTAACTTGAACCGGAGCACCATAGATGCAACTTTTTGATCCTAATTCAACAGGAAAGACACTATGGATAAAGCTGTAGAACGGCAGGACAGGACTTAAAGTAGCATTTACAGCAGTTTATTGCACAACAAACAAGGCAAACAGCAAGTTAACTTATATCTATTCACAGAGTCTATTTGACATGGGTCTCCACAAACTACAGCAAACAGAACTCACGCCCACAACTGCAGCAGCTTCACCCGACATAAGCAGGGTGCTTCCTTCAGCGATATACAGTGAGTGGAGGATAATTATATAATATCAATTGCATGAAACGTATCCTAGCCACCTACAGTGTTGCAGTCTCTGGAGGTGACTGACATGTCAGTTACCCAATCATCTGCTGTCTGTCCAGGGGGAGTGGTGTCACTATATGTCACTACGCATCATTGTAAGAGACGTTACACTCAGGAGTAAAGATAGTTTTCTAAAGTACGGATGAGAGTGTGTGCTAGGGATGAGGGGGCACTTATTGTGTAAATAGCAACATTTTGCGAGTCAGAAAGAATTATCCTTTTCATTAATCTCATTCACAAGCTGGAATGATTCCAGAATTAGAAAGTATTTAGTCAAGCTTCGATGAGTTTCACTTCAAATTAAACAAATTTCAATTTCACTCACTAATGCTTATCTTCCTGTTTAGATTTGCCCTAAAGACTTTGGAATTGCACAAGAATCGAACCTGGAGATGCTTAGAACTGGAGACACAGCAATAGAAAGCAGAAGCGCAAAGGGAAGATTTGCCAAATTATTGGCATTCAGAGATCTTAATTGTTTCTATTTCAGTGTACACAATGAAAAAAAACATGAAATCCTCAATAGGAAAGGGCGTTGCGGTTATTATAACACCTGAAAGGAATGATGTCATAGATTTTCTGATTAGGAAGCCAAAGGAAGTTTTTATAGTAAGACTGATGACCATTTAGTAGTCCTTGAGTTTGATCATGTCAGGCATGGGGGATGTGGCGGGGTGATCACACAGTGAACAAATTAAGCCAAACCACTGAAATGGAAGCAAAACGCATTATTTAGCTGGTTAGGAAATTAAATCAAAAGCAGTTGTACTGTTGTTATACAAGGTAGTGAGCAAACTCTTTGTGCAGCATTGCAATTTTAGTAAAAACATAGCTTGCAAGGTCAGATGTTTCTGGGTATAAGAACTTTCATATGAGGAAAGTTTGTTTAGTGTTAGCCTAAAGAAATGCTCCGGGATTATGAAGAGAAAAATGAAGTCAAAGGACAGGAGGTGTGGCACTTCCAATTTAAACTCAATAAAATGCTGAATAAACTCCTTGTAAAAAGGAAATGATAGGTTTTGAAATTCTCAGCTACAGGCATAAAGGACATAACATAAAGGTAATGGGAGAGGGCATTTTATGGAGACCTTTTCAGCTCTCACTAAAACTTAGTTTTGAGCAAGACACACTGGCTGTCAATCTCTGGGATCTTGCTTCAAATCCAGACCTTACCTAAGAAATAAAAGTCTTAGCTTTCCTGCTGCCTGTTCTCTGTGAAATGTGCTCGCTTGTGAGTCTTAATCTGGTTGCAAGTGGGCATGAATCCAAAGCCCTTTATTTGACGCTAAGTTAACAATCTCATAGGATGGTGTGGGAGATGGAGAAGTGCCAGGCTAATGGGGAAGTGTTACGCTGGTGCTGCAAAGGATGTTCCTTTTGATGCTGGGGCCGTCAGAGAGCAGGTGGAATTTTACTCTGCATCTAATCATCCAGCCCATGAGTGCTTGGAACTGGACACTAGATGCTCAAGATGGACATAGTTCCATTTCCCAACAGTAACCTCCCTCATCATGATGAGTATAAAATACCCAAAAGAAATGACAATGAATCACGTGATGAATGTTACATGTTCACAGTGATAACTGCCACAGGAAAAAATGCGCACATTTCTTGTGATATCACAAGAAATACTGACATGATAGCATGGTAATCCGCCTGCAGCTCATTCGAGGGACATCATGTGCCTACGCTTGCGCAAACTACCTGCCACTTTATGCAAATATCGTTTTATTGATTATAATGTAACTGCCCACATTCACATACAGATAGCCTGAGGCGCCTGATCTCTCACAAGGACCTTACCTGTTAACAGCAGAGAATTTGGAAGAGGCCAGCTGTCTGCAAAAAAGTCACACATATAAACTGCATTGTATCTACACAATTTAACTGATAAGTTATACACCATAAGATCACAAGATAATTATGGATGAGGAAGACTATTCAGTCCATTTTAAGTCATGCATCCAACAAACAACAACAACTTATATTTATATATCGCCTTTAAAGTAACGAAATGTCCCAAAGTGTATTATAAAACAAAGTATGACACCGAGCCACATAGGTCAGAGACCAAAAGCTTGGTTAAAGAACGAGGTTCTAAGGAATGTCTTAAAGGAGGAAAATGAGGTAGGGAGATGGAGAGGTGTAGGGAGGGTAAACCAGAGCTTGGGGCCCAGGCAACTGAATACAAGGCCTCCAATAATGGAGCGATTATAATTGGGGAAGCAGAAGAGGTTTAATTAGTTGCCTGTTCCCTTCCCAATGTCTTCCGGAGCTACCCATCTCCCAGCTCACCTCCAGAGGGCTGGTAAAATCCAGCCCAGGTTCCCTGGATTACTAGTCCTGCCTCAGAATTACTAGCCCAGTCACAGAAATGCCATACTGCTCATTCTGTTCAAATATTTTAAGTCTATTGCTCTTTTTTTCTGCTATAGTTAGGCATGGTATTTCTAGTCCCATTTTCCTCTCTTCTGTGAAAATACTGAGTTCTCTGTACAAGTACGACCTCTGGGCACCTCAGTTTTCATATGGCTATAAAAATGAATGGAATCATGGCCATCTCCCTTTCTGTTCTCACTTGATACCCTAATGCGGGCAGACTGTAGTGAAGTCACTGGACAAGTAATTCAGAGGCCCAGCATAATGCTCTGGAGACACGAGCTCAAATCCCACTGTGGAGGCTGGTGGAATTTAAATGCAATTAATAGATCCAGAGTATGAAGCTCGTCTCAGTAAAGGTGACCATCAAGCTGTTCTTGTACAAACCCATCTGGCTCACTAATGTCCTTTAGGGAAGGAAATCTGCCTTAGCCAGTCCAGCCTATATATGGCTCCAGATCCACAACAATGTGGTTGATTCTTAACTGCTCTTTGAAATGACCTAGCAAGCCACTGAGTTCAAGGGCAATTAGGGATGGGCAACAAATGCTGACCTTGCCAGCGATGCTCACATCCTATGAAAGGATAAAAAAAAATGCATATGCACGTCTCAATACAGGCCACGAGCTGATGATCTGAGGTGGAAACTTGAATCGATTTTGTCCTCCCCCCACACTATCTTGTCCAGTTCAGAGTAAATAAGTCCATCTGTAACCATGGGCAGGATTTTGCATTTTGGGTCAGCACCCAATGTCAGGGTCAAATGTCAGGGTCCCAAACCCGATCTGCCTCGGGAATAATCACCTGACAGCAATTTTGCCAGAATTGGCCAATCAGTGGCCCAATGACACACTCTCTGTCCAATTAAGAATGGCAGGCGGGCTCTCGAAGTTGTGGGGGCCGACAGGAGGCCCACAGCACAGAAAGGGCTGCTACAACCTGCCATTGTAGGTAAGGGAGAGAGAGGGCACCTCCATCTGAGAGCAGAGAAGATTAAGGGCTGAGTTCTCCGTGCCCGCTGGCGTTGGGCGTGTTCGGTGGCCTGAGCTGACAATATGGCAAGAAGGCCAAAAATCGTCCGCTCCACCCGTCAATAGCTGGCCGCTTTTCCCGCCATCGAACATCGGGACGCTCATTGTTATACATCTGTATATCGTGATAAGCCCTGCTCACCAGAATCATCCTCCCACACTGGGTCATCTGAGCATGTAGGCTTGAGTGCCCACCCACCATTGAAACAGCATGTTTCCCGGGAATGCATGATTAATGAGGCAGGATTGGGATGATGTGGCATGAAAAGCCGCCATTGCGGGCAGCGGGTAAAATGTCCCTTTTCCCGCCCACTACTGCGCTTGGTGCAAATCTGGGATGATACCGGCCTTAGCGGCAACTTAATGGAACTGTTCAAAATCATGAAGGGTTTTGATAGAGTGACGAAGGAGAAGCTGAGGGGGTGGTAAAAAGAGGGCACAGGTAATTGCCAAAAGAACCAGAGGCGAGATGAGCAGAAATTCCTTACATAATGAATTGTTGTGATCTGGAATGCACTGCCTGAAAGGGTGGTGGAAGCTGAATCAATACTTGGGTAAATAATTGAAGGGGGAAGATTTGCAGGGTTGTGGGGAGAACGCTAATTAGGTGGCTTCTTCAAAGATCCACACTGGCGCAGTGGCCTTCTCTAGGGGACCCTTCTATGATTCGAGTGCCTACACAGTTAAGACCTAGCTACACTCAGGGAAAAATGTTCCTGCTTGTTTTTTCTTAACATTTTGTTGAAATGACTAGTTGCCTTGTCCAATTCAGTGTTGTCCAACAGTAACCGCTGACTAGATGACCAGGTAATATAAGAACTCTTATCATGGTTTTCCCCCAATAAGATGGACCTTTTTGTTTATTAACCATTTGTGGGATGCGGGCGTCACTGGCTGGGCCAGCATTTAGTTCCCATCCCTAGTTGCCCTTGAGAAGGTGGTGGTGAGCTGCCTTCTTGAACCGCTGCAGTCCATGTGGTGTAGGTACACCCACAGGGCCGCCATTGTGTTGATGAGCCTTCCACCATCCTGCCTGATATTTGCTGATGAACATGGACATTTGGAAAGTAGGGTCACGTGAGAGGTGGATAGAGGGAAAGGAAAATCAGAACCACGTCACACCTGGGAAAATCGCTTACCCTTCGCAGCACGAGCTGATGCCTAGTTAACATTTGCCCTTCCACTAGTGGACTAGAGGTGAGGTTTTATGACTTTGTTATGGAGCAGTCAGGAATTGAAGTTTAATTTCCTGGGACTGGATTTTGGGTTGGATCCTGAAGTTTGGATCAAATGGAGGTCCTGACCTCACAGTATAAAGTGAGCAGGCATCAATTTTGTCTGAATTGGCCGATTAGTGGCTGGAGGGCATGTTCGCCAGTCAATTAAAGATGGCAGGCTCATGATGTAGGAGGGCCGATAGAGGCACCTTCTGGTGTGGAAGGAACTGTGGCCTACCATTGCAGGCAGGAGAGAGAGAGAGAGGGAGCATGCCTTGAGACGCTCTCTCAACAACTTCAACAATATTAACAGTAAAGTAATCGGGCCACCGTGATGCAGGGGGATTGGAGAGGGAATCCCTCCATAGGGGGTCCTTTGGCCGCAGATCTGGCCAGGTAGATGGACATGTGGGTGGGGGTGGGGTTTAGGGGTGTGGAGGTGGGGGGGCTTAAAAAGCACCTAAAATGATTGATGGTTGCAATAGAGTTTGTTTTAGTCTACAGTATCTAATTTCTAATATACTTAAAGATCCACCATTAACAGGATACTTTTGACAGAAAAAAATGCATAACAGAGAGAGAGGAGAGTCACACCTCAGTCTGTGCACACAATAAAGGGATTATCCTACAGTTGGTATATGGTGACATTGCCACCTCATTCCATTTACACAATAAAGTGATAGTATTATCCAATGCTGTGAACACTGTCTTGTTCACATCTCATTCCACGCACATAAAGACAGGATTACGCAGAGGCATGATTACAATACAATGCAATGGGCCAGATGTTTCTTGATTTGCATATAAACAGTCTTTAGACCTCTAAGATTTTCATTGTAACAGGTGCTTTGAATATTGTGAAGAATATAGCCCAGCGAGAAAGCACTGTTAACCTTATAACTGCCAGCATGCTCTGGGAACTTATTATCACTCAGAACTAGCCATTTCTTTTTCAAGTAACACTGTAATACATAAAGATAAAAACAAAAAAACTGCGGATGCTGGAAATCCAAAACAAAAACAGAATTACCTGGAAAAACTCAGCAGGTCTGGCAGCATCGGCAGAGAAGAAAAGAGTTGACGTTTCGAGTCCTCATGACCCTTCTGTCGAAGGGTCATGAGGACTCGAAACATCAACTCTTTTCTTCTCCGCCGATGCTGCCAGACCTGCTGAGTTTTTCCAGGTAATTCTGTTTTTGTACTGTAATACATAAGATTAGAACAAGAAATCCAATAGAAATAGATATATTGCTGAAAAAGAAACAAGCTGTTGAATCTTTTTGTCTTGCACTCATCAGGACAGGTGCAAGAATGTCAAATTTCAAAGAGGGCAATAATTTATACTGCATGAGAAAGAGGTGCTGATTGGGTGGGAAGTTGATTCTGATTGGTCAAGGTGTTGCCTTAGAGAGTGCACCAAGAAACTATTGCCCCCCCCCCCCACCCCCCACGCTTTTATTTAATTCAAAAAAGGCACGATGCCTGGGCATGTTCCTTTTGCCTGCAGAGGACAGGTCCCTGCGAATGAATACATGTAACTTCTGGCAAGCATAAGTGGGCCACATTGCAAACCCAGTTGATAATCTTAATTTGGCACGTTAGGGTAATTTTTAACACACTCGAGATTGTTCAGTTGTGGAATCACACCTAACGTTAGATAGTGGGCAGGATGATCCCAGATTTGCACTAGGTGCGGTAGTGGCCGTTAAAAACCCTACGGCCACAACAGCAGGTTTCTGCATCGTATCATCCGCTTCCTGCCTCATTAATGATGCAGCCACAGGAAACACACACTGTATCACTGGTGGGCGGCCTCTGAATTGTCCGCCACACCGTTACCTCACTGTTTCCTCACTCCGGGTTCCACATCTAACCTGCCACACACACAATGTTCTCAATGCTTGCAGCCCAGGTCTGGCCCAGTGAAAGCCAGGAAGAGTTCAGTGACCCGTCATTGGAATGCCTTTTGGAACCCGCTGTGACGTCCTCCACCCCCACTCTGGCCGCAGGAGGTCAGCAATCTCATCACTCCGGCTCAGGAGGCAGTGGCACTGGTGGTTAGTGCCAACGCTTCACAGATGACGTTGGCCACCCAGCGCAGAAAGAGGGTGAATGATCTCATCGGTGCCCTCAGGGTAAGGCAACTGTCTCATCACTCTAAACTCACGTATTCACAAGCCCACCACATGCTCACTGGCATCTCATTAACTGCCACCTCAAGTGACATTACCTCTCACATCTCCATCTGGCCTCATCTCCTCTGGAGGCTGCCTCCTCAGCCCTCTTGCACAGATCAACGTGTGTTCCCACACACACCCTGCGATACCCCCATTCTCCAGTATAGTCCTTGACCTGCAGCCTCTTCCCTGGCCTGAGGTCACTTCTCCCCTTTCTGCAAGCAAGCCTTAGCTCTGCAGCTGTTGAAAAGCCACCTCCGGCTTATAGCTGGCCCGGTAGGTAGAGACCTGCCCATGAGCCCCCTAAAAGTGATGTGGTGCTGTGTGTGAAGCCTGGCGCTGATGACTGCAAGTGCTGCCCGAAGCAAGGTAGGCAAACAAACCTCGGAGTCCCGAGCAAAATGCAGCTCGCCAGGTGCCCATTGCTTGTGTACAGTTGTGAAACATTTCAGCATGCAATCACGCCGATGTGCCCTGATGATCCAGCGTGGATTCACAATTCCGGCAAGCAGGGCTTATGATGAGACGCTGAAGTATTGAAATTAGGTTCCTGATGTGCGGAGCTGGGAAATGCGGCCCTGCCATTGACAGGGGGAGCGGACCATCGCGGACTGGTTTCATGACGGTATAAAACCGATTTTTGGCCTTCCCGCCATATTGTCCCCTCATGCCCACCTTGACACCCGATGCCAACGGACGGGTGATTCCGCCCATTGTGTCCTGAGTTTTGCAAGCATGTAAGTGTTGAGTACGGTCAGTACTCTGCTAAAATAGATTTATGGCTACAATATTATCCTTCACACCGCAAACACTTGAAAACAAATCAGAGACAGTGGAGCGGTCGAGAACGGTGTTGTTCAGATGGAACTGGGTCTCATCAGCCAGGGTGACCAACTCTCATGGACAAAAACCGAGAGCTGAGAGAACAGGTGGGGGTGGGCGGTGCCAGAGCTGTGAGGCCAGGGCTGTGAGGCTAAAAACGGGAGGAGAGCGGTTACTGCGCATGCATGAGAACTAGAAGCCCAAATTACGTGAAAAGCAACAGCCCGTTTGCATGCAACCTGGGACAGTGGGCTCAGCTATGGGACAATCCGGTAAAATAAGGGACGGTTGGTCATCAGCAAACGCGTAGAGCCTGGCATGTTGTTGGAAGATAACGTCAAGGAGGGGTATGCAGCTGAGTAAAAGGATGGAACCAAGGATAAACTTGAACCATTTCCCAGTATGTGTCACCCTTCCCCATCTCTCGTTCCTTCTCAATGATCCACCAGCCACCTAAAATCTCCACAGCTGACACCTAACTGATTGATGTAAGTCAGGTACTGAGGCCTGAACTGAATCCTAGACAAAGGGGAGTTGACTCAGCTTCACTCCAGTGTTAGAGTATAACATAAAAAAAGATTTTACAAAAAGGAGCAGCAGTGAGCCATTTGACCCCTGAATGTGTTCCACCATTTAATGAGATCAAGGCTGATTTTCTACCTGAACTTCACTTTCCCAAACTATCCCTCAATTCCCTTAGCGTCCAAAAATCTATGATTGTAGTAATTATGATTTTATTTAGTGTCAGGTATCTTTAAGAATAATGCTTGTTTAGGAAGGTCACATGATCTGTAGTAACCAATTGGAGAGTGGCGCGGGCTACCTCCGCAGTCAGTGTGGAGATAGAGTTGGAGTTGAAAGCACACGTGTAGTTGCTGCTGAGTATATTGTAAATAAACTTAAAATTTCCACCCAAGAAGTGTCTGCAGGTCAACTCTATCATTAATAACACAACTCGGCCACCCCACAACAATCAGTTTTGAATATGCTGAATGACTGAGTTCCCACAGCTCCCTGGGGGCAGAGAATTCCCGAGTCACAACCCTCTGAGGGAAGAAATTTCTCCCCATCTCAGTCCTAAATGGCGGGTCCAGGTCCCAATGGCTGAGTCGGGCACTGATTCTGAATTCGGGCTGATTTACATTATAACAACAAGAGTTGGTGTGAAACAAGACCTTGTCATGCAAATGCTCCAGTTATAGTGTAAATGCGCCCTGACGAACAATGCACTGTTCCTTTGTTTATAATTCCTCTCAGGTTAAAGACTGCACTACAGCAACACATGAATGCATTTTATGCATCAAAGAATTGAATTCAATCAATTAATGTTCAACCTAAAAAAAGAAGTGCCCCCCGGTAAGAATTCCTATTTAACCGGTTCCTAATAAATTTTGCAAACAAAATTTCTTCTCTTCCTTGAGGTTTGCCAGCCCTCCAGGGTTTCCCAAGACTCTCCAGGTATTAAAGATGAAAGCACCCATGGAGAGAATTAAAATAAAATTATTTAACAATGTTTGTTTCTTAGTTATTGGAGATTGGGGTGTGGGGGGGGGGGTAGAAAATAGGCAGTTTGATTGACAGTCAAGGTTCATCCAATCAGGTAATGAAGATTTTCCATTTCCTAACTACCATTGGAAAGTGGTGTGGCGCCAAGATGGACACAGAATCATACAGTGAAGAAGGGGACCATTCGGCCCATCGTGTCTATGTCAGCTCTTTGAAAGAGCTGTCCTATTTAGCTCAACACACCAGCTTTTTCCTCATAACCCTGGAAATTAGTCCCCTTCCAGCACAGGTCCAATTGTGTTTTGAAAGTTCCCATGAAATCTGATTCCACCGCCCTTTCAGGTCATGCATTCCAGATCTTAACACCCTAATGGGTGACATTAATCCTCCCGATTTACCTTCTCGTTTCTTTGCTAATTTGACGGGTGAGTGAGCAATGGCGGAGTGCAGAATTGGAGAGGTTAGAGGTGAGGGAGCCTATACTTTCAACCCTAGTTCTTGGGCAAGTTTGCTGCCAGGTTAGTGCGCTCTGCAATCGAACAATTACCAATGCAGTGAGCACTATTATTCTTTAGCTTATTTTGGAGGCCAAAGTGAAGCAATAGCAGAGTCAATGGGCATTATCAGCTGCTCGATGGGGGATTCACTGCACTTTTGCTGCTTCTTTAATGAAGAAAAGTACAGACAAAAAAAAACTGTGAAGGTTGTACTATGGAGATAATATAAGGCTTTTCTTCTGTCGGCCAAAGTAACTCAACAAATCTTCAACTGGTACACTAAGTAAAAAAGCACAATGGTTCCAATGGTTTCTTTCAGTGCTGCATCATTTTAAAACATGGGGGGTTGAAATTTTTGCGGGGTGAGTGGGTGCACGCCCCACACGCTTGAGCGTAAAATAGCGCGGGATGACATCGGGTGAGTGTCCCGTCATCACGCACTCGCGCCATATTTTCCGGCAGGCAAATGCGGGTGCAGGAGCCGCGCCCGCCATTGACTAAGAGGCCGGTTAAGGCCACTAAAAAGTCAACTGATGCTGACTTTTCGTTGCCCGCTGCGATTTCGCCCTCGTCGCACGGGCAAAATGAGCAGGTGACCGGCCGACAATTTCAAACGCCTCGTCCAAGGAGCGGGGTAAAAAGGGTCAGCAGCATTGCCGGTGTTAGTGGTGAGGAGTTTGGTAGATAGTTTGCTGCTGGTGACTTATTGGATTATGGAAGCTTCATCTCTGTTCGGGACTTCATTGTTAGCATTTGTTTCAAGATTCCTTGGTGTCTCCAAGGACCTGGAGAATTCAGACCGTGTGGACCATTCCAGGTATCAGACAGCCCTCTGTAATGGAGATTGTGCTCTCCACTGGTGGCATCTCCTCTGAGGAGGAAGAGAGGGGCAGAAGGGAGGGGAGGCCAGGTGTCCCAATGCAGCCTCCTGGGCAGGGACCTGTGGCGCAGGCACAAGGGGGGCAGGGCCAGCAGGTAGTCCAAGGCAGAAGGGGCTGCAGAAGATGCCACTATCCTGCTGCCAGGGTTTACAGGCGGTGATGCAGCAACCTCAACATGTCTGAGGTGCAATGCCGAAGGAGGCTCTGCCTCTCAAAGGAGACTGTTACCTCCATCTTTCATATGATTAAGCTGGAAATCAGCTCCATCTGTGTGGGTGGACACCCCATACCAGTGGCCCTGAAGGTCACAGTGGCCCTCAAATCCTGTGCCTCCGGCTCTTTCCAGGGGTCAGTGGGGGATCCATGTGGAGTCTCCCAATCAGCTGTCCACAGTTAGGTGAAGCTGGTGACAGGGGCTCTGTTCAGGTGGGCATTGACTTTCATTCATTTCCGTACAGACGAGGCCAGTCAGGCTGAGCGAGTCAGAGACTTCGCGGCCATTGCTGGCTTCCCCCGTGTCCAGGGTGCTATAGACTGTACACATGTGGCCATCAAGGTGCCAGCAGGTGAGCCCGGTGCCTTCGACAAGAGGAAGGGCTTCCACTCCATGAACGTGCAGATAGTGTGTGATCACAGGATGCTGATTCTACAAGTCTGTGCAAGGTACCCAGGCAGCTCCCACAACACCTACATCCTCAGACACTCCCAGTGCCGGGGCTCTTCAGTGCTCCAGCCCGGCTGGATGGATGGTTATCCGTTGAAAAGGTGGCTCATGACGCCTCTCAACCATCCAAGAACAGTGGCAGAGAGAACCATTGGTCTTCTGAAGACTCGCTTCCAATGCCTAGACTGTTCAGGGAGACCACTATAATACCCCCCCGCAGAGTGGGTGTTGCTGATAGTGGTTTCATGTTGTGCCCTCCACAATCTGACACTGGCAAGGGGGGACCCACTGGAGGAAGAAGATGTTGATGCAGCTGCACAGGCCACGGATGATGATTCCAGTGGTGAGTCAGGAGCACGGTGAGGAGAATATCTGCCTCCACATCCTCAGCAGTAATCTCCGGGGAGACAGGGACACCAGGGATGCCTTGATCCAACGCTCCTTCAGCTAGGCTGCCAAATAAGTGCTAGCACCTCATGCCAGGGCTACCACCTCCATCCCGGGTGTCTGAAATGGCCCTTTCCTTTGACCCCAAAGTCCACTCAGTGCCTGTACAATAAAGTTTCAAACCACCCACGTCCAGCATTATATACAGTCGTACCCTGCACCACATTAAATAAAAAAGGTGAAGCATACTCAGGCCATTATGACAAAAGGAAATTTATCTCATGTTGACAGTCAAAACAAATTAACAGAACCTTCTCTGGTCTTCAACCCCAGACTAGTTAAAATAAACAAAATATTGCACAACAGAAGATCGCCTGTGTCCTGTCCCTTTTGTGCTCATGGTGCCTTTAACTTAGTTTGCAATTGCTACATCTTGGCACTCCCCCCTCGCTAGCAGCAGCACTGGAGACAGCCTGCTGACTCTGTTGTCTTGTTGGCCTTGATGACCTTGGTGGTTGTCCTCTGGCCATTAGAGCCTGTGCTGGCCCTGCCTTGGAGGGAGTGGCCATTTCCACAGCTGGTATCTCCCCAGTCACCACAACGTCATCAGATGTCATGGTCACTGGCAGAGGAGCGGAGGAGCTGCTGGCATCATCCAGAATACCCTGAGGGGAGGCAGCAGAGATGTTAGGCTTCTTGTGCGCCAACGTGAGATCGTTCTGGACCTCCCTGCTCACCATTGATAGGCGGGCACTTAGCTGGGATACAGGTGCCTCATCCATTTACCACGAGGACACTGACCACCTGATGTCAGAGTCTGTGTGAGGGTTTGCAGGTCTGAGCGCAACCCTAGGAACCCCTCATTCTGTCTCTGGAGCTGCCTCTCCATGAGAGTCGTCACTCTCTCAATGGAGGAGGCAGTGCGCTCGGCCATGAGGGTCAATGCAGTGCTCACACTCCGCATGGACTCCACCACAACAGAGACCATAGCACTCATATCGTCATGGATCTCTGCCAGATCCTTCCACATATCTTTTTGGACATCCAGCTTCTGCCGCCTAATAGACAACTCCAGAGGCTCACTATCTGCCTTCGATTGAGCATTGTCCAGCAGTCCTCTGACTGCCAGCGCCCTGAGCACCCTTTGCCTCAGCCTGCACCTCAAGCGAGTGTGAAGAGACCTCACCAATGTGCACTGACATTCTAGCCACCGAGCTAATGCCCACCGAGGTGCTGGTATCTGCGCTGGTGCCTGGTTCAGAGAGCGGTTGTGATGCAGGAGCATGTGGAGCCTGGTGGCCCTCTGGCATCAGGCGTGGCTCTTCGGGGTCCTATGATTGGGTGCATGGTGGCAAATCTAAGGGAGAAGAAGGACATGTCATTAGTTTAAGTCATCAGACTGTCACTGTGCATGCCAGGCACCCTGGTGAGACAATGGGGATCTGCATCATGGTGCCATCATCTTTCAATGATCAATGGGGACTCCAGGTTGGATGATGAGACTACACAAGAATGGTTGCACCATCCGAAACTCTCCCCTCTGTGCGCCGCACTCTCACCTTCGTCAGAGATCTCAGCCTCTCTGCGGCCAGTTGACTGAGTAAATGCTGGCTCTTCAGCTCAAGGGCGTCCTGTTCGTATCTGGTCAGGGTTTGAAGGTTTGGGGGCCTCCGCCTGTCTACAACCTTTCAACGTTGCTAAGGGCTGCCTTCTCCTGACAGGACAGAGGAGCATTGATTTGTCCACTCTTCACATGCAGTGCCACTGCAACCTGGCAGGGCACAACTGAGACGCGGCCCTGGAGCCGCAAGGTACTCAGGCCAAGCAACCAGGCCTCAGCCCCTTGGCCAGCTCCGGCGTCATTGACACTCGGCACTCAGACTCTAACACCCCTGAGCTCCACAGGGACGGCCAGACCTTAACACTTCACCACACTGACCCATGGTACTCAGCCTTCCTGAGCGAGGCAGGTCGTTAAATCTCTTGCGGCACTGGGCCCAGGTGCGCCGCACCACATCGTGGCTGCTGACCAGCGCTGGCCACCTCCGCCCAAGCTTTTTATGTCAGGTGAGGTGACCTCCTCCTCCCATCCTGAGGCCCTTCTGCCTGGCGTCTGCAGCCGCTTTTGTATCCATAATTTTGACTCCCTTGCTGACAGATTAGAGGAGATTTTTATGGTCGGCAGCCTTCCAGGGCCTGCCTGTTCCAGTTTGGAACCGGCCGCCGGGTCGCCATTGGAAACAGGGCCCCTCCGCCCGCCCACCCACCCACCCACCCACTGGGGTATCGTCACTCACGCTGGGCTGGCCAATTCGCAGTCGGGTGGGAGAGGTGGGGGAGGGGAGCCGATTGCGGGTGGAGGGCCATTTCCCAGCTGCTCTCGGGCCTACTGACCATACCCGCCCTCCGACCTGAAAATTCTGGCCGTGACTCCAAACGCTGGAAATCTGAAATAAATACAGGAACTCTGCCCCCCTTCAGGTCTAACCTCCCTTTTGTTATCATATTCCCGAGTCACTTGAGCTGATTTTGCATTGTCCCCCTCCCCCCCCCACTCCCCGGCTATTCTGCTGTAACCACTTATAACTCCTCTAGACCCATCGTCAGTTCCCTAACTCACCCCGTTACCACCCCATTCGCCTTGTACCTTCATCCCTTCCATTACTGAATCACTCCTGCTCTCCAGCCCGATCACAGACCATTCCTTTTGTTCTCTCCTGCTCCACTCCTTTCCCCTGGCTTTTCACTTGTTTGAACCCTCAAACTCCTTCCCGTTCTGATGAAAGATGATCGACCTGGGATGTTAACTCGGTTTCTCCCTCCGCAGAGGCAGCCTGCCCTGCTGAGCGCTTACCAGCGTCTTCTGTTCTTATTTCAAACCTCAGCTTGTCCATATACAGCAGTGGAGAAGTCCCAGGCCATGTAGTGCTCTCTGTTGGAACTGAAGAGTGCGTCCACAGTGTGGGATATGATTCCCTTCGCAATTTGCAGAACATGACTGCTGCCTGGCTGCTTATCAACGAGCGTCTCTGTTTTTTTGAGTGACCTGTCTATGAGAGGCCTTGTGGTACAGTGGCTGCATCCCAAGCTCTGGGTTCAAGCCTTGCTGGCTATGGGAAGAGTGTTCATGACGTGGTTCAACGAGCTGATAATCAGCCTGCAAAATCCTCCCAACGCTCCCCAAAGGGGAAATAAAAGTGTGCGTGAAGATACGAGGAGGAGTGTGGAGATTTCTACATTCAAACATAAGCCCGAAAACGTTTTTTTTTTAAACCACACCTTTTTCCTGTATTTACTTGTAATATAGAGACAACAGTGAGATTTTCGATGACATTTCCATGACTACAAAAAGACCTGTCGAACTCACTTGAACGTGCCCTGAACTTTAAGCCTGGAAGCATCTGTTGCAAAGCCACCTATAGCCCTGTAGATGGTGCTGCCATTCCAAATTACCACAAGTATTTAGCTGCGACAGATTGGTGCATTTAGTGATTAACCTTTTACTGGCCATTGCATCAACCTCCCTGCACCAAAATATAACTGCGTTTTTTTTTCACTCCACAACATGAATTAAGAAGTGATCTGGAGCTCAGTGTAATTCCTTAATCCTACTTCGCAATACTTGACATGATAGATTTGCAGATGATTCCATTTTAATGTGCCGTCTCACAGTAAGTACGCAGGTGCCTTGCACTCTGGAAAGAAACCAAACATCACTCGAAGGATCAAACTGTCATTCTCGGTACAAGGTGTTCAGAGTTTAAGTTTCAGCTTTTGGGGGATCCAAAGTGTTTAGACCTTTTTTAAATCTATGATTAGGACAGATTGAGAAAGACAATGGATGTTGGTTTAGGACAATGGAGAGAGAAGGCAAAAAACTCACCTACTTGCTCTCACACCTTTCATATGAAATTATTAGAATGTACAGCACAGAAACAGGCCATTTAGCCCAACGGATCCATAACTGGTTCTTATGCCCCACATGGGCCTTCTCCCTCCCTCTTCAACTAACTCACTCGGTTATAACCTTATATCCCTTTGCTCCTTGTGCATTTATCCAGCTTTCCCTCGAATATACTCTGCCAGTATCACTGCAAAAATCACCTTTTTGAAACGCAGCCAGTATTTTCATAGAATCATAGCTCACTTAGACATCCACGATTAAATTCTAAAGTGCAGTTGCCATTAGCAACTCAACACCGCTTCCTCACTTCAGATGCCCTTTGGGCTGCAGCTCGGTAGAGATACATCAGAATAAACTTGGCTTCCTCCATGTACAGACGTTTGGGATACTTATATGTACTTAATACTGGGATGAATTCAGTGTTAGTTTTCACATTTCTCGTTTTAAAAGTTCACCTTTCTGGTCTTCGGCTACGTGCTGCTTTAAGATTGCAGCTATACTGCCACATCTGCACTGCATGTTTTTCAAAATTTGTTTGCGGGGGATATGAAGGCTGAATTTATTGCCCATCCTTAGCACCTTAAACAATTGTTCTCCTAAGCCTTGTTTTAGAGGGTGCCGAGCGACAACTAGATGCCGTGAGATTGGAGTTTCATGTTGGTCAGATGCAGTCGGATCCTATGGGTTTTTTGGGACAATGCAGCAGTTTTTAATTCTTTTTCCTACGGTGTCAGCCCATAATTGATCAAATCTACGGAGCTTAGCTTCACAACTTGCCATGGCAAGATTTGAACCCACAGCCTCTGGGTCGCTTATCCAATTGCACAATCTCTTTGCTATTGTACCCTTCATAGAAATCTAGAAGTGTCAATAAAACTCAGGGGTCAGACATTCAATGTAACGCCAAGACACTCTCCAACAAGGGGATTGCCTGGGGTTTGTGACTTGAATTCAAATCCCTGCCATTCCCTTTCCCCAGCCTAACCTAGCCCAGAAATGAGGGGGCCAACTCAACTCAGATTGAGATCAGCTAATTCAGCACAGGCTAGTGTTGAACCTGGGAAAATCCTTCCCTGGAAGCTACTGACTCAATGAACTCAGTGAGCCATCAGAGGAGCACTGATTAGCTATTTCAAATGACCATTCACTTGCCGGAGATTTCACATATACACTGATGTCACCCAGCTCTGTCTCAACATCTCCTCTCTTGGCTCCATCATTGTTATTACATTATCAGACTTATTCTCTGACATACAGTCCTGGATGAGCAGAAATTTCCTCCAATTAAATTTTGGGAAGACTGAAGCCATTGTTTTTGATCCCTGCTCCAGGCTCTGTTCCCTAGCTACCAATTCCATCCCTCTCCCTGACAACAGTTTGAGGTTAATCTGTTTGCAATCCGGGTGGCACACTTGATCCTGAGATGAACTCCCAACCTCATATTCTTACCATCACCAAGATCACCTATTTAAACATCCATAATTTGGCCCAACTTCACTTTTGTTTCAGCTCATCTGCCGCTGAAACTCTCATTTGTGCCTCCATTACTTCCAGGCTCAAGCATTCCAATACATTCTTGGCTGGTCTCTCACATTCTACTCCCCCTCCCCACCACATGAGGTCATCCAAGACTCAAAACTCCGCTGCCTGTGTTTTAACTTGCAGCAAGTTCCATTCCCCTGTCACCCCCATGCTCGCTGACCTACACGGCTCCTGGCCAAGCAACGTCTTGACTTTAAAATTCTTATCCTTGTTTTCAAATAGCTCTATGGCCTTGCCCCTCACTGCCTCTGTAATCTTCCCTAGCCCCACAACCCCCTGAATATCTGTGTCCCTCTAATTCTAGTCTCTTGTGCATTCGTAATTAGAATTGCCCTACCAGTGGTGCTCATATCTTCAGTTATCCAGGCTCCAATCTCTTGAATACTCTCCCCAGACCTTCTCCGCTTCGCTTGGCTCCTTTAAGACACTAAATAAAACCCACTTCTTGGCCCAAGCTTTTGGTCACCTGATCTATTAGCTCTTTATGTGGCCTAGTGTCATACTTTGTTTATAAATGCTCCTGTGAAGCACCATGAGACGTTTCATTATGTTAAAGGTGCTATATAAATATAAGTCATTGTTGTTGGAGCTGCCTCAATTAAACGGTTCTGAGCTGAGCGTTGGAACCTGCAAAGCTCGTCTTTTAAGTGAGAGTTTTTCAGCATCTCCTTATAGGATCTAGGTCGGGGATGGGAGAACAAGTATGTTCTGTGGAAAAGTGTTTTCCTCTTTACTTACCCTCTCCTTCAGGAGATCTCTGCAGACCAAAAGCAATTTTCATACAATCAACTTCTGCTAAACACATGTGGAATTAGATTGGAGTCTGTTTGAGTGTAAAGAATAATGCCCATTGACAGCTTGCCTTGTACACTTAGTACCTTCAATGAATTAGCCGGCATTTTTCTAAACTGTGCTTTACCAAGGGATTTGTTCCTGCTTTGACCTTTATTTTAACACTTTACAAGACTTTGAATTTTTTGCAACACAGAAATCATCCTTGAAACTCAAGAGGAGTCTGGAGCATAACTCCCCCATACAGCTCTGCATTTAATTTGGTTTGAAAGTCTGGGGTTTGATATATCTTTCACCATGTTTTGTTCTCATGTGAATATCATGCTCATAAGGGCAAGGGACGTTCAAGTTGGAGAATGGAGAGAGCTAAATTTTGAATATTGAAATTTGTTACTGTCTGGTGTGGAGGGCGCTGACACTCTGCAAACCTTCAAGTGGGCGCTGGAGCCGTTCTTGACTGGGGCTGAGATCAGTCATATAGAAAGTCAATAAATGGCTTGACAAGATAACACTCACTCCATGTCTGGACTTAGTCTGGGCTAGTTTGGGTCATTTGCGGGGAGGATTAGAGAGACATCTTCCAGATTGTTTTGTCCACATATCGACTCAGGCGGTTTCTCTGGGTTTGTTGGGCCTCTCCCGGGAGATTATGTGACTGTGGAGGGGTTGAGGTGTCGGTCATGGATGGTCTAGCCATCAGATCTTTCCTTGACTATCAACACTGTGTGATCATGTGTGACGTTCAGTGTCGATGTCCTGGATTGCCAGCTCAAGTTATATTTTAAGATGCAGAGTGAAGTGCCTCTATTCCACCCCTGAGAACATGCGCAAGTCAAAGTGGCACCAGGGTGACATTTTTTTCCTGTGTAATAAGCTCCCCAGCCACTTAAAGATGTTGCTAGCTGTATGCTGAACTGCAGCCAATTTTGTTTGAGAAATCATGGCTCCTATCAACTGGGTTGGTGGCTTAATAGATGAGACCTCTTGTTGACCAGAGTCAGTGGAGCCTTTCATCTCAGTCATCTGGCTAGATGTGAACCCCAGGACCCTAAGTCAAATACCTGACACAAGCTCTACTAAATCTCTCATTCTTTATTCAAGATTTTTAAATTATTTTCATGGGATGTGAGCATAGCTGGCTAGGTTAGTATTTGTTGCCCATCCCTAGTTGCCCTTGAGAAGGTGGTGGTGAGCTGCCTTCTTGAACCACTGCAGTCCATGTGGTGTAGGTACACCCACAGTGCTGTTAGGGAGGGAGTTCCAGGATTTTGACCCCGCAACAGTGAAGGAATGGCCGACATATTTCCAAGGATGTCTGGCTTGGAGGAAAACTTGCAGGTGGTGGTGTTCTGATGCGTCTGCTGCGCTTGTCCTTCTAGGTGGTAGAGGTCGTGCGTTTGGAAGGTACTGCAAAGGAGCCTTGGTAAGTTGCTGCAGTACATCTTGTAGATGGTACACACTGCTGCTACTGTGTGCTGGTAGGGGATGAGTGTTTAAGGTGGTGGACGGAAGGTAGCCGATCAAGTAGCTGTTTTGTCTGGATGGTGCAAGCAGCACTCATCCAGACAAGTGAAGAATATTCCATCACGCTGCTGATTTGTGCCCTGTATATAGACAGGCTTTGGGGAGTCAGGAGGTAAGTTGCTAACGGCAGAATTCCCAGCCTCTGACCTGCTCTTGTTGTCACAGTATTTATATGGCTAGTCCAGTTCAGTTTCTGGTCAATAGTAACCTCCTGGATGTTGATAGTGGGGAATTCAGTGATGGCAATGCCATAGATTGTCAAGGGAAGATGGTTAGATTCCCTTGTTAGAGATGATCGTTGCCTGGCACTTGTGTGGCGTGAATGTTACTTGCCACCTACCAGCTCAAGCTTGGACATTGTCCAGGTATTGCTGCATATGGACATGGGCTGCTTCAGTATCTGAGGAGTCGCGAATGGTGCTGAACACTGTACAATCATCAGCAGACATCCCCACTTCTGATGGTGGAAGGGCATTGATGAAGCATCTGAAGATGGACACTACCCTGAGGAGCACCTGCTGTGATGTCCTGGGGCTGAGATGATTGGCCTCCAACAACCACAACCATCTTCCTTTGTATGACTCCAACCAGCAGAGAGTTTTCTGGGGGGTGGGGGGAGGGTGAGTATGCAGTAGGTGGTAACCAACAGGAGATTTGTCTTGCCTATGTTTCTCTTGATGACATGAGACGTCATGGGGTCCAGAATTAATGCTGAGGACTCTCAGGACAACTCCCTTCTGACTGTATAACGATGCCCCTGTCTCTGCTGTGTCTGGCCTTCCAATGGGACAGGACATACATGCTGATGTAGGAATCTGGAACATTGGTTGTAAGTTATGATTCAGTAAGAATGACTAGTCTGTGGGACAGCCCCAATTTTGGCACAAACCTCTAGATGTCAGCATCGAGGAACTTGCAGGGTCAACTGGGCAGGGTGTGCTGTTGTCATTTCTGATGCCTAGTTTGAGGCCAGATGGGTTGAGGTAGCTAGAGTCAAATTCATTGCTGTGGGTCTGGTCTGGAGTCACATGTAGGCCAGACCAGGTAAGGGTGGCAGATTTCCTTCCCTAAAGGGGCATTAGTGAACCAGATGGGTTTTTAATCATTATCCACGATAGTTTCATGGTCACTATTAGACTAGCTTTCAATTCCAGATTTATTAATTGCATTTAAATTCCACCAGTGGCGGGATTTGAACTCAGGTCCGCAGAACATGAGCCTGAGCCTCCGGATTACCAGTAACATTACTACCAAGCCACCATCTGCTTAAAGTAAACGGGCATTCGCTGTTGTAACTGGATGACAATGCATGAGCAGTGATATTGCCAAGACACTGATTGTAACCACGTCCTCAAATTTAGAATAGGATTTGACTAAGAACATCAGAATTCTGTCATCACAAATGATAGTTATGAAAGAGTAACACAAGTACTGAGGGCTTCAGTTACCCATGAAACAGCAGGAGCCTCTTCTTTGAGAGAAAGGTGTGGAACAGGAGACAATATTAGCGGTACTTAAAATAAAGTCTATAGTGCATTGTTCATCACTTCTACATTTGTCCATGTTTAAAAGAGGAAGGTAGATCTTCTATGTTAATGAAAAGACTGTTCCAATTCTTACAGTGGGCCTGGAGTCTCCCTATGGAGAACTGATGGCAGGGGGGTTGCAGAATATGCATTACAATAGGGAATCATATAGTGCATAGAGAATCAAACACAATACAGTATCATTTAATAATACTGCTTGGATAGCTATCTGGGGGATTGCTCTGCTTGTTAAATACTCCACAGCGTTAGCTGAGCAGGAAAAATATACAAAGAGGAAATGTGAGGTGTCTCATCATCAGTTTTATTTGAGAAATTATTTGATTTTGCATTTTTATCGCATTTTATCTCTATCGATGGTCCCTATGGAGCCTTGCTTCCTCCCTATCAAGATTTTGAGCACTGGCGATGTTGCTCCACATCTACGGCCAAGTCTTGTGCAATAGGGGAGTCTCTTCATGTCTTCATCACACACATACTCATATTGACCTGCGCACACTCGCACTCTCACTCTCTTGCACACAATCATTCGTGCTCATGCTCTCACACGCACTTTCACATGCTCTCATTCTCTGACACACTTGCATTCTCACTCTCTCGTGAACACATATACATCATCGCACAAGTAGTGATCAGGAGCGGCCTGATATTTTCTCTCCCTTCTAGCCGAGGTAGGTTGAAGCCAGTTCCAGCAGTGTTGTCCTGGCAGCAAGAAGGTATCTCAACACAGATGTGGGATGTTCTATTCCACAGGACCCCCCCATCAGGCGGTGTATTTACCCAATGAGCCAAAGTAGAAACTTGCACTTTTAAAAAGAGACATGAGAGAGAATTCAAGAATTCAAGGTAATGATGCATTCTGTTATGGTACACTTTTAAATGGTGCGGTTATGTTCTGTGTACATTCTGAGAGGGAAAATGATGCAATCTATCAGGTGATCTCAGACTTAGTCTCAGTTTGTTCTGAAGAAGCTACTAACTCAGATATCCATACAAGTTCGCAACTGTGTAATACTGCTACCAACTTCTCAAATCCTAATTAAATGAACCTACGTATTTTAGTATTAACCAATCCCTTATTCATGGTTGGTCCCTTGATGCTTATCTACTGAAGTAAACACAAGGAGAAGAAAAATATAACACATTCTCTTCAAAAAGAAAACTATGGTAATGTTTCTGGTTCTTTAATAATCACAGATTGTGTTTTCGACCTTCTCTGATAATACACATCTTAGTTACAGAAGCTCCCCATTCAAAAAGTACGGTCAACATCACTAATTCTTTGCTGACCCAGGAACACGTGTCACATTTAATTAGGAAGCAGATGCTGTCAGGGCTAATTTTCTACTAGGTTGATGCTGTCAAAACGCATTTACATTTTAGTGCTAAGAACAAGCAGTGGACAAGAGACTGGAAAACGTGGGTTCGTAAAGGTTTGTGTCATGCGGTGAGGCAAAGACAGTAATCAAGAGAAATTGAATTGGCATTCTGCACCTTTAAGATATATTCCAAGCCTGAGTTTTAGAACTGGGGAGCATGATTTATTTTTAGTGAAAGGGATTTATTGCAGTATAAAAGGCTGACCATCTCGGGTCAATATTTCCACGTCAGTGCTTTGTTCCGTCCAGCTCTACTCACTCAACCACAAAAACCACTTGCATTTATCTAGCACCTTTACTGTGGTAAAATGTCCTGAATGCACTTCAAGAGCATTAGCAAGCCGGGGGGGAGGATTTTCCCCTCGTCGGACGGTTGCAGTGAGCGGGCCCGCAAGAACGGCTGAGAAATAGTCCACCACCCGGCTGGTCGCCAATTAACGGCCAGTCAGCGTGAAACATGCATTGGGAGCCTCAGAGCTGTAGGGGTGGGAGGAGCATGAACGCTGAAATTTGCGCAAGGGGGGTGTGCTCATTAAAAGCTTCCTGAAGGCACAGAGCTGCCTCGGTGGGGGGGTGGGGGGGGGGGGGGGGGCGAAGGATTTAAAAATTAAAAATAAATATTTGAAAAATAAGGGAAACGTCCCCCCCCACCCCCCACCCCACCCCCATGTGACTTTGCCGCATGAACGGGGACGTGTTAAAAATGAGTTCAAAAATGTTTAAATTTTTTTTTTAATTCACTGTTGGAAACCTCATCCCGCCCGTGGATGAGGCTTCACAAAAAATGCAAAGGCCGCCTGGCCTTTTCGCCTGCCCGCCAACCGTAAGATTGGATGAGTAGCGAAAAATCCAACTTAATTACCAGCTTAATGGCCTCAATAGGCCTTTTTTGATCGTTGGCAGACGCAATGCCAACTCTCGTGCACACCCGCCGGCTGAAATACCGCGTGAGTGCGCGATTACATCGGGATGCTTGCCCAGTGTCATCGCGTGCTATTTCATACTCGGGCGTGTGGCGCGCATGTCTGCACACCAAGCTGAAAATCCTGCCCAAGCCACATAAGGAGATACTAGGACAGGATAATGATCAAAGTGACGGGTTTTGAGGAGGGGGTAGGCATCGCGAGGTTTAGGGCAGGAATTCCAGAGCTTAGGGTCTAGGCAGCAGAAAGCACGGCCGGCAATGATGGGACATAGATAGCAGGAGTCAGAATTGGAGGAGCGCAGAGGTCTCAGACACCATCCACCTGTGCTCTCTGAGTTCTGCCTTCTTCCCTGTTCTTGCTCACTGAGTACATTGTGGCTCCGCTCACTCGAACTGAGTGACTGTGATTAGCACTTCTTGAGCAAAATGCATTCCTCTGGCAGCCTCGTGCACAATGCACTATAAGGAGAGTTGCTTTAACAAGTTGTGCCTTCGTTATATAAGGATCCAGCCCCTACATCAAATGAGGAACAGTGCTTGCAAGGACACAGAGCCTATCACTTCCATCCATTCATTCTGACAAGTGGAAAGCCATAGGCTGCATGCCCAGGCTGTATTATGAGCTGAATTCCCTAATGGGAGGATGTGAGCACAGAATTTCCCCCCTAGGGAGTCATTAGCATGTGTTAGTACATCAAAAATCCACTGATATGATGCTGCTGCCTTGCAATAAACCTTGGGCATCACGATTGCAACTCTAAAGTCTCATCAATAATAGAAAGGAGAAAAGATTTTATAGCCTTTTTCATGACCTCACCATGTCTTTAATAACCAATGAACTACTTTTGAAATTTGTCACTGCTGCAATATAGACAATCACTTGGCGCACAGCAAGCTCCCACAAATTGCAATGAGATACTGACCAGCTGATCTGCCTTAGTGATGTTTCTTGAGGGTTAGCTATTGGTCAGGACACCAGAGAGAAACATTCTGCTCGTGGAACAGTGGACGCTGGGTCTTTCACATCCATGAGAGGGAAGAGGAGGCCTTACTTTAAGGAGGCCTTTCATCCAAAACGCACATCCGACAGTGCAGCGCTCCCTCGGTATTGCACTGGAGTGTCAGCCTAGATTTTGTACTCACGTCCCTAGAGTGGGACCTGAACCCACAACCTTCTGACTCATAGGCAAGAGGCTGACACTGATATTACAACTTTTACTTGGAGCTTGTTCAACATTGGCCAAGAAAAACATAAATAGTCCTTTTTTGCCCTTATGAACCATTTGCAAAAGGCAGTAGTGTCTTTCAAGAAGAAATCAATCTTGTTAGGTGGCATTCCTTAACTGTGGGAGTCAGTTAGCTTCGATGGCTAGAGTGTGGTGCAGAATGAAGCCCATGGTATGGGTTCAATCCCTATATCAGCTGTGGTAGTTCATGGAGGCCTGACCCCTTACCTTACCCCACCCTTGATGTGGAGCGTTTCCACTAAAGCTATATAACCCACGTGTTTTTCTTTAACAAGGAGAGATGTAAATAGTTATTTGGTAGTGCAGAACCTGAGTATTGTTGAAGAAAAGAGACATTTTGTTGAAGCTTTTTGTCTTGCACTCATCAGGACATCGCAAGAGTACCAATGTCAGGGGAAGCAACAACTTCATACTGTATAAAAAGAGAGTGCTGATTGGTTGGCAAGTGGACTCTGATTGGTAGAAGTGTGGCCACGGCGACTGACAGTTAACTGCCAAGCAGGTTCTTTCGCTGGTCAAGGCAGTGCCCTGAAGATAGAACCAATCAGAGTCAACCTGCCTGGTTTAAATTTCAAACAACGCTTGGCAGTTAACAGTCAGTCACCGTTATCGTAACTTTTCATAAGCATATTCCAGGTACAACTGCACAATGCATTCAAAATGCATTCCTCCATGTGGTATTTTTCCTCTGGTTTTAATACAGTTTGGGGGTAAACATACAGCACGTGGGAATATATTAAATGGTTGTACATGAACTTTGACAATGGAAAGGGATATCCAGTGTCTTTTTGACACTCCAATGGTTCCAATCAGGCCATCTTTCATTCATGCCACAAGTTCAAGGTTTTCTCCATGCCTTAACATAATGCTTTTCTCTCCCTCTCAAAATAAAGGACATTCCCTCAAATCGGAATAACTGATCCCATGGGACGCAGACAGACAAAAGCTATTGGAGACTTTTCCCTTTTGGAAGTTGCGATCCAAGATTGCTGACAAAGACAGAGGTAGAAGTGTTATGTCTGGAGCTCCAAGTCTTGCTTCCTGTTAGTAAGAGATTGATCGCTCCCTTATCAAGCAACTGTGTAGCTTGAATGTTTGCCTTATATGGCTTAAGTCGTATAATGCTGTATTATTGATCTAAATGCCATTGTAAATCAACAGCTCCAAACCAAATGACTCACTGTTGGCCTGAATATGATTCAGTAACTTGACACTTGGCCAAGTGCAATCGAAATGCCTTAAGGGGTGAGGCAGAATCCCAGGAGTATTATGGTCTACTCAAAGATTGTAGCCAGGTTCTGAAGGCCACAAATCCCATGCTGTTACAACAGTGAACATGTTAGCTTTTTCCATGATGTAAACCGTTACAGCATCATTCTTCTTAAGAAGTACACATTTACCTGACCCAAGGCTACCCATTACCAAAAGAGAACCTCAGGGCTGGTGCAGTCGAGGGATCCAGAATCTTGCAGCTGCTAGACTACTTTGCAGTCCTGTGGAACCAGTTAATCAATCCAGAAATGATAAAATATAGCTATCAGTGCCATTTAACATCTTTCGGATGAGATGTTAAACTGAGGTCTGGCACGCTCTCTCAGAAGATCACATCAATTATTCTCAAAGGACAGCCTGGGTGTTCACCCGAGTGCCCTGGCCAATATTTATCCCACAACCAACATCGCTGTAAATAGATAATCTCTGTTTTTATCACGTTGCTGTTTGTGGGAGTTGCTGCGTGTAAAATGGCTGCCGAGTTTCTTACATTATGTGATACACTCTGTGGCTATACAGCATGTCTGCATATTCTGATGCCATGGAAGGCGCTATACAAATGCAAGTCCTTCTTTTGTACTTTCCCTGTTGCACTGTACTGATGACATGTGTGCATCCGCATGTATACATTTGTTGGACATTTGCTGCTCCCTGTTGTGCTAGGGTTTGAGAGTGCCTGGAGCGGTCAGAGTTGAGTAAATGATTCTTTCTGGCATACTTGCCAGTGCAAATGTGACGGAGGATGACCTCTGCCCTCCGGCCCCCATTACCCTGACTAATTCACACTGACCTCAGTGAATTTGCCAAGGCCAAATATTTTGGAAGGATTCCAACAGCATTTCCAGCTGTGCATGGGTGCTTGTCTACTGGGAGGATTATGACAGCTGCTCCATGAATCCAGTACCTGCAGCTGTTTGTAGAGCCAAGCAGCAAGAGGTTTTGGTTCTGCCAATAATAGAGGGAAAAAACATGTCCTGTCATGAATCCCATTCAAGGAGCACCTCCAAACTGACTGGAATAAAACCTGAAAGTGCTGGAAAAACTCAACCGGTCTGGCAGCATCTGTGGAGAGAGAAACACGGTTCACATTTTGAGTCCAACAGGAGCCTACTCCGGAGCAGTTCCGAAGAAGAGTCACGTTTGACTCAAAATGTTAACCCTGTTTCTCTCTCCACAGATGCTGTCAGGCCGGCTGAGTTTTTCCAGCATTTTCAGGTTTTATTTCAGATTTTCAGCATCTGCATTATATCGTTTTTAATTGTTTGGCAGTACAGAACTTGAGTATTGCTGAAAAAAAGAAATTATAAAAGGAAAAAAAAACAGAAAGGCCTGCCTGATTTGAATTTAAACAAAAGTTTGGGAGTTAACTTTTCCCTGCTGCATTCTCCATGGCAATGCCTCTACCAATCAGACTCCACTTGCCAACCAAACAGCACTTTCTTCTCATGCAGTATAAATTGTTGTTTCCTTTACTGTTGGTAATCTTGCGATCTGCTCTGATGTGTGCAAGATGAAAAGCTTAGACAGCTTGGCTCTTTTCTCGGCAATATTTTGCTTTTATCCAAATTGATTGGGCTTGATTTGCTTTCCATCTTCCCCCCCTCGCACCCCTGTCACAAAACATTGAGTAAAGCCATGGCTGGGCACAGTCATAATGTCTGCCTGTTAAAACCACACACAGAAGCTCACTGTCAGGGCTTTTACAGAGCCAACTGGTTCAGATACGGGCTGTCTACTCCATTCAATCAGACTGCGGTGAGCGGTAAAATCTTCAGAGAGAAAGCAAGAGAACATTGGGGAACAATAGTATCGCCATAAGTTGAGATTTTACACAAGAACAGAAGAACACAAGAAACAGGATCAGGGTAGACCATTTATGCCATTCCGACATTTAATACAATCGCAGCTGAATTTCAGTCTCAACCCCGCTTTCGTGCCCACTCCCCATTTTCCTTAATTCCCCAAGAGACCAAAAGACTTGTCTATCCCAGTCTCAGATGTAGTCAACATTGGAGCATCCACAACTCCCTGGGGTTCAGAGTACCAAAGATCCACAACCCTTTGAGTGAAGTAAATTCTCATCATCTCAGTCCTAAATGATCGGCCCCTTATCCTGAGACTGTGTGCCCCCACCCCCCCCCAACCCCGGTTTAGATACCCTGAACGAGGGAAACAATCTCTCAGCATCCACCCTATCGAGCCCACTCCAGAGAGTAAAGGCCGAATTTGCTCAGTCTCTCAGCATAGGACAGCTTGTTTCTGTCATAATTTTCAAAAGCTCTTTCTCAGATGCTCCGACCTTTGTTGAATGCAATTCCATGGGCTCTTGCTACTTTCCCAAACAATATTCCTCCTTGGTACCTTTGTGCGGCTTCAAACAGTCGGAATGCGTGCCAACCTCAAACACGGTGCCTTGCCTGGATATGGCACTCTCAGACATCAATACAAAAATAGTGTGCAACAGGCTCAGCAAACAAGGATCTTAGTTCAGCAGCAAGCTGAATCAGGCCTTTAAAGTCACACGGTGCAAAAGGAGGACTTTCACGAGATGGATGATTCAAGCTGCCACACTTCATCAGCACCTCCTGACAGGGGACATATCCAGGCGTGATGAATGACAGAGGTTCTCCAACAGACTTCAGTTGATAACGCTGATGATACACTGGTGAGTTATGGCGTTCGCAGATTCAATATATGATTGTTTGGTTCCAGTCACTACCCATTAGCCTAATGTGGTTGATATGTGTTGCAGCAGGTTGTAGAAGTGGGAAACAAATCTTTGAGATAAATGCAGTCCAGATCTTTGGCAACTGTGGCGTTGGCTTCACAGTCAGTTTTCCCCAATGTGACTATTGGTTGCTAATATGGCTGGAATTCAACATGTCAAAGGCAACAAAAAAGATAACAGTTTATGTGTTGTGTTATCAAACATATGGTGTGAAGCACAAGGACTGTCTGTGTGGCGATAATGGAGGTGGGATTTCGCCTTTTCTCCACATCACTGCTGATGAACGAAAAACTGCACGAGCGTAAGATGAGCACTGGGTCTGTAGATGGAAATGGAGGACAATGTGGGGTAGGAAGAGGAAAGCAGGACTGGCATTCAGTACTTCTCCCATTTCATCCTCTCCCATCTTCCCCCAGCTCCCAAGTTGACTACATACACGTAGCCAATGCCATCTTGTAACATCAGTGAAGGACTTTGCAGAAGTGGAGAGCCAGCCTTGGATCCTTCCAGCCCTGACACAATGAGCAAAGTTGAAAATGCAGCACTTGGTGATTAAAACAGCAAACAGTCCCATTCGCAACTCTTCAGATACTGAAGAAGTCCATGGGCACATGCAGCAAGACCTGAACAATATTCAGCCTTGGGCTGATAAATGACAAGTAACATTCATGCCACACAATGATCGTCTCCAACAAGGGAGAATCTAACCACCTCCCCTTGACATTCAATAACATTATCATCACTGAATCCACCACCAACAACATCCGAGGGGTTACCACTGACAAAACATTTAATTGAACTGGCTACAAAATACTGCAGCTATAAGTGAAGGTCAGAGACTGGTTATTCTTCAGTGAGTGTCTCCTCTCCTGACTTGCCGAAGCCTGTCCATCGACTCGAACAATTCAGGAGTGTGGTGGAATACTCTGCACTTCCTTGCATAAATGCCCAAGAGGTTCAACACTGTCCAGGGCAAAGCAGCCTATTTGACTGATACCCAATCCAGCACCACAGACATGCACGTCCTCCACCAATGGTGCGCAGTAGCAGCAGGTGTGTACCATCCTAAAGCAACTCACCAAGGTTCCTTCAACAGCAACTTCCAAACCCGCAACCATTACCACCTAGAAGGACAAAGGCAGCAGATGCATGGGAACACCACCACCTGCAAGTTCCCCTCCAAGCCACACACCGGCCAAAATTTTGTGGTCCCTCCCGCTGGCGGGATCTTCCAGGCCTGCCAAAGGCAATAGAATTTTGAATGGCTCACCACATTCGCCATAGTGAGACCCACCACGCCAGGCCCAAAAAATCCCAGCCACCATCCTGTCCCGAAACCCATATCTCTGTAATTCCACTGTCACTGGGTCAAAAATCTGGAACTCTCTTCCTAACAGCGCTATGGGTGTACCTACACTGCAGCGGCTCAAGAAGGCTCAAGAGCAATTAGGAATGGGCAACAAAAGGCTGGCCTTGCCAATGCTCCTCCTCTCCCACGAACAAATAAAATTGATGTGCCAAACAGCCAGTGCAGACCAGCTCGAACCCACCTTGTACAGCAGCTCTTTGCTAACCAACTTTCTTGGTTAAATTGGCTCTCAATCTTTTCCACTGTGTGCTGTGAATGAGCCAATTCCCATTGTAGCCTCCAAGGCAGCTGCATGGAAAGGCTGGCTACCCAGGTTGCCAATGCCTGCCTGGGGGATGGATTTGATATGTCTGGGACTAGAAAAGAGTTAAAAGCCAAGGGTTCGATTTTACAGACAATTCTCGGCAGCTGCACTCTTCACTGAAAGTAATTGGACCAAAGCCCCAGGTGTTTGAAGACCTCATTGACACCCCATTGCAAAAATCCACCATAGATCTGAATGAACGATAGCGTGGAGGCCTCGACCTTCATCATAACAAGAATAAATGCTGTTCAAAACTTCATCTGCTCATATCAGTGATCTTGCTGACAACTGCAGATGGAATCAGCTGGCAATCTGATAACCTTTACCAACGGCCGCAGCTTATTTCAGAGAAAAGAGAGAAAAAGACAAAGAGAGGCACATAAACTTGAATGATATCTTCGGAATGCAAATTAAAATGTTGAAGGTAAGCTTTATCAATGCAAAATAAAACACTGCATTTCCATAAAGAGCATTGCAGGTTTACTGACAGCTGACAATTTCTAGCCTAACCTTTCGATTTGTCTACAAACAGCATTAAAAATTCATACGGCCTTTTCAAAAACATTGCATGCGCTGCCAAGTGTCCATTTTCCTTCTCAAACTGCTGAATCTTTCAACAAAAACGTCTTTTCAAAACCTCAACAGGCAAAATTTTAAAAATATGGTTTTAAAAGTGGGTGGGGTAATTTCCTTCAGTCTGTTACTGATTGTGGCAACACAAATACATCCAGGAAGACTTGCTAAGTATTGAAAATTTCACATAGATTCTACTTCATTTCTACTTCTCTATAGCTCTGAGGAAGGGTCACACGGACTCGAAACATTAACTCTGTTTCTCTCTCCACAGATGCTGTCAGACCTGCTGAGTTTTTCCAGCATTTTCTGTTTTTGTTTGTGTTGAACATTTCATATATTTGATTTGACTCAAAGCAATGCAGAGATGATCCTAGTTTCTAACTGCGCAGGAATTTTATTTACAGAGTTTTATACAATGGGTTGAAACATCTACCCCATGCTGCTAGCTCAGCTTCTAGTAGATTCTGTGTTGTCTTTATACTCGTCTCTGAGTCAACATCCAGGTTTAACCAATCAAGCAAAGTGAGCATAGATCAGTTAACAGACTCACATAATCAAACACAGATCAATTTTTTTTATTCTTTCACAGGATGTGGGTGTCACTGGCTAGGCGAGCATTTATTGTCCATCCCTAATTGCCCTTGAGAAGGTGGTGGTGAGCTGCCTTATTGAACTACTGCAGTTCATGCGGTTTTGGCACACCCACAGTGATGATAGAGAGGGAGTTCCAGGATTTTGACCCAGCAACAGTGAAGGAAGGGTGATATAGTTCCAAGTCAGGATGGTGAGTGGCTTGGAGGGGAATTTACATGTGGTGGTGTTCCCATGTGTCTGCTGCCCTTGTCCTTCTAGGTGGTAGAGATTGCAGATTTGGAAGATACTGTCTAAGGAGCCTCGGTGAGCAGCTGCAGCGCATTTTGTAGATGGTACACACTGTTGCCACTGTGCGTCAGTGGTGGAGAAAGTGAGTGTTTGTGGATGGGTTGCCAATCAAATGGACTGCTTTGTCCTGGATGATGTTGAGCTTCTTGAGTGTTGTGGGAGCTGCACTCATCCAGCAAATGGACAGTATTCCATCACACTCCTAACTTGTGCCTTATTGATGTTGGGGAGGCTTTGGGGAGTCAGGAGGTGAGTTACTCACTGCAGAATTCCCAGCCTCTGACCTGCTCTTGCAGTCACAGTATTTAGATGACTAGGCCAGTTCAGTTTCTGGTCAATGGTAACCCCCAGGATGTTGATAGTGGGGGATTCAGTGATAGCAATGCCATTGAATTTCAAGGGGAGATGGTTGGATTGTCTCTTGTTGGAGATGGTCAATGCCTGGCACTTGTGTGGCGTGAATGTTACTTGCCACTTATCAGCCCAAGCCTGAATGTTGTCCAGGTCTTGCTGCAGAAGGGCATGGACTGCTTCAGCGCTGAACAATTGAACACTATATTAAGATCATCATGCCTGCTGAAACTTCAGAATCTTTCTGCCTCCAACACACGTCAACCTCAATCTCAGAAGACCATTTCAAGTAGTTTTCATTTCCCCACCAGCCATCCTATGGTTTCTGTGCATGAGATTGTGTTATGGTAGAACCTATTATCGGGTTGGATATGTACCCACTAGGAGATGGGGTGACATTTATTTCATTAGGACTCTCACAACAAGCAGACAAAGGATACCTCCAATCTTTGAGATGCCTTTGTCACCTCTTGTTTTGACTATTCCAAAGCTCTTCTGGCCATAATCCCACCTTTCAGAAACTTTGTCCATCCTGAACCCTATTGTCTATAGCCTAATTACACCAGTCCCGCTCCCTTATCAGGGATTGGGTGGAGTGGAAGCAAGATACTGAACTCAGGGAATCCCTTAGGTGTGGCTTAAGGGTTCTGAGGTGTAGGACCACTGAGACGGCGTGTGGAATGTGTGTGGAATTAGTTCATCTTGGAATGTGGGAGCACTTCAGTGGCAATGGCGGGTGACAGGGGTATGTGGGGGAGGGGTGGAATCAACAACAATAACTGACATTGATACAACATTTTTAACATATGTCACGAGGCAATGCCCCTTTAATTTTAGAAATATGATTTTTCAACTTTCAACTGACTGGAAATTTTGCAATTTAAAATAAGACCAAACAAACTACTTAAAAATGCAAGGCCACCTTCCAAGGTCAAGGTGAAAAACAAACAAGATTCCCTCAGGTGAGTGCGAAGTGAGAGACATTTCCTATAATTCAGAGACCCATCAAAACCGATCGCTATCTGAGGAAGAGACATTAAAATGCAAAGTGCTCGATATTGAAACAATGGCTGCCACAAGCAGACCCACACCAAACCCCCTGAGAAATACACAATGGGTGAAGTATAACAGGCCAGGCTGCAGCCACTGCAGAGAGTGGTTACAAGAAAGGCTTCAGCAGAAGAGACAGGCGAAAAATTCTCTCCCTCCCACTCTTTCTTATGGAACAAGATTATTACTCAGTTCAGAAGTCAAGTTTACGAGAAATCTACCAGCGAACCGATGTCGCAAAATAATTGCGACATCTTCTTCATCTGACTGCATCCACGAAACCAATTAATCCAAATTGGTTGCGACATTTAAAAATCTATGCCTCAAGGACAATCAAAGTACAATTAACCATATATTCTTTTAAATTTTTTTTTACTGGACTTTAACTTCCGTCATTCCTGATATCTGTGTGTGTGATGCTGTATTTTTTATTATTTTTTTCCCTTTGGGTTTAGTCGTTAATAAATTTCCTCTTTCTTTGACTCAATGAAGCCTTGTTTGATTGGCTCCTTATTGCTCACAGCACAAATATTTAAATACATTCTGATCTGGGAAAGGCTTATCCTCATGAAAAAGGAAACTTAAACCTTTGTTGTGATTAGCTGAGGAGGTTGAATAGAGGGGAGCCAGTTCAACCCATCTGACCTGGTTCGTAGCACACATTGAAACATCCTAAGTCTCTTTAAAGGAATGTTATCAAATAAAATTTGACACTGATTTACTTCTAGAGAAATATTTGGGCAGATGACCAAAAAACTTGGTCAAAGAGGTTGGTTTTAAGAATTTAAGGAGCATACAATCATATGAACCAGGAGCAGAGTAGGCCATTCAGTCCCTTGAGCCTGCTCCTCCATTTAATAAGAGCATGGCTGATCTGATAGTAGCCTGAAACCTGCCTCCCACCTACCACCGATAACCTACCACCCCCTTGCTTACCAAGAATCTATCCACCTCTGCCTTAAAAATATTCAAAGATTCTGCTTCCACCTCCTTTTCGGGAAGAGAGTTCCAAAGACACATGACCCTCTGAGTGAAAAATTTTGCTTTGTCTCTGTTTTAAATGGGCGACCCCTTATTTTTAAACAGTGACCGCTAGTTCTAGATTCTCCCACAAGAGGAAATGTCCTCTCCACATCCTCGCTGTCAACATGCCTCAGGATCTTACATGTTTCAATCAAGTCTCCTCTCAAAATGAAAACAATTACATTTATGAAGCATCCTGAATATAAAGAAACAATGCTCTACCCAAGTGCCTGTCGAGAGTTCAATCCCTGGCTGAAGAACTAGAAGAGGTCTCTCTAATATCCATACCCAGCCAGAGTGGGTTGCACAAGAGCACCTTAAAAGAGAGAGAGGTACGGAGGTGACGTGGTTTAGGCAGGGACTTCCAGAGCTTGAGGCTCGCGCGCAGCTGATGACATAGCTGTCTATGATGGAGTGATTAAAATCGGGGATGTACAAGAGGCCGGGACTGGAAGAGCATGGAGATCCCGAGGGGTTGTAAGGCTGGAGTAAGGCTGGAAGGGATGGGCAGGGGGATTTGAAACCATCTGGAGAACTGGAGACTGTTGAATGCGGGAACTTGGGGAAGGTGAGTAACGCGATTGGGAAGATGGGCAGAAATGGTAAGGGGGAGGCAAAATGGCGTGAGGACAAAACAGGTGCGTGGTGCTGAAGCAGTGAGGAGAGGGCAAGATGGAGTGGGGGGAGGGGAGGGCGTAGGTGGGTGGGAGCTGAACTAGAAGCTGGCAGTTAAAGGGATGGGGAGGCAACCCTGCGGAGGTGGGGAGACCAGCAGTGGGCCAGAAGGAGCATGAATGAGTATCCGGTACTGATCGGAGCACTGAGGCTAAGTCATAAAGCTAGGCTCCTTATTTCCTTAACCAGGGCAAAAAAATCCCAACAATTTTGTAACAGAAAAATGCTACGGTGTTAATAACTTTAACTCTATATTTAAATAGCTAAAATTGGACTGACATTTGGATGGTGGCACATGAAGAAACAGCTGGAAGAGCTGATCAATAGCTTGATTTTGAGACATTGCAAAGACCTTTACAATTGCTTCGCTAAAATGGGCATCATTCCCTCCATGTCACCGAATTAAGTTGTGGCAGCAAGGACCCGTTTCTTTTTTAAGGCCTTTTCCAAGCACGACGGAGGCATGACAAAGACATGACAGACACTGCTTCAGCACCACGCACCTGTTTTGTCCTCACGCCATTTTGCCTCCCCCTTACCATTTCTGCCCATCTTCCCAATCACGTTCTTCACCTTCCCCAAGCTCCCACATTCAACAGTCTCCAGTTCTCCAGATTGTTTCAAATCCCCCTGCCCATCTCTTACAGCCTTACTCCATGGACACGCTTAAAACCATGCCGCTGGAAGTAAGTGTGACAAGGAAGGAACATGGTTAAAAGACTTTGGCTGGGATTTTCTGTCCCTGTCGTGGTGGAACCCGCCACGGGAGAGTTGGCAGCCAAAACCCATTGGCTTTCGGCAGGGCTGGATGATCCTGGTGGTGGGCAGGGCTGGAAACCCCTACCCCTAGAGTATGGGTAAAGGCCACTCAGCCCCTCATGCCTGTGCTGGCTTTTTGAAGAGGCTATCCAAATAATACCGCTTCCCTGCTCTTTCTCTGCATCCATGGAATCCTTTTCTTCTCAGATATGTATCCCATTTCCTTCTGAACTAAAGTGAATACAGGAGGGTTGCCTTCAATGAAGCTTTTTCAGTGCAGTAATGTTTATCTGTTTATGCTTCCTTCCTCTTATGCCCTATTTAGCTTGAGTGCTCCCTCAATGCTAGCAACCAAAATAAAAGACTTGCATTTATATAGTACTCTTCATGACCACGGATGTCTTGAAGCACTTTATAGCCAAGTGAAGTACTTTTTGAAGAGTAGCCACTTAATGTAAGAAAAGCAGAAGCCTATTTACCCTCAGCGAACATCCACAAACAGCAATTTGATAATCTATTACATCCACCCAAACCGGCATATGGGACAATGGTTTAATGTCTTATCTGAAAGATGGCACCTCCAACAGTGTAGCACTCCATCAGTACTGCACAGAAGGGTCAGCCTTAATTTTTTGAGCTCAAATCGCTGGAGTGGGACTTGAATCCACAACCTCATCATTCAACTGAGCCACGGCTGATGCTACAGCCACTCTTTGTTCTTCAGGGTGGATTTCTCTCAATCGATCCAATGCTGAAGCAAATAAACTGAGAATGCATCGAGGCAAATGTGAGGTATGATCTTGTCTGCATAAGTTGGAAGCATGATGCTCAGCCAACCTCTGAATTCATAAAGTTGCATTTAAGCTTGTGTGATAGGTCGCACTTCAAATCAAGCAGCACAGTTACAAGACTTATTACCATCTTATAGATAATAGAATCATATAGAATCTTACAGTACAGAACACGCTCCGACTTAAACATAGCAACCTCATCAAATGGACTCAAGGTATCAAAGCACCAGTTGTCGTCATTGTCTAACCATATTGGCCACTGATCTAGGAGAAAGGAACTGAGTATATCCAAATTTGCCCCATCTAACCAGAAGCCCAGTAAATCTACCGATTTAGATAAGGTAGAGAAAGGAAAGCTGTTCCCATTAGCTGATGGCACAAGATGTTGGGGACACAGATTTAGAATTTTGGGCAAAAGATGCAGGTGGGAAGTGAGGAAGTATTTTTTTTTACTTATGTGCTAATGACCTGGAACTCTCTGCCTACAAGGGTACTGGAAACAGAGATGATTAATGATTTCAGAAGTAAATTGTATGGAGCACTGAGGGAAATAAACCTGTAGGGTTACAGGGAATGGGACTGACTGGATTGCAATAAGAGAGCCAACATGGACTCGATGAGCCGAATGGCCTCCTTCTGTGCTGTATAGATTTATGACACTATGACATCCTGCCACAAGATGCTGGAGGAATAGGAATTTCCGTGATTTCCTCACAGAACAAGAAGTGTAGCTGGTATTGAGCCCGAGGTGAACCATCAGGAAAGGCGGGGAAGCCTCTGTCAACAGGTTGGAAATTCTATCCAGGGAGAACAGCTAATGAAACTGGAGAATTTGTCTGGTGAAGAGCTGTTTCGTAGATGGTTTCCCTTGCAACATTGCTAAATGTTGCACAGCTATTAAGCCCAACTGAAACATTTCTCAAAACTAACCCTTAAAGTCACGGGATTTCGGGATTTGAGAACGTCCTTTAAAAATTGTTCTCCCACATTAAGTAGAATGGCTTTGGAGGTGAGCAGTAACATGACTCTAAGGTTGAATAGATAAAACACCTCACTCTGTTTATGACACTCTAACGTTCTGTAGACCATCCTGCTAATACATTTCACTCCAAAGTCTATTAGCTCAATTATAGGCATGGGGAGAAGATGGCGTGTTATGACCTTGTTACACATAATGCGAAGAACATTGCTCATGATTTGCCAAAAAGGCCTTGTTCATTACTCATGGGATTATTTACTTCTCCAGCTTGCCAAGAATAAGAAAATGGCAACACACACTTTAAAGTGCTGCAAAGTGTTAAAACTTCATGTATCCTTACCCTAGAAAGTTGAAAGGATAACTTATAAACTAATGGTTTGTGATGCAGGCTATCCACATACTACAATCTGGCAAATCAATTCACAGAATAACTCATTGGCAGGTACTGTACAATAAATACAGATGAGTCTTCAGGGGCCATTGACTCAACATGGAGAGCGTTAAGTATCTTCCCATCCAGCAGCCGAGACACAGCTGGATATATTAAAGAATGTCCTCTGGTAGCTGTAAAAAGCCAGCAGAAGATGATTAGAGGAGGTTACTCTGTTTCTGTCTGTCAAATAAACATAGAAGTAATGACTGTAGCAGCTGCACTCCCATTACATTAGAAATATATTAGCTAAACGCCTGTTTCAAAGCCATAGTACATTCAGGATGTGCATCACAGAACCCGTGATATACTGGACTTATTCAGCAGGGGTCTCAACTAAGTATCTGCCATTGGCTGCTCTGTTTTTCAATTCTGATTACAGCCAGAGGCTCAAAACAGAAAGCCTTGGGGTTGGATTTTGGAAAATTCCCAGCCTGTCTGGCTCACCTTGGGAAAAAGTACCCAGAAATATCCGACTTTCGCCCTGGGTGGTTTGTTGTGTGGAGATGGGAGGGGGGTGTGCGCAGTGAAATGGTGCGGACGGGTGCTGAGGCAGGCTAGTTAGAAGACCCATCCTGCCAACTGGTTCTTCCAGTTGTTTTGGAGGCTGTTATCCCTCACATCCACTCGCACCTCCCATCAACCTCCTCCCCAGGGCCCCTCATGTCCTCCAAGCCAATGCCAACTCATACCTCCACCCAAACCTCACAGCCCCTCATACTCTCTGTCACGCCCATGGGATATGAAATGTTTAAGTCAAACCTTACTTTCTTCTTATTTAAAAATGGGCTTTGCTGAACCAAAAACATGGCTGCTGCTGGTCACATGATTTTGTAAGTTGGCTACAGTTCTGGAAACTTCCAACAATAATTACAGGACAAAGCTCAATCCTCATCCTTGTGGAATCTCACACCCATCATTGTGTGGACCCATTACAATCAATGAAACAAGGGAGCAGCAGATGGTCTGTCTCCCCAACTTGGACTTATAACAAAGAGGAAGAGCCATCGAAACTCATTATACTTGCAGGGGTGCTGATAGCCACCATCTATCTCCTAAGGTGAACAATGGATTTGGACCAGAGACACGGAAACTGATCGTTAATCTGAAACTGACTCCTCAATGGGCAATGCCCCATGATCTAAGCTCCTTTGGCCTTTGGAAAGTTTTAATGTTACATTCCTGGACTCCTAGGGCAGCCAGCTGTTAACATTCAGCCTGTCAACACCATAACAGGACTGCAGGCTGACAACAATGCCTGCCTCAAGTCTTAAACCTCCTCGAAGCCTGGTTCTCTGGGAGATTCCTGCCATCGCCTATAGTGCAGACCAAGGCCAGGATTTTCTGGCCCCGCCATGGTGGGAGCTGTCAGGAATGCAGCGGGCTAGCCAAAAGTCCATTGACCAGATGATCTTGATGGCAGACAGGGCTGGAAAATCCCGCCCCAAGTCTCCGCATCCCAACCTCATCTTGCTGAGCCATCACCAACTTTGAAGGAATTCGGCAACTCCTGCCTTCAGCCAGCTGAACCCACCTGAAACTTTAACTCCCACGTGAAAGAACCCTTACTGGACTCTAACATTCACAGGAATTAATTAAAAAAAAATATTCATGGGATGTGGGCTTCGTTGGCTAGGCCAACATTTATTGCCCATCCCTAATTGCCCTTGGGAAGGTGGTTAATATTTCTATCTTAGTTTTTTTTTTGTTCTTAAGCTATTCCTAGTTGTAAAACTCTTTCTTTCCCATCTCCTTCTTGTACACAACAGCCAAAATGGGCACCATATTATAGGAAGGATGTGAACATATTGGAGAGAGTGCAGAAGAGGTTTACAAGAATGGTTCCAGGGACGAGAAACTTCAGCTATAAGGATGGATTGGAGAGGCTGGGACTGTTCTCCTTGGAGAGGAGAAGGCTGGGAGGAGATTTGATGGAGATGTTCAAATTCATGAGGGGGCTGGACAGTGTAGATAGGGAGAAGCTGTTCCTGCTCGTAAAAGGCTCAAGAACGAGAGGGCACAGATTTAAAGTGATTTGCAAAAGAAGCAAGTGTGATGTGAGAAAAAAATTATTCACACAGCGAGTGGTTCAGGTCTGGAATGCACTGTCTGGAAGTGTGGTGGAGGCAGGTTCAATCGAGGCATTCAAGAGGGCAGTAGATGATTATTTGAATAGAAACAATATGCAGGGGTACGGGGAAAAGGCAGGGCAATGGCACTAGGTCATAATGCTCATTCGGAGAGCAGGTGTAGACATGATGGGCTGAATGGCCTCCTTCTGTGCCATTAAGATTCTGTGATTCTGTGAACTCAGCACTGAGCACAAATGCTCCTATTGAGATCAGGTTTCCACCTGTGTGAATTAGATGCCACCTCCTTTCCCCTATCAGCAAGATTGGAAATCAGAAATGGGAGAGGGATTTCTGCATCCAGGTCCCACCCACCATTTTTAAAGATCCACAGAGTCTTCCTGACACCATGAAAATCCGGCCCTTGATTCTAGTTTAAATTCAGGTAACGGGTTGAGCCAAGCTGACTGCACGTGACAAATGAACTGATGTAAATCATTCCAAACGTCAACTGAATTTTAATGAACAAACATCTGATGGATGTGAATTTTCACCGTTTGGCCTTTTATGAAAAGGTCGATAAGATCCCACACAGGAGGTAAGTAAGCAAAATTCGAGCACATGAGATTGGGGTAATATACTGGTATGGATTGAAGCAGGTCATTCTCAGGTTGGCAAGCTGCGACTGGTGGTAAGATCAGTGCTTGAGCCCCAGCTATTCACAATCTACATCAATGATTTGGATGTGGGGACCAAATGTAATATTTCCAAGTTTGCTGATGACACAAGTCTTGGTGGGAATGTGAGTTGTGGGGAGGATGCAAAGAGGCTTCAAGGGTACTTAGACAGACTAAGTGAGTAGGCAAGAACTGAGCGGATGGAACATAATATGGAAAAATATGAAGTTATCCACTTTGGTAGGAAAAACAGAAATTCAGAGTATTTCTTAAAAGGTCAGAGATTGGGAAGTGCTGATATCCAAAGGGACCTTGGTGCCCTTGTTCATAAGTCACTGAAAGCAAACATGCAGATGCAACATGCAATTAGAAAGGCAAATGGCCTTTTTTACAAGAGGATTTTAGTACAGGAGCAAGGAAGTCTTGCTGCAATTGCCTAAGCCTTGGTGAAATCATATCTGGAGTATTGTGTACAGTTTTGGTCTCCTTACCTAAGGAAGGATATGCTTTCCATAGTCAGTGTGCAACAAAGCTTCACCAGACTGATCCCTGGGATGATGGGATTGTCCTGTGAGGAGCGATTGAGGAGATTGGGCCTATATTCTCTAGAGTTTCAAATAATAAGGTGTGATCTCATTGAAGCATACAAAATTCTTACTGGACTAGACAGGGTAGCTGTAGGAAGGATATTTCCCCTGTTGGGGAACCAGGGGAACCAGACTCAGAATAAGAGGCAGGCCGTTTAGGACTGGGATCAGGAGGAATTTCTTCACGCAGAGGGTAGTGAATCTTTGGAACTCTCTACACAGAGGGCTGTGGAGGTTCAAACAGACATATAAACATCCAAATTAGGAGCAGGAGTAGGCTATTCATCCCCTTGAGCCTGCTCTACCATCCAGTAAGATCATGGCTGATCTGATTGTGGCCTTAACTCCAAATTCCGCCTGTCCCCAATAGACTTTGACTCTCTTGTTAGTCAAGAATTGATCCACAATTACCTGGAAAAACTCAGCAGGTCTGGCAGCATCGGTGGAGAAGAAAAGAGTTGACGTTTCGAGTCCTCATGACCCTTCGACAGAACTTGAGTTCGAGTCCAAGAGAGAGTTGAAATATAAGCTGGTTTAAGGTGTGTGTGGGGGGGGCGGAGAGATAGAGAGACAGAGAGGTGGGGGGGGGGGGGGGGGGATTTGGTTGTAGGGACAAACAAGCAGTGATAGAAGCAGATCATCAAAAGATGTCAACGACAATAGTACAATAGAACACATAGGTGTTAAAGTTAAAGGTGGTGATATTATCTAAACGAATGTGCTAATTAAGAATGGATGGTAGGGCACTCAAGGTATAGCTCTAGTGGGGTTTTTTTTTATATAATGGAAATAGGTGGGAAAAAGAAAATCTTTATAATTTATTGGAAAAAAAAGGAAGGGGGAAACAGAAAGGGGGTGGGGATGGGGGAGGGAGCTCACGACCTAAAGTTGTTGCATTCAATATTCAGTCCGGAAGGCTGTAAAGTCCCTAGTCGGAAGATGAGGTGTTGTTCCTCCAGTTTGCGTTGGGCTTCACTGGAACAATGCAGCAGGCCAAGGACAGACATGTGGGCAAGAGAGCAGGGTGGAGTGTTAAAATGGCAAGCGACAGGGAGGTTTGGGTCATTCTTGCGGACAGACCGCAGGTGTTCTGCAAAGCGGTCGCCCAGTTTACGTTTGGTCTCTCCAATGTAGAGGAGACCACATTGGGAGCAACAAATGCAGTAGACTAAGTTGGGGGAAATGCAAGTGAAATGCTGCTTCACTTGAAAGGAGTGTTTGGGTCCTTGGACGGTGAGGAGAGAGGAAGTGAGGGGGCAGGTGTTGCATCTTTTGCGTGGGCATGGGGCAGTGCCATAGGAGGGGGTTGAGGAGTAGGGGGTGATGGAGGAGCGGACCAGGGTGTCCCGGAGGGAGCGATCCCTACGGAATGCCGATAAGGGGGGTGAAGGGAAGATGTGTTTGGTGGTGGCATCATGCTGGAGTTGGCGGAAATGGCGGAGGATGATCCTTTGAATGCGGAGGCTGGTGGGGTGATAAGTGAGGACAAGGGGGACCCTATCATGTTTCTGGGAGGGAGGGGAAGGCGTGAGGGCGGATGCGCGGGAGATGGGCCAGACACGGTTGAGGGCCCTGTCAACGACCGTGGGTGGAAAACCTCGGTTAAGGAAGAAGGAGGACATGTCAGAGGAACTGTTTTTGAATGTAGCATCATCGGAACAGATGCGACGGAGGCGAAGGAACTGAGAGAATGGGATGGAGTCCTTACAGGAAGCAGGGTGTGAGGAGCTGTAGTCGAGATAGCTTTGGGAGTCGGTGGGTTTGTAATGGATATTGGTGGACAGTCTATCACCAGAGATTGAGACAGAGAGGTCAAGGAAGGGAAGGGAAGTGTCAGAGATGGACCACGTGAAAATGATGGAGGGGTGGAGATTGGAAGCAAAATTAATAAATTTTTCCAAGTCCCGACGAGAGCATGAAGCAGCACCGAAGTAATCATCGATGTACCGGAGAAAGAGTTGTGGAAGGGGGCCGGAGTAGGACCGCAACAAGGAATGTTCCACATACCCCATAAAGAGACAGGCATAGCTGGGGCCCATGCGGGTACCCATAGCCACACCTTTTACTTGGAGGAAGTGAGAGGAGTTGAAGGAGAAATTGTTCAGCATGAGAACAAGTTCCGCCAGACGGAGGAGAGTAGTGGTGGATGGGGATTGTTCGGGCCTCTGTTCGAGGAAGAAGCTAAGGGCCCTCAGACCATCCTGGGGGATGGAGGTGTAGAGGGATTGGATGTCCATGGTGAAGAGGAAGCGGTTGGGGCCAGGGAACTGGAAATTGTTGATGTGACGTAAGGTGTCAGAGGAATCACGGATGTAGGTGGGAAGGGACTGGACAAGGGGAGAGAGAAGAGAGTCAAGATAACGAGAAATGAGTTCTGTGGGGTAGGAGCAAGCTGAGACGATCGGTCTACCGGGGCAGTTCTGTTTGTGGATTTTGGGTAGGAGATAGAAGCGGGCCGTCCGAGGTTGGGCGACTATCAGGTTGGAAGCTGTGGGAGGGAGATCCCCCGAGGAGATGAGGTCAGTGACAGTCCTGGATCTTTATGGGGTATGTGGAACATTCCTTGTTGCAGTCCTACTCCGGCCCCCTTCCACAACTCTTTCTCCGGTACATCGATGATTACTTCGGTGCTGCTTCATGATCACGTCGGGACTTGGAAAAATGTATTAATTTTGCTTCCAATCTCCACCCCTCCATCATTTTCACGTGGTCCATCTCTGACACTTCCCTTCCCTTCCTTGACCTCTCTGTCTCAATCTCTGGTGATAGACTGTCTACCAATATCCATTACAAACCCACCGACTCCCATAGCTATCTCGACTACAGCTCCTCACACCCCGCTTCCTGTAAGGACTCCATCCCATTCTCTCAGTTCCTTCGCCTCCGTCGCATCTGTTCCGATGATGCTACATTCAAAAACAGTTCCTCTGACATGTCCTCCTTCTTCCTTAGCCGAGGTTTTCCACCCACGGTCGTTGACAGGGCCCTCAACCGTGTCCGGCCCATCTCCCGCGCATCCGCCCTCACGCCTTCTCCTCCCTCCCAGAAACATGATAGGGTCCCCCTTGACCTCACTTATCACCCCACCAGCCTCCGCATTCAAAGGATCATCCTCCGCCATTTCCGCCAACTCCAGCATGATGCCACCACCAAACACATCTTCCCTTCATCCCCCTTATCGGCATTCCGTAGGGATCGCTCCCTCCGGGACACCCTGGTCCACTCCTCCATCACCCCCTACTCCTCAACCCCCTCCTATGGCACCGCCCCATGCCCACGCAAAAGATGCAACACCTGCCCCTTCACTTCCTCTCTCCTCACCGTCCAAGTACCCAAACACTCCTTTCAAGTGAAGCAGCATTTCAGTTGCATTTCTCCCAACTTAGTCTACTGCATTCGTTGCTCCCAATGTGGTCTCCTCTACATTGGAGAGACCAAACGTAAACTGGGCGACCGCTTTGCAGAACACCTGCGGTCTGTCCGCAAGAATGACCCAAACCTCCCTGTCGCTTGCCATTTTAACACTCCACCCTGCTCTCTTGCCCACATGTCTGTCCTTGGCCTGCTGCATTGTTCCAGTGAAGCCCAACGCAAACTGGAGGAACAACACCTCATCTTCCGACTAGGGACTTTACAGCCTTCCGGACTGAATATTGAATGCAACAACTTTAGGTCGTGAGCTCCCTCCCCCATCCCCACCCCCTTTCTGTTTCCCCCTTCCTTTTTTTTTCCAATAAATTATAAAGATTTTCTTTTTCCCACCTATTTCCATTATATAAAAAAAAACCCCACTAGAGCTATACCTTGAGTGCCCTACCATCCATTCTTAATTAGCACATTCGTTTAGATAATATCACCAACTTTAACTTTAACACCTATGTGTTCTATTGTACTATTGTCGTTGACATCTTTTGATGATCTGCTTCTATCACTGCTTGTTTGTCCCTACAACCACATCCCCCCCTCCACCTCTCTCTCTCTCTATCTCTCCACCCCCCACACACACACCTTAAACCAGCTTATATTTCAACTCTTTCTTGGACTCGAACTCAAGCTCTGTCGAAGGGTCATGAGGACTCGAAACGTCAACTCTTTTCTTCTCCACCGACGCTGCCAGACCTGCTGAGTTTTTCCAGTTAATTCTGTTTTTGTTTTGGATTTCCAGCATCCGCAGTTTTTTTGTTTTTATAAGAATTGATCCACCTCTGCCTTAGAAATATTAATTGACCCAGCCTCCACTGCTCTCCGGGGAAGAGAGTTCCAAAGGCTCACGACCCTCCAAGAGAAAAAAATTCTTCTCATCTCTGTCTTAAAAGGAAGACCCCTTATTTTTAAACTATGTCTCCTAGTTCTGGGCCAGCATTCTCCGGCCCAGTCATGTACATTCAAGACAGAAATTGATAGATTCCTAGATATTGAGGATATCAAGGGACACGGGGATAGTGCAGGAAAATTAGGTTGAGGTAGAAGGTCAACTGTGATCTAGTTGAATGGGGGAGCAGGCTCGAGGGGCTAAATGGCCTCCTCCTGCTCCTATTTCCTGTGTTCCTAAAAATCCATTGAAGTCCCAAATTCTATCTGTTCCTTTGTGATATGTGGCTGAAGCAGATTTTCTTTTAAACAAATGCGATAGTTGCATTCAAGGTACTGGTCAGATACATGTGGACAGGGGTATGTATAAAGCGATACTGCTAACTCCACTGCTGACGCAGGTATAACACTGCTCTTTGCAGGTTTTAAAAAATTGTTATTCATTCTTGGGATGTGGGTGTCACTGGCCACCTGACATTTATTGTCCATGCCCAGCTGCTTTTGAGAAGGTGGTGGTAAGCTGCATCCTCTTTGAATCTCTGCTGTTCACGCGGGAAAGGCAGTGGCACTATACTATTAGGTATGGAATTCCAGGAGTTTCACTCAGTGATGATGAAGGAATGACTGATATAATCCAGGGATGTCTCCTGTTGATCCATGAGGAATTTGTCAAGGCAGTGATAACATAGCAATGAAAGCATTCCTGTAGTGTAGAGGTTATCAAATTCGCCTCAAATGTAAGAGTGCCTGATTCGAAACTAGACAGAAACATTTTTTTAAAAAAGCATTCATTTAATTGTGAGAAAATGTTCAATTATTGATTGCAGACCAGTGCAGAGGGATCTGGGTGTCCCAGTACATACATAACAAAGTGTTACTATGCAGGTACAGCAAGTGATTAGGAAGGCAAATGGAAAGTTCTTGTTTCTTGCAAGGGGAATGGAATATATAAGTAAGAATGTTTTGCCAAAGAGCATTGGTGAGACCACATCTGGAGTACTGTTTACAGTTTTGGTCTCCTTATTTAAGAAAGGATATACATGTGTTAGAGGCAGTTCAGAGAAGGTTCACTTGACTGATACATGGGATGGGGGGGTGGGGGGGGGTGTGGGTGCAGGGAAAGTTAGCTTATAAGGAAGGGTTGAACAGGCTGGGCCAGTATCTATTGGAGTTTAGAAGAATGAGAGGTGGTCTTATTGAAACATATAAGATCCTGAAGGGACTTGACAGAATGGATGCCGAGAGGATGTTTCCCCTTTGGGAGAGACTAGGGGCAGACCCCTCCCATCACCAGGATTGTTGAGTCCTGCCGAAAGTCAATGGACTTATGGCTGGGCAGCCAAATCTTCCATGGTGGTCCCACCACGATGGGGCCGAGAAATATCGGCCCAGAACTAGGAGACATAGTTTAAAAATGAGGGGTCTTCCATTTAAGACAGAGATGAGAAGAATATTTTTCTCTCAGAGGGTGGTGAGCCTTTGGAACTCTCTTCCCCAGACAGCAGAGGAGGCAGGGTCAATGAATATTTTTGAGGCAGAGGTGGATAGATTTTTGACTAACAAGAGAGTCAAAGGCGATGGGGGTAGGCGGAATGTGGAGTTAGGGCCACAATCAGATCAGACAGGATCTTACTGAATGGTGGAGCAGGCTCGAGGGGCTGAATGGACTACTCCTGCTCCTAATTCATATGTTTATATATCTGTTCGTATTGGTCCTTCTTTTCCCATCAGCCAAGTTGAATAAAATGTGCTGTGATAGTTCATGAGAAGAAAATAGGCTTGGTGGTTAGAAAACATGCACTGACCAGTTGGTGGGAATTCTTCAATCACTAAAACTGACCAAACCCATAGTGAAGTATTTGCTTTTTTACATACAGCACAGAAATAGGCCATTTGGCCAAATCAGTCCATGCCGGTGTTTATGCTCCACTCAAGCTTCCTCCCATCTTTCCTCATCTACATCTATCACCATAACTATCTATTCCCTTCCCTCTCATATGCCCATCTAGCCGCCTTTTAAAAAATTCATTTATGGGGTGTAGCTGTCACTGGCTAGGCCGACATTTATTACCCATCCCTAATTGCCATTGAGAAGGTGGTGGTGAGCTGCCTTCTTAAACCACTGCAGTCCATGTGGTGTAGGTGCACCCACAGTGCTGTTAGGGAGGGAGTTCCCAGATTTTGACCCAGCGACAGTGAAGGGACGGTGATATATTTCCAAGTCAGGATGGTGAGTGGCTTGGAGGGGAATTTGCAAGTGGTGGTGTTCCCATGTGTCTGCTGCCCTTGCCCTTCTAGATGGTAATGGTCGTGGATTTGGCAAGTGCTGCCTAAGGAGCCTTAGTGAGTTTCTACAGTGCATCTTGTAGACACTGTTGCCACTGTTCATTGGCGGTGGAGGGAATTAATGTTTGTGAATGTGGTGCCAATCAACGAGCTGCTTTGTCCTGGAGAGTGTCAAGCTTCTTGAGCGTTATTGGAGTTGCACTCATCCAGGCGAGTGGAGAGTATTCCAAAACAGTCCTGACTTGTGCCTTGTAGATGGTGGACAGGCTTTGGGGAGTCAGGAGGTGAGTTACTCGCCACAGGATTCCCAGCCTCTGACCTGCTCTTGTAGCCACAGTATTTATGTGACTAGTCCAGTTCAGCTTCTGGTCAATGGTAACCCCCAGGATGTTGATAGTGGGGGATTCAGCGATGGTAATGCCATTGAATGTCTGAAGGTCAAGGGGCAATGGTCAGATTCTCTCTTGTTGGAAATGGCCATTCCCTGTACCTACATATTCAATTCAACCACTCGCTATGGTAGCGAATTCTACATTCTCTTTGGGTGAAGGGTTTCTTCTGGATTCTCTATTGGGTTTCTCAATGACTATCTTATACTGACAGACTCTAGTTTCACTTATCCCCACCAGAGGAAACATTCTTTCTATATCCAATCCATCAAAATCTTTCAGAATTCTAAAGACTGCTAATAGGTCACACCCCCAACCTTCTTTTTTCAAGAGAAAAGCGACCCAGCCTGTCAATCTTTTCCTGATATGTCTACTTGTGCATTTCCAGTATCATCCCTGCAAATCTTGTCTGCACCCATCTCCAGTGCTTCTCTACTGTTTCTATAATATGGCTTAGAATTTGTCTCAGGTGCTGCAGATGCATATCAACAAACTCTGCTGGTGTGGAGTCTGATAATTGAGCTGCTTAATCACAAATTCAAGAGAAGGGCTATTCCTGTCACGTAAAGGAGCAATGTTTATGTGGACCAAAGCACAGAGGAATACAGCTGGAGTGTGAACAGCAGAAATGCTTCAATGCGAGGGAACGGGAAAGATTGTTGGAAAGGTCAGAGGTCAAGACATGTCATGGGGCGACTCTTTTGAAGGACTAGTCCTCTGAGAGGCATGACAGTGCTTTGAAAGAGGGAGCTAAAGCTGCAGGAACTGATTGAGGTGCCTATACTAGAATGTTAAAAAGGACCATTAGAACATGTCACTGCCAACTGTGTGCCAATTGGCCTGCAGGCAAACTGTCCTTGCCTTGACTTTGACACGTTTCCCTCTTTTTATCTTAATTTGCTTACACGATTCACATCCAACACAAATATTGTTTAGTTTTTGCAGGACTTGGCTGAAAGAAGGCAAAGAATTTACATTTTTGGAATACGAAAAGGTTGGATGTTATGTTAAAGCTGATATAAGGTACTGAATGGACCACATCTGGAGGGTCATGTTCAGTTCTGGGCACCACATCTCAGCAAGGATTCTATTACTCTGGGAGAGGTCAGAGTGCAGATTCATCAGAATTATATTGAGGTTAAAAGGGTAGATTTATGATCAACTTGCATAAACTAGGCTTGATTTCCCTTGTGTATGGAAGATTAAGGGGTGTTCTACTTTAGGCTGTTGAAGTAGATCTCCATGCAAAGGGCAAAGGAAGTATGGAACTCTAGTCCACCCCTATTGTACATGCTACCCTGCCGAAAACACATCTGGTTGGGGGCACATAAAATGTTGTCTATTGTGCTGTTGGGAAAAAGCTAGAGTCCATTATTAAGGAGGTAGTAGCTGGACACTTAGTAAATCATAATACAATCAGACAGAGTCAACATTGTTTTGTGAAAGGGAAATCATGTTTAACAAATTTATCAGAGTTGTTTGAGGGTGTAACAAGCAGGGTGGCTAAAGGGGCGCTCGTGGATGCAGTGTATTTGGATTTCCAAAACGGCATTCATAGGGTTTCACAGAAAAGGTTACTGTACAAGATAAGACCCTCATGGTGTTGAGGGTGATGTAATAGCATGAATAGAGGGCTAGCTAACTCATAGGAGAGTCAAGAAAATGGATCAGTTCCAGGTTAGAAAACTGTAACTCAGTCGAGTGCCACAGTGATCAGTGCCACGGTCTCAGCTATTTACAATCTATACCAATAACTTGGCTGAAAGGTCAGACTACATTGTCACTCAATTTGCAGATGATGCAAAAATAGCTAGGAAAGCAAGCTGAGAGGAGGATACAAAGATGCAAAGGGATAAAGATAGGTTAAGCAAGTGAGCAAAAAATTGGCAGATGCAATATCGTTTGGGATAAAGTGAGGTTGTTCACTTTGGCAGAAGAATAGAAAAGCAGAACATTAGTTAAGTGAGCGAGACTACAGAATGCTGCAGTACAGAAGGATCGGGGGTTCTTGTACATGAAGCACAAAGAGTTAGCATGTAGGTACAAGAAGTAATTAGAAGGGCAAATAGAATGTTGGCCTTTACTACAAGGGGATGGAGTATAAAAGTAGGGATGTCTTGCGACAGCTGAACAGGGCACTGGTGAAGTCCCACCTGCAGCGCTGTGTACAGTTTTGATCTAATTAATTAAGGAGGAATAAAGTTGCATTGAAAGTAGTTCAAAGAAGGTTGTCTTATGAGGAACAGCTAAGCAGGTTGGGCCTATAATCATTGTAGTTTAGATGAAGGAGAGATGATCTTATTGAAACATATAAAATTCTAAGGGGGCTTGTCAGGTTCGGTGCTGAGACGATGTAGGACATTTTTATTTTAAAGTATGCAATCGTTAACTACCAAACTCAGACTCAGGCAATACAAACGCAATTACCACATTGTAGAAAATTCTTAAATGCACCAACTGCTGAAAGCCATCACGATAAAGCTGATAATTAACTCTGGCTGATAATATCGTCTTTTTTTCAAGCTATGTGTCAGTGTCACGAGAAATACTGAGGTTTTTGTGCTTACTCCTCTCCAAATTACGTGACTCACAAGATTAATAATACAATGATTGTACAGTTGATATTCCTTAGCACCCACTCTAGGTCTAATCTCTTATTTGGATTTTGACAGTACTAAGTATAATTATGTCCTTATAATGTTAAATCCAAGGATCTGCAGCCTTGTCGCTAAATAACAGTAATTTGTATTTATATGGTGCCTTTAGCATAGTAAAATGTTCCAAAGCATTTCCTAAGAGAGTTATCAAACAAAATTTGACTCCAAGCCACATAAGGACAAATTAAGACAATTGCCCAAAAGCTTGGCCAAAGAGGTAGGTTTTAAGGACCAACTTAAAGAAGGAGAGAGGTAAAGAGACAGAGAGGTTTAGGGAGGGAATTCCAAAGCTTAAGACTTAGGAAGTTGAAGATATGGCCATCAATTTAGAGCAACCCCAAAGGGAAAAAACAGTAAAAACTGGGAACTAAGAATACTGATCCGAACTGGACTTGTATACCTTAAAATGGAACAGCAGTAAAAACTGGGAATTGAGAGCACTGGTCCGAACCGTCTTTTCCTTCTGGGAATGAAATATGGGGTTGCGCGTGGTGCTGGAATCGGAGGAGCATGGAGTTCTCTGATGGTTTTAGGGCTAGAGGAGGTTATAGCGAGGCCATGGAAGCATTTAAAATCGAGGTGCTGCCTGGTCAGCACAAAATTGCACCTCTGGATCCCGATTGCGCCCAGTAGCTCGAATGAATGGAACATCCAAAGCTGCACGTGTTTCTTGCAGTGTGCTCCACTCGAAATCCAATACCTTGGCCTGTCTGGCCACTCTGCTGCCTCCCGATTTCTGGGGGTAAAGTCATGTTTCGACACTGAATGAATCATCGGGCTGTGACGTCAGTATGTGAGGTAGGCCCCAGACTGCCTGGGGGAGGTGGTTCTCCCATGTCTGAATTCTGCCTGGTCAAATAACAGGAGGTGGGAGCACATCAGGCCCCACATACTAAAATAGAGCCTGCAATCTTTTTTTAAACAACACAAGTATTTCTGTGCCTAAGATGTAAAATCCCCCAAAATTTTCCTCATTGGGCCCAACGTAAAGGCCTCACTGCAACAAGCATGGCTACTTCCAAAATGCAAAATTACTCAAAACATATTGGCATAAACACCATATGCCATAGTTTAGTTTTTCAAAACTCCTTCCTGAAAGCTCTGACAATAAGGGGGGCAATTTTCCAAATACATGCTGGAATTTCCCGGGATTGAGAATGTAAAATCCTTATGCTCCTTCTAGAATGTGTATTTTTTGCTCCTTAATACCAACAAACTTTCCAAATTAATATTAATGCATAAATTAAGCAACAAAGGGGCCTTTCCTGAACCTTTGCGCTCATACTCATACAGTGCAAAACAGCAACGAAAAGACCTGAGGAAAAATCGAGCTCCACACCAGGCCTCCCAGTGCCAGATTGTCTGAGCGCCAGGATTTCTTGTGATCCTAAAGCCGCAGGCTGGACACTCCCACCTTGTTACTAGGCCTCGCACCTTATAATAGATGGTCAGGAGCATGTGACAAGGTTGTAAAATAATGGCAAAATTTAATCTGGCCCACAAGAGCAGGTTAGGTTGGTCAACAATGATTAAATGTATAACAAAAACAAAAATACCTGGAAAAACTCAGCAGGTCTGGCAGCATCTGCGGAGAGGAACACAGTTAATGTTTCGAGTCCGAATGACCCTTCAACAGAACTAAGTAAAAATAGAAGGTGAAATATAAGCTGGTTTAAGGGGGAGTGGGACAAGAAGAGCTGGATAGAGGGCCAGTAATAGTTGGAGATAACCAAAAGATGTCACAGACAAAAGGACAAAGAGTTGTTGAAGATGGTGATATTAGCTAAGGAATGTGCTACTTAAGGGTAGAAAGCAAGACAAGCAAGGTACAGATAGCCCTAGTAGGGGTGGGGTGGGGAGAAGGGATTGAAATAGGCTAAAAGGTAGAGATAAAACAATGGATGGAAATACACTTAATAATACTGGAAGTAGGTGGGAAAAGACAAATCTATATAAATTATTGGAAAAAACAAGGAGGGGGAAAATCGGAAAGGGGGTGGGGATGGAGGAGAGAGTTCATGATCTAAATATGTTGAACTCAAAATTCAGTCCAGAAGGCTGTAAAGTGCCTAGTCGGAAGATGAGGTGCTGTTCCTCCAGTTTGCGTTGAGCTTCACTGGAACATTGCAGCAAGCCAAGGATGGACATGTGGGCATGAGAGCAGGGTGGAGTGTTAAAATGGCAAGCAACAGGGAGGTCTGGGTCATGCTTGCGGACAGACCGAAGGTGTTCTGCAAAGCAGTCATCGAGTCTGCGTTTGGTCTCTCCAATGTAGAGGAAACCGCATTGGGGGTAACGAATGCAATAGACTAAGTTGAGGGAAGTGCAAGTGAAATGCTGCTTCACTTGAAAGGAGTGTTTGGGCCCTTGGACGGTGAGGAGGGGGGAAGTAAAGGGGCATGTGTTGCACTTCCTGCGGTTGCATGGGAAGACGCCGTGGGAGGGAGTTGAGGTGTAGGGGGTGATGGAGGAGCAGACCAGGGTGTCCCAGAGGCAACGATCCCTGTGGAATGCCACTGGCGGGGGGGGGTGGGGGGGGTGGGGTCGGTGAAGGGAAGATGTGTTTGGTGGTGGCAATTTGCTGGAGTTGGCGGAAATGGCAAAGGATGATCCTTTGAATGCAGAGGCTGGTGGGGTGATAAGTAAGGACAAGGGGGACCCTATCATGTTTCTGGGAGGGAGAAAAAGGTGTGAGGGCGGATGCGCGGGAGATGGGCCGCACATGGCTGAGGGCCCTGTCAACAACCGTGAGTGGAAAACCTTGGTTAAGGAAGAAGGAGGACATGTCAGAGGAACTGTTTTTGAAAGTGGCATCATCAGAACAGATGTGACGGAGGCGAAGGAACTGAGAGAATGGGATGGAGTCCTTACAGGAAGCGGGGAGTGAGGAGCTGTAGTCGAGTTAGTTGTGGGAGTTGGTAGGTTTGTAATGGATATTGGTGGACAGTCTATCACCAGAAATTGAGATTGAGAGGTCAAGGAAGGGAAGGGAAGTGTCAGAGATGGACCATGTGAAAATGATGGAGGGGTGGAGATTGGAAGCAAAATTAATACATTTTTCCAGGTCCAGACGAGAGCATGAAGCAGCACCGAAGTAATCATTGATGTACTGGAGAAAGAGTTGTGGGAGGGGGCCGGAGTAGGACTGGAACTTTTGTCTGTTACATCTTTTGGTTATCTCCACCTATCACTGGCCCTCTATCCTGCTCTTCTTGTCCCACCTCACCCCACCACCCCCCCCACCCCCCCAAACCAGCTTATATTTCATCTCTCTTCTATTTTTACTTAGTTCTGTTGAAGGGTCATTCGGACTCGAAACGTTAACTGTGTTCCCCTCCGCAGATGCTGCCAGACCTGCTGAGTTTTCCCAGGTATTTTTGTTTTTGTTTTGGATTTCCAGCTTCCGTAGATTTTTGCTTTTATATATATATATATGATTAAATGTATTCCTGGATGTTTCATCACATGATCACTCTCCAGCCATTAGTTGGCCAACACATCCACCCTTGTGATGCACTGCTTTCCTATGTCAATTAGAAAGCAAAAAGGTGTAATACCTAATTGGACTTTTTAAAATTCATTTGTGGGACGTGGCCATTACTGGTTGGGCCAGCAATCACTGCCCATCCTTAGTTGTCCTTGAGAAGGTGGTGGTGAGTTGCCTCCTTGAACCGCTGCAGTTCCTGGTGTAGTGTTGTTAGGAAAGGAGTTCCAGGATTTTGACCCAGCGACAGTGAAGGAACGTTGATATATTTCCAAGTCAGGATGGTCAGTGACTTGGAGGGGAACTTCCTGGCGGTGGTGTTCCCATGTGTCTGCTGCCTTTGTCCTTCTAGATGGTAGTGGTCGTGGGTTGTCGAAGGAGCCTTGGATGATGCTTAATGTCAGCCAAGTAGGCTTTTTCCCATTTTCCCATATTTTTATCTCTGGTGTAGAGAAATTTTCAAAGAAAATTTTAAAAAATCTATCCTTTTGATCATGGTTTTTTTCTGCAGGTTGCACACAACAGTGTTCTGGAGAGCGATTTTTGAATCCTGGAGACTCCAGGCCAAACCCCTAGAGGAGGTTGTGAGGCAGTGGGGGCAATAAATTAGGAGGGAAGGCAGGGGACAGGATGCCTGTCATCTTCCCAGCTCCATGCAACTATCAGTGGCGGGGAGTTTGTGGAGGACAGCGTTCTGCACAGAAGCCAACTGAGGCCCTTAAGTGGTCATGTGGGGAGAGCACTCAGTAAAAGCCGGTGGCCTCGTACAGGCTCACTGGTGGGGCTTGGAATTCTCTTTATCAGAAGCTCTGTAGCCTATGGAGGACCTCCCCACAGCGGCATGGCCCACCACACACCCCATTAATGACCCCCAGCTCCACGTAGCCAAGGGCTGCTTTACCGGTCCCAGCAAGCCCGATCACGCTCACCTGGTTTTTGAGGATGGCATCCATGATCCCCATCCCACTGGCGCAGCTGGGACCGAAGAGCTGCCAGTCCTCTGATCGGCCAGCAGCTCCTCCCGTCCTTAAAGGAATGGGTCCCCCCGGCGCCAGGCAGCTATTGGCCTAAAGGCCACAGAATCAGGTCGGCAGAGGCAAGGTTGCCCCCCACCCCGGCCAGGCTTTCCATCCTGCGGTCAGAACCGTTACCGCCTGCACTCAACTCAATTCAGCCCAATGCCGTGAAAACGGAAGCGGGGTTAGATTGTGTTTCTTGAGTAATTCATTGGCCAGGATTTTACATCCCGCGAGCAGGCACACACCCCACCTCATCGTGCACTTGTGCAATATTTCGCTCAGCGGGCACACACAACAGCCAGAAGAGTGCCCACCGACAATTAAGGGGGCAATTAAGCCCATTTTCCGTGGCCCGTCCAACCTTACGGCTGGTGGATGGGCCAATCGGCCAGGCAGGCTTCACATTTTTGGTGAAACCTCATCCAGGGGGGCGGGGTGAAATTTCCGTTTGGATTTAAAATCAAAATAAGTATCTGGGGGCTGTTTTTTCTTCTGTGAGGTACGCTTTCAGGTGCTTGATTGTGCTGCATAGACATCTGTTGCAGCATTTTTGGGCTTTTTAAATAATTATTTGGAGGTCTGCAGCTCCCTGAGGTGTCGGCCTGCCCTCGGGGAGCTCAGCGGAAGCGCCCACCAGCACCCGGGGTGCCCTTGGAGCCCACCCTCTTCCCCTCTCCAGTGGCAGTGCTGAGCCCTTCTCCAGGTACGTTTCACATTGGCTGGCCGGTAATTGGCCGGACAGCATAAGATCGCGGTCAGGGGCCATTCACAGGCGGAGGCACATTTCGCGCCCGCTCTTGGGCCCACCAATCACGCGTGCCCAACCACTGCGAGACTCAGGCCGTCAATTTTTGATTCACCTTTACATTGTATTGTGTCAGTGAGCCAGCAATTATTCTCTGTAACCAGTATTCCTCAACTCCACATGTTCCAAACAAACAGAAAAGCCTGGTTTCTGTTTAACCTACAAATTATAAAGAATCAACAGTCCACTACCAATGAGCTGACAGTGGTCGTCAAGTGGTTGCTATGGAGCTGCTTAAGTTTTGAACACAGTATAAAGATGAGGCTGTGGTTGCTATGGCGGATTAGTATAATCCAGGCTACACAATAACTCGAAAACCTAGCTACGCCTGTCAGGCGGAGGAATTGAATGAACAGGTTACCGTCCACATCTGTGATCAGATTATAGATTATCCCGACGTTAATAGTAATTCATCTGAACGCAACTGCAGGCAAGCAATATCAATCTTTTACCTATATTGCTTAAATCCGAGATGCATCTGAAGCATGATAATTGGGGCACCTCAGAGGAAATGAAACTGCTCCACACCATCCCCATTCAGTGAAGTCTACCGTGTTTTTTGAACATTCTGAACATGGTCAAACTTTGAAGCCTTGAAAAAAATCCCTCCAAAAATAGGGGCTGACCCACGCGCTGAGTGTGGACGTGAGCTGCCGGCGTGGGTGGTCACCATTTTGAAACGTCATCAGCACCCGGTGCAAGGAGTGGGCATATTTTTAACTCCTGTGCAACTTTGCAACTCAGCCCTTGTCTCCTGCTTGACCCCTTGTGCCCAGTTATAAGGCGCTGGCAAGCAAAACGAGCATTTGTGGGTCCAAAAGCCGAAGCTGACTACTAACGTGAGTATAGCACGTCATGGCTGAAAGGGGGAGTCGACTTACACACCGAGTATATGCGGAAACATGATATTTGGAGCTGGAAAAATGGGGTCGTCTTATACACCGGGTAGCCTTATACGCGCGATTTACGGTGATTTAAAAAATTTATCGTACTGTGAATAAAGGCTGTTGACTGACAGTGGAGAATCATCCAATCACTTTTCAGTTGACGTGGGAAGGGGGGTATCACTATGATGGGCATAGCAGGTGACCAATGGCAGAATGCCTGGAGGTGGCGGAGTAGTTCGAGGCTGGAGGTCATGTGATGAAAGCTTCAGGAATATGCCCAATCAGAGTTGGCCACCCTCAGGAACATGTCTCAGATAAAATGGGCTCCTGACCTTCATATGTTTGGAAGGACTACCTGTCCTCTTATAATTTCATGTGGTTCCATTTTGCCAAATGATGGTCCTGTAATGCCTTGATACATTTTGCTATGTTAAAGGTGCTATATAAATGCAAGTTGCTGTAGTTGACAGCATTGCAAGAGCTAAAATTTATGCACCATTCCAAAGAAGTGAGACCATGGCTGATAACTCAGCATAACCGGAACCTAAAAAGCAACACTGACGGCAGCAAACATCTGGAGTGAACGCAAAGGGTCATGAGGACTCGAAACGTCAACTCTTTCTTCTCCGCCGATGCTGCCAGACCTGCTGAGTTTTTCCAGGTAATTCTGTTTTTGTTTTGGATTTCCAGCATCCGCAGTTTTTTTGTTTTCATAGCAGTGCTTGCAGGAGTGAGTTGGTGGCTGCAAGTAGTCGATGAGAGGCAGGAGTGCTCGTGTATCGCACTTTCCACATCTTCGGGAAGCCCCTAAGTGCTTCACAACTAACAAATTACCTTTGGAGTATGGCTTTGTCGGCAAACATAGCAGCTAATTTGCACACAGCAAGCTCCAACGTACCGGATGTTGTAATTGAGGGGGAAAAAAGAAGTGCCAAGAGATCTTACATTCACCCGATCAGGCAGATGGAGCCTCAATTTAAATCTCATCCATCTTGTGACTGACTGGCATAGCCGGCTTTTTCTAACGCTCGTTGTGGGTCGGCCGGTCCCAATGCCCTCGAGGCCTTCGTTATCCCATTTGGCCACCCCTGAAAGTCATTTACACCCGTGAAACAGGGTTGCCTGGCACATGTTGCCACCACTGAGGAAGGGTTACCTGTTGGGCACTTTCAGGTGACCCACCCCAGCACAGACGGCTATCACAGAAATGAGCCAGGAAACCTGACCTTTCTCAACCTTGGAAGCACGGTGCTTGTTTTAATTTCCTGTTCCAGCGTCGGATTAGCAGGGCCTTTTCCAGGGAGTTCTTGATAATTAAGTGTTAGTTAGCACTTAGCATCTCTGAGACTTTTAATCAGTTAGTGTGAAAATTGTCCAACAATGGATTCAGCACTTGTTGGGGAAACTTGATCATCTATTTTCATAGCTGCTAAATTTAATAATCTTAACCCTTCAGACTTGACAGCACCAACTTTTACACCTAATATTAAAAATAGAGCAGGGTGCACATAAGAAATAAAGGAAGCTTGAAACATATAGACTAACAACAGCAAAGCCTGTGCACGAAGTTAAAGGAATAAAAGAAGCGGGATGGAGGGAGAAGATACCCTAAACTGGGCAGGGCCAGGTCAAGGAAGAATCTAAAACTGAGACCTTAGGACCTTGAAGTCAATTTGTTGGAGCAGAGAGAGAGGGATAGGGAGCCGGAGCAGGTATTGACAGGATTGAGGAACTTGGTGCAGATAAAGACTCAGGCCACAAGAGTTCCAGAGAAGCTAATGCTTGCGTCACATGGAATGAAAAAATACCATTCATAGCATCACATCAACTTCTCCCATGGTCCAATCTCAATTCCTCTTGTGAATTGTCCTTCATTTACCTCAGCAAAGATCGTGAATAAGTGCTCTGTAATCCCAAAGGTAATCAGTGAATCAGAGTATAGGCACAAGGCCATCTTTCTCCATCTCCCTCCCTCTCTCTCTCTGTCTCTGAGCAGCCCCAAGGGAATGAAGGGGAGGGGGCTTTGATGCCTTTTGGAATACTTGAGCTGAGTTTATACTAATCTTTAAAATCCTTCATGTCTCTCATCATTAAGTATTAATTTTTTGAAGCTAATCAAGCCTGTGTCAAATAGGTTTTCTACAGCCTTTTTGCACAAATTTCATTCTTGTTTGTGAACATAAAATTGCAATATCCCATTTCTCTTTTAGCTCACCCTGTTTCCTGTGAGTACAGCCTGAATGAAACATCCAGTTCAAAACTCCGTCATCTCTGCCCCTCAGAACTTGGAATATATTTTACCAAATACAGAAACAGTCGACATGAAGTGCTTGTTCCCAAAGCCACCGCCGATTAATGTAATTCCCGATTACTGAGCTGAAAAACACAGCTGGGATGTATTTAAATGAGAGAATTAATATTAGCTTGGCAACCTGAACCTGCGCCTTGCTCTGCCTAACAGAATATATTTTTTGTGCTCCCTTGCTCAAAACTGTGTCCTGTAAAGCTACACCTCTCATGCATGTCAGGGAAATTCAATGCAGCCCTCAGAGGTCTGAAGGAAGAAAATGTGCAGTACAAGCCAAGTAGGACCAGGAAGTGCTCGTATACTCTTTGAAAATGTTCAATAACGCTGCATTTATATAAGGGACTAATGACACCTCATGGCTGAATGCCTTTACTGAAGTTCGAGATGATCCCTTTTACAGGAACGCTGTTGCAGACCTGCATCATTGGGCAGGAATTTTGCAGCCCCGCTCGCCACCGGGATTTTCCGGACCCCAGCCACGGCTCCCGCCAAAGCAGGGCTGGGAAAATCCCAGCCTTTGTGTCTTCACCTGGCACCCGACGATTTACTTTGAAAGGAACGCACTGTACGGGTGGAATTGAGTTTGGAGGCGAGGGGGCGCATTTAATCGAGTGGGAGGGTGCAGGGGTGGGGACCCCATTGCCTTCGCACACGGATGCTAACTGAGGCGCTTAAGTGGGCAATTTGATGATGCTGTTGCCTATGGCACATGTCACTACTGCAATCATGGTGAAAATATTCGGGATCACTGCTCTGTTAAGACTGTGTAAAGCAGGAACCTCAGAGTTGGCACAATTAGCAAGAATCTGACGCGTTTCTTGTTTACCAACCCTCCTTATTGTTAATTTCCGATTTAGAAAGCAACTTTGCACCCAATTTTTAGAGATGACCTACATTTAGTAGCTGCTTTCGGAGCACACGCTGTACAGCCACATCTTCACCATGGCTGCTACACTGGCCAGCACTGAGACTACCACTGAGCTCTTCCAATGCCTGGCAGAACTGACTCAGGAGGAAAATAATAGCATTTTTCAGGAGAACTTCCATCACAATCACTTCAACAATACTTGGGATTACACAGTAAAAGGAGAGCAGGTTGTAATTTAGAGTTTTCATTTAGTCCTGGGCAAAGATAAGAAATTGAAAAGAAATCATTTCACCGCTGACAGTCTATTTTCACTTTGCTCCATAACATTCTCTCTGTGCTAGTGTAACCCATAGAAGGGGGATTGTAGGTGCTATTGTGATTATGTACCTGCATCTATAAAGACTACCATGATTTATTGATCGATCTACTGTAAACTATAGTCCATTAACACTTCAATGGTTCATTAATTGCAAGCATAGAGCAGAAGACAGAAAATAAAGTGAATGGTTATTATAAATGTCAGAAGTGCTATCTTTTGGCTGAGGCATTAAACTGAAGTCCCTCCTGTCCTCTCAGGTCGACCTGAAATATCTTAAGACATATTTTCAAACAAGGGTAGGGAGTTCTCTCCTGTGCCCTGGCCAATAATTATCTTCAACCAACATCACTAAAACACATCACATGAACATTATCACATCGCTGTTTGTGGGAGCTTGCTGTGCACAAATTGGCTGCTGCGTTTCCTCCATTACAACAGCGGCTACACTTTAAAAGTAGTTAATTGGCCGGAAAGCTCATTGGAGAGTGAAAGGCACTATATAAATGCACGTTCTTTCTTTCCAAATGGCACTCTTTAAAGAGCCTGCTCTCCGTTCGGTTAGCTGGCACATTGGTAGCATTGTGATCCAGGGAACACGTTTGTCGGTTGGGATTTCAAGCTTGGAATTCTGACCTCTTACCAACCATTCCGGATCACCCTTGCCAGCTTGCTCAGGATGGCACACTGACGGCCAGGACAACGCGGTAGGTGAGACGAGTGGCTTCTCATTCTCTCTGCAACATATGGCGCCAGCATTTGGACCATCCCACACAGCTGATCTCAGGTACTTCAGCTAAGCTTCTCCATGAAGAACCTGCATTTAAATGGCGCTTTTCATAACTTCTGGATATTCCGAAGCGCTTTATAGTCAAATAAGAGCTTTTGAGGTGTCATCACTGCAACCAATTTGCACACAGCAAGTTCCCACAAAACACATTGCTATCATGATCAGATAATCTGATTTTTTGATGCTGATTGAAGGAGAACTCCCCTACCCTCCTTTGAAATAGTGTTGGCATTTTTTTTACACCTACCCTGGAGGGCAGACAAGGCCTTGGTTTTAGAGTCTCACAGCATCAGCTGCAGTGCAGCACCACTTGAGTACTGCCCAGAAGAGTCAGCCCATAATTATATACTCAAGTCTCTGGAACCCACAAACTTAGAACTCAAAGGGTGATTCACTAGACCACAGCTCTCAGCGTAAACCATAAAACAACTTCAAAAGGGCAGCAGACACATGGGAACACCACCACCTGGAAGTTTCCCTCCAAGTCACTCACCATCCTAACGTGGAAATACATTACTGTTCCTTCACTGTCAAAATCCTAGAACTCCCTTGCTAACATGACTAGAGGTTCAAAAAGTCAGCTCACCACCACCTTCTCAAGGGCAATTAGGGATGGGCAATAAATGCTGGCCCAGCCAGCGACGCCCACATCCCATAAAAGAATAAAAAGAGAGAGAGATGGACAAAATGGCAGCTGTGGAAAAAGCCACCATCTCAATTTATTTATTTAACTCATGTTATTCACATTTTGTTCTGCTAGCAATGCGCACACAGATCTGGTCATGAAAGTGCCAGAAATAGTGAAATGTGTATCCAGGAATTGTCTCTGTTAATAAGGTATTATAGCTCTGCTAGACCACTGTTGCACTTCATTATGATAAACCTCTGTTGCCATGGCAAATTACAATTACTCTAAAGGAACACCCAAGTAGGAATGTTCTGCCCTCCTGTTGGCAGTGGGCATCATGGTAGGTGACTGGGGGGTGGGGGGGAGGGGAGGGAAGGTCGGGGGGGAGACAATATGGTGGGATGACTAAAATCTGTTTGATGCCGTTGTGAAGCAGGTTTGGGATTTTCCACTCCGCCGGTCAATGGCGAGCTGCCTTTCCCGCTGCCGGATATTGGGAACATAATTTCAATACTTTAGCGTCTCATTGTGAGCCCAGCTCACCAGGATTGTTTCCCCCCCCCGCCCACCCCACCCGATGCTAGATCATTTGGGCACATTGGCCTGATTGCATGATGACATATTTCATTTAAAAGGCGTGCACCTGGGAAGCTGAACTTCGAGAGGAACTCGGAGGTGAGTGCGCATTAACACTGCCCAGTTCTTGTGACAGCCGCCCGTTCAGCTTCAGGGGAGAGACGCCACTCATTCAGGCAAAGGCACGGGCCAGTCACTTTTTCCCGGCTGGCTGACAGTGTGGTGCTAGGGAAAGGGCTGCACTGTGGTTGGGGCCAGTTGTGGGAGGGGTGGGGAGGGCAATTCAGCCAGGTCTGATGGTAGAGCACAAGCACATGTGAGGGGGGCAGCGGTGAAGGGACTGGCCACGCATGAGGGAAACCTTGTATAAAGTGGGCATTCTTACGCAGCTGAGGCAGTTCAGGCTCGAAGTCGGGCCTTTAGCTTATCTGCCCACACAAGCAATGCAGAGACATAAAAGTGCCACCAAATGCTCTGGAACCTTGCACCCCTTGGGGTGCAAATTAATGAGCGTTTTAGCGGACAGCAGAGCAGTTGGACGACTGGGCATGTTGTACAATCTCCTTGTGAAAGTTGGCCATGGAGCAGTCACTGCTGGAGCCACTCACAGCTCCTTGCAATGTCATCATCCCGGTTTGGATCAGTCTGCCCCATGGTTCAAGCTAACAGTGCAGCCTTGCTGTGCAGGTTAGGAGAATGCCTGTGCCTGAGCTGAGAGCACAGCGTGCAGTCCAATGGGCAAAGCTGCTGCCAATCGGTCAGTGGAGTGGGGCGGTGGTGGGTGGAGTTTCGGGCAGCCATGTAGCGCACTAAACTCTGACCATCCAAGTGGTGGCCAGCACTCTCCGAGATGCGTTAAGGGGTCTTGAGACAGAGCCGGAGCTGCACATGTAACCATGAGAGGTCTCTAGGAGACCAATGCTAATCAATGCATCTCTCTCTCTCGCTCTCTTTCATCCTGCCGGAGGAGTACATCAGGAGCCTGGTGACCTAGCTGTACACCTCATGGCTTACAGGGAGCAGAGACGAAGGAGAAGAGAGCAGTGGAGGTGCCTGGCTGGGAAGAGGGAGGAGCAGCACCCTCCAGAAGAAGAGGTGGCTAGGGATCCTGCGCACGCCACTGAAGACCCACAGTGGGTCGGTGCCCACCGACACCCAGGGTCTATAGATGGTGCTTGTCATTCGTGCAGATGACAGAGAACCAGTGTTGCCGAAGGCTGTCCATGGAATTGGTCGGTCACATTTGCCACCTGCTGCAGGATTTGGTGCCATGTGGACTTGAAGGGCAGGCACCGTGAGTGGCCGTGAAAGTGACCAGGGTGCTCAATTTTTATGCCAGTGGCTCTTTCCAGGGCTCTACAGGTGACCACTTCAGGATCTCGCCAGTCTCCGCACGCAAGTGCATCCTGGAGGTCACGGATGTCATGTTCGTGAAGGCTTTGTGCATTTGGCCCAGGATCAGGAAAGCCAGGAAGCAGGAATGCTGGGATTTGCACAGATCTCTTGTTTAACAAAGGTGCAGGGTGCCGTCGACCGCTTTCACGTGGCACTTAGGTCTCCATGGCAACAAGCAGCCAATTACATCAACGGCAGGGTTTCCACTCGCTGAATGTTCTGCTGGTGTGTGACCACTACAAACACATCCTACATGTCTGTGCACGATTCCCAGGGAGTGTTCACGACTTCTACATTCTCAATAGGTCTCAGATCCCTAACATCTTCCAGGGTCCACAGAGGCTGCAGGGTTGGCTCCTCGAGGACAAGGACTAAACACAGAGGATGTGGCTGATGATGCCCATGCGGCCTGAGAATACAGTAGAGAAGAAGGTACAACGAGGCTTATGCTGCAAATTGCACTTGGTGGAGCAAGCCATTGTAAATGAGGTTCTGGTGCCTGGACCAGTCTGGTGGAGTCCCGTCATACACAGAGGGTGTCATGCATTGTTGTCAACTGCTGTGCCCTTCACAACCTGGTGCTGCAATGGGGAGAGAAGCTGATTGAGGAGGAGATGGAGGAGCTGCACAACTCCTCCGATGAGGAAAACGTCGATGGGGGTGGGGGTGAGGAGGTCCTCAAAGACGAAGATGACAAAGATGAGGCCATTGTGTTTGCAAGGCCAGGTAGGCACGCTCGAGAGACCCTCAAAGCTGCTAGATTCATGGGGGCTGATGACAACATGCAGTGAGAAGATGCCATAGATCCTCACACTGCCTCTGTGAACGCTTGACTCCTGTCTGAATGATATATACCCACTGTGATAAGGCTCCAGTCATGGAGATGCAGGGGATGCCAACAGTCTCTACGTTCCAGGAGGATGATGATGACATGCTGTGGGGACACTCCATAGATCCCCACATAGCTTATGTGAATGTGTGACTCCTGTCTGGCTGACGGTACCTCACTTGCACTCTGTGAACAGGGTCATACCATAGAGATGTTGTGGGGAAACTTTAACTTCTCCTGATCCTATGGCATCCTTCGTGAGCCAAACCCTTCAGGACTGCACTGTCTCTGGACAGAGAGATGGGGAAGCCTGCCACACCTCAAAGGTGCTGGGAGCACACAGAGAGAATGATGGAACTCTGTGTCGCCAGCCCAGGATATTCTGGCAGCAATGATAAGCTCCATTGGGCTGTGGGCATGAATGATTTGGCATCATCGGTGTGCAGAGGGAAGAGACCCTGGACTGAGACACTTGTCTTTATCTAGTGCAGGAACTAAGCTTTTATTTCAGACCTGACAAAAACACTGCTCATCATAACAAGGAGCCATAGACAGTTCGACATTGTTAGGAGTTTATTTACAATAGTCAACATTATGTACAAGTGACCAACGCCCATGCCCATGCGGTGAAACTACATTTGCTTAACCTTCTGACCCTGTCACTACGTCTTGTTGCACCCCCAGTATCCACAGCGGAGGTGGAGGCAGCCTGCTGACTGCTGCGCCCTGTCTGTGATGACCTCGGTGGGCATCCTCTGGAAGGCCAAGACCTGGAGGGCCCCAGCCTGCTTTTGGAGTCCTGGTGTGTAGCAGTGGCACCCTCCATGGTCTGTAGAGCTGGATCCCCAGGGGTCACAGGAAGAGGGGATTCGGATGGGCCAGACGGTCCTGGAGTCTCCTGTGTGGATGGCCCTGGGGTTGGCACCTGCTGATCCTCCTCCTTGTGAGTGTCCAAGGGCCCCAGGCTGACTCCTTGAGGAGAAGGGGAAGCTGGAGTGAGATTGAGCTGCCCTGTCCCCCTCTTGCATTGACACTGTTGAAGGCCAAATATGGCATCAAAGATGGAATTCAGCCCGCTCAGCAGTGCAAGACCTATGTCCTGGACCAAGATGTCCACTGCGGCTGCCATCCTGCTGGTGTTGACCTCGGTGCGTTAGCTATCACCTCAGCCTGAAGGTGGGCGGACTCCTCCAACGTGCCTTGCAATTTGAGGACTGCAGCAGACATCCCTTCCTGATGTTCCCGAGCTTGCCTTTACAGCTCCAGCAACTGAGGTATGACCGAGTCCAGAGGCTCCTCATCTGACTCAGCAGATTCCTAACCTCCAGCAGTCCTCTGAGTGCAAGAAAGCTAGGAAGTCCTTGCTCTCGATCAGACAGTGCGATGTGCTCACCAGATTGTGATCCCGGGGCTACTCTAAAGCTAGATCCCACCGGGGTGTGTGTCTCTGCCCTGGTGGGGGGGGTGTGGGTGAGCGCTGTGATGGGTCCTCAGTGATGGTGTCATCATACTTTTCTTGTGAGGTGTTTTCAGGGATTGAGTCGAGGACCTGGGCCGTGGACCCCTCAGCCGCTTCCCAGATGTGCCTGCGAAAGCAAGGAGAGATAATTATTGCATGGCAGGGGTGTGTGGAACAGGGGAACTCACTCACTGCATGGTTGTCTGATGGATGTTGCTCTGCTGGATCCTCACTTGGTTGAGCAGCGCCAACATCACCGTCAGCACAGGAACGGTCCAGATCATCGTCGGCCAGCTGGATGACTCTATTTTCAAAGTCTGTGAGGGCCTTGATGTCAGGCATTCCTCCACCAGTCTGCAACCTCTCCCTTTTGTTGTGTGTCAGCTTGTCCTGCATGAAGACAGATGGAGAGAGTGTAAGCAGGACACCTGCCAGGCCAGATGAGAAGTATACCTGGCATGTGTGGGTGATGACTGGTTCCAATGGATGGGGTGAGGACACGATCCATGGGGCAACGAAGGTGTGTGTGAGAGAGTGAATGGTGATGTCCCTTGAACTGCCAGTGAGGGCCCTGTGGATGTGTGATGGGTTTGCAAGTGTGTGAGTTGAGAGTGGTGAGAAGAGTGACTTACCCTGGTGGAACGGAGGAGACCATTCATCCTCTTTCGGCACTGGGTGGCTGTCCTTTTTTACAGGGTGTTGGCGCTGACCATCACTGCCACTGCATCCCATGCTAGATTGGTGACCTTGCTTGCTGGTCTTCACTCAGAGTGTGGTAGAGGACTTTGCGATGGGCCTCCACTGCATCCAGTAGGTGCCTGAGGGAGGCATCGCTAAATTTGGGGGGCGGATGTTTCCTCCTTTGGGGGCCATGACTTTACAGCCCCTTCCGATCCCTTACAGAGAGCCAGCTCTGTGAAGGGGCGACCTTTAAATATGGCGCCTGGATTACTGAAGGCCTGAGGTGACAGTGGGGTGGGCGAATCAGAGGCCACCCCACCAGCGACCTGGCATGTTTCCTGGGAATACATTATTAACGAGGTCAGGAATGGAACGATACTGCATGAAAACCCGCCATTCTGGCCAGCAGGTAAAACATCCTCTTTCCTGCCCACTACCACACAGTGCAAATCTGGGACAATTCCGCCCCAACTTACACCAGCAGAAAAAAAAATCACTGTGGTAATCTCTTGCGTAATATACCTTTAAGAAGAATGTTACAATAGAAGATCACATGCTTTAATTATCCAATGACAGAGTAGCACGGCTTACCTTAGTAGTCTATAGTGAGTAGTGAGTAGTCTAGAGTTAGAGTCTGTAATGTAGAGACAGGGTTTTTGTCGTAAGCACACAAGTGTTGCTGCTGAGTTCCTTTGTAAATAAATAGAATGTGTTCTACATAAGAAACATCTGCTGACCTGCTCTGTCTTATGGTACCAACTCAGTCATCCCAAAACAAGAGTGCAAACCGGATCCATTAGTCCAACTAAACTAGCGACCAGGATCCAACAAACGTGCAACGTGATGAAAAAAAGCAAGATAAAGCAAGGAAGGGCAAAGAAAAAAGCACGAAAGAGAGAGTAAGGAAATCACGTGAATCGAAATCGGATCGCACCTCGCACGGTAATTGTAAGTAAAATTTCCATCCTAGTCATCAAAGCAGTCCCCTCGGAGCATGCCGCAGTTTGGAAGAGTTGATTCATTCGACTCAAAGGTGGACGATTAGTCATGTTATGTTGAAAACCCTCATATTCTTTTTCCAAGCTAATGGCATTGTGGGGGAGGAGAAGAGGCGAGCGATCCTCTTATCCACGTGTAGGAGTAAGAATTATGGATTGATCTGAAGCTTAATGGAAACCAATGCCCCGGGTTTGAAAAGTTTTGATGATTTAATGAACCTGGTGAAGAATCATTAGCAGCCCAAGTCCTCGGTAATGATACAACGGTTCAAATTTAACTCAAGAAATAGAGCCCCAGGGAGACAGTGGCTTGTAATGTGGAAAGTCTGAAACAGTTAACAGAATATTGCGAGTCTGCTACATCTGTAAATGAAATGCTCAGAGATCGTTTGGTGTGCAGTATAAATGAAGATTCAATTCAGAAGCGATTACTGCCTGAAACAAAGTTGGATTTTCAGAAGGCACTGGAAATTGTGCTGGCTATGGAAGATGCCAGACAGGAAGCGCAAAATGCTGCCACCCTCCACGCTGGGCAGGGAGCCCCAGCCAAAAAAGCACGCAAAAATGTATAGCTCTGATGAAAAGTCGGAAGCAGCCACAGCTTTCAGGCAAATAAAAAGAAATGACTTAGCAGCGAAAACATGGAATAATGGTAACACAGATGGAAGCAGGCAACCTTATAATGAATTGAAGTTTAAAAAAATCGATCGTTTTTACTGTCATTGAAATGGACACCTCATGAGACATTGCACGGATAGAATCAGGCAAACTTTCAATCAAAAGGAAAAAAAAAACATTAAATTCAAAGCATAGAAGAGCCTGAAGTAACAGATTCAGATATTTATTCATTGTACAATTTAAAGGTAGGAAGAAAATTTAAAGGTAGGAAGAACAGCACCAATCTATGTAACAGTGAGGGTGAATATGGGCCTATCAGAACGGAGGTGGATACTGGAGCTTCATTTACGGTGATAAGTAAGCATGCTTTTAAATACCTAAATCATGGGGAATGTAAATTAAATTTGGAAGAAATAGATGCCAAATTGAAAACTTACATGGGAGAAGCTCAAAGGCATAAGCAGGTTACTATACAGTACAGTGAAATTATCCTTGGTGGTGGTAGCAGGTGAGGGGCCAAGTCTCCTTGGATGAAACTGGCTGAAATAAATTAAATTGGATTGGAATGAGATCTTGCAACTGAGAGCCACTTGGTTACCTGAACTACTACAAAAATATGCCTCAGTTTTCCAAGATGAACTCAGGAAGGTCCAAGGGCTACAAGCAAAAATTAATATTGATCCAGGCTCTACCCCATGATGTATGAAAGCAATGCAGGAAAAGGTAGACATGGAATTGGACATATTAGAGAAACTGGGGATGATGCAACCTGTGCCGGTCTCAGAATGGGCAACACCAATGGTCCCTATACTTAAGCCTGGCCAAAGTGTTCCACTTTGTGGAGACTACAAATTGACTGTCAATAAAAAGGCTAAGTTGGGCAGACACCCTGACCAAAAATTGAAGGCTTATATGCTAAGCTGGCAGGTGGAACCGTCTACGCAAAGCTTGATATGAGCCATGCTTTTCAACAATTGAAATTAGAGAAGGCCTCCCAGAAGTTCATCACGATTAATACACACAGAGTGTTGTACCAATATACCCATTTGCCTTTTGGTGTCTCCGCTGCATGTGCCATACTCCAGAGAACAAGGGAAAGTTTACTGCAGGGACTGCCTCATATTGTAGTTTATTTAGGTGACATTGTAGTGACAGGACTCACTGAAAAGGAGCATTTGGCACACTTGGAAGAAGTACTAAAGTGTTTTTCACAGGTGGGAGTGTGCTTAAAAAAAGAAAAATGCACATTTCAAGCGAAAGAGTTAATTTATTTAGGTCACAGGGTAGGTGCACAAGGCTTCCACCTGGTTGTAGAAAAAGTGAGAGCCATGAGAGAGGCACTTGCACCAAGGAACATCTCTGAGCTCAAATCATTCTTTGGCATGATCAATTACTATGGATGCTTTTTATCTAATTAGTCGACAGAACTGGCCCCCCCTGTATTACCCACTCAAGAAAAACCAACACTGGTCTTGGCAAACACCACAGAAAGAAGCTTTCACAAAAGCGAAACAGCTGCTGCACTCATTCACCCTGTTATATTTTGACCAATGAGAAGAGTTAGTTCTGACATGTGACTCATCCCCTTATGGAGTGGGAGCATTGCTCTCCCATCGAATGGATGATGGTCCAGAACAACCTACTGGATATGTACCAAGAATGATCAACGCAGCGGAAAAGGGATACTCACAGCGAGAAAGGAGGCTTGTCAATCATCTTTGGTGGCAAGAAATTTCACCAGCATGTACACGGTTGTCATTTTACTACTGTTACGGACCACAAGCCATTTCTAGGATTGTTCAGTGAGGACAAGGTATACCACCCATAGCCTCAGCAAGAATACAGAGATGGATGTTGATCCTGGCAGCGTATGAGTATACTTTCATCCACAGGCCTGGAAATCAGATTGTAAACGCTCATGCACTTCGTTGTTTGCCCTTGAAAGAAAACAACGAGGATGTTCCAGTTCCTCAAGAACTCGTTTTATTATTGAACTTCTTAGATTCGTCCTCGGTATGTGCTGGACAGATCAGAGATTGGACAAGTCGAGACGCAGTCTTATCCAATGAAGTGAAACCATATTTTCACAGAAGATGTGAGATAACCAGCCAGGAGAGTATCTTACTGTAGGGAACTAGAGTGGTTGTTCCTCCAAAAGGCTGAAACTTTGTTAACTGAATTACATTGTGCACATCCAGGTACTTCCTGAATGAAGACCATAGCACGCAGCTATCTATGACAGCCTGGAATGGATGAAGAAATAGAGAGCTTAATGAGAGGTTGTACGCAGTGTCAGCAAGTGCAAAAGTTACCTCCAGCAGCTCCGTTACACCTGTGGAAGTGGCCAGGAAGGCCATGGGTACGATTGTATATTGACTTTGTGGGACCTTTTAGGGAAACAATGTTTCTCCTTTTTGTTGATGCTCACTCAAAATGGATGGACATACATCAGGTAAAGTCAGCAACATCTTCTGCAACAATTGACAAGCTACACCAACCTTTTGCCATCAACAGACTGCCAGAAATGGTCATATCAGATAATGGCATGGCATTTACCAGTGCTAAGTTTCAATGGTCTTTCAGCCTCATTGGTATTACTCATGTAAAAACTTCGCCATACACCCTTCTTCAAATAGTCTGGTTGAGCGAGCAGTTCAAACTTTCAAAAACGGTATGGAGAAGTTAACTGGAGACTCCATAGTGACCAAGTTAGTGCGTTTTCTTTTCTACTGTAGAATCACCCCTCACATGACAACAGGTGTCACACCTGCAGAATTGTTGATAAAACACTGTCTCAGAATGAGATTGAGCTTAATAACACCAAAATTAGTTGGGGGGGAGGTCGAAAGGAGTTGGGGAAGTCGGAAAATTGTACGTGACTGGCATAGTCGTGACAGAAAGTTTACCGTAGGAGAGATGGTATATGTGAAAAATTTTGATGAAGGACCTAGGTGGCTATCAGGTGAAATAAGTGCAGTTACTGGACCTCTTTCTTACCATGTGAAAGTAGAAGGCCAAATCATAGGGAGACACATAGATCATATGAGGAGGAGAGAAACAAAGTATCAGGAAATGATTCCTCCAGCGTTCAGGACTGTGTCAACATCTCCTGTTGAAAGAATTCAAGTGAGTACAGATGCCAGATGTGTCTGAAGGATCGGCTGTATCTGCTAGAGTTGAGGAAACAGGTTTGCAGTTGCCTACCGAAGTACCTGGTGTTCGGACAACTCCAGAAAAGCAGGTTCCTGACAGCTGAAGCTGTAGAGCTGAGACATTCATTCTACATGCATAAAGAAACCCCCAGAAAGACTGAATTTGTAAATTAATTATCTGTGTAAATAATTTGATATTTTGAGAAGCATTGCAATTGTAAAGTAGATTTCTGAGTAAAGGGGGAGGAATGCAGTAATCTGATGTGTAATATACCTTTAAGAACAATGTTATAACAGATGATCACATGATCTTATTATCCAGTGACAGAGTAGCGTGGGCTACATTAGTAATCTGTAGTCAGTAGTTAGTAGTCTAGGGTAAGAGTCTGTAATGTAATGGGATAAGAGACAGGGTTTTAGTTTTAAGCATACAAGTGTAGCTGCTTTGTAAATAAATAGAATGTGTTCTACATAAGAACCGTCTGCTGATCTGCTCTGTCTATGGTACCAACTCGGTAATCCCGAAACAAGCATGCACCCTGGATCCATTAGTCCAACTAAAGTAGTGACAAGGATCCAACAATCACTAAATTACTAGGAACACCAAACAATTTGCAGTTTTCCCCATAATTCCTGCTGATCTCAAGCCACCCTCATCCAAGTGCATCACAACAAAAATGGCTCCCTTTAACCAAAAGAAAAATTACATTTTTCATTTCTGTTTTTGTCACTCATAAAGACAGTTTTGCGTTCTTGCAGTCAATGTGGGTTTATTTCTAATGTCAGGTCTTGGGAACTGCTGAAAGTTTTCAAGTTGGTATCGCTTCTTTGAAATGAATAGGACTGAGGTCAAATTCCTGGGGTATTCGACAGAAGGGAAAGATCTATTAGGTCCCAAAGATTTCTTTTGGTTCTCTAGGCTCGATGTTTTGGGGCTAGTTTCCTAACTGTGTTGAAAATTTCCCAAATTTGAACAAAATTTTGTATATATGTATAATTAATTCTTTTGTGGGATGTGGGCATTACTGGCTACACCAGCATTTGTTGCCCATCCCTAATTGCCCTTGAGAAGGTGGTGGTGAGCTGCCTCCTTGAACCGCTGCAGTCCATGTGGTGTAGGTACACCCACAGTGCTGTTAGGGAGGGAGTTCCAGGATTTTGACCCAATGACAGTTAAGGAACGGCGATATAAATACTAAATCAGGAAAGAGTGTGGCTTGGAGGGGAACTTCCAGTGGTGGCATTCCCATGCATCAGCTGCCCTTGTCCTTCTAGGTGGTTGAGGTCACAGGTTTGGGAGGTGCTGTCAAAGGAGTCTTGATGAGCTGCTGCACTGAATCCTGCAGATGGTACACACTGCCACTGGGCATCAGTGGTGGAGGGAGTTGAATGCATAAGGAGCTGATGGGATGCCAATCAAGTGGGCTGCTTTGTTCTGGATGGTGTTGAGCTTCTTAAGTGTTGTTGGAGCTGCACTCATCCAGGCAAGTGGAGAGTATTCCATCACAATGTCTTGGGTGTAGAAATATGATGCTTCATAGATTGGCCTTACATTACAGGGGAGAAATAAATCAAGCCAGGTGTCATTTCTCACTCTAGACGGATAAGCAGAGAGGAGAAGAGGACACTGAGCCAAAGAGAGGAGAGATTAAGAGGGCAATCAAATACTTGGTCAAGGAAGTGCATTGCAAAGAAGTGTTTTGAAGGAGGAGGGGGTACTGGAGAGGCAAAGAGAATTCCTTCTGCATAGGTGGGGGAGTTGGGGGAGGTGAATGAAGACTGAATAGATGAGGCTGAATAGATCAGGTGGTCTTTCCCAGTCCTTCTCTTTCACTTTAATTAACAATAATGGCAACAACTTTAATATAGAAAATCAGGTAGAAAACCATCTAAACATAATTCACAGAGGGGTCATCAGGCAAAAATGGGTGTCGCGTCAAAGATATTAGGCATGGTAACCTAAATGCCTAATGAAAGAGACAGATTTTAAGTGGAGTCTTAAAGGAGGAGAGAGAGGCAGAGAGGTTTTGAAAGAGATTTGAAGAGCTTGGGGCCTAGACAGCTGGAGACACAGGGTGAAATTTAATCCATGCGACATGGGTCTCTCATTGACTCCTTTGGGCAAGGCCAGCCTTACTAAGTTCCAGTCAGGCACTTAAGTGGCCAGTGATGTGCCTTCCTTGGGATCAAGGACCCTGGGGGTGGAATGCCCAGCTCCTGGGGCTGCTGGCCAATCAGAGGCTGGCAGCTCCTCATTGCCATCATCACCACCATGGGAGCGATGGAAACTGCTGGCAATGCACCCTGCAAGGGCCCAGGATCAAAGGTGAGAGGGGACGGGGGTCACAGGGACTGGGTCACTGGCTAATGAGTGGACAGGGAGGTCAGAAGAATGGGGATGGCTGCCAGCGGCCACCTCTTCATGAAGCCAGGACCCCGCGATCAGACACTGAGCGGGTTTGCTCTTTGGGCTTCTTTGTGCCGACTGCCCCGCTCACCGCTGATTGAATACCAATTGGTTTGTTTCTGTGCTGTACATCTGATGTAATCTAATTTTTGCCAGGGGTTAACTGTGCAATTCTAGCTAAAGTGATGCAGCACACCGCATCAAAGTGGACATTGACTTCTGAACAGGTGACTCACTGTTCCTAGTATTTGTTTTGCACCATTGCAGGAGACAATCAAATATCCCCAGAATAGTGACCTCCTCTCTTCCTCTGCTTTCCTGGTGTCTGTCATCCCCCTCCGAGGGATTCCTGTTTTGAAGTTATTTTTTTAAATAGGAGAAAGCTGAGATGAAGTTAAACGCCTGGGTCTGTGCATCAGTGTGGAGTCTGATACCAAGTGACATGACAGTCTTTGCTTGAACAATGTGTTTCCACAAGCTCACGCTAATCTGATCTGACGAGACAGCAACTGAAACTCTGGCCAGAGGATAGCTTTCAAATCCCACAACTACATTTCTCTTCCCTCACACAGCGCTGTGCTGGAGAAGCATATTTTTCCTAAAGCATTTTCCTTTTCATTTACATTAGGATCTCCAGTGATGTGGCTCATGGATAGGCTACACTCACCATTGCTCCTTATTGTAAATGCTGCCTGGCCTGCTGAGTATTTCCAGCATTTCCTGCTTTTATTTCAGATTTCTGGAATCTGCAGCATTTTGGTTTCTCAAATGGCAACCTGCAGCCTTAGTTAGGGCCTCAATTGGAAGCAATGGGTGGAAGAGAGCAAGAAAATAAATCAGAGAGGAAAGAATCACTCTGCTGGCTTCAATTGCACACCAGAATTTGTTTTTTTAAATTCTTCCACAGGATGTGGCTAGGCCAACATTTATTACCCGTCCCTGATTGCCCTTGAGAAGGTGGTGGTGAGCTGTCACCATGAGCTGCTGCAGTCCGTGTGTTATAGATACACCCACAGTGCTGTTAGGAAGGCAGTTTCAGGATTTTGACCCAGCGACAGTCGGTCAAATATTACATTGGATATATTTCCAAGTCAGGATGGTGTGTGGCTTGGAGGGGAACTTCCAGGTGGTGGTGTTCCCATGTGTCTGCTGCCCTTGTCCCTCTAGGTGGTAGTGGTCATGGGTTTGGAAGGTTCTGTTGAAGGAGCCTTAGTGAGTTGCTGCAGTGCATCTTGTAGATGGTACACACTGCTGCGACTGTGAATTAGTGGTGGAGGGAGCGAATGTTTAAGGTGGTGGCTGGGGTACCAATCAAGAGGGCTGCTTCATCCTGGGTGCTGTTGAGATCCTTGAGTGTTATTGAAGCTGCACTCATCCAGGCAAGTGGACCACACTCCTGACTTGTGCCTTGTAGATGGTGGACAGGCTTTAGGGAGTCAGGAGGTGAGTTACTCGCCGCAGGATTCCTAGCCTCTGACTTGCTCTTGTAGCCACAGTATTTATGGATAGTCCAGTTCAGTCTCTGGGCAATGGTAACCCCCAGGATGTTGGTTGTGGGGAATTCAGCAATGGTAATGCCATTAAATGTCAAGGGAAGATGGATGGATTCTTTCTTGTTGGAGGTGGTCGTTGCTTGGAAGTTGTGTAGCACGAATGTAATTTGCAACTTACCAGATCAAGCCTGGATATTGTCCAGGTCTTGCTGCATTTGGACATGGACTGCAAAGCATCTGAGGAGTGGTGAATGGTGCTGAACATTGTGCAATCATCAGCGAACATCCCCACTTCTGACCTTATGATGGAAGGAAGGTCATTGATGAAGCAGCTGAAGATGGTTGGGCGCAGGACCAGACGGTAGCTTCATTCTTCCAGTTTCATTATTTTTTTCCCCTTTATTGGCCTTATGTTCTTTTTCTGCCTCTCCCCGGTGAGTGTGATGGGGGAGAGGAACTTAGCCTAATCTAAGTCAAGATGCTCAAATTCTTATGACTATGGGGTTTGCTGGACCAGTTGGTCTTTGCCTGCTTGCTTCTCTGCATGTTCCTAGTTCCTTTTCTTGTTACAGTGCGAATCACTGCTTCACTTCCCATCCCAGCCCTTTGCCCAAAATCAAGAGGGGAGCAAGTACCATCAGAAAGCCAGTGTAGGTTATTCACCCAAACAAGCCCGAATCTTCTCCATTCCATGTGCAGAATGTACTATGGAATCGATCCTGCCCACTTCATTTCCGCGGGGACACCTTCCATCTTCTTTCTGGCACCGTGCCCTAAGAGGTCATTGTCAACCATGGACTTCCCATTGGATTGGTCCACGATTATATTTGGTTTGCTATTGCCTTCTGCAGTATAGCTAACCAGGAAACTCTCCTGCTCACCATCAGGTGCTTTTAAGGATTTACAGACTGATAACTAACCTTTTTAAATTTTTTTTTAATTTGGCAATGTTATGAGCACACCTTCCTTGGTCATCCAGCCACGTAGTGGGACTTGAACCTGAAGCTTCTAGCCCAGGGGAAGGGATGCTACCCCACTAGGGCCACAAGACCTCCCGCTAAAGGGACTATTTTTTTTTTCAAAAATCCATGATCCCCAAAAGCATTCAAGCTAACCTCCAAACGACTGATCCGTCCTCAATGTTCAAAGCCAACCCACCGTACTTCAGTTATGGGGAGATGGTGGCATAGTGGTATTGTCACTGAACTAGTATTCCAGAGAAAAACAGCATTACCTGGAAAAACTCAGCAGGTCTGGCAGCATCGGCGGAGAAGAAAAGAGTTGACGTTTCGAGTCCTCATGACCCAGTATTCCAGAGACCCAGGGTAATGCTCTGGCGACCGGAGTTCAAATCCCACCATGGCAGATGGTGAAATTTGATTTCGATAAAAACCTGGCATTAAAGGTGACGAGGATCACAAAACCATTGCCAGTTGCCATAAAAACCCATCTAGTTCACTAATGTCTTTAGGGAAGGAAATCTGCTGTCCTTACCTGGTCTGGCCTACAGACCCACAGTAATGTGGTTGACTCTTAAAATGAGGGCAATTAGGCAATAAATCATGACCTAATGAATTTTTAAAAAACTATTCCACCCTCCTTGCGTCGCCCTTCTTTGAAAACAGTGGGACATTCAAGTCTCATGGTGTATTTGACCATCTCAATCTGCGACTTAAACAACTAGGATTCGGGTCTTACTCCCTGTGATGGATTGTATGTTGTATTTACAAACATTGTAGCTGTATTTGGAAGGAACATGTTCCCAATTGTTAAGTGGCTTCGGCTGAGCTAAGGAGGGTTGATCGAGCTAAATCTTTTACGGCAAGATAGCTCAGCACAGCAAAGCCTAACTGGCAAAAAATCAGTGCAACTTTGAAAATGTATTTCATGCTTTCAAATGGATTGCTCTGAAGGCCATAATGCTTGAAAACAGAATGGCAACTTCGACAAAACACCAAAAAGTGAAGGTAAATTTCTCTGGTGAAAATGTTCCTCACTAAGCTAAACCTTATTTTCATGGAAAGTTTTATGGGAGAGAGGGGTGGCCTTTTAATTGGTTAATTTGCCCTTGGGATGTGGGTAAACATGCAGCATTTGTTTCCCGTCCCTGTTTCCATGAGGGTGTTAAGAGTTGGAAAGGCTCTCGAGTCATATGCATGTCAGACCAGGGCACCTGAGAGTCAGATACAGCACATAGATACCACCAGAGAATCACACAGCTGCAGACTGACAGGGCTCGTAGACCAGGAGATTTGACAGACATATTCAAAATCGATAAGATAAGGAGATTTTTTTCTTCCCAATGGCGGAAGGATTGGTAACCAAAGGAGACACGAGGAACAATTTGTTTTACACAGCGAGTTGTTGTGATCCGGGATGCACTGCTTGAAAGGCAGTAAAAGCAGGTTCATGGTTAACATTCAAAAGGTAATTGGATAAATACTCGAGGGGAGGGGAGGGGTGGGGGAGAAAAAGTACACGGCTGTGGGGAAAGAGCAAGGGAGTGGGATTATTTGGATAGCTAAAAACAGCCGGCACAGGTACAGTGAGCCAAATTGCCTCCTTCTGTGTAGTAACCTTCTATGGTTCTATGAATAATATACATGGGACAAAGACTCCCAGATTAACAGGGAATCATAAGTCTTGCATATACTTGCAGGGAATCAGAAGGTGCAAGGGCATCTTCAGGACGCAGGGAATCCAGCACATTTTATAGAGCAGACAAACTGCTGTATCTCTTGTTTCCTCTTCAGATCCTTTGGCCAGTTGGACATTTATGGAGATACCGTACTGACCGATGCTATCACCGGGGAGCAGGCTATCAGGCACAGTTTTTGAACAGAAATCAAAGTGATCATGTACACTCTTCCCTGCTCCCACCCCAGGCTAACCAAATATCATTTAAAGTATGCTTCACCCGATCAGAGGAAAACCGTGTCTTTGCACACAGACTTCCTTCAAGGGCACCCAGGGAATCAACCACGTGTGCTCCACTGGGGCAACCAACTCTCATGCACTTTGTTTCCAGACGATCATAGAGTTAGACACAGATGCCATCTCGCACAGGAAGACAGATGTCAGGGTTACAAATCCATCAAAGAACACCAAGCTACTCCACAGCCCGGCACTGCTGCTTCCGAATCTATGTCTAGATGTTCCAATGAATTGGAATTTGATCCCGATTTGAATTAATGAGGATTGGGAAGTCGCTCCTGCCTCTATCCCTGGTTACAGGTTCGATTTCCACATGAGTGTTTCAGGACAATCTTGTAGCTGCTGCTTTATAGACTGGTGTCTAATGCAATTTGTCACAGGTTTGTTTTTATTTGTAAAGGCACCACTGAAAAATATTTCATGTGTTACTAAATTAAATCAGAGCAGTAAAAAGGGCCTTGCAGCTAAAAGAACTCCTTATGGTTTTTTTTCTCCACCCCCCCTCCCCCTCTGCTCCAAATGATTTGATGGTTTCATAATTTAGGGGCCTGTATTTTTAGCATTTTGAATACATTAAGCACTGCAGTAACATTCCAGCAGATTGATCTGTAATTGCTGCTGCTCCATGTCAGAACGCTCTCGGATATACCGTGTCCTCCGATTCATTCTTTATGGCTTCTATAGAGAAACTATGTAAAGCTCTCTCTCTGACATGCCCCTTGTTTAGCTCTTGCAGCTAGTGCTATGGCTCAACATCATAACTACATTGGCAGTAATTTTTCTTCGCATCTACTGAAAGACCAAACACGTTTGACTTTAAGAAGTTCCAGTTTTCTTTTTATATAGGAGTATGTAGAACATTCAGCTCAGAGCAACCTATTTAGCTCAACAGGTCCTGGCTGGTTCTTGTACTCCATTTGATCCTCCACCCACCCCTCTTCATCCCACCCTATCAACATATCATCCTAGTCCTTTCTTCTTCATGTACTAACCCAGCTTCCACTTAAACGTGTCTGCATGATTCACCTCAAATGTTCTGTGCTGTAGTGAGCCCTGCTTTCTATCAATTCTCTGGCTAAAGCAGTTTAAATTCCCTACTGGATTTATTCACTATCTTATATTTAAGGCCCCCTGTTTTGATCTCACCCTCAGTGAAAGAGAAACCCATGTTCATGGCCCAAAGTGCCAAGAGCGGAGACAAGTTAAGCAATGTTAGGTGATGCCATGTTTCGTGAAAGAATATAAACAATGACTTCCATTTATATAGCGCCTTTAACAAGTTCAGGACATCCCAAAGTGTGTTACAGCCAATGAATCATAGTTGCTGTTGTAATGTAGGACCTGAGGAAGCCCATTTCTGCAGAGCAAGATCCCACAAGCAGCGCTGAAATTAAGACCAGATAATCAGTTTTAGTGATATTGGCTGAGGCAAAAATATTTCCCAGGACACAGGTGAGAACTACCCCTGCTCTTCTTCAAAATAATATCCTGCCAAGTTATCCAACCACCTCAGAGGACAGAAGGGGTCTCGGTCCAATGTCTCATCCAAAAGGTGGCACCCTCAAGAATTCTGCACTCCTTCAGTATTGTACCGAGTGTCACCCTAGATTAGGTGCTTAGGTCTCTGGAGGGAGGTCTGAACTCACAAGCTGAGAGGTAACAAAGCTACCAACCAAGCCAAGGTTGACATCTTAAAACATTGGCTGAAGCTTGTCTGGTGGAAGGAAACATTGGTCGGGAATTTCTGTGCCCGCTGGTTCGGCTGTGTTCGGTGGTGTGAGAGGACAATATGGCGAGAAGGCCAAAAATTGGTTTCACAATGTCATGAAACCAGTTTGCAATTATCCACTCTGCCTGCCAATAGCGGGCCGTGTTCCTCGACATCAGGCATCAGGAACCTCACTGGAATTCGTCAACATATCATTATAAGGCCAGCCTGCCGGACTCATCCCCCACCTGCTGGAGCGTCTGCCTATGTTGGCGGGGAAACACACCGACGTGTTTCACAACAGCATGTGTAAGGTGTGCACCTGGCAGCTGCACTTCACTCGGGACTTCGAGGTTTGTCTGCCTACCTTGCTTCGGGCAGCACTCGCAGTCACCAGCGCCAGGCTTCACACACAGCACCACATCACTTTTAGGGAGGCTCATGGGCAGGTCTCTAACGACCAGATCAGACATATATGGGTGGCTTTCCAATGGTTGCAGGGCTAGGGCTTGCTTGGGGAAGGGGGAGAAGAGGCCTCAGACAAGGGAAGAGGCTGCATGGCGAGGGCTGTACTGGGGAAGGGGGGTGTCCCAGGGTTTGTGTGCGGGGCACATACTGAGCTGTGCAAGTGGCCTCAAGATGGTGAGGGCTGAGGAGGCAGTCTCCAGAGGAGATGAGGCCAGATGGAGATGTGAGGGTGTGTGTGTGAGAGAGTGAGTGGTGATGTCTCTTGTGAGTGAGTGAGGCAGTGAGTGAGATACCAGTGAATGTGTGATGGGCTTGTGAGTGTGTGAGTTTAGAGTGATGAGATGGTTGCCTTACCTTGGCTGCATGGATGAGATCATTCATCCTCTATCTGCACTGTGTGGCCAACCTCTTCACTGCAGCATTGGCACTGATCACCACTGCCATCACCTATCAAGCCGAAGTGGTAATGTTGGTGCCCCTCCTGTGGCCAGAGCGGGAGTAGAAGACATTACAGCGGGGCCTCCATAGTGTCCAAAATTCTGCAGTTTTCTTGCCTTTCAGGGCCATATCTTCTTTGTTGCAGCCCTGGGCTCGAAGCACTGGACATGGCTGCACTTTAATATGGTGCCCAGTGTGATGAAGCGGCGAGATGATGGCATAGGGGGTGAATGAGAGCCCACCCGCCAAGGGAACAGCATGTTTCCCGGGAATGCATAAATAATGCAACAGGTTTGGGATGATATGGCGTGAAAAGCTGCCATCGCAGTCGATGGATGAAGCATTGTTTTACCTGCCCACTACTGCACTTAGTGCAAATTTGGGATGATTCTGGCCATTGATGGAGACGAGAAGGTTTGTTTACTGAGGTCGAGCCAAGGGTTTTGTGGAGGATAGTGTTTCCATTTGTAGTTCCTCTTCATGTTTGGCACAATTTCCTACTTACAGGCAACAACACCAACAATTTGCATTTGTACAGCATCTTTACTGTAGCAAAACATGCAAACTTGCTTCTTTAGAGCGATTATCAAACCAAATTTGACACTGAGCCACATAAGGAGATATTAGGGCAGGTAACCAAAAGTCTGGATGGACAAAGAGGTAGGTTTTAAGAACCATCATAAAGAAGGAGAAAGAGGTAGAGAGGTTTAGAGCTCAGGGTCTCGGCTGCTGGACACATGGCAGTCAATGGGAGATTGAAGGCAATCAAAAAGGCCAGAATTGTAGGAGCTTAGAGATCATGGAAGGTTGTAGGGCTGGAGGAGGTTACCGAGATAGGGAGATGCATGGCCGCAGGGGGATTCGAAAACAGGGATGAGAATTTTAAAATCAAGGCATTTATAGACCAGGAGCTGATGTAGGTCAGCAAACACAGAGATGATGGGGCTGAACAAGACTTACAGTAGGAGTTAGGATAAGGGCAGCAGAGTTTTGGATGAGCTCGAGTGACTTCTTAAAAAATTTGTTCATGGGATGTCTGCATCGCTGGCTAGGCCACCATTTATTGCTCATCCATAATTGCCCTTGTTCAGAGGGCATTTAAGAGTCAACCACATTGCAAGGATGGCAGATTTCCTTTCCTGAAGGACATTAGTGAACCAGATGTTTTTAATGGTATTATGGTTATTATTAGACTTTTAATTCCAAATTTTTATTGAATTTAAATTCCACCATCTGCCTTGACAGGATTCGAACCTGGGTCCACCAGAGGATTACCCTGGGTTTTTGGAATACTAGTCCAGTGACAATACCACTATGCCAACATCTCCAATAAATTCACATCACAGCTGTGGATCTTCACTGTGTCACTAAAGATGAGATTAAAGGTTCCCCTTCAGCTTGTCCGACCATAAAAAGATATTTTCTTCAATGTAGCTACTCCAAATGAGCCTCTGTCCAGCCCTCTTCATCTAACCCTATTGACATGTCCTTTTATTCCTTTCTCCCTCATGTACACTTGTGTAACTACGGTTATATTATTGATATAACTATTCTGACTTTCTGTACCATCTATCTGTCCTCTCTTATTCACATACAAAACTCACTCAGTAAAAATTTCATGGTCTCAGTTATTCTGCCCTCTCACGAAGGAAGGAACAATTGCCTAATCATCAGTGAAACGATCACACATATATCCCGCCCACAGAGTTACGTTTATTTTTAGATTTATGTGTGGCACCTCTTTGTGAGATTATAGCACATTTAAAGGTTATTTCTTACCACATGCAATTATAGGGGCAGTGTGTTTATTTAAATTACCGCATGATCCTAAATGTTCTAAAGGTTGATACATGTAAGCTCATGGGTGCCACAAAGACACCTTTACTCCTGCGTCTTAGATTTTAAAATGGCCATGAGGAGCAAACTGCAAAGGCCATTTTGTGTAGAGTTGCTCCTGTGATGGCAAGACTTTCTATCCAGGGGCATTGTAAGAAGAAAGACTGCAGTTCCAGGTCGTGAAGGTCCAAGAGTGGAACTTCAGGCTAGCTGAGGAAGGTTTTCACGGGCAAGATTTGCTGTTGATTTTTGCCATCCAAGGGGTAGGGGAAATTGTAGGGGACACAAAGCTTGAAAACAAACAAAAAACAAAAGCACAGAGGGAACACATCCATATACAGACAAGCCAACTCCTTCAAGTTTAGTGTGGGTGACGAGTTTCTCATCAAGCGTCTCTCACAATAAATTTATGGTAAATGAAGGGGGTCATGTGACCTGTTCTGGAATCTACCTGTCAGTAAGCCTGGGTGGTTTGATTATAGAGATGAAAGGAAGGCTCTGGTTGTTTTAGTGAGAAGAAGGTGCAAGGTATTTATGCTTGGAGACAATTACAGCAGTTCTGTATAGACCCTGAGTCTCCCAAAATCCTGGAAAGGAATTGTTTATTTCTGTAGTTTAAAGTATACGTTGCCTACAAAAGGTACCAAGTCATAAATAGTGGTGCTGTAAACAACCCATTTACTTTTAAGGTGAAAGGGACTTGGGATCAAAGATAACTAATTAGCATTTCTACTTAGGTACAGAGCTAATGTATTTCCCTTTGCCATGGGGACGAAGGTAAAGGAAGCCATTTTGATATCAGGTTACAGGCTTCTCTATAATGAATGTCACAGACAGACAGCAGTTGCAGCTTGCCTTGCGTGGGGTGTGGCCATCTGTGAGGTAGAGAGTGCAGGAGATAGAACCTGCACCTGAAGCAGAGAAAATTCCGATTCTATCATTCACCATGCAGAATGCGGGTGAGGCTCACACTCAGATTGAAGACCGAGTTTGTGAGGAGTCCAAGGAGGCTGTAATATTTATCTAGTTTGGCGCTATAGGGAGAAATCTACAACATAAACCTCTCAATGGGATATAGTTCTAGGATTAGAAGTTATCTGGCTGGGAAAGTAAAAAGGAAGCAACCCATTGGAAACTGGGAGCACCTGTGAATTGTTTGTGAAGAGAACTGTAATTCCATGGCAAGTGTGATTTATGATAAGTAAAAAGGAACTGTTCATTTCTATAGTTTAAAGTAAACATTGCCTACAAAAGAAAATAGTGTTTATTTAAAAGTGCCTTTTCGTCATTTGATACTGTAGAAGTTTTAAAACATGAAACCTTGAAGTGTTATTATTTTAGCTCTTAACTGGAAGTTCGAATTTCCCTTTTAAAGTTTTAGGTTTCCACGGAGATTGTAACACTGTTAGCAATTCTTAAACACTTGATCCGTTTGGCTGACTCCAGTGCACTGTCTGCATATTTACACCGAGTTAGAATTGAAATGAAACAATCTGGCAGCTTATGAGTCAACTGTGACTTAGTTGGTAGCACTCTCACCTCTGAATGATAAGGTTTCCGGCCCATATCTCACTTCAGGCTTCAAGCGCAAAAATCCAGTGCTCCAGTTCAGTACTGAGGGAGTGCTGCACTGACAGAGATGCTGTCTTTCAGATGGGGTGTTGAAATGAGGCCCAATCTGCTCTCTCACGTGCATGTAAAAAATCCCATGGCGCCATTTTGAAGAAGAGCATTGGGAGTTACCTCAGGTGTTTTGGTCAATATTTAACCCTCAATTAAAAAAAAATCAAAATTATCTGGTTTTTTCACATTGCTGTTTGTGGGAGCCTGCTGGGCACAAATTGGCAATAGAGGCAACGCTTCAAAAAAGCATTTAATTGGCTGTAAAGAGCTTGAAGATGTCCAGTGGCCGTGCAAGACCCTACCTGAGTACAAGTCTTTTATTTTCCTTTACTACTGCCTATTTCAGCATTTTCCTCTCGATTGCTGCTCTGAGACTGGGGTTGCTGGCTCTCCTTCTCCCTGCAGGTGACTTGCTAACAGAAAGCAGCTCCGCAAGGGCCCACCGGAGCAGCCGCTGGATTTTTCTCATTTGTGCTCAGCCCCCTGATGTTTTCCTACACAAAATAGCACTCATCAATTTTAAAGAGGTAAAAGCATCCTGCTAATGATAAAGGCACAGCACCCACTCACCCTATAAACAATTGCAGCATTACAATTATTAAACAATTTACAAATTTTTCCTACACCTAACTTTTGCATAAAATATGCATGATATGATGGCACATGTTACATCCACATTAAGTAGAAGTCTGTACAGTAGAACAGATTTTATGGTACAGATCAATTCATAAACAATTTTTTATGATAAAATTCATTTAATTTGACTCCACAATAATTTAAAAATGGTAAAATACTAAATATAATTTTCCTCCTAAAATATTCATCCAAATACAAGGAATATGATTATTTTAGTGTCTTGATGATTAAATGGTGAAACATGGTCATTTCTTTCTGCTGATATGGCTTTCTGTTCTGGGTGGTTTATGTTGCTGGGGAGGGAACATCATAGAAGTGACCCATAGTCTGGAGGTGGTGGCCTAGTGGTGTTGTCGCTGGACTGGTAATTCAAAGACCCAGGGTAATGCTCTGGGGACCTGGGTTTAAAGCCCACCACAGCAGATGGTGGAGTTTGAATTCAATAAAAATCTGGAATTAAAAGTCTGATGATGACCATGAAACCATTGTCAATTGTTGTGAAAACCCATCTGCTTCACTAGTGTCCTTCAGGAAAGGAAATCTGCCATCCTTACCTGGTCTGGCACATATGTGACTCCAGACCCACAGCAGTGTGGTTGACGCTTAAATACCCTCTGAACAAGGGCAATTAAGGATGGACAATAAATGATCGCACAGCCAGCGATGCCCACATCCCATGAATGATTTTTTTAAAAATAGAATCATGCGGCCAAGATGAACTGACTCTACAAGCCAGCTGACTGGATACAGGATGCAATGTGAACTGAGAGAACCAAGGCAAAGTTCCCTCTCCAATAACCAGAACTAACAAACATGAAAGCATGAAACTTAATTTCCTTCCTTATGGGAATGTTAATCAGCCCTAATTTGGAATTGAAATGGGAAGAAAATTAAATGGGGAAAATGCGGTGCATAGAGGTCAAGGATCATTGAGATAAAAACAAAAAAACTGCGAATGCTGGAAATCCAAAACAAAAACAGAATTACCTGGAAAAACTCAGCAGGTCTGGCAGCATCGGCGGAGAAGAAAAGAGTTGACGTTTCGAGTCCTCATGACCCTTCGACAGTACCTGAGTGAGTCCAAGGCATTTCGAGTCCTCATGACCCTTCGACAGAACTTGAGTGAGTCCAAGGACTGCTTGGACTCATTCAAGTTCTGTCGAAGGGTCATGAGGACTCGAAACGTCAACTCTTTTCTTCTCCGCCGATGCTGCCAGACCTGCTGAGTTTTTCCACGTAATTCTGTTTTTGTCAAGGATCATTGAGCCCACTTCTCTTTGCATAACTATAGGGTAACTGTGGGACTAAGGTTAGCTTCATATGACCTATTAGAAATTAAATAAACCATTAATGAGGTTAGTAAACCAACTGTCAATCTATAATAAAAACAGAATTACCTGAAGAAGTGCCGATGCTGCCAGACCTGCTGAGTTTTTCCAGGTAATTCTGTTTTTGTTTTGGATTTCCAGCATCCGCAGTTTTTTGTTTTTATCTCTTTGTCAATCTGTAATGTTTTATTTTTGCAAGACTTGGTGACTTGTACTTTTTATACCAGATCTCTCGATATCACTCAAAAGAGAGACATGTTGCCGAAGCTTTTCATCTTGTACTCATCAGAATGCCAAATTTCAAGCGATCACAACAATTTCTACTGCAGGAGAAAAGGGTGCTGACAGGTTGGCAGGTCGACTTTGATTGGCCGAGGCATTGACATGGAGAAAGCAACCACAGGTTCCCCAAGCTCTCAGGCAATTAAGAAAGAGTGCAAGGCTTGAAGACATTTCTTTTGTTTACAAAGAATGGGCCGTGTATGAATGTATGTCACTTCTAGCAAGTGGAAATGAGCCACATTATGAGCTCGATTGATTATCTTAAATTGGTTGTTAGTGTAGCACTTAGCTCACTCAGGATTGTTCAGCAAGTGCTGCCCAATCATAGAATCACATCTAACAGTAGACACCTCATTTTGGGTTTTGCAAGTGCAGGCTAGTTGAGTACGGTCTGTACTCTGCCAGTTACGGACCACAAAATTTGCCATTCTTGCATTTGATGAGGGCAAGGTGAAAAGTTCCAGCAATGCATCTCTTTTCAGCAATATTCAAAATCTCTTGATTTTCAGGGGTTTGTCTCCGGATTTATCAGATGGTGGGGGTTGGCATAATTGCAAATTCCTTCCTTTTTGTGACATGGTTTCTTTATGCCAATTTAATGACACATTATCACCTTTAAATAAGAGACTGCCCATTTTTGTGAACAGTTATGAAGTCGGAAATTGAAGAACAGTGTAAAAGGATGTTAACTCCTACCTCGGTAATGGCAGAAACTTCAGAGCAATTATCAAGTAATAATAAGCTGACCAGGGTGTTGTTGAAGCAACTTACCAGGGTCATCTGAAACCTTACATTAGACATAAAAGCAGAAAATGCTAGAAACACTCAGAAAGTCTGGCAGCATCTGTGGAGAGAGGAACAGAGTTAATGATTCAGGTCTATGATCTTTCATCATAATGTTCCGATGAAGGGTTATCAACCTGAAATGCTAGCTCTGTTTCTCTCCCCACAGATGCTGCCTAACCTGCCATTTACTTCCAGCACTTTCTGTTTTTATTTTAGATTTCCAACTTTTGCGATATGAGCCCAAAATTAGACAACAGCCTTACACTCCTGCTGCTGTAAAACTGTGTACTTTAGTGCACAAAGCTTGAAAAGGAGCGGAGCATTCTGCCATGCAACATGCAATGTCTTTAGTGCCACAACTAAGATGGCATTTTTTACTGTGGTCTGCTCCTTAAGGGTCTAGCTGTGGTGAAGGGGCAGCTCCTCAGATCCACTGGCCTCTGATCCATCATCCAAACATTTTTGGTTTTCCATGGAATATGGGTGTTGTTGTCAAGGCCAGCATTTGTTGCCCATCCCTGATTACTGTTGAGAAAATAGTGGTTATCCGCTTACTTGAACCGCTGCAGTCCACTTGGTGCAGCTACGTCCACTGTGCTGCTGGTCGATGCCTGGTTTGTCGGTTTTATTTTTTTTTTGACTTTTCTGTAGTGGTTTGATCCAACTGAGTGACTCGCTCGGCCATTTCAAAGAGCAGTTAAGAGCCAACCACATTGCTGTGTGTCTGCAGTCACACGTAGGCCAGACCAGGTAAGGACGGCAGATTTCCTTCCCCAAAGGGCAATAGTGAACCAGATGGGTTTTTATGACAATCGGTGATAGCTTCCTGGCACCATTACAGAGACTAGCTTCCAATTCTAGATTTGTTTTACGAGACAATTGAATTAAAATTCCACCAGCTGCTATGGGGGAATTTGATCCTGTGCCTCTGGGGCATTAGCCTAAGCCTCTGGATGACTAGTCCAGTGACATTACCACTACGCAATTGTCTCCCCCTATCTTTGCACAAGGGAGCGTTGCCTGAGATTGTTAGCATGCGACTCACTGGAGAGATGCATCAAAGCTCAGTCCAGTTATCATCTAGGCTGAGGCTCCTCTGTGGGCAGCGATGCGGGTGGGGCTGTCCACAACATTCCTGACAACAACGGAAAGGTTCTTCTCTCCCCCCCACGACCCCGACTCCAACCCACCAGCCCCCAACCCCGGATTTTCCCTCACTCTTTAACGCTATCTGAAGAGAATGCAGCTCTAAATATCCTCAGCAAGATGTGCATATTTTATAGTTAGTGTCACTGCTAAACATTCAGTAGCAGCACCCTTGCCTCTAATTCTGAAGGTTCAAGTCACATTTCAGAAACCTGAGCGCAATATCCAGGCTGACGCTTCCAATGCAGCACTGAGTGGGTGCTGCACTGTTGGAGATACCATCTTTCAGATGAGACATCAAATCATCTGCTCTCTCAGATGGATGCGAAGGATCCAGGGCACTACTTTGAAGAAGATTGGGGAAGTTCTCCCCGGTGCCTTGGCCGATATTTGTCCTTCAATCAATTTTTAAAATTTGTTCATGGGATGTGGGTGTTGCTGGCTAAGCCAACACTTATTGTCCATCCTTGTGAAGAACGTAATGAATGAAACAGATCGTCAGTCCAGTCTCACATCGCTGTTTACGGAAGCTTGCTGTGCACAAATTGGCTGCTGAATTTTCTACATCCTAACAGCAACCACACTTCAAAATTACTTTACTGCCAATAAAACACTTCGGGACATTCTGAGGTTGTGAAAGGCACTAGATAAATGCAAGTCCATCTTCTGTTTAGTTCCACAGTTGGCAGTGCAATAGCCTGTTGAACCGCTGGCGAAGCTTGGCCTTGTTTGACGTGTGGGTTCATTCTGCAATATGTTTTGTAGGAGCAGTTGTGACTGATGGTGCAGGGCCAACAAACTGAAGCCCTGCGTTCCACTGGTGGGGACAGTGCTCAAATGAGACTATTGAAATATCAGTTTGGAATTTTATTGGAAAATCTCATGCAGTTGATTAAATCCAGTTTGAATCACACCCGCTGTAATTACTAAACGCACTGTCCTAATAGGCCCACTATAAATCAACCCAAGCACTGTACTTAAATGCCTGTCTCGCTCGTACTCAGCAACGATACGAGTTTGTAATGATAACATTATTCAGATTGTCCTGGGGAAGCCCTCTCACAGACTTCAACACTATGAAAACTGAATAAAGATGTGGGGCAGAATTTTCCATTCCCATCGGAGGTGGGACCGGGGACTGGGAGGCCCGAAAACTGGCCTCGTGGAGCAGCCTGCAGAGTTGCTGTGTGTCTCACCTCCAGGCCATTCTTGCTTCAGGAAGAGTGGGTGGTATGAAGTTGAGTGCCAGTTACCTGTTCTCAAATGGACAACTAAATGGCCCACTAAGGCCTTACGACAGAAGCCGGTTGGAATTTCCTCCCCATTGAAGCCAAGACACAGCCAGGGGATAGAGGCGGCCTCCTGGTGGATGGGGGGTGAGGGCGGAGGCTGGAATGGGGATGACACACTCGGGACACCTCCCACACATGCCCTGGCTGCTGCCACGATATCAACCTGGCAGCTGTGGTATTTTTAATGTGAAAGATTTTTAAACTTCTCTTCAGAGGGAGCCACGATTGTGATGCACTCCCTCTCTCTCTCTTACCTACATCAGCAGCTTTCAGACAGTGCACTTAGTAATTACAGGGGTGTGTTTCAAATTAGATTTAATCAACTGCATGTAATTTTCCAATAAAATTCCAAACTGATGTTTCAATAGTTTCATTTGAGCGCTGTCCGACCAACCGGGGGTGGGGGGGGGTGGTTTACTGTCCTACCTGGGTGTTACCATTGACCAGAAACTGAACTGGACTAGCCATATAAATACTGTGGCTACAAGAGCAGCTCAGAGGCTAGGAATCGTGCGATGAGTAACTCACTTCCTGACTCCCCAAAGCCTGTCCATCATCTACAAGACACAAGTCAGGAGTGTGATGGAATACTCCCCACTTGCCTGGATGAGTGCAGCTCCCACAACATAAAGCAGCCCCGCTTGATTGACATCTCTTCCACAAACATTCATTCCCTCCACCACTAACGCACAGTAGCAGCAATGTGTGTACCATCTACAAGATGCACTGCAAGAATTCACCAAGGCTCCTTAGACAGCACCTTCCAAATCCACAACCACTGCGATCTAGAAGGACAAGGGCAGCAGAAAGATGAGAACACCACCACCTGGAAGTTCCCCTCCAAGTTACTCAACATCCTGACTTGGAAATATATCGCCGTTCCTTCACTGTCACTGGGTCAAAATCTTGGAACTCCCTCCCTAATAGCACTGTGGGTGTACCTACACCACAGGGACTGCAGCCGTTCAAGATAGCAGATCACCACCACCTTCTCAAAGGCAACTAGGGATCGGCAATAAATGCTGGCCCAGCCAGCGAAGCCCACATCCCATGAATGAATAAAAAAAAAATAAGGAATGCAGGGCTTCACCATGAATCATAATTGCCAATATGCCATTGTTGAAGGGCTGCCTATTGGCCCCCAGCCTTGGGAGCCTACCTGCTATCCTTAATTGGATGGCATGTGCACTCCCTGGCCCATCCCTACAAAACTGGTATTGGTCATCCGATGCCAACACAATGTGGAGTCAGGATCCGGAAATTCATCTGACTTAGGGGTCCCAATCCTAAACAAAAAATACAGCCTGTGATATCAACAATAAATCAGATCTGGTGTACATTAGTAACATGACATCTATTTTTCTTAATTACCGTGTTGCATTCTGTGTGATATGATGAGGCACGTTCCTTTATAATGAGGTTGTTTTCATTCAGCCTTGTCCACCCCTGTCCTGGTGCAGGTATCAGCAGAGGCTCAGTGGATAGTGCCCTCGCCTCTGACTCAGGTTGTTGTGGGTTCTAGTCCTACCCTGGAGTCCTGAGGGTGACTTCTTGACTGACACTCCCAGTGCAGTGCTGGGTGAGTGCCACACTGTTGGATGCGCCTTTAAGCCATGGCTCAGTCTACCCTCACAGGTAAAATGTAAAAGATTGCATAGCAGTATTTCAAAGGTGAACAGGGGGGAGGGGCTGTTGAGGAGGGCAGGAGGAGTTCTCCTGGCATCCAGGACAGTATTTATCCCTCAACCAACATGAATGAAAACGAGTATCTGTTCTCATCACACTGGTGTATGTGGGATCTTGCTCAACAAATTGGGGCTAGCCTCTTTCCTACAGGGATTACACTTCAACGGTATTTCATTGGCTGCAAATGCTGGGGGATGGCCTGAGGTGATGAAATTCGCTATTTAAATGAAAGTCTTTTTTTTTAATTTTCCATTGGCCCACAAGAACATTAGGAAATGCTTTTACTGTGTCACTGACAATTCTGTATCATACTTGTCAACTTGTAACTGTGTAGGAACACAACCAGCCTCTCAAAGCCTGTAAGACTGACTGTTATTGAACGATTTATTTGCCCTCCCAATTTTCACCCTTTTCTTATCTTCCCTCAGCTCATAAACCAGCAGCAGGCGCCTTGATAATTAATTACTCAGGGATAACTACTTCAACTTCCGGCTTAAGTTATGGCAAGACTGTATCTTGCTGAACTGTCAGTGCATCTCTATGTCAGGAGCCCACATTAAGGGCTGTTTATTTGGTTGTCAGCTTTCCTGTGGCTATACTAGCTCTTTTGAAGTTATTGATGAGCTTTGGGTAGTTTTCTGGTCAGTGCTTGTGATTCAAACTCACAAGCTGTCCATGTAAAAAAGGTCTCTTGTTTTGGGAACGACACAGGGATAAGGCAAAGGCCGCGCCCCTCCCTATCTCTGTAACCTCCCCCCGCGCCCCACAACCCTCAGGGATAGCTGCACACCTCCAGTTCGAGCCTCTTGTACATTTCGATTTCCATTGCTCCACCAATGGCAGCTGTGCCTTCAGCTGCCTGGATCCTAAACTCTGGAACTCCCTCCTTAAATCTTTCCGCCTCTCTTTCCTCCCTTTGGACATTTCTTAAACCCTAACGTTCTGGCAGAGCTGTTCTTCACCTGCCGCAGTATCTCCTGACGTGGCTCGGTGTGAAATGTTGTTCGGCAATGTTCCTGTGAATTGCCTTAGGGACGCTTTACTCCAGAAAAGGCGCTACATAAATGCGAGTCTGCTGTTGATGTCAGGCAAGACGATGCTTTGACAGACTCAGATGTCTTGCTCTGGACAGACGACAGTGGATACAGTGGAAGAAACGGGATTGCCTCACGTGAGAGTCGGAAGAGAAGACTCTAACTAACTAACTAACAGGTGAGTTGTACATCCAGCATGGTCTCTCCTCCTTCCTACTCTCCCCTCCTGAAGGCCAGAGGATAGCTCAATAGGCAGTGAGGCTGCCTTTACTACACACGCTCCCTGGCTGAGTATCGGCAGGAAATGTCAGCACCACCCCCACACTCAAAGTCATTTGTTGAGAAAGCTGGAATAGAGGGACACTGCCTCCTGGTGGCAGTGAAACCCAAGCTGATTCCATGGCAACATGGGAAGGTGTCAGGCAAGGGAAGATCATCAAGCCTGCTCCATGCTCATGATGGCCGCAGCATTATTGAGACCAGACCCTTTGTGAACGTATCCTGCCGCTGTGTAATCTCTTGGGAGGAGCCAAAAATAAAGAGACTCCAGGTTGCCTCACATCCTTTAAAAAGTACCTGGATGAGCACTTGGCACCGTCATAACATTCAAGGCTATGGGCCAAGCGCTGGTAAATGGGATTAGGTAGGTAGGTCAGGTGTTTCTCACGTGTCGGTGCAGACTCGATGGGCCGAAGGGCCTCTTCTGCACTGTGTGATTCTGTGATTCTGTGAAAAGGGAGGGAAGTAATGTAGCTATTCTCTGTCCGGCCCCAGATAAAAACAAAACTAAACGAAACAAAATGCCGGAAATTCTCAGCAGATCAGGCAGCATCTGGGCAGAGATGTTTCAGGTCCACGATCTTTTATCCTGTTCCGATGAAAGGCCTTGGACCTGAAATGCTGGTCTGGATTTTCATTCCCGAGTTGTGGGGGGGGGGGGTAGTTAGAATCGCGAAACTTCCCAGCCACACTCACTTCGGGAAGAAGTTCCCTGGACGGCGGGATCCTTGTTCTGCAGGGGCAGTGTGTGGGGTGGATTCATTCTAAGTAAATGACAGCCTGACAGTTCTACAGACCCTATCCGCCCTTCGAGAGCGTTGACGACTTCTCTAGCGGTCTGCAACTCCCACGTCGCTCCAGCGAACGTGGGGGTCTGCCTGAAGTCAGCACTGAACTGTGCGCAAACGTTCCTGCCGAATTCGGGCTTCCCACGTGCTGGAGTCATGCTGTCCCACACCCCCCCCCCACCCCCCACCCCCGCACCCCATTTCCCTACTGAAATAGGATCTGTCGGGAATGGGGGGGGGGGGGGTGGCGACAGGACCCTCTGGATCCGGGTCCCACCCGCCATTTTGGAAGGTCTACAGACTCTCCACGACACCGTGAAAATCCAGGCCGCCAATTCTGTTTCCCTCCACAGATGTTGCCTGACCTGCTGAGTATTTCCAGCATTGTTTGTTTTCACTTCAGAATTCCAGCCCCCGCAGTATCTTGCTTAGGTGATCCGACTCCCTCATGCGATCAAAACCAGTAGATCAGATGGACCCAGGTATTTTCTTTAAAGCCGTTTAACTTCTAATAAAAGATGCCATCTCTGCTCCATTCTGTGCCACACCATTTGCATTACTACCGAAGCAAAATTCATTGCAAGCTTTGCAACAACAAAAAAAAAAATGTGTGGCACAAGAACAGGGCTTTATTGCAGCTTTTGCCCTCAGAGATACTTATCTTTCAAGTTCAATCTGTCAGAGAAAAGTCATCGTTTTTTTTTGTGGTCCCGACACTAGAAGGCTTTTGTTTTCTGAGTGATAACCATTTATTTACTATCATCAGGAGACGTGTTTGTTCCACTGAAAGCAGCTTTAGTGTTTAGAAGGAGGCTGTGTTCTGAAAAAATACTGCGCTGTTCTAAGTGCTTTTTCATATCAACATCTAACGCTGCTTACTAAGGGAATATGGATTTTTAATGCTTTATTTAAACCTTTGATGCTTTCCTGAATTTGGTTTGGATAAACACAGTCAATCAATCCATTAAATTGTATTTTACCCATTTAAAATCTTACTTCTTTCCAATGAAACCAATTCTTTATCAAGACTTGATCATGGAAGGTATTGTTTCAACAAACATCTATCAGATGAAAAATTACAGATGTAAAATTTTATTTTGATAACTCTCTATCAATGAATCAAGTTTAATAATGTGTAGAGAGGAATGATAGTGTAAATCTAGGCTCTCTGTGTGTTGTGTGTGTGGAAATTAGCCTGGAGTTGCCATTTTTCTTGGACAGATTAATGGTATTGCTTTTAAAGATATTGTGGTAATTATTCATTGCTGAAAGACAGAGCTTGCATTTATATAGCACCTATCTTGACATCCCAAAACGCCTTCTGACCATTTAAGTACCTTTGAACCATAGTCACTGTTGGATGATCGGAGGCGCAGAAGCCAAATTCTATTTTTTATGTCCTGCACAAATCCAACCCAGCCAATTACCACCCCATCAGTCTATTCTCGATCATCAGTAAAGTAATGGAAAGGGTCAACAACAGTGCTATCAAGCGGCACTTGCTTAGCAATAACCTGCTCACTGACATTCAGTTTGGGTTCTGCCAGGGCCTCTTAGCTCCTGACCTCATTACAGCCTTGGTTCAAACATGGACAAAAGAGCTGAACTCCCGAGGTGAGGTGAGAGTGACTGCTCGTGACTTCAAGGTCACATTTGACAGAGTGTGGCATCAAAGAGCCCTAGCAAAACTGGAGTCAATGGGAATCAGGGGAAAACTCTTCACTGGTTGGAGTCATACCTAGCACAAAGGAAGATGGTTGTGCTTGTTGGAGGTCAGTCATCTCAGCTCCAGGACATCACTGTAGGAGTTCCTCAGGTTAGTGTCCTCGGCCCAACCATCTTCAGCTGCTTCATCAATCACCTTCCTTCCATCATAAGGTCAGAAGTGAGGATATTCACTGATGATTGCACAATGTTCAGCACCATTCTCGACTCCTCAGATACTGAAGTAGTCCATATGCAAACGCAGCAAGATCTGGACAATATCCAGGCTTAGGGCTGACAAGTGGTAAATAACACTCGCGCCACACAAGTGCCAGGAAATGACCATCCCCAACAAGAAAGAATCTAACTGTCACCCCTTCACATCCAATGGCATTACCATTACTGAATCTCCCACTATCAACATCCTGGGGGTTACCATTGACTAGAAACTGAACTGGACCAGCCATATAAATACTGTGGCTACAAGAGCAGGTCAGAGACTAGGGATCCTGTGATGTGTAACTCACCTGATGACTCCTCAAAGCCTATCCACCATCTACAAATCACAAGTCAGGAGTGTGATGGAATACTCCCCACTTGCCTGGATGAGTGCAGCTCCCACAACACTTAAGAAGCTTGACACCATCCAGGACAAAGCAGCCCACTTGTTTGGCATCCCATCCATAAACATTCACTTCCTCTACCACTCCTGCACAGTAGCAGCAGTGTGTACCATCTACAAGATGCACTGCAGGAATTAACCAAGGCTCCTTAGACAGCACCTTCCAAATCCACAACCACTATCATCTAGAAGGACAAGGGCAGCAGATAGATGGGAACACAACCACCTGGAAGTTCCCATCTAAGTCAGTCACCATCCTGACATGGAAATATATCACTTTCAGTGTCACTGGGTCAAAATCCTGGAACTCTCTCCCTAACAGCACTGTGGGTGTACCTACACAACATGGACGGCAACAGTTCAAGAAGGCAGCTCACCACCACCTTCTCAAGGGCAACTAGGGATGGGCAATAAATGCTGGCCCAGCCAGTGATGCCCATATCCCGTGAATAAATTTTAAAAAAGTGAAAAAGCTCCTGGCGCAGAGCATTACATAACGTGAGTACTAATTGCATGTCTGTTATGGCCAGATTGTCAACTCATTTATAATTACCTGATAAAGACTGAGAGGCAAGGGGTGCAGAACATCCCAAGTCTATGCCCTTGTTACAGTGTTTCACTCTTCATCCAATTCATCCTTTCCCAGGATGAGATCAATTTCCCACCAGAGACGAGGGGTACGATATTGGTGAATGTGGCTGCTCAGGCTGGACTGAACCAAACAGCAGCACAGTGCAACTCTATGGACATTCAACACGGGGTGAGCACACACAGAATGAGAGAATGCAGTGGCATACGCAGTGCAAACCCATAGTCAGTGATAGATGGAGTATCTGGAGCTGCAGCATATCACACCATGTGCCACCCTCAGCACAATGAGCAATGGCTAAACCAGCCTCTCGTGTTTGTACCAAACGCAGTGCTGCCCATACACAGTGAAAAATGGCACTTCCAGTACGGGCGCTTGATTTTATCTGAGGTACACTTTTACCATCTCAGTATTGACTTTAGCGTTTCCAGTACTTTTATTTCTTTTCATGTTTATCTGTGAGGCAAACCAGGGAGATTGTCTTGTGGCTGATAGAAGATGGTAAGTTTTATTGGTAGGAATAGGTTTTTATTCCAGCAGATGTCAAGCCTGTGAGCTACAACAACTTGAAGCAACCCTTAACGTATACAAATCTACTTCATTTAGGTTGCTGTGGTCTCACAACAGGGTGTATTTCCTCCCATTTGTCTCTGTAAGATAAAGGAGTTATTGCTCAGGATGGGTTCCTCCTTAATGGAGATAAATAGCTGCAATATTTATTGAGACATAAAGCAGATAAATAGAAGCAATAATTATCAAAACATAAATTATTTACCAATAATGCCAGCATGTTTATTGTCTCTCATTTGACTGGTGTGACCAAGGGCATCTTTTTGATTTCTGCACTAAATCAGCCATAAGTCAATAGTCTCCACATGCTCTGGATTTTCTCTGGAGGTAATGCAAGCCGCAGTTTCATTTAAAATGTTGACAATATCCTGATCAGAATGAAATAGGTCATTTTATGAGGATGCTCGCAATGAATGGAGAGGGAAGTGGCAGCCAGGAGCCGCAATAATAGAGCAACATGGGGCAACCTTGAAAGCTAATGCCAACCCTCAGTCGCATAGCTGAAATAGAGAATAATGGATACTTGCGAGCAGTTACATGGCAAAAATGTAATCATGGGGTTCAGATAATATAAGCAAGGCTAGCGAAACACAGATGCTTTCTAACCATCCCATGAGCCCTATTGTTAAAGTGCTGCTTTGAAATTCCTCCCTGTTAATATTTATTAAGGAAGAACTTGCATTCATATGGTAAAGTAAAAGCACAATTCTGCGAACGCTGGATATCTGAAATAAAGACAAAGTGTTGGAAAAACTCAGCAGGTCCGGCAGCATCTGTGTAGAGAGAAGAACAGAGTTACAGTTTCGAATCTTCTTCAGTTCTGAAGAATAGTCGTACTGGACTTAAAATGTTAACTCTGTTTCTCTCTCCACAGATGCTGCCAGACCTGCTTTTGTGTTTCTATTTTGCAGTCTTACAGCACCTTTCACATTGTCTTAAAGCACTTGACATCCAAAGGTGCACATCTTGAAGTGTAGCCTCTGTTGTAATGTAGAAAATGGGGCAGCCAATTTGCGCACAGCAAGCTCCCACAAACAACAATGTGATAATGACCCAATCATCTGGTTTATTTTAGTAATGTTGGTAAGAGGGACAAGTGTCAGCCAGGGTGCAATCTTCTTCAAGATAGTGCAATGGGTTCTCTCATGTTCACTTGAGAGGGCAGATGCATGTTTCAATTTAAGGTCTCATCTGAAAGTAGCATTTCAGTGAAACCCTCCCTCTGTATAACCCTGGAGTGCCAGCCTACAATTTGCAGTTAACCCCTTGAGTGGGACTTGAACTCACAACCTCCTGAGTTGCTCATGGTGAGTCAGAGGATGTGCTGTTTTAGAACAATGGAGCTGTGATTGATCATGTGTGCTGTTTGTGGGACCTTGCTGTGCACAGGTCGGCTGGCATGTTACACTGCTTTACCACAACTCAAACAGCTCGTTGTTGCCTTTGAGGTATTTTGGGATATCCTGAGGTCATAAAAGGTGCCATATAAATGCAAGTTCTTTACTTCTCTGCTCTCCAATGAGCATTTTTGCAGCTCAGGAATATAAGGACAGATTTTCACCTTTGGTCCCTGGCAGGAAATAATGCACCCTGTCCAACACAGAAAGTCAAGCTGCAATAGTGAATTACGGGCTAGAATACTGAATTATTCTCTTCAAGCAGCAGCACAGCTATTTTACAGCCAAGTACTTAAGACGACAATCTTCCCCCATTATCATCAATGTCTTCCCACTGAAAAGTGTGGGAAACATATCTTTTAAAAGGACTCTCTTTCAAAACTCAAGAGACTTCTGAATAATCTGGCTCAGTGCTCTCACATCCTCCTATTCAGCCAGTGCCGTTAAACAATGTCTGGATTCATTCGTGCCAATTTATTTTAATGGCACCGCAGTTAAAGTGACATTTTGTCAATAAGTTTTGCTCTGTCGATGAAAGAAAACTTTTCCAATTGGACGCGGTGCACGAAAAGTACTGAAATGAAAATGTGACCTTTAGGTTGGGGAAAAAAAAACCGTCAAGGAAAGAGACGCTAATAACCATAAAATAAAAAAGAAAATTCAGTCAAAGGATCAGAACAGCGACATGAAACAATTTACTTCTTAAAAGGGCGGCAGATCCCAGCGCGCTACTGTTGCAAACACATTAACCACAACATGGCTTTTTGGGTGGAAAGAAGCCTAACTGTGCTGTTAAGATTAAAAATGTTAAATAAGAAAACCAAAATGACATTATAATTTATTGGGCTGCCTTCTCGCATAATACAAAAATGTCAGACTTGTCACTTGACCTTTTAAAGAGTAAGTTATGGAAAGAGATGTGGTTAATAATGCAGCATTAGAATTGTGTTCACCAATTGCTGCACTACCTTTTAGACCTCATCGATCTGAGACAGGGTACGCTCTCTCCAATTAGATGTGGGACGTGGAAGCACAAGGAAATTATTTTCCCCTGTCGAAGTGTCTGGAACTTCTTGAATCTCCGTCACAAAGTTGGATTTGACCTTAAAATCAGAGCCAACTGTACCTTCAGGGGAGGAGTAATGAAGCGCTTCCTCGTGCAAAGGGTTATAGAAATTGAAATGGACCCCCACCAAAAGGTACAAGCACAATTCACCATTTTAAATCTGAGATCAGTAGATTTTTGCCAGCTAAAGGTATAAAAGGAAATGGAGTTGAGGCAGAATAAGAAAATGTACGTCACAGATGGAGGACATTCGGCACGTCATGTTTGGGCTGGTTGACGAAGAGCTACCCAGCCTAATCCCACCTTCCCGCTCTCAGTCTGTAGTCCTGCAGCTCACGGCTCTCCGAGGACTTCTGAAAGGTGATGACAATTTCTGCCTTTACCACCCTTTCAAGCCGTGAGCTCTAGGCCCTTACCATCCTCTGGGTGAAATAAAACGTTTCCTGTTTCCCCTCAAACCCCTCTTATCAATGACTCTGAATCTAGGCACCCTGGTTTTTGACCCCTTTACTAAGGTGAATGGGTCATTTCGATGGATTCTGCCTAGGCTTCTCATAATTTTATGCACCTCAATGAAGTCACACCTCGGTTTCTCTGCTCCAAGGAAAACAACCCCGGCCTATCCAATCTTTCCTCATAGCTCAGACCCTCCAGTCCTGGATACATCCTCATAAATCTCCTGTGCTTCCTGTTTAGTGTGATACGTGGGTGGATAGGGTTAAAATGCAGATCAGTCATGAATGGTGGAATATAATTTTTTTTTTATTCTTTCATGGGATGTGGGTGTCATTGGTTGCCCGTCCCTAATTGCCCTTGCCAGGTCATTTCAGAGTCAACCAAATTACTGTGGGTCTGGAGTCACATGTAGGCCAGACCAGGTAATGATGGCAGATTTCCTTCTCTAAAGGACATTAGTGAACCAGATGGGTTTTTTTTTAACAACACTTGATAATAGTTTCATGGTCACCATTAATGAGACTTGAGTTCAATTCCAGATTTTCTTAATTGAATTTAAAGTTCACCAGCTGCCCTGGTGGGATTTGAATCCATGTCTGCAGAGTGTTAGTCTGCACCTGTGGAATATTTGTTTAGTGATGTTACCATCACACCACCATCCCTCCTACCCACCTTCCTCACAATCAAAGTTACTTCATTTTACTCAGAGGGATAGATGAGGATCAACAGAAGCTTGCAATTGTGCTCAATAGTTTACACTGATGACAGGGTCTTATCACTGCGCTAAGGTTAGTAAAGTTAACACTACAATTTAGAGGGCTGAAGACGGAAAATCGATGAATGGTCGGTATCTGAAATAAAATCAGAGCAGCCTAGAAATTCATAGCTGGTTAGTCAGCAACTGAAAACCAAAGGCAGGTTAGTATTTTGGGTGTTGTAACAGCAATTCAGTTTGATGGAAGAACCTAGGAGCTCCATCAGCTTTACAATTAAATAACCAGCTACTTTCAGGCTGCAGAAGTGAGATGTCCATGGAATGAAGGAGTGCTCTTGGTGTCTGAGCTAATATTTATTCCTCAATCAACACCTGACACAGATGATTCTTGATTGACAAGGGAGTCAAAGGTGAGAGAGTCGAGGCTACAGTCAGATTGGCCGTGATCTTATCAAATGGGGAAGCAGGGCTGAGGAGCTGAACGGCCAACTCCTGCTCCTGGTTCACGGGCAGAATATTACGCTCGGCAAGTGCATGTCCTGACGTCATCGCGCAGTCTCGCAATATTTCGTTTGGCGGGAGTGCACCGGAGTTGGCTGCGCGCCCGCTGATAATTAAAAGGACTATTAAGGCCATTAGCAATCTAATTCAATTCAAATGGTTGGCGGGCAGGCGAAAAGGCCAAGCGGCCTTTACATTTTTTAGGAAACCTCATCCACGAGCGGCATGAAGTTTCCTAAAGCAAAGAAACATTAAATAAAAACTTTATTTTTGAACTAAAAACATGACCCAGCTCATGTGACAGAGTCGCAGGAGGGGACATGATTTATTACATTTTTATTGTCCTCATTATTTTTTTTACACACAGTGCTTCAATCTCCCTGAAGCAGCTCCGTGCCTCAGGGAGATTAAAGTGCTCTTTCATGCACATGCACCAAGTCTGCGCTAGATCCCGCTCTCCCTCCTCCCCCCACCCCGCCTGCACAGGCTGTGCTCAACCCTGCCGCTCGCGATCCATGCCGGGAAATCGCGGTGTGGAGCCGATCGCGGGCGGTGGTCAGCCTCCTGACCTCCCCCGCCAGCCCTGCCAAGCACCCCCGCCAAGGGCAAAATCCTGCCCCATATGTTCATATGCTTGTATGAGCCGGTTGTTGATCATCCTGCTGTATGTGGGAGCTTGCTGTGCACAAATTGGCTACCATGCTTCCTATGCTACAACAGTGAATGCACTTCAGAAGTACCCCCCCGGCTGCAAAGCACTTCAGCCATCCTGAGGCTGTGAAAGGTGCTATATAAATGCAAGTCTTTCCTGCTTTTTTTTGAAGTCTGTGGTTCCCCCCCCCACCACTCCCCCAACAATCACAACTTGCAAACTGACTTTTGAATGTAGTTTTTCAGAGAAACTCCAGAATCTTCCTATTGGAAATCTCCCTTACCTCACAAATATTTATGATATTAAAATATAATATTAATCGAATATTAATGACATATCAAAATTACAATTAAAATCTAAAATTGCAAATATTTGGTGCAAGTGTAGGATGCAGGTTTATGGCTCTAAATTTGTCGTGACAACCATGACAATTAACTATAATATTTGTAAATGTTAGCTGCAGACTTTTAAATTGGAAGCAAATGTCAAATGAAGCATTTTTCTAAATGTCACCAGGGGTGCCCTTTCTCTGGAGGTCAAAAGATAACAGCCAGGAATTAAAATATTTAGGTTCCCCATCACCAACCCCCGGGCAACCCCAAATAACGAATCTGCAGTGAATGAAGCAAATGTGCAATAAAACGGTGTCCAGCGTCGCAGTTTGGTAAGGAGGAACCCACAAAGAGCCAGATTTATGCTGTTAAATGTATGGGGAGGGTCAGATGTCAAGTAGAGATCACAATTTTGCCTTTTCTTTGTATTGATGTCGGATAGGCATTCTGCTCTTGCCAGGCCCTCAGTTAGCTGTGGCTCGCTTTGTAATCTCGGCTCCGACACCGGACTCTGTCGGTTGAAGCCCCACACCATAACATTTAATCCAGGCGACGCTTCGGGGTGGTGCTGCACTGGCAGAGGTGCTGTCTTTCGGATGAGATGTTAAATTGAGGCCCCACCCCCCCACCACTCTGCTGCCTTGGGTGGACTTAAACGATCCCGTGGCACTATACCTTCAAGAAAAGCGGGGGCAGTGGTTGGAGGGGGTGTTGTCCCTGGTGTCCTGGCTGAAATTTTTCCACTCACAAATTATCTGACCATTATCACAATTGCTGTTTGTGGGATCTTGTTGTGTGTAATTTGGCCACCGTGTTTCCTACATTACAACAGAGATGCTGTAAAATGCTTTGGGGTGGTTCAGAGGTTGAGATTTTCTGAGGTGAAAAGCGTGAAATGTTTTGCAGCGATTCCCCTGTTGTACATCACACTCGGGGATCACTATAAACTGTAAGGTCTATTCCCCCCGCCCCCCCCCCAAAAGCTGAAGGCAAAGGAAAGATTACCCAATGAGCCAATAACCTAACACGCACATATACAGGAATGTGAGAAGTTTGGAATGAGGCAGGCCATTTGGCCCATCGGAATTCTTTTCACTGCTACCTTAATCTCTTGACTTTGCAAATACTGCAGGCACTCTGGACGGAGGTGGCTATTCAGTCCTGAAGGTTAGTTATTGTATCACTGTGCAGTCACTCTGATAGGTTTTTTATCAGTGAGCTGGATCCAGTCAAAGTGGGGATGTCTCCTGGATTTCGAATGCAGCCAGAGTTAGACTCTTCTCTCATCCTTCAGCTTGGCGAAAGGTCTTGCGCCATAACTTGCTGGTAGTGCAAGCTGCTGACGTACAGCAAGGGCAAAGAGACACCATCACCTCAGTAGATGATGGGACCAACAGTCTATCTCCTTAACCGATCAGATTTAGGAAGTTGAGAAAGAAACAGAGGAACAACTCACAAGGATGCAGTCAGGATTCAATTCTTCAGCTTCTTCAGTACCATATTAGTAATGAACAGGCCTTATACTTAGCAAGAGGAGAGTTTAGATTTAACTTCTTGATGCTGCAGGCACTGAATTCATGAAATCATTTCCAAGGGAGGCAGCTGCTGAAGGATAGCACCGGAGCCAATCTTGACACACCCTGATGTTTAATTGCAATGTTACACTTTACAAGCAAACAGCTCCAAACTCAATGGGCAGAAGCTTCGGCTCGGTGAGCGGGGGTGGTGCCTGCTCCCCGAGGCGTAAAGTGATGGGGGGTGATGTCGGGTGTGCCTCTCGATGTCACTGCGCATCATTTTGTTTTTCAGTTTGGTGGGTGTGCAGCCAACTCGTCTACAGGCCTGGTGAACTGGCAAAAGCCTAGTAAGGGCCAATTAAAAAGCCAATGAAGCAATTAGCTAAGCTGCCCGTCCAACCTTAAGGTTGTTGGGCAGGTGAAGAGCCCAGGCGGCCTTCGCATTTTTCACGGAACCTCATCCACGGGCGAGATGACGTTTCATGAACGTTTTTAAAGTGTTTGAAAAATTTTTAATAAAATTAATGGACACGTCCCAGATCATGTGACAGTTTCATACGAGGGGACAAGTCTTTAAATTTTTTTTTACCTTTAATCAATGTTTTATAAGTGAAAGTGATCTCCCTGAGGCAGCCATGTGCCCCCAGGGAGATTTCTGTGCACTTCTGCCCGCATGCGTGAGAGACCACAGGCCCCGACTCAGGCAACACCCACCACCACCCCCGCCTTAATTGGCCTGCCCATGTAAAATGGCGGTGCCCAGCCAATTGGGGGCTGCGCGCCCACCCACATCCGCACCCCCCCCCCCCGCACAACCCCATCCCCCCCCCCCCCCCGCCAATGGGGAGAAAATTCTAAATTCTCCCCAGTGTGGTAACGTGGAGTGCTATGTACCTTTAAGAGAATGTAGTTAGTTAGTTGACCATGTGACTGCATTGACCAATTGCTACACAGCGCGGGCTTCTTGGGTAACCGTCACTATGCAGCGTTTTAGATTCAATTCGGGAATTGGCTTCCAGGAGAGACAATCGCTGGCTATGTAGCTGCTTTAAAGGAATTAACGGAATATTGTGAGTTCAGAGCTTCAATTAATGACAAATTGAGAGACTGACTGACATGTGGAATCGGGGACGATGCTATTCAAAAGCGATGGCTCTCTGAAACTAATCCAAACTTCAGTAAGGCATTTGAATTGGCAACAGCCATGGACAGGCTGTTAGAGACCCAGCGACAATAAAAGATACCCAAAATGGCGCTGTCCATCTTGTAGGGCGGTAACAAAAGGCACGAAGACATCGGACTCCACAGAGAGGTGGGGAACGCCCACTATGTACAGACCATTGAAGAACAACAAGTTAGAAATCGTGAAATCTGTCTCGTTGAAGAACCAGAGGAAACAGAATCTGACATTTTTTCATTATAGAACCTGAAAGTGGGGAGAACGGAGCCAATCCAGGTAATCATTAGAGTCAATGGTCAACCCATCAAGATGGAGGTTGATACTGGGGCATCAATGTCTGTCATAGGTGAACATCCGTTCAGACACTTGAGTAAAGGAGTCCATCCTTTCAGTTTGGAAGAATTGGACACTAACCTAAAAACATCTATGGGTGAAGAAATAAGAGTGAAAGGGATATGTCACGTCCTGGTGCAGTATGGGGATCAGTCTGCAAGTTTACCCCTTATAGTAGGAGCTGGGGTGGGCCCAGTTTAATTGGTCACAACTGGCTCAAAAAGATCAAATTGCAATGGGCTAAGATTTTTCAAATCAGAACAAGAAACTTCCAGGAACTTACAGAAGTACACTTCCATTTTCAGTGACAAGCTAGCAAGGATTAGTGGTCTACAAGCCAAAATTCATGGAGACCCTAACACAACCCCCAGATTTATGAGCCAGACCCGTCCCTTATGCTCTATGGGACAAGGTTGAGGCCAAGATAAACAGGCTGGGAAAGCTGGGTATCCTATAACCGGTACAAGTGGGCAGCACCCATAGTACCCATCCTGAAGCCAGAGTGTTCGCTTATGTGGTGTCTTTAAGTTAATTGTAAACTGAGTGGCCAAACTTGACAGAAACCCGATACCGAAGACTGACGAATTATATTTGAAATTGGCAGGGGGCATCACATGTTCAAAACTCAACAGGAGCCATGCCCACCAGCAGGTAGAGGTGGAAGGAGGCTCTGGAGAATTTGTGACCATCAATACACATTGAGGATTGTCTCAATATACTCGACTACTCTTTGGGGTCTCATCATCGTGCTATTTTTCAGTGTACCAAGGAAAATCTGCTTCAGGGACTGCCCCATGTTGTTGTTTATCCGGATGATGTCTTAGTTACTGGACGATCTGACGAAGAACACTTAGCTAATTTGGAGGAGGTGCTGAAATGCTTCTCACAAGTGGGAGTGCGCTTGAAGCGAGAGAAATGTCTTTTCTAAGCCAAAGAGGTAGTTTACTTGGGCCATAAGGTTGATGCGCAGGGCCTGCCTCCTGTGGAAGAGAAGGTGAAGGCTATTCATGAGGCACCTGCATCAAGAAACAAAACAGAACTAAAGGCTGCCTTGGTCATGATAAACGACTATGGGTGATTTCTTCCAAATCTATCAGCCGTACTGGCTCCGTTATACACATCGCTTAAGATAAACCATACATGGATTTGGCAAACTCCACACCAGGATGTGTTTCTGAAGGTAAAGCAATTGTTAAGATCATCGGCCCTACTGGTCCACTTTGACCCAAAGAAAGAATTGATTTTAATTTGTGACACATCCCCTTATGGAGCAGGGGCTGGACTTTCACATCAGATGGTGGATGGCTCTGAACGACCCATTAGTTATACATCTCGCACGCTCAGTGCTGCAGAGCGACGATATTCTCAAATTGAGAAGGAGGGTTTGTCTGTCATGTTTGGCGTTCGGAAATTCCATCAATACCTCCACGGTCACCATTTTCACATTATATGCGACTACAAGCCTCAGCTGGGATTAGTTGGAGACAATTAAGGCGATACCACCCTCCCTGCCCCATTGCATCTGCTCGCATCCAGTGGGTGGGCACTGATATTGGCTGCTTACGAATACACTCTTATTCACCAATCTGGAAGCCAGATCGCACATGCTGACCTCTCCCTCCAGATAACATTGCGAAGGTTTCAATTCCCCAGGAACTCATCTTAGTGCTAAATTTTTTGGATTCCTCTCCCGTCCAGGCCAAACAAATTCATGAGTGGACAAGCTGAACTCCATTTTTATCTCACGTCCAGGAGCAGGTGTTGAATGACTGGTCAGGGGAGCCAAAATCTGATGACATGAAGCCTTATTTCAATTGCAGGTATGAGCTCACCTGCCAGGATGGCTTTATTGCTCTGGGGAGCAAGGGTTATCGTGCCCCTGCGAGGGTGAAGGCTATCATTGGCCGAATTACATAGCGCTCACCCTGGCATTAGTAGGATGAAGATGCTCATGCGCAGCTACTTGTGGTGGCCAGAGATGGACCCGGACACTGAAACCCTAGTCAAAGGTTGTCTTCGGTGCCAGCAGGTACAAAATCTACTCCCCCTCTTTAGCTCCATTGAACACCTAGGAATGGCCATGGGTGCAGCTCTAAGTCAACCACGTGGGGCCGTTCTTGGGTACGATGTTCCTTTTACTAATAGATGCCCACTCCAAGTGTATGGATGCCTATGAAATCCGGTCACCCACATCTGCTGCCACCATAGACCGTTTGCAACAGAATTACTCACAGCAAGCCTTTCAATGAAATATATTTTCTGACACTATTTTAGAAGGAAGCCATTTTGAAATTCATTTGGAGCACAAGTGAGCAGTATTAATTTTTATCGCAGCATTTTGATCTTATAGCAACATGGGTTAACATCTTGAAAGAGTAATAATCCCAGTAATGAACTGTATATTGGGAACAAGGCCTCTAATTTACCAATTTATTTTAGCCAACAGGTAATTGAAAGTGCTTTTATTATAAATGTTGAAATTTATTTTACTTTCATTTATTTTTGCTGCTCTTATCAGCTTCTAAGAAGCAATTTTAAATCCAAGGCGCAAGGGATTTCACGGTATCGGGGTATCGGGCTGGTTTTGTGGTACTGGTTCCACAGGTGTCGACAGTTTTCCACTCTCGCTCTGTCAATCCACAGAGTGAGTTGCGATGGAGAGCAGCCAAGCCTTATCCTGTACACACACACACACACACACACACACACACACGGCTAAATTTTCACCCAATAAGGGAGTGGGATCAGCAGCCGGCGTGCTGGTTTGTTGGCTCCAGCCCCACACTCACGCCATTTTCCCGGAGGTGGAATGGGGAGGGATGAAGGGCTCCTCACTCGCAAGCGACAGGTTGCCGATTGAGGTAAGTTAAAGGCCAATTATCAGAGGTTGATTGGGATTTTCCTGTTGACCTGTGGACCAGGCATCAGGGACTAGGCCACCCGCCTTGAGATGGCTTCTAGTCGACAGACCAGGTGGTCCAGCACTCCAGGCAGGCTTTGAGGCCCTCCCCACCTGCCAGGCTACAGTGTAGCCTATCTACTGAGGCCTACTTTTTTACTTTAACACTTATAGAAGCTGCAGAAAGGGGACCTTGAATTGTTGGCTATTACTCCTTCTGACCTGGAAGGTGTCCCACTGGCCCCCTGGCTCCAAGGGCCCACCAGCTCGGGCCACTAATCGGCCAATTCAGGAAAAATCGCCCCTGGGTGATTGCTCCTGACAAGTTGTGGGGGTCCGGGGCCCCCATTTGAACCTGAAAATGGTGTCCAAACTCAAAACTTAAAACCCTGTCCACAATCTGTTCAGCAGGGGTAACCGAATAGGAATTGGATAATTTTACTCCCTCCCTCGATCAGGCCACGGATTCCAATTTAAAGGCTGACATCAATAGACACTGAACAAAATGGGGATGTCCTGAGGTGGTGAAAGGTACTACATAAATGCATTTCTTTGGGTGGAATTTCCCTTCCCTGTTGGGCATCATGGTGGGGGGGGGTCGTCAGTGGACAATATGGCGGGAAGGGTAAAAATTGGTTTCACGCTGTCGTGAAACCAGTTTGTAATTGTCCGCTCTGCCCAGCAATGGTGGGTCGCATTTTCCCACTGCTGCACATCGGGAACCTCAGTGTAATACATCCGCATCTCATTCTGAGCCTCCGCACTGGATCATCCGGACATGTCGGTGTTTCACAACTGTACGTAAGTGGCGGCTGCAGTTCACTTGGGACTTCGAGGTTTGTTCATCTACAGTTTCAGACCATGAGCTCTCTCCTCCATCCCCCCACCCCTTTTTCAATCCAATTTTTTTTTGTTTTTATTCATTTTTAAAAATGTATTTTTTTATCCTTTTGCCCCAACCACCCCCTGTCCCCCACCCTGCCCCACAGGGCCATCTGTCACTTGTTTTTATGTTGTACTTTCACAGAGCGCTGACCCTTGTTCTGCTATTAACATATTCTGCTATCTTACCTTTATGCCACTATCAGCACCTTCTTTAGTCTTTAACACTATCATTAACACACCCTTTGTTCTATGCCCATGACTGTCTTTGTCAAATTTCTCCTTAGCTCCCATCTTTCCCTGACCTTCTTTTTTGCTTCACTTGTTCTACCCCCCCCCCCACTTAAACAGTATAAAATCCATCACATTTTCACTTCTCTTCAGCTCTGAAGAAGTCATATAGACTCGAAATATTAACTCAGTTTGTCTCTCCACAGATGCTGCCAGACCTGCTGAGTTCTTCCAGCAGTTTCTGTTTTTATTTCAGATTTCCAGCAGCCGCAGTATTTTGCTTTTATCTAGGTAGCAAGTCCTGTCCTTGCCTGACATAAAGGTATTTTCACTTTTTCATTGAACCAAGTGGACGAGCTCTCACGCTGACATCTCTGTCCTCGGCCTGCTGCACTGTTCCAGTGAAGCTCAACAGAAGCTTGAGGAACAGAGCCTCATCTTTCAATTTGGCACTTTACAGCCTTTCAGACTCAACACTGAGTCCAACACTTTCAGGTCGTAATTTCTGCTCTGTTTTCTATCCCTTTCTTTGCTAGTTTGATTTTTTTTCTCTTTCAGTCAACAGCACACACTCTCTCAGCACATCTTTTGCTTCTTTGTTGTTTTTTTCACCTTGTCCCATCACCATCCTCTTTGGCTATGAATGACTAATTTGTCAATCAATCTCTCCTGACTTTCACCCTAACACAGATCTTCATTTTGTCCTTGTCCCACCCCATTACACCTCTAACGTTTCCCAATTCTGATGGAAGGTCACAGGCCTGAAATGATAACTCTGTTTCTCTCTCCACAGATGCTGCCATAAGCTGCTGAATATTGCCAGCATTTTCTGTTTTTATTTTGGACTAACTGCGGGCTGGCATGTTGGCTGGGTCTTTTCTAATCTGTCTCCGAGTTGGACTGCCTTAAATCACTGAGGGAGCATGTTGAACCATTAGTGTGCATATCACAAAGTTGATCACACATTAGAAACTATTCATATATGTGGAAGCAAAAATGAAATTATCATCAATCAGAATTTGCTAAAGACAGGAACAGAGGCGATAATCTCCCAATGTCACCCCAGAAAGGAAATCTTATGCATGAGGCACAACATGCCCACTTCGAGAACTGCCCTTACCCTGCCACTTATTGCTGCAGTAATCAGAGCTCAGGTCAGCAAAATTAGCAGGGCTCTACATGGATAGCACTGCACAATTTGTTTACATATTCATAGTGTCTACAGCACAGAAACAGACCATTTGGCCCATTAGTCTATGCCAGTCTTCATGCTCCTCATGAGCCTTATTCCACCCTTCTTCATCTCACCCCATCGACATAGCTTTCCTTCCTTTCTCCCTGGTGTGCTTTTATCCAGTTTCACCTTAAATCAATCTATTCTATCTACCTCAGTTGCCCCTTGTGGCAATGAATTCCACATTCTTACCACAATCCGGGCAAACAGGTTTCTCCTGAATTCCCTCCTGGATCTATCTTAAATTTACAACCTTTGTGGTATAAGGGTGTTTGGCCTAGCAAGGGTTAATGTGGAGCTGGAGAACAATACCGCCCACATTGTGATGTAGAGAGTCACTGTGTGTAGAAAGAGTCTGACAGAAGTAGGCATGAAATAGCACCTGGATAGGGCTATACCTTGGCGATATGTAAATACTTGTGTGTTAACAATAAACAGTTCACATTCAACCACACCAGACTCCAGGCCTCTTAGACACCAAACAGCCTTACAACAACCTCTAGGTTTGGACTTGCACAAGGGGAAACATCGAGCTGGATTTAATGGAGTTCACTCGAGTTCAATGGCCACACATCCCCTTCCTGCCAGCAGGAAAACAGACTCCCAATATGGTCAGCGGCAGGAATGGGCTGACGTCGGGAACCAGTCTCTGGTTAATTCGGGTCATTAACGAGCCACTTAAAGGTCACTATCCCTGAGCCCGCTGAGAAATCTAATGTTGGCTCAGGGATTCCCTCTGACTCACATGGGCTTCCTAACCCTTTTGGTAGCTTCCCAGCAAACCCTGCGGGGTATGCCAACAGCCTCTCGGGGTGCCCCCCCTTCCAAAGGTACTCAGTGCCCGATCGAGGTACTCGGTATTGGGAGCGGGGGTGCCCACTGATGGCCAACACCTGCTCTTGCATCTGACTCCCCTCCAACCGCACCCCCCCGTCCTTGGCGACCCCTTCCCCACCTCCCCCATCCCAGTCTCACTCCCCTGTGGCCTCAGAACATTAGCCACCACTCCCAGCGGCTCATATGGGCAATAGGGGAGTTGCTGCCTCTGATTGGCTGGCAGCTCTGAGGGGGGGTGAGGGTGTGGGGGGTGGGGGGGGGGGTGCGGTGGAGGTGGGGTTTCCACTTCTCCAATGGGCACTTAATTCAGTCCGACCTCCCCCACTGAAGTGACACGGGTCTCCCGCCAGCTCCCCATCCTGTGGGTGGGCGCGATTGGCGGGCCCAAGATCGGCCAGGGAAAGGACCACCGACCACCGACCGCCATCGGCCTCCAGCTGCGATTTCACGCTGGCTGACCAATTAACAGCCAGTGCGGAGCACGCGCTGAGAAGCTCAGCGCTGTCAGAGTGGGGGGGGGGGGCGGGAGGAGGCCGGGCACTGACGCCAGCACGGGCGTGGGCCAGCGCTGAGAGAAAGCTCCCTGAAGGCGGAGAACTGCCTCCGGGAGCTGAAGACCTGAAACGGCAAAAAATGAAGGATCCAGAAGCTGAAAGAATCGCGTCCGTCGTAATAAATCACCTGAAAATTCAGCTGCTGAAAACGCTGTCCACGGGAATTTATTTATATTTTGTTTCATCACGGAAACCTCATGAAGTTTCATGAGAAATGTAAAGGCCAAGCTTCGCCCGGCCGCTAGCTGTAAGGAAAATTGGAGACAATTGCTCCGTTAATGGGCTTAATGTCCCTCTTAATTGTCGGCGGGCGCACGCAAAAGTCGGAAGCACACCCACTGAGCGAAGTAACACCCGAGCGCGGGGTGACATTGGGACCATCGCTCGGCGTCATCTCGCGTTATTTCACGTCCGATAGGGCGCCCGCCCTGTCAGGGTAAAATTCTGCCCTAAGTTTACCCTGTCAAACTCCTGCACAGGTTGAAAGCTCTCGATCAGGTCACCCCTCAGCCTCCCCTTCCTGGGGAAAAGAATTCCAGCCTGCAGAAATTCCCTGGTAAGTATAAGCTTGCAAATCTTTTTTTGCATCCACGTACCCATGTTTATAATGCGGAGACCAGAAGAGTGCACAGTATTGGCTCACTGAGCAGCTGGATGAGCTACTAGTTAAAATGCTTATCTTACTGAAGCATACTAAAGTATTTTTAAAATACGGTGAAGTGACTTGTCAGTTATGAAGTAGTTGTTTACGCAAAACTTGTAGAAAACCCTGGTTCGCCCTCAACTGCTGTATTGCATCCAGTTCTGGGTGCCAAGATGCCAAGGCGTTAGAGAGGGTGCAGAAAAGATTCATCAGAATGGTTCCAGAGATGAGGAACTTCAGTTATGTGGAGAGATGGGAGAGATTGGGACTGTTTTCCTTGGAGAGGAGAAAGTTGAGAGGAGATTTGATAGAGGTGTTCAAAATCATGAAGGGTCTGAACAGAGTAGATAGGAAAAAGCTGTCCCACTGGTGAAAGGATCGAGAATGAGAGGGGCACAGACTTAAGGTAGTTGGCAAAAGAAGCAATAGAGACATGAGGAGAAACTTTTTCATGCAGCAGTGAGTGGGTAAGAATCACTGCCTAAGAATCCAATGGAGGCAGGTTCAATCGTGGGAACTTGGCTATTATCTGAAAAGGAAGAATGTGCATAATTATGGGGAGAAGACAAGGGAATGGCACTAAGTTGATTGTTCAGTGCAGACATGATGGAGCGAATAGCCTCCTTCTGTGATGTAACAACTCTTTGATTCTGCGAAAAAGTGCTTAATCACTTGCAGAGTTCAGCTTGTGCCCTGAAATATATTCCTGGATATTTTGTATATGTGCATCCATAAAAATAAATTCCTAGCACATGAAGAAACATGTATGAGGTAATGAAGCTGCTTGGTAAGGTCAGAGAAATGGAACAAAACCGTGATTACATTGTGTGATTTGACTTGAAGTAATTTGAACTTTGAACAAGCCATGTACATATTATTGGTTTTTAACATTTATACGATCAGACATTACCTTCATTTACACAACATATCCTCAAGGCTTCCTCTCAACCTTTCGAATAGGAAGGGATCATGCATGAAAGTATACTTGGACAGGGAATGCAGCAAAGATACTGGCAAATTCACAAAAGAGAAAGCAATCCGACCACTTTGTAAACTGTTCTCGAGATATGCAGCAGAAATCTGCTCAACCTCAGCTGTGCTTCTGTCTTCGTCTCCTGCTCAAAGAGTGATGTTCACCGTGGGATAGCTTTGAAAAGGGGAGGTTGCCTCAGGAATGCCTTTAACCGAGGCCCTAGCTCTGTCACTGAGGAACGGAACACATGCATTATGATGTGCAAGTGCGTAAAGTTGGTCTGTTTTCCACATAGTGTTAACTATAGGAGGAGCTGTCTACCTTGTACCTTGCTGCATGTTTTTGTCAGAGATTAGAGAAAATTACTCTGCACTAATTAAAGCAGCAGGCAGCACAAGATGACATTGAGCCCATCATGTCCATGCCAGTTCTATGCTAGTTCAAACAAAAACTAATTCCATTGCCCTGCCCGCCTCACCTCACCTCATATCTTCCTCTGGTTCAAATATTTATCCAGGATGAATTAGTCTCTTGTTCGACCATGTTGCAAAGTGTTCCTCATGCCAACAACCCATAAGGTGAAAAAATGTCCCTTAATCTTCTCTTAGTGACAATTTTAAAATCATGTGCTTTGTCACAGGTTCCCAATTGAAATGGTCTTAATTCACTCCATCAAAACCCTTAAGGATTAAAAAAAAGTCAATTAAATCTCATCTTCTCATAAGTTCAAGGTGAAGGGCCGATGTGAGGGAAAACTTTTTTACCCAGAGGGTGGTGACAGTCTGGAATGCACTGCCTGGGAGGGTGGTGGAGGCAGGTTGCCTCACATCCTTTAAAAAGTACCTGGATGAGCACTTGGCACATCATAATATCCAAGGCTATGGGCCAAGTGCTGGTAAATGGGATTAGGTAGGTAGGTCAGGTGTTTCTCACGTGTTGGTGCAGACTCGATGGGCTGAAGGGCCTCTTCCGCACTGTGTGATTCTGTGATTCTCAAATGGAAATAGTCCCAATATCTCAAGTCCAGCATTATAACTATAGGTTCCCATCCAAGGCAATGAAATTCCTGAATCCATACTCTACCATCTCTCTGGCTTTAACACTCTTTTGTTAATGTGGAATACACTGGTATTGTCTGAATGAATGTTTTGTACAATGTTTGTCCTTGCTACTTTTCATATGGCTCTATCCACAAAACCACAAATGTTGTTGACCTTTTCCGTAGTTTTATCTAAACGCACTCTCACTTTCAGGTAATTTGGTATCTGAACCTCCTCCTGATCTCTCTGGCCAATTTGACAAAGCCACACTCTCAGCTGCAATGAAAGTATCTGCCTAAGCTCCAGAGGATGGGTAGCTACATGGCAACTGGTGTGGTAATCAAAAAGGTGGATGACTCTTTTTAAAAGTAAAAGGACCTTGGGCCCTTTGATGAAAAAAAATCCTTTTAGGATTATAGATTATTAACTGTTTTAGAACTCTGGGGCCAGCCACATGAACTCAATGGTCTTTTTTTTTGCCAAAATAAAGCCCTTGTATTTTACCATAAGGTTAGAGTTTCTCAGGTGTTAATGATATCTAATTTATAGCCTGCTGGGTTTTTTAGTATCATTGGAGTGGTTAGAAAACTGGAAATTTACATTTATTGGGGGAGGTGTTGGGAGGGAGCGGAGTTTGGCTAGATGGCTGGCATGTGGATCAGATTAACGCCAACTGCATTGGTTTTGCCTCCCATTCTGGCTTAGGTAGACTCAGAGGCTGCCTCCTCACCCTGGTCATAGTAAAAACAAATCATAGCACTCTGCTGTGGTTTGGTGAAACATCACCAAAGATCTGCCTTCAAGCAGAGAAGCCAAGAAGAAGAATCACATGTATGTAGCATTTTTCACGCCCTCAGAGGAACACGAGGTGCTCTGCAGCCGATGTGCTGTTAAAGTGTAGTTATTGTTGGAAAGTAGGAAATGTAGTATCCAATTTGCCCACAGCAAGGTCCCAGAGACACTGCTGTGATAATGACCAGATCATCAATTTTTGTTTGAGTGCTGTTGGTGGAAACGGTTAAATGTTAGTTGGGACCTCTGGACTCTTCTTTGAAATAGTGCCATAGAATCTTTTACATCCACAAGAGGGCAGATGGGGCCCCAGTTTAACGTCTCATCCGAGAAACGGTGCCCGTGGCAGTGCAGCACTCCGTCAGTAAAGCCTAGGGTTTATGCTCAAGTCTCTGGAGTGGAACTTGAATGCATAACCTTCTCACTCAAAGACAAGAGCCCTCATCATTGAGCCATAGCTGACACTGTCGGCTTTGCCTGTTCTGTCTTTTTTGGAGCAGGGCTAAACTTTGCAGAATCCTGTCCCAGGAAATATGGACTATACGAGGCTAATCGCACAATAGAAGAGATTATATACAGGCTGTGAAAGAAGTGGCCTCAGTAGAGCAAGAGGCCTTTTCTCATTCCATTTTTCCTCAGGTCTAAACTGTGAAGCCTAAAGAGGATGTAAAACAAGAAGTGACATTCAAGTGGAATACATTTAAAGGGCAATTCTCATCAAGTAAATTGTTTTACAGGCCCATTTATTAGGTTAGTAAAATAAAGTAGAGTGCAATGATGCAATCAGTAATGCCAATCAGGTTTGAAGCTGTTGTAAACATTCTGGATATAAGAAATGCTTTCTAAAAACTTTCCCTGTAACTCAATCTCAACAAGGCAGCAGAGAAACAGGCCTGAAGGGCCCACTGGGCTGAAGACTTCCCCTTTCAAATATCTGCAATAACCTTTGAGCTGTTTGTCCTACTCTATGTTACCCATGCCAAGGTTTACAAAGTAGCCTGGCAGCCAGTTCAAACGTATGAACCAAATCGTGCCACACCTATTTACACCTTATTTTAAAATAAGCAGCCTCCAGCATTTACATAGCCTTGTTTATGACCTCAAGACAGCCCAAAGTACTTTGAAATGTAGTCACTGTGGTAATAGAGGAAACGTAGCAGCCAATTTTGACACGGCGACAGATGCAGCAATGAGATAAATGGCCAGACAATCTGATTTGGTTGTGCTTTGAGGGATAAATATTGGCCAACCCACCAGAGACAACTCCCTCTGCTCATCTTCGAAGAGTGCCAGGGACTTTTTACGTCCACCCGAGAGGGCAGAGGGAGCCTGAGTCTAATACCTCATCTTTGAGATGATTTTGAACTCAAGTTCCCGTAACCCACGACCTTCTGAATCAATTGAGGTGTGCCTGACAATGTAAGCAATGAATAAATCTCTCTGACAATTTCGGGACATTCCTGGGGGACTTTGGAACACATGATTTTTTTAAACTGCTGAAATTGGGTAAAAAAAAAAATTAGGTGCCGTCAAGAAGGAAAAGGAAAGGATTAGAGCGAATGTCTCATTAAAAAAAAGCAGCAATTATCACATTATGTGTGAAATTACACTTTGGGCTTTCAATACGTCTTATCGCAGCGGTTTTATTTTTAAGCAGAACTACCTTTGCTGCTCAAAGAACAGGAAATGCAGATGGACGAATTTCTGAATCTCTGGCCATTCAGAATTTCAATAGCCTGGTGCGTTTGGTATCTTCAAAGGCACTGTTACTGTGGCGCAGTGTCTTGCAAGACACGGCACTGTGTTTAAACATGCAGCGCTGCTGAGGGAGGTACTCGGCAATCGGAAAACCACTTCATGCTGTCAATCGTGTGCACTATTACAAACTATTTTTATGTTCGGTTTTAAACTTATGCCCTGAAATTATCCAGTAGGATGCTGCCAAACAATTGTGAGTAGGCTGGAAATACCTTGCTGTTCTTTTAAGCAGCTAAATGACACTGATGGAACGACAATGAGAGGAATCTTAGCTGAACGCTTCGAAGTTCGGCTCCCAGTACCCCAAGGAGCCATTTGAAAGCCTTAAGGTATAAATATTAAAATGGCTTTGAAAATCCACAAACTGGTATAGCATCTGTGGCAAAACGGCTGTTGTGCATTGGGTGATGTTTTCAAATCAGGTTGTGTCATGAGCTGAAGGGGGGAAAATAAGAGTCGAGAAGCAGTTGAAATCTGTTTATCATGGGTAAGCTTGCAGTGCATGTTTCTCTTCCTTTTTGGGCATCATTATCCTGTCATGCTTCGAGGTGCACTACAATATGACTTCCCATTGCAAAATTATCTTTATTTCGTATTTGTTCATGGGATGTGGGCCTCGCTGGCTGGGCCAGCATTTATTGTCCATCCCTAGTTGTCTTTGAGAAGGTGGTGGTGAGCTACCTTCTTGAACCGCTGCAGTCCATGTGCTGTAGGTACACCCAAAGTGCTGTTAGGGAGGGATTTTGACCCAGCGACCATGAAGGAATGGCAACATGTTTCCAAGTCAGGATGGTGAGTGGCTTGGAGGGGAACTTCCAGGTGACGGTGTTCCCATGTGTCTGCTGCTCTTGTCCTTCGAGGTGGTAGAGGTCAAGAGGTTTGGAAGGTGCCCTACCTGATACCCTATCATGCCTGTACCCCTCATTGGCTGTGGAAGCTGAGGCCCCCATACCTATAGTATCACTTATACATGGAGGGAGATTCTTGACTTGCTGCGGAGACCTGAAATAAAACGAAAGGATGCCTTTGGTCAGCACCTGAAAGAGAAAGCTAGATTAGCATTTCAGGTAGGGCTCCTTCGTCAGGATGAATTCTGGGTTGCTTTTTGAAAAGTCAGCATTTTTTTCCCCCTTGTCCCAATGTTGCCTCAGCAGCTCTATCACCACCAGCTCCTCTCCCTGCTCTTCGAGAAGACTTAGGTTCACAAAATACAAATGGAGGGAGATTCGAAATGAGCTGCCAACTTGCACCAGGTCATGATCCAACCAACCGCCACTCTAAAAGAGGCACTTAAGACTTCATTGCAACAGGAAGTTGTCTCATCACTAAAAAAGGAAGATACATCAGCCAATGTTCTGCCTTGCGCCACCTTTTAACAGGGCAAATGGGACAGTGTAAGACATTTTTAGTGCCTATAGTTTACCATGTTCAGTGCACATAAAGAAAACTTACAACACCCACTTTGAATCAGGGCTCAAAACTGGTTGAAAATCTGCCTCGGTGCCGACAGTATATCTTCGGGTATCTTCCAGAGTCAGCATGATGTAACCATCCGAGTTCAAACTCAGGCCTAGTAAAATCAAGCTTATGTCTGTTTTCCCTTGGTCAACAAAAAGGGGAGAATAGCGGCAGGCCAGGAATAGCCCTGTGGTCTCTTTATGACACCCTCCCCCCACCCCCACCTCCCTTGTGTAGTGAGATGGGGAACACACAATCGCGTATCCTCCTTTCTGGTGTTTTGAAGAAACCTCTGCCACATTTGGTTTGAATCTTGGTGTGGAGTCCTTTATCCCCTTCTCTCTGAAATGCCCTCTCTCATTTACCAGCTGGTGACAGCATTGCAGTGCAGCTGTAGAACAACAGAAGGCTCGCAGGTTTAAAAGTGTTGCCACATTGGTGGGGGAGGTTCTGGCAGGTTATGTTCTTCAAACAGTCCAACATTTTGGCCACTAGGGTCTGTTTGAGCTGCAGCAGATGCTAAATCTGTTACACTGCAAGCTGTTGCAATTTATTCCCCCCCTTTTTTTAAGTATATAATTAGAGTTTAAGAATGTCCTGGGATAGACACGACTAGTATAATAATACTGGAGTACAAAAGGGCACAGCATCTATTATACTGAGTAAATAACCAGTACAAACTGGTTCCTGGTTTGAAACAGAGGACCCGTAGCATTGCAAAGGATGTTGGCTTCTGGCTAAGGGCTCCAACAAAACTGTCTTCCCTTAATCACGTGGTTTGCAAATTCTCATCCGTGCTTTCAAATCCCTCCAATGGCTTCAACTCTCTCTAACCTCGAGCATCCCCGCACACAAGAATGTAATTGAGAAATGCCATCGCCTTTCACCAGACTGTTCAAGGGGTGAGACATAAGCCAGGATTCTCCCCTCGGCGATTTGGGGGTGGGGAACCCCCGACGTCATCCCGGCCCATTTAAATTTTTAGGAAGGCGGGTGGACAGCGAAATCAGTTGTCCACCCGCCGGCCTGTCAATGGCCAATTGAAGCCATTGACAGGCTAGTTAAAGTTCTTAAGGCTGGCGGGCAGGCCAGGAGCCCCAGCGGGCTCCAGATTATTCATGACACTTCATCCACTGGCGGGATGAAGTTTCATGTCCGTTTTGTACAAAAATAATAAAGTTTATATGTTCTTTATTAACATGTCCCATCTCGTGTGACATTGTCACATGAGGGGGACGTATTAATCATTTTTTAGTGTTTCTATTTTTAAAATACTGTCAGTATTCTCCCTGAGACAGGACTGTGCCTCAGGGAGAAGGGCGCTCATTCACGCGCACTTTGACAGATGGGGAATCCCCTCCCACGTCCGCACTGGAAACGCATAGCGATTCCCGTCGGGGATGCTACTGGGCGGACCCTGTTTCAGTGGCGGGTTTGGCTGCCCACCCACCGCCAAGCCAATGGGGCCCACCCACCATCCAAGGGCAAGATTCTGCTCTAGATCTCCAATAAGGACATCTGTTAAAATTCAAGGTGGTGGATATTTAGCTTTGTTTTCATATCAAGTGCAGCCAAAGGTGCACCTATCTTTTTTTATCTATTTATCTATCTCCACCATTAGTAGCACAGAATTTGAGTATTGCTGGAAAAAGAGACATGCTGTTGAAACTTTTCGACTTGCATCCATCAGGACAGAATCACAAGAAATTACCGAACTGCAACGGGGAAACAATTATTTATACTGCCTGTGAAGAGAGTGTTGTTTGGTTGAGAAGTGGACTCTAGTTGGTGGAGGTACTGGCATGGCGAATGCAGCATGGAACAGTTAGCATGGAACAACTAATCAGCACTCTCTTTTCATGCAGTATAAATTGTTGTTCCCCTGTTACAGTTTGGTACCCTGATGAGTGCAAGTCAAAACGCTTAGATAACATGTCTCTTTTGTCAACAATATCTCTATCTTCCACACATCTTATCACTGAGACATCTCAACATGTTCCACACAACAAATTTGGAAAGCAGTGACTATGGCAGCGAAAGTAGCATCCCTTTTACAGCAGAAAACCTGGGGCAGGATCTAGCCCTTGACCGGGGTGCTTGGGGGGGGGCAGTCGAGAAGCTGGACGCCGCCTGCGATTGACTCTGCACCGCGATTTCACACGAGCGGGCCAATTAAGGCTCACCCTGCGTGGATTGCGAGCGGGCAGCGTTGGGCGCTGCCTGTGCGGGTGGGGTGGGGAGGAGGGAGAGCCGGGCCTAGCGCACAGTTTGCGCATGTATGAGAAAGAGCGTGTCAGTCTCCCTGAGGCACGGAGCTGCATCAGGGAGATTGAAGCACTGTGTAAAAGAAATAAAGAGAACAAAAATTTAATAAAACATGTCCTCGGTCACATGAGCTGGGACATGTTTTTAATTCAAAAATAAGATTTGTATTTAATATTTACTTGCTTTAGGAAATCTCATCCCGCTCGTGGATTTCCTAAAAAATGTAAGGGCTGCTTGGCCTTTTCGCCTGCCCATCAGCCATTAGGTTGAACGGGCAGCGTAAATTTGAATTTCATTAGATTGTTAATGGGCGCAATAGGCCTTTTAATTATCGGCTGTGCACCCGCCGAATGAAATATCGCAAGACTGCGTGATGACATCGGGATGCGCGCCTGACATCATCGCATGTCATTTTACACTCGGGCGTGTCGGGCACATGCCTGCACACCGGGCGTAATATTCTGCCCCTGATATCTTTCAGTGACCTGCTTCATCCTTCAACAAGCTCTGCAATTGGAACATAGAAACTAGGAGCAGGAGTAGGCCATTCGGCCCTTCGAGCCTGCTCTGCCATTCATTATGATCATGGCTGATCATCCAACTCAATAGCCTGCTCCCGTTTTCTCCCATACCCTTTGACCCCTTGCACCCCAAGAGCTATATCTAACTCCTTCTTGAAAACATACAATGTTTTGGCCTCAACTACTTTCTGTGCTAACAAATTCCACAGGCTCACCACTCTCTGGGTGAAGAAATTTCTCCTCATCTCAGTCCTAAATGGTCCACCCCATATCCTCAGACTGTGACCCCTGGTTCTGGACTCCCCCACCATCGGGAACATCCTTTCTGCATCTACCCTGTCTAGTCCTGTTAGAATTTTATGTTTCTTTGAGATCCCCCCCCTCATTCTGCTGAACTCCAACTAATATAATCCTAACCGACTCAATCTCTCCTCATATGTCAGTCCCGCCATCCCAGGAATCAGTCTGGTAAACCTTCGCTGCACTCCCTCTATAGCAAGTACATCCTTCCTCAGATAAGGAGACCAAAACTGGACTCACCAAGGCTCTGTACAATTGCAGCAAGACACCCCTGTTCCTGTACCCAAATCCTCTGTCTATGAAGGCCAACATACCATTTGCCTTCTTTACCGCCTGCTGCACCTGCATGCTTACCTTCAGCGACTGGTGTACAAGGACACCCAGGTCTTGTTGCACATTCCCCTCTCTCAATTTATAGCCATTCAGATAATAAGCTGCCTTCCTGTTTTTGCTACCAAAATGGATAACCTCACATTTATCCACATTATACTGCATCTTCCAAGCATTTGTCCACTCACTCAGCTTGTCCAAATCACACTGAAGCATCTCTGCATCCTCCTCACAGCTCACCCTCCCACCCAGCTTTGTGTCATTTGAAAATTTGGAGATATTACACTTAATTCCCTCATCTAAATCATTAATATACATTATGAATAACTAGGGTCCCAGCACCAATCCCTGCGGTACCCCATTACTCACTGCCTGCCATTCGGAAAAAAGCCCCGTTTATTCCTACTCTTTGTTTCCTCGTTGCCAACCAGTTTTCTATCCATCTCAATACACTACCCTCAATCCCATGCGCTTTCATTTTACACGCCAATCTCTTATGTGGGACTTTGTCGAAAACCTTCTGAAAGTCCAAATAAACCACATCCACTGGCTCCCCCTCATCAACTCTACTAGTTACATCTTGGTGTACAAAGGTTAAGATGTTCCAGGCAGCACTGCCTTCTGGTTAAGATTTCACCAGGCAGGCAAAGTGATTGTGTGAGGTTTTACAATTACTATTCAGAGTTAACTTCTTTGGATTGATGCAGGTCCAGGTATTGTTTCAAAAGAAATGCAAAGACCTGAGACGTACAGCAGAGTTAACCAAAATACAGCTTAAACTAGCCAGATCCTAGGACCAAAATACTGCAACCGATTTTTTAAAAAATTCCTTGGTGGGACATGGGCATCACTGGCAAGGCCAGAATGTGTTGCCCATCCCTAGTTGCCTTTGAACTGAGTGGCTGGCTAGGCCATTTCAGAGGGCAGTTAAGAGTCAACTTCATTGCTGTGGGTCTGGAGTCACATGTAGGCCAGACCAGGTAAGGATGGCAGATTTCCTTCCCTAAAGGGCATTAGTGAACGAGGTTGGTTTTACAAATAATCAATGATAGTTAATGGTCACCATTACTGAGATTGGCTTTCAGTGCCAGATTTCTTGTTAATTGAATTTAAATTTCACCAGGTGCCATGATGGGATTTGAACCCATCCCCAGAGTGCATCAGCCTGGGTCTCTGGATTACGAGTCCAGTGACATTATTACTATGCCCCCATGTTGAAAGTTTTACTAGCCAAATATCCAATGTGTTTGATAAATCTTTATATTTCCACTCCACTCATTGCTTAGAAAATGAGAGGTAAAGTGGGAGAGGAAAATTGTAATTATGCACAGTTACTGATAATCCATTTTGACCAGCAAACGCCTGCAACCTCTAACACTATAGGAAAGATATTCAATCTATTCCTCTACCCCTAACCTTGAATTGTCTTCCTGGTAACATTTACTACATCAAACTTGGCAGAAACTTCAGAAGCACTCATACAACGAGCGTCAAGGTGACATTTCAAGTGACAATGGTCCATTAAATGAAGGGCAAATGCCATTCAATCTGACTGTTTACCAGCAGAACTAAGATGCATCTGACTCCAGGGAAGTCCAAGTTTCTTTAACAGTAGGGCTCACAGACAAAATGGAATTTCCACTCCAGTGTAAGCAGACATACTTGAGCAGTTAAAAACCTATTAGCACTCGCTAACAGTTCAAAACAGTGGGAGACTCCAAACTAGAGGCAGCATCATTATAAAAATGTGCATTTTATCATAAAGTCCAGATTAAAAATCCTATCAAAGTTTCTCCCATATTACAACTGCTGTTATAGAAGTTCAGTTGTACCTGTTTATGAATCAGACCATTGAACATACATAAAAGAAAGACTAACATTTATATATCCCAAAACAGACCACAAAGTACCCTTTTTCTTTGAAGTGTAGTCACTTTCAATTCAAAGAATGTGGTTGCCAATTCCACAAGGCCCCACAATGAGCCATTGAGCAGGTGATCTGTTTTCTGTTTTGTATGGAGGTTGAAGGAAGAATGTTGGCCAAGTCACTGGGACATAGGGGAGAGGATGAGACTCTACACAAAGTGAAATGAAACTGTAATGCTGTTCTTAGAAAAGGGGTTATAATGATCTTGTTACATGTAAGCACAAATTTTTTAACTCCGTAATCCCACAGCAGAGCCTCACCCACTAGAGATGCATTTAGGTAAAATAAAATCTACTTCAAAGCATACAGCAGAAATCATCCCCACCCCTGCCATGCATCTCCCAAAATGAAAACGGGAAGGGTGCTAATTCATAAATTTAAGAGTTTTCATATCGGAAGCATCTCATCACTAATGTGAAGTCCAACATTAATTATTCCTTTGTCACTTCCACGAGAATCCAAATTTTAACCTTATTTTATATGCATCAGTGTTTTTAATCTGGCAATTTCGTAAGATTGTCCAAAAATATCAGGTGGAGATTTTTGACCTGGTAGCATTGCGACCTCTGATGTGACTTGGGCAGGGTGGGAGAAGCACCAAGAAGGTAGGCATGGAATGTTTCCATCTAAGTCCCCTCTGCAAACATACCCTGTGATGTTTTCCTTCGGGGCTTGGGTCCTGCAGTTTTCACTCGTGTTGAGTTTGAGTGGCTGCCTGATTATGTGTGTGTCCAGTGTGTTAATGAGTGCCTTTACCAGTTCTGCTTACATTTCCCATGATTAGACCCTCTCACCATTATAAACGGCCACAAAGACGGAGTGGTTAATGTTCCAATTTAAAGTGATGGAAAGACTGTCAATGTATCCACTCCAAATTTGAAGCCAATATTTGTGTATAATTTGTGTCTGCTAATGCTTAGATTATGGACGGACTTTTTGCAGCTAATTGTGATATGTTTTTGCTTCGGTTTCAAGGCCAGATCATAGAGAGAGTCCTTAAGAAATGACAGAAGCGTTATTGCCCCATCGTCACAGTGAAACTGACTGCAATGTCCCTCCTGCCCTTATAAATGCCCCAGGAATTCACCATAACTAACAGGTATTTTAAAATGGAATAACCATTTGATTAATCACACTAATGCAAATCTTGTACAATTAATTATTGCAGAAGAGGATTACACCAGTCCAACAACACTTAATAATTTTCCCCTTCTGTTGTAGAAATTGAGTGTAGCACCTCCTATGCTGACTCTGTACTTTGTATTGCCATCTTTGTCAAATGGTATCAGTTGTGCCAGTAGATATAGCAAAAGGAAAGCAAAGTGTTGCTGTGACTGGAAATATCCCTTGTACAACATATGGTTTGGTTTCCCACCTGCAATCTGCGCGATTCTCAATCTCCATATGAGAAAGTAGTCAGAAGAAGCTGTTTGTCAGAATAGCTAACTTTGTTTTTATGCCTCGTACTCTACTTGGTTGACATCAATTTAAGGATTAAATCTAGTGCAAGAAAAGGCCTGTCAAGCTCATTTCATCCGGTGTCCATGCATGAACACTCTAGTTTGGTTTATTTCTCCACATCCAATACCTGTTGACCTCCAACTATGGGGCAAACTTATTTTCTTCCCAATACGATCTGAATATGGTCAAAATGCTGTTATTATCTTCATAATTCATCCTTTCCCTCACACACGAGTCCAGCTCCTCTACGGGGCAGTGGTTCTCCCTGCAGTGATCTTTATTTTAATGAATGCTCCTCCCGTGTTCTTCCTGAGCTTCATACGTGTCGTTTTCCAGGCTATTCCTCTTCTCTGCATCTCTCACCATGTTAAGTACCAAAACTCACGGCATGGCATCTCATTTTAATTCTGGAGTTGGCAAGTTCCATAGGCAGCTGGTTATGAAGAGGCTGCAATTGCTTCTTAAAGAGATCAGGCCATTGGCATGATGAGTTAAAAAGCAGGACTTCAAGGCTGCAGGGGATGTTTGTGCAACAACAACTTACCTTTATATAGCACCATTAATATAGTGAAATGCCCGAGGCATGTAGCCAAAGTAGCAGCTACGTAAAATTTGAAAGCCTTTAAGACTCAGAAGCCGCAAACGACTGCCATCAAGAAAGTTTCTTAAACCTCCGTCCGGCATTCTCTTACTGAAGGTGAGGATCTCTTTAATTATCACTTTAAGTGAATATCTCCCGATTTGTACCATCTTATGCTTGGAGACAGAAGCATGCGTGTGAGTCAGAAAAGCAGAGATGAAATTGGCTTTGCAGCATTAACTGCGCTATTTTTCCCCAAATTGGGTTTCTGTCCAGGTGGGGCATACGGATGTATAAATTAGTAACATGGCGTCGAAGTAGGAACCCATTGCAATATTTTCCATATCACCACATTAGAACAGTTTAAATACAGTAATTATCCAAATTGAGAATAGCATGTCACAGGCACAGAACAGATAAAACAAATTGTTCCATTGATGCATTGTGCTATATGGTTGGATGGCTGAGCATATACAAACAAGTCAAAATTGGGAATTATTTAGAATCAAACATGCAGCACTCCTTTTCTCCTTCAACTTGGGACAGATTTGGTTCAGATTTTTGGCTCAGCTCATTTATTTCCTATATTCATTCAGCATAATGTAGAATCAAGTCAAATCCACATTACAGAAAAAAGTCATTCTGCTCCCCATGCGCCCCTTCCCACTTTGCATCATAACCCATATCCCTCTATTACCTTCACCCTCATCACAGCCTCCCCTTAAATGTATCAATGCTATCTGCTTCAAGCAGTTCAGCAGCGACTTCCACATTTTCACTGTTCTGTTCAGAAATACCTCCAAATGCTTTATTTGATGTATTAGTAGCTATCTTATTGTGCTCCCTTGTTCTGCAATCATCCACTATTGCAAACAGCTTCTCCACATCCACTCTATCCAATGGCTTCACAATTCTAACGACTTCAATCAGGTCTCTTCTCAGCTGTCTTTACTCCAGGGAAAGGAGCCCCAGCCTGTCTGACGTTTGCATTCTCTCAATTCTGGTAACTTTCTTGTAAATGCAAGGATTAATCAGGAAGGTTATGTCTTCTTAATGGACATAGCTATTAATCCAAAAGTTGATCATTTGTGTAACTTTTTTGACATTAATAGTGGCCTAAGACCATCAGTACTTTTGTCTCTGTTTTTATCTGTCTCCCTCTATTGTCCTCAATCTCTCCTAAGCTGCATTGAAATCATAATTGTAGCAATTTTTGCTTCAGACCAATGCTACACAGACGTTGCCCTAGATTTTGTAGTTAGCAGTAAAGGAAAGGCCATCATGTTCATCAAGCTAACAGCATGTTATATACTTTTTGTGGGCTTTTGAGCAGAAAGTTACTGTCATCGGGCATCTGAAACAGTTTGAAATCCTTTCAAAATGAATTCCATACTTGGGCAGCAGACAAGAATGGCAACCTTCATATGGGATCTGTCTCTCCAACCAAATGGTTTGAAGAATCTTCACTCAGACATTCAGAGCCTAAGCCGGAAAGTATAATATAGGATATTTAGTTCAATGCAAACTCTTGTGTAGGAAGCAAAATAGAGGGTAAAAAAGGGAGGATTAAGAAAGAGGGATAAAACCGAAAAAGAAAATAAAAGTAAAATCAGTTTAGTTTAAATTTTAAGGAATAATTCAAACCTGAAGGGATGAAATTCCACACTATAAGAGTAAATTTTCAGTGCCAGAGAGGTTGTTTGCTAGTAATTAAGACTCTTCACACCATTAAAGAAAATCACTTACACTTTTATGGACAACTGCTAACTTTTTCTGGCACATTTCATGGGTATCTAGTGGGTACATACCATAACCTCAAATCATTCATGGATTGAAATGCCAAGGTAATGGTACAGTGGAGCTTGTTGAGGAGCATGGCAAATTGGACAGATTTCTGCATTTCACTGCGCATATGTAGATGTTGGAAGTTGCTGATTTACTCCTTGATAGCAGTAACAGCTTCACCATCATGCCACTTCCAAAATTGGGCCATTGTTAGTTAAGAACCTGATGAAGATCTGTGTCATTAATATGTTCCTTTCGTCGCAGATGCAGCTTCACTTCCTGAGAGATTTCAGCATTTTCTGTTTAGCTCTTTTACACTTTAAATTTGACTGTCAGTGAGGACTGAAACTTGTGGAGTGTGAATGCAATGCAAACCCATCTCTTTCTGTTTCTGCCAACACTCATTCAGTGGATGCATTTCTTGTTTCCCATGGGGTAAACGGAAGATTCAGGATAAAACTCCTTACCAAAAAAAAACGATAAGTGAAAGAGTTGACAACTTCATTTTATGGGGTGAGATTAAGATTCAGGAAAGGCAATGCACTTTTTATCGAGGCAGAAATGGATCTTAGTGCACAGAAACATAGATCATTGAAGGTGCCAAGGCAAACCGGCAAGGCCATAAAGAAGCAAACAGAATCTTTGGTTTTGTATCTATGAGGCCAAAAATATAAATGTTTAACTTGTACAAGACCTGAGTTAAGCTGCAGTAAAATATTTCATTCAGTTTTGTGCATCCTATTTTAAGAAGGATAACAACAATGGTGAAAATAGGATAGCGTAGATTGACTAGGATGTTATCAAAGATGAGGGGTCATACTTTTGAAGACAGACTTCAGAACAAGGGCCTTGTTCTCTAGGTCTGAGAAGGTTTGAGGTCTTCAAGCTTAGATGATAAGGGAAATAGTAGCAGATAGCTTAAATTAGACAGTGAGATGAGAGCAAGAGGTCGATCATGTGTGAAGTGATCACAAAGCTAAATTATTTACCCAAAAAGTGATTGGGATCTGAAATTCATGACCAACAACTGATTTTGAGGCAAAGTCCACAAATTATTTCAACTAAGAATTAGACAGTTGCTTGAACAGAGGAATCTCAAAGGGCATGAGGAACAAACCGGATTAGCTGGATGGATCATGCGGAGAGAAACACCATCCACAGATTGTTCTGCAGTCCTGAGATGTATACAAAATAGTGTCATTGGTATAGGCACAAGCGTGCTCCAAATCGCACTGAAAGAAGACACTGAGGCTACTAAAACAACATAAAAACATTATCTGGTTGGACCAATCATTAAAGTTGTTCATAGAGCTCAAAGGTTGCATTGTAAGGGCCAGAGGGAGAGTTGTTGTCCACTACCTTCTCTGCTGCCCCTACTGAACAGCATGCATGGTGGAATTCACTGTCACAAGGAGTAGTTGAGGTGAATAGTATAGACGCATTTAAGAGGAAGCCAGTAAATGAAATATACTGATGGAGTGAGATGATGAGGGATAGGAGGAGGCTTGTGTGGGGGTTAAACAGTAGAATAGACCACTTGGGCCAAGCAGTCTGCTCCTGTAGTATTAACAATTCTCCGTAATAGCGGCCATCATGCACCTACACATCTCCTAGCCAGGGATTGCACATGCTGCCAGGGAAATAAAAAAATGATAAGGGGAAAAATGCTTTCTAGAAGAGGAGAATCAAGCTCAAAAAGAGATAACACTTGAGGCTATAATATCTCAGACTGCCAGATTACAGTGTGGGAATGCAGTGTGATACCTTTCACTGAAATATCTCCATTTTTCACAACATTTCATGTGAAGGTAATAAACAGCCAGATCAGCAGTTAAACCAGGTTTACAGAGCCACTGTCAGTCACAGGTAGCCTCAGTCACAGTCAGTCACAGGTGCACCATAATGTTCATGCTGACGGGTTAGCAACCTGACATCATTAGCATATGTTTAAAATCTAGGGATAATTTATAACTGGTTGCATGGCTAGTACATATTATGAAGAACACTTAAAAACAAACAACTTGCTTTCATAAAGCAGGAAACAAAGACATGCATTTATACAGCACTTTTCACGACTACCGGCGCCTCTAAGTACTTTATAGCCAACAAAGCACTTTTTGAAGGGTAGTCACAATAGCAAAATAGGAAACGCAGAAGATAATATGAGCACAGCAAATACCCACATGCAGCAACGTGAAAATGACCAGATAATCTGTTTTGTGATATTGATTGAGGGATTAATATTGCAGCGCATTGTGGATTACTCCCCGGCTCTTCGAAATAGTGCCAAGTAGACCATGGGGCCTCGATTTAATGCATCATCTGAAAAAACACCTCTGACAGTGCAGCACTCCTTCAGTGCTGCATTGGAGCGTGAGCTTTGACTTTTGCACTCAGGTCCTGGAATGGGACTTGAACCCATAGCCTTGTGACTCAGCGGTAGAGATTGCTACCAACTGAGAGCTAAGACTCATAGGGCATCTTTCGCAACTCAGGATATCCCAAAGCACTTCATTGTTAATGAAATACTTTTAAAGTGTAGTCAGTGTTGGTCTGCTGTGGGGTAAAGCTATTGGAGCACCCCTGCACCTCCACCCTCAAATCTTGAGTTGTGAACTGGACCGTCATGTCTTTGCACATGCCCCTTCATCATTTTGAATTTGGATGGAGAAAACTTGTGTGGTGATGAAGTCAAAAATGAATTGTTAAGCTTTTGTTCTTTCTCAGACAGCATGCAAACATACATATCAACAATTATGATTGTGCTCTATTGAATCAATACAAACTATCTTGTTTAATAACGCAAACTGATGAACATGTTGAAGTTACCCACATTAGTGGGTCACCTCACTTGATCCAAGCAAAATAGATTCCAATGACCCTCCTGCCCATCTAAGCTTTTGAGCTGGGTGAAAGACTGTCCTAACATTGCTGAAAAGTGACACATGTTACTGAAATGTTGTTCTTTTTCCACTTGTCAGGAAAAAAGCAAGAATGCCAAATTTTAAACAGTCACAACAATTTATACTACAAGAGAAAAGGGTGGTGATTGTTTTGCAAGTTGATTCTGATTGGCTGAGGCGTTGCCATGGAGAAAGCAATGAGGAACTATAGGCTGCCCTAAAAAAGACGTGAGGCTTGAACTTATTCCTTTTGTTTGCAGAGCACGGGCCCCTGTGTATGAACGTATGTCACTTCTAGCAAGCGTAAATGAACTACGTTACAAGCTTGACTGATTATCTTAAGTTGGTTGTTAGTGTAGCTATTAGCACACTTGGGATTGTTCAGTGAGTGCTGTCTAATTACGGAATCATATCCAACAGTAGGCATTTTGTTTTGGGTTTTGGAAGTGCAGGTTGGTTGAGTACGGTCTGTACTCTGCTTATTATGAGCAACGGAAGGAATATGCTGTTTGATTTGATCAGCCAATCGCTGGGACATATGGCCTAAGTACCTGGCATTACACCGGCTCTGAAAATCAGAGTCAACATGCCAACCAATCAGCATCCTTTTCTCCTGCAGTGTAAATTGTTGTGATTGTTTGAAATTTGGTATTCTTACATTTGTCCTGATGAGTGCAAGATGGCCCAGAGCTCTCATTTCAGCAACATCCAAGTTCTGTACTACCAAGAGCCTGGCTGTCCTAACAGTCCTCTGTGGAAAATCCTGATTGTCAGCACATGGGTTTCTGTCCCGACTTTTATTTCCCTGTGTTCACAACAAAAGGAAAATCCTTATTCCAGACAGCCCTTGCCAAGTGGCTTCTTTACACAGTGAGAATCAGATTTCTAATGAGGCTATCAAATTTCTCACTGCTTTTGGCCTTTCCAGGACTAACCTTAATACTCGAGAGAAAAAAAATGCATGAATATGCTTCGCATTTTTTTTAAAAAAAGCAACGTTAAGGTGATACTCTTGTCCAAATCTTTTCTGTGAGAAAACAATTAAAAATCCCAGCAAATACCCATATACATCTCTCAGAAAACTCTCAAAGTGTTTTGCAGATAATAAAGTGAAATACAATACACAGACTGATGCAATAGCCATTTTGCACAGATCCAATGCACAGATTGAGATTTTTTTTATTTGTTCATGGGATGTGGGTGAATTGCCCATCCCTAATTGCCCTTGCTCAAGGGGCATTTAAGAGTCAACCGCATTGCTGTGGGTCCGGAGTCACATGTAGGCCAGACCAGGTAAGGACAGCAGGTTTCCTTCCCTAAAGGACATTAGTGAACCAGATGGGTTTTTACAACAACCGCTAATGGTTTCGCAGTCATCGTCAGACTGTTAATTCCGGATTTTTATTGAATTCAAATTTCACCACCTGCCATGGTGGGATTCAAATCTGGGTCCCCAGAGCAGTCTAGTGACAATACCATTATGCAAATGCCTCCCCAAAATGAATGGTCAATCAAGTTATGTAATATGTATAATTGTTACCGCATCTCATTTCACAATAACAGTGTCCAGCTTTAAGATAAACACACACAAATACACACATGTTTACACATACCTACGTATGTACATACAGAGAGTGGAGGGAGAAGAGAGGCAGAGAGCACACCTGTCACACCAGATGGAACATTTCAAACTATCAAAAGTATTAAAATAGGGAATGAAAGACAGCCATTTCACACTGGTTTCTTGCGCCCTGGAGTTGGAAATCTATCAGCATTTGGCTCAGTGGCTACAATTAACCTCTAATTGGCCTCAGGATATTTACAGCGATGAGACACGTGAGCGTACAGTGACAGGAGAGATTAAATACAGCTCCACTTTAACAGCTGAATAATCCAACTTTGCCTGCAAAACCAACAGAAATCTGCTATGTGTACTGACGGCACTGCAAATCAAAACAGACACAAGTTTACACTGAAATGTGACAGCCCCAAAAATCAGCCTTATTTAGGATTTCACTTGCTAGTTCTGTGATTTGCAAGAACCTAGTCAACACTATATTTTATAGCTATAAATATACACATGGAGGTTAACTAATTATTAATATCTAGCCTTTCAACTTTTTGGCTGTTGAATTTAGCTGCATTTGAAGTTTGAGGGTAAAATTTCCTTAAGTATTTACACTTCTGTTGCATAAAATTGCAAGTTTTAACCTGTTGTCCCCTCGCTGGCAAACTCCCCCTGAATGTGCAACAACGAAACCCCTAACCCATTCCCAATCTTCAGCCTGATAGCATATTCTGTGCCATAAGGATCCTCAGCTGTAGCCTGGATCACTTTGAGGATACGTTGGATGAAGTTTTCATCAGCTCTCATTTGTCCTGTGCGCACCAAGGTCATCCAAGGTTAGATTCAGTGCCAGAGGTGATTGAATCACATCTAACGTTGAATGAATCATTCTCCAAGGATCAAAATCAATCAATGCAAGGAACATCCAGTCAATTCAGGCTTCAACACCCTCCTCCCTCACCTTTCTAAATAATAGACCTTTTATAGAAGTCCAATTATTACCTGTTCTTATTCTTTAAAGTGGACGTTCTGTCCTTTTGTGTCCCCCTCAATTGCATTTTTAATCCTGATAGAATTGATTTGGTGGAAAATCCCTACTCCTAAGTTACTAGCACGAGTCTTGTTTGCAAACCAGTGGGGCTGCAAAAAACTCAGAAAAACACTTCAAGCTTCTTTGACAGTCTATTAGGTGAAACCAATGTGTAACTGGGCCAATGTAAACCGGGAAAGTCCAGATTAGACTCATAGGCCCAGATACTCACAGAGTCATGAAGATTCCATGCCTTATCCAATATGGTACCGGGACCACGAAACCAGGAAGTCCTGCCCCCATTTCTGAAAGATCCTATTTTTGCCAGTAGGGGAAAGGGAGCGGGATATGATTCACACATGTGTGAATCCCGAACCTATTATGACCATTTGAATTCAGTGCTGAGTTTAAACAGGCCCCATTTCCGCAGGAGCGAGGTCCGTTTCCAGCAGTGTGTGACTTACAATTTTTTGAGTAACGTGAATGTTTGTAAAAGGTGGATAAGGTTTGCCGAACTGTCAAGCTGCTGAATCGTTTAAATTCCCTGCCCTTTAAATTTTGGATAAAAAACAGTCTGAGTTGAAAACAAAATCAATGTTTTCAATTTCAATAGCTGTTTGTTGACATAAACTTTAGGGTTATAATTATAGTATTATTACTGTATTTACTGCTTCCACAATCTATCATTATCACAGTGAGGGGCTGTAAGTTCACAGTTTGACTGACAGCGCCAAGAAGTTGTTGAGGCATTAGCTGTCCTTGATATAGGGCTATGAATACAAATCTTTGTTTTTAAAAGGGATTGAGTACTTTATGTGAGTTACTTGTATCGAATGGGTTTTTATCAATGGTAGCATTTTTTCTTCAATAGTGAAATCTGTAATAGAGGGCAGAATTATTCCAGATTTAAACAAAGTGCAGAAGCGGGCGTGAAAAAGGGTGTTTTATCCGCCAGCTGCGATGGCAGATTCTTGCGCCATATCGTCCCATTCCTGACGTGTCCTACCTTATAAATGATGCATTCTCAGGAAACACACCAGGTCGCTGGTGGGGCAGCCTCTGATTCCCCCGCCCCACCATCACCTCAGGCCTTCAGTATCCAGGCACCATATTTAAAGGCCGCCCCTGCACGGAGCTGGCTCTCTCTAAGGGATCGGAAGCTGCTGTAAAGTCACAGCCTCCAAAAGGAGAAAACATGCTGCCCCCTGATTTAGCGATACCTCTCTTGGGCACCTAGCGGATTCAGTGGAGGCCTCACCCTGATGTCCTTTACTGCTGCTCTGAGCGAAGACCAGCAAGCAAGGTCACCAATCCAGCACGGGGGGCAGTGGCAGTGATGGTCAGCGCCAACAGCCTGCAAAAGTGGGCAGCACCCCAGTGCCGAAAGAGGATGAATGATCTCCTCTGTTCTGCCAGGGTAAGTCGCTCTTCCCATCACTCTCAACTCAAGACACTCACAAGCCAATCACACGTCCACAGGGCCCTCATTCACTGGCAGTTTCAAGGGACATCACCATTCACTCTCTCGCACACACACCTTCATCTGCCCTGCAGATCGTTCCTCATCCTGTCCATGGCACCACTCACCACCCGCACATGCCAGGCATGTTTCTCATCTGGCCTGGCAGGTGTCCTGCTTACACTGGCTCCATCTGTCTTTGTGCAGGACGAGCAGTCACACAACAAAAGGGAGAGGTTGCAGACTGGTGGAGGAATGCCTGACATCAAGGCCCTCACAGACTTTGAAAATAGAGTCATCCAGCTGGCCGGCGATGATCTGGACCGGTCCTGTGCTGACGGTGATGTTGGCGCTGCTCAACCAAGTGAGGATCCAGCAGTGCAACATCCATCAGACAACCATGCAGTGCGTGAGTTCCCCTGTTCCACTTACCCCTGCCACGAATCATCTCTCCTTGCTTTTGCAGGCACATCTGGGATGCAGTCGAGAGGGTCCATGATTCAGGGCCTCCAGTTAAGCCCCAAAGACACCTCAGAAGAAGAATCTCAGGGTCACAATCTGGTTGAGCACATCGCACTGTCTGATCCACAGCAGGCAGCGGCAGGGACTTCCAAGGTTGCCAGCACTTGGAGGACTATTGGAGGCCAGAAATCTGCTGAGTCAGATGAGGAGCCTCTGGACTCAGTCATACCTCAGTTGCTGCAGCTGTAAAGGCAGGCTTGGGAACATCAGGAAGGGATGTCTGCTGCACCCCTCAGATTGCAAGGCATGATGGAGGAGTCCGTCCGCCTTCAGGCTGAGGTGATGCCAATGCACTGAGGCCAATGCTGGTTGGATGGCAGTCGCCATGGAGACCTTGGTCCAGGACATCAGTCCTGCACTGCTGCGCAGGCTGAAATCCATCGTTGACACCAACATCGTTGGCTTCCAACAGTGTCAAAGCTCGATTTCAATCCAGCTTCCTCCTCTCCTCAAGGAGTCAGCCACAGGCCCTCGGGCATCCTTGGGAAGAGGATCAGTAGGTGCACACCCTGGGGCCATGCACCCAGATGACGCCGGGAGTGTCTGGCCCAGCCAAATCCCCTCTTCCCGTGGCCTCAGCAGCTCCAGCTCCACAGGCCGAGGAGGGTGCCACTACCACACAGCAAGACCCTGAAAGCAGGCCGGGGCCCTACAGAGGACGCCCGCCAAGGTCATCACAGACCGGGCGTAGCAGTTAGCAGCTGCCTCCACCTCTGCTGTGGATACCGGGGGAGCGCCAAGACGTAGCGGCAGGGTTAGGAAGGTTAAGAAGATGTAGTTGCACAGCCCGGGCATGCGTTCGTCACTTGAATTGATGTTCGCTATTGTAAATAAACTCCCAAGAACGTCTCCCTGCCTATGGTTCCTTGTTATGATGAGCAGTGTTCGTGTCACTCAGATCTGAACCTTGGTTTCTGCACAAGATAAAGGCAGGTGTCTCAGTCCAGGGATGCTTTCCTGTGCAGTGCATAACCTTCAGAGCAAAGTGACAGTCTGGCTTCACATTCATTGGACACATGATGCCTGCACCTCGACGGTGCTGGTCATTACTTCCAGAATGTAGTGGCAGGTGTCACAGAGTTCTGCCATTCTCTCTGTTTGCTCTCAGCACCTTTAAGGTGGGGTTGGCTCCCATCTTTTCAGCATCTGTGACCAGTGGCTCTGTGCTCCTGAAGGGCTCAGGTGCTGAAGGTGGACAAAGGATCAGATGCTTTTAAAATTTCACAGCTGTGCCTCCTTGATACGACCCTGATCACAGAGCGCAAGAAAGCATCCCTCAGCCACATAGGAGTCAGAAATTCTCAAAGGCTACAGAGTGTCCTCACTGCATTTCGTCATCATCCTCCACGAATCTTGGACTATGAGGGACTCCCAAGCGCGCCTGCCTCATCTGGCCAGAGCAATGGCCTCATCGCCGGGATCCTCACCTTTGAGGACCTCATCATCGTCATTCTGTTCGATTTTCTCCTCTTCGGAGAAGACATGCAGCTCCTCTATCTCGTCCTCAGCCAGGTTCTCCTCCCATTGCAGCTCCAGGTTGTGGAGCGAGCAGCAAGCCAAGATGATGTGCGACACCCTCTGGGGACTGTATTGCAGTGCTCCACCAGACCTGTCAAGGCACTGGAACCTCACTTTAAAAATGCCTATTGTTTGCTCCACCAAAGTCTGGGTTGTGGCACGAGCCTCATTGTACTGTCAGTTTGCTGCAGTGTGAGGCTGTGGTATGAGTTTCAGGTCGTCAGGCGCATGTCTATTAAAGGCAGTCATGAAGCACACCATTCTGAAGTCACACCAAGTGGATGGTAAATTTGAGATGGGGCATGATTCCGGCGAGCAGGGCTTTTAATTAGATGCAAATGTATTATAACGATGTTCCCAATGTGCGGTGGTGGGAAACGCGATCTGCCATTGATGGATGGAGTGGGCGATCTCAAACTGGTTACACAAAGGCGTGAAACCGATTTTTGGCTTTCTCGCCATATTGTCCCCCCCCACCCTCCGTCTGCCATGTTGCCCAACACCAAGGGGGCCAGAAAATTCTGGCCAGACACAGAACTTTGTTTCATTTCATCTCAGCAAGACTTGAGGTGATACTGGGTGAGTTGGCATTGGATGGTGAAGAGATGGCGCTGAGAGCACACAGAGAGAATGATGGAACTCTGTGACATAAAGGATGGTGGGTGGGGGGCATGGGTTGGCATGAGTTGGCATTAAATTGACATATAGGCTACAAGGGGGGGTGAGTGGAAGAGCATACGTTTGCATGGAGCGTATCAGGGGTCTTTGGGAGGCTTATGTTGGCATGAGTTGAGATTAATGGGGCATGGAGAATGGGTGGGGGTATGAGATGTGTGGGCTGGAGGGCGTAATATTCAAGCAAACAAATGTGACGAAGTCCCATAACCTTTTAACCAGCCCACCTCGGCACTTAGCAGCCCCTGTGTTAGCTTCCGAACTGTTTCTGGGATTGGCAGAAAATCCCTACCCCCTCCCCCTTCACCTGACCGAAGATCTCGCAATTTGGGCACATTTTCCTGAGGCGGGTCATGGCAAGCCAGAACATTTCCCAACTCTGTACACCCTGCCTCTGGGGTGAAAATCCAGGCCCTCGTCTACTTTCACTCAACTGGTCTCAGTCAGGAAAATAGTTGGTTTGTGCTTAATTGTCCTCAATGCCCAAGTTTCGTAGCCGACAACTCCTCCTGGGAAGAGGGAGTGTGCGGAACTGAAGTGAGTAGTGTTGCGGGCTTGCTGTGATGCCCCTTCCCTCCCCATTGCTCTACCCCACCCCAACCGAGCCAAATATCACCGTGCACCAATAATGGCTGAGCTAACAGAATAAGTGAATGAATGTGGAGCTGACTCTGTACAAGTTAGCACAAGGGATGAGGCTAGGACAGTGAACAATGTGTACACAGCCCACTCATGCTATTCATGGTATAGCTGGAACAGAACTTCATCATGTCACATCAGGAGAGTTCTGTACAACATGTCTTCCTGTCTGCTGCCTTGAATAAGAAATTATAATGCATAAACACAGTTATAAGAATAAAGGAGCAACTGTTCAGTCATCTCACTTTTAACATTGAGGAATATGGGGCAATTTATTAGATCCATCATCCTCTTAAGAGTCCAGTTGAGCGTTACGTATAGAATAATCGATGGCATTCAGTCCTTTTACTGACAGGAAGTGACATACGTGAGTGGCTCAAATACAATTTGTCTCTTAATTTCTGAAGTGACAACAATTCTCATCCATGCCTCATGGAAAAGAGAATAATCCGCCTGTCATCTCAATAGATTACCCTTTATTGCCTTTATAGCTTGGGTTCATGGACCTTTAGATAATGCCCATTTCGTAATGATTTTTGCTATCAATGTTTCAATCCCATCTCGGGGGCAGTAGCTAATTGAAATGATCTGGTGGGTGCATTAACAGTTTACCCTTGCCACATCTCCACAGCACATTGCACTTCTCTCTATGCTACAATGACCACTCCCATGCAGACAGTCGTCAGCACAATGTAAATCCCTTTGCCTAATCACTCAGGCATAGAATGACTTTTCTAAAACCTCACCTGTGCTGAATCATTGATTTCAAACGTGGTCGCAGTACAGAAGCTACAATTTACTGCTCCCAGCTATCACTGCTTCTGCTGAAAAGAGTGTGTATGTGTGTGTTTGTGTGTGAGATGGAGACAGGTTTAGGCATGGCTCTGATTCCCAAGTCCTGGTAATACAGCTAACTCACAGTCTAGGCCCCAGAGGGCCACAGAAAAGAGTTAGCACCTTCAGAAAGGAGTCAGAAGGTTGTGGGTTCAATGTGCCACACCAGAGGCCTGAGAACAAAAGCTAGACTGAGACATCGGTGCAGCACTGAGGGATTTCCGCACTGTCAGAGGCACCATCTCTCAGAGGAGGCGTTAAACCCAGGCACGCCCCCCCCCCTCTCCAACCTCCCACTCCCCTCCCGCACTACCATCTGCTCTCTTAGGTGGACATAACAGATCTCATTATGCGAAGGAGAGCAGGGAAGTTCTCCCAGTGTTTATGGACCAAGGTTTATCCTTCAACCAACATCACAACAACAAATTACCTGCTAATTATTTCATTGTGTCAACTTGTGGGAGTTTATTGTTGTCAATTTAGCTGCCGTCATTCCTACATTTACCACAATTACCACACTTCAAAACTACTCCATTGCCTGTAAAGCTCTGGGAAATCCTTGGGTGGCGAAATGTGCTACCTAAACGCAAGCCTTTTGTTCATCCCTATGTACATTTAACAGGAATATAGGATTGAAAAGTAGGGAAGCTATGCTAACCCTCACTCAAACCTTGGTTAGATCACACTTAGAGTACATGGTGCAGCTCTGGTTGCCATATTTTCAAACAAATATAGAAGCACTAGAGAGGGTGTGGAGAAGTTTACAAGGATGATACCAGAAATGTGTGGGTATACACATCAGGAAAGGATTGACAGGCTGAAGAAAGAAGGCTGAGGGTGACCTTTAGGTCTTTAGAATTATGAAAGGTTTTGAGTGGATACAGAGTGAATGTTTCTTTGTGTGGGGAAGGGCAGAATCAGAGGACATGAATATAAAATAGTCACCAAGAAATCCAACAGGGGATTCAGGAGAAAATTTTTTACCCAAAAGAGTGGTGAGAATGTGGAACTTGCCCACAGGGAGTGGCTGAAGCCAATAACACAGATGCATATTAGGGAGAAGCATATGAGGATGAAGGGAATAGAAGATTATGATGATAGATTTAGGTGAGGAAAGATATAAGGAGGCTCGAGTGGAGCATAAATGCTAGCATGGACCGGTTGGGCTGAATGACCAGTTCCTGTGCTGTATTATCCGATGTAAGGAATCTATTACTTTGCCTAGTTGAGTAAAGTGCAGCTGACACATGGTACATATGCTGACACGCAATTAGCTCCATGGCTGCCAACTGTTCACACCCAAACCTACATGGCTTCAATCCTTCCCTGTCTCTGAAGGACTAGAGTTAAGCCTGTTAACCACAGCATGCTTGGTTCTTAAAATGCAAGTCCCTGCCACAACTTCATAGTTCATCATGGTTTTTTCAAACAAAAAGATGTGGTTGGTGGTGGGGGGGGGGATGGAGCTGTGAAGTTAGATGATTTCAGGCATCATCTTTGGGTGCATGATTACATTAAACTCACTTGCCCCTGAAATCCAAAACCATCCAGAACTTAAAGTCATCTCAAAATGCCATCAGTTACCCTGTAATTGTTTATTTGATTTCAGATGACACCCTGCATTTTTTTAACATTCCCACTCACAGAGAATCAATGTGATATTTACCTCCTCGAGATTGAAAAATGCATTGGGCACTGGTCACCAATTGATAAAATAAGAGACACATAGTTTGCCGTGATACTTCACTTATTCGGCTTAATTGCACTTTTCGTTACTTCTGGAGGGTGACTTTCTTGGTGTTCACATGACAACTGTTCTCTCTCCCTGCAACCTCCGCTGCAGGAAGGAGAAAGATTCCGATGACCTTTCTCAGCACTGTCTTAATCTGGACAGCTGCTGTGCATCGGGAAGGGAGGTGGCTGGGTGGGCTCGCTAGTCCCGAAGGTGTGAAACCATGTTGCAAGGGCACAACTGGCCCATTGCTGCAATCACCGCATACTGTAAAACGGTCTATAAACAGGTCCTTCCAATCAAGATCTTTTCATCGATACGTGTAGCAGGGATTAAAGACCTGCACTGTTCTCCTTTGCACTTAATGAGGTGTATTGATCGCAACATGAATCAGGGGTGCCGGATCCAGCCCAGCACAAATCTAAAGCCCCTTGCCAAAGATCGAAACTAGTGTTGTTGTAGATAATGGTGAAAATTTGCAACTACAACAAGGTGGCAATTGATAAGGGAATAAAAATGCTTCGTGGAATTAACCTCCACCTACCATACTTAACTTCCAATGGGGGAATTTACCCATTTGTAAACTTCCCTGGGCAGCTTTGAGACTCTGGGCAGCTTTGTTTTCATGTTAACCTTTAACATGAAATGAAATGTGCTATAGCTAGCACAGTGAGTCAATGCATGATTAAATAGATGAGCTCAATTAAGATTTAAGAGGGAAGGTTTGATGGATTTTTCCCCCATTTGTCTGCAGGAGCTATTCCCTGCAGAATGACCTATTCAGGGTGTGGAATTAACCCTGGGCACCTTCACGGTCAATGTCAAAGATACCCTGTGATGGGCCCTGCATTGTGAATGTGCCCAGTTTTTACTTCTGCCACCAGCCTAGAGTGGGTGCCTTCACACCAAGGAGAACTGATTATCCCTGACTTTTCAACTGGTGTAATAACAAGGCTCTCAGTTAGAAATCTGTCCAGGAATTCAAGCAGCTTATTCTCAGGAGAATGCATGTGACCAGAGACTCACCTCATGATTAGAGGATTGACTTGTAGGTTTTGTACCTTTCAAGATATTTTGACTTGTTGTTATAGATTTAAAAGTTAATTGAGAGTGTTATGATCCCAGCTGATATTACTCCTGGACGAGCCTGATCCCAGAGTGGAATCCAGCTTGATTGATCCTAACTTTTATTTTTGTTTGTTTAGATATGTGGAGATTGGCTACTGAACAGGGGCATAGGAATCAGCTGATGAACTTGTAACAAAAAAGTAGAACATTTATTCAACAAGAAAAGATGACCTATATTACAATACTCCTTCACCCACAACTATATCTTTACAGATGTATACAGATTTGTAAGGAGAACACAAGTTACAAAAGCTATCTTATACTTTAATGCTCACAATAAGTAGCCAGTCCATGTAAACCTGTGGACAGACACACCACACTCTGAAACCAAGTGACAGATGCCACTTCAAATAGATGATATGCATCTCTCCTCAACTCATCCCAGACACTTGTCACACTGAGAGCCAACCAGTCTCACTGAATTCCGTCCTTCACACGAGGGTTTCCAATCTCCACTCTCCAGGATCTCACCTTGGAAACTTCTCCTAAACTGACGTTTTCACTCAGACACCTTCCACAAGGGTTCCCCTCCAGGGTTTCAAACTCTCCTTCTGATGTTCCTCTTCCCTGGGTCACCACATGCACTCAAGCTGTCTTCCATACACTGTCTCTCACTAACTCAGCCTTAACAGTACACCACTGCTTCACATGCCCATAGCAAAGAATTACAGACCTTCAGTTGTCTCTTTGAACCTTCTTGCTTCTTGCAAGCTGTTCTCACTTTAAATCTGAAGCTTGGAGCCTTTCTCTCTGCCCCTTACTCTTAACTTCTCTTAACAACACCTTTTCCCAGGTTCTTGTCCTTCCTTTAACTAGAAGGTCTTCTTTGGACTCTCTCTTCTTCCACTCCCCTGGACTTTTGGGGTTTTTCTTAGCTTGGGACTTCTATCTACTCTTTTAGGCTGCTCCTGCTTCACAGCTGCCTTCAAACCAACTGAACTCAAACAGCTTCCAAAACTAAGTGTTGTCTTTCTTCTGTGTGTGTGACTGTGGGAGGAACCTGCCTATCTGGCCCCCCTGTTGCTAGGCAACAGCACTGTTCTTCCTACTCTTGTGTTTACTTTCACTTTATAGGGGTTGTAAATATCAATAAAGCCCTGGATAGTGTATGGTTAAGAAATGCAAGCAACCTTTTAAAGTGAAACTAAAATTCCTTTTGACCTTTCTTAACACACAGATACAGAAATACAAATCAAACTTAAACTTTAAAGCTAAAGCTCATTCCTAACATCCACAAATACAAGTATAACTTACTTAAGCTTTCTCTATTTGCTAACAGAGAGAATGAACTACAATCTTGCAAAGGGTTCTTTTCTACATGAGTTTGAATTGAATAAATCCAAATGGAGAACAGATCTCGATAAAGTCCATGATACTCTACCCCAAAAATGTATGCAAAAGCCACAATTAGACCAAAAGATTCCGATATATCAGTCTTACAGCAATCTCGACACTCTAATCTTGTGCTGACTCACACATTTTGATCTCACCTAACAATTCTGTTATGTTTGATAAATAGTATCTGCACAGAACAGTATGCAAGTCCTGAAATGTTGACAATCCTCCTCTGGAACAGTGACAAAAGATCAATTATCCCATTTTACCTTGGTAACAATGATTTAAAGAATTACTAAGATTACCACTGTTAAGTTCAGGATTCACTCATGTAGCTTGTAACTTTAGCCAAATACACTGAAGATTTCAATTGTCAACGATCACCTTTTATCTTTTCAGAAGCTTCAGCTATAAATATTTTCTCCTCCCTTCGTTATGGTCCAAAATCAAATAACTTGAGAAGGGACTCTGCTTGAATTTTGACTGTATGCTATGAGTGAAAATGCTGTTCTGAAATTGTGGGCTTGATTGGCTGAATGGATTCCACTTGTTCTGTGCTTCCTTAGTTTCCTCTGCAATCCTTGATGATGATAAACTGGGAGCCCACCACAGTCTTTTTAATTGTCCCAACTCTCAGAAGTATTATCAGTGCAGTCTCGATACTGAACCACTGAAATGAAAAACAATTTGCCATTCAGACACTTCAAAACCGGTATTGGAATGCAAGAGAAATCTGAGTGCACTGATGTCATGGGCCGTTTTAATTCTAACAGTTTGTATGTGGATTGAGGGCCAGGAATTCTGGATAAGTATCCTGCTGCAAGTTTTACTCCGGGGATCAATCCATTTTGGATTCAGTGCAGGTTGAAATGTGTAAAAGGGGGGAATAATTCTTGGCTGCACATAAAACTCAACTAATAGGCTTTCCTGCTTCAAGCAAGCAGGAGATTAACAAGGGTTTCACTCACCTTCTGGGTCTTATTAATCTCCATAGTGTTTACTATGCTCATGCAGAGGGAATAATACAACAGTTGCACAAATATGCATTGACTTCATCCCATTTGTTGAAACACATCTAGAATACAAAAGGCTAAATCCTATTTTTATTGGGCCCTTTAGAATGTGTGTTAACACATTGTGCTTCATGGTATTGTTTTCATTATTCTATTTAATTCTCGCCTTTTGTGCACCTCCAAATCCCTTCACCTCACCATTGGCAGCTGTGCCTTCAGCATGCTAAACTCTGGAATTCCCTCCTTAGATCATCACCGCCTCTTCTCATTTAAGATGCTCCTTAAAGCCTAGCTGCCCTTCTTTTACCAAAGTTTAGTTACCTGTCCTAATGTCTCCTTATTTGGTTTGGTGTTAACTATTGTCTGATTGTGCTTTTGTGAAGCATTTGGGAGCATGGTCTTGTGGTGCAGTGGTAGCTCCGGGATCAAGTGCCGCTTCAGGACTTGATGGCCACAGAAGGTGCATGCATAAAGTGGCCAAAGAGGTTGGTTGTCAGCCAGTAAATCCTTCCAATGTGCCTGATGGCAGGCAGCAGAGAGTGGGAGAGTTTTCTGGTCAGGAATAATGCAGAAAGCAACTGCAAACCACCTTAATATTTTGTCAAGCATAACTGTGGACCAATCCAATGGAAATCTATGGTTTCCCACACCCTCATAGGGCACAGAGGAAGTAGGGGTGTGGGGTTCGTGAGGGAAGGGGTTCGGCAGCAAAGGCATTGGTTGGGGGGGGTGGGGTGGTCTCTGCAGGCAGCCCCCTTCCCGATGCCAGGTCCTTCAACCAGCCGCTGAGTACCTTTGAATGAGGGACCTCCTCATGGAGCCCGTAAGCACCCCTGACAGGGTTTGCTTGTCATACTTCCCACATGGCAAGACCCAAGTACTGCTGTGTCCATATCAGCAGTGGGATGAGGCCGTTAAGTGGGCCTTACATATGAAATTGCCCACTTAAGAGCCTCAATTGTGGTGGGGTGGGAAAGCCTTCCATGGGCATCCCCGCCCTGGACTTAATTGGGATGGGGGTGGGGGTGCCATTTGGCTGAGAGGATTGGCTGAAAGGATTGGCTGGGTGATCAGACATTAATTTGTTTATTGAAACAGCTGCACCCCAGGGAAAACATTGACAGCTCTTTCTCTCTGTGATCTATTCTGTCCATTTGCACAATGTTTAGTAAAGAGGTAAAGAGGTGTAAAGTGCTTGCAGTTTCTGCTATTGATGCTTTAAAGGGTATGGATCACTGAGACTTCTATAGTGCTGCAGTGAAAACATTTTTTTAAAAATGAAAGTAGAAAGTTATGAATGAATGACTTTTTTCACACATTCTACTGCTGGTATAGCGGTCAGTGGTTCTGTATAGAGTGTCTGCTGGGTCAATGGGCATTGAAGTGCCATACGTTGGCATGGAGATATAAGTGGTCATGGGGGTGGGGCAGAGTTTGGCATGGAGGGTATGAAAGGCCATAGGGTAGGGTGGGGTGGGTGGAGGGGCATATTTTGGCATGGAGAGTATGGGGGAAATGGAGTGGAGTAGGTGGAGGGGAATGGGTTGGCATGTGGGGTATGAGGGGTAATACAGGTTGGGTGGGGGGTCTGAAATGGGGGCCACCAGGGAAGGGGTTTGGCAGCAAGGACAGGGGGCTCTCAGCAGGCCCCCCCTTCCCAATGTCAGGGTATGAGGGGCCATGGGAAGTGGGGCATGAGGCGGCATGGATAAGGCATGGGGAGTGTGTGGAGGCTGAGGGGGTGTGAGGGGTGAAGGGCTAGAGGGCAGATTTTTCTTTTACTGACTTTATTGTAACTGGGATGAGCTCCCAGAGCACTGAGGCAGGTCTTTTAAACAGCCCTTTTGGCTGCCTCTTTCTGGGGCAGTGGACATGACTCCAGTTCCCTCCAGTGCACATCGCCCCTCCCCCACCCCACCCCTCCAACCCCAGTCCCCTGAAACAAAAATCTCGCACTTCCTCCTGAGGTGGGTGTGCCAAGCTGGGAAATTTCCTGACTCCTGTCACCCACTGAGGATGAAAATCCAGCCTTACCTTTCAGGTCTGTGACGCCACCCCCCCCCCTCCCTCATCAGAACTGAGACAAGTTTGTAATGTAATAGATCTCGTGCAATTGTAAGGGGGAAGGATGGGAAGAAGAGCAAAAGGGCGGAGGGAAGGAGGGGGCAAAACGATAAAAGGTTTCATGTTGCAAAGCCGAAGGGGAATGGTGATGGGACGAGTAAAGAAACGAACCAGGTTGTTAAAGGAGGTGCGAATGGCAGGATCGCAAACATCAGAACAAAAAAATAAAGGAACTAAGAAAGGAACAGGAGTAAAAAAGTCAAATCAGCAAAAATAAAACACAAAAGAGAATAGAGGCAGAGGTTATGATCTTAAACTGTTGAACTCAAGGTAGAATCCAGGAGGCTGAATGTAGTCAGTCAGAAGATGAGGTGTCGTTCCTCCATCTTGAGTTGAGCATCATTGAGACATTGTCCCCCGCACCAGAATCCCACCCTATCACAGACCTTCCCCTTTGCTCTGCTTCCCACCCTCCCCCACTTTCACTTGCTCAAAACTTATTAGATTTTTAACTTTTCTTATTTCTGATGAAAGAGCCTGAAATGTTGGGTGGAATCTTCTGCCCTTTCTCGTCGTGTGTTTGGAGGTGGGGAAGGCATTTAATCAGGCCGGATGGTAACAGGTAGGGACCCCACCCACCATCTCCCTGTCTCCACCCTGATTAGGTCCATGTCAGGGAGACCCACGGATGGTCTTTTCTCGCTGACACTAGTATTAACCCTGTGGTGGGCCAGTCTGTTGTCAAGCACGACAGGTTATACCTGTCTGGGCTGCTTGTGATGTCCTGCTAGGCTCCCTCGTTCAAAGGCGCTCAGTGCCTGATCAAGTGAACTGGCACTGGGAGAGGGGGAAGAACCACTCCACTGCCCTCGCTGCCGGCCCCTCCACACGACACCTCCCAAAACCACCCCTTCCAGCCCTTGCTTACCTCTGGAGGACCACTGCTCGATCCTGGGCCTCCGGTGGGTGTCACTTTATCAGCAGTCACTGCCTCCCTAAGGGTGTGGCTTAGCAGAAGAGCCGCTGGGCTCTGATTGGCCTCTGGGGTCCTGATCCTGCGGAAGGCCTGTCGGTGGCCTCCCAACTGCCCGATTGGCTGGTGGCTTGGCGGACCTTGCCCAACGGAGGCAACATGCGTCTGTCTCCAGCCAGCAGGTGAGGCCACAGTTGCCTCTGCGAGATTCCGCCCATTAACTCTATCTCTCTCTTCACAGGACCTGCTCAGTCTTTCCGGAACGTTCTGATTTTATTTCACCAGTTAATGCTCTGTTTCCCAAGCTCTGCCATCTTTTTTTTTGTGTGGTTCGGTCATCCTAGATTCTAAGAGTGTGAGGTGATTTGATTCAAAAAGACATAGTACGTTTTGGACAGTCGCAAGACAGAGAGCTTCATAAAAACAGATTTATAAGACTTGCACTGTCCAGAAAGATGTTTAATGTAACAACAGTGATAGCCCTGCAATCTATTTGTTCCCAGCTTAGCTATTACTAACCAGCTCCCTCAGGAGCAATGTCACATCAAGTAACTAAAAAACAACTGCCTTGCAACAAAATTCCTGGATGACTCAGGGTCTTTAAAGTTGCAAAGTCACCTGTGTCATTAATACTAAGCACGATCTAATTAGAGCTAGGGGGGATATTTGCAGTAAAAATCAGTCTAGTTTCAAAGGTACAGCTGCTTTTGAGGGCATTGCAGTGGCAGATTACCTTGGCAGCAAATTGGATCTGGCATGTTATGCCAAGCGGGACCAGAATAATGATCCTCCCTTGCCACCCTACATAGTATGTCCTCTCAACCCTGTCTCCAAGTGGCACCCAGTCACCATCTGGTTGAGGAAATGTCTGTTGGCACTCTTTTTTTTTTTCCCCTAGAATTGTTTCTGCGATAGGATCGAAATCCCACCCTGGGGGTGAGTTACCTCCCTCCCCAGTTTATCTGCTACTGCATAAACTTCTGCAGTGTGGTGTGAAAAAGCACTGAGAACAATACAAAAACCTGGGGTAACGCAAACTGCTTTGTACCCTTATGCGTCAGGGATGCAGTCAAACCCAAGGCAAGGGTTTGACCGAAATGATCTACCCTTATGTTAAACGAACAATATTGGGCTGAATTTTATGGCCCTCCATTGGGTATGTTTTCAGTAGGGTTGGCCTGTAATATATAACGAGTGGCTAGTTCACCACCTTCTACCCAACCTGAACCAATTTCCATAAAACTGTAAGCGGGCAGCCTGCTTGTCATTTAAAAAAAAATAATAACAACCAACTGGCAATTGAGCTTGCTAACAAGCCAATTGACCTGAATATTACGATGCCCACTCACAATAAGGTTCGGGGGAGAGGTGGGTGGGAGTGGGAAGGCCATTTTTAAAAATCCAACTGGTTAAAAGGCGGGAAAGAACATACGTCAGTGGGGGCCCTGTGTGTATCGGGACATTCACCCCTCCCCAAGATGTCACAGCCCCTCCCTCCCCCTCACTCCCTGCCTGGCCACCAAAACATGCCCCAAATCCAACCCTCCCCCGCCCAGCCCCGCCCCTTAACCCCCCCCCCCCACCTCCCTAGGACCCCCGATCCCTCCCCACCCAGAAGCCGGATTTACCTCGCTGCAGAAGTCCTCTTTATTCCGGCGACTACAGGCCATCCCTGAAGCGCTCACTCCTGAGTTCTGACGCTGTTGGGACCTCTGCAGCTAATGGCCGACGAGGGGTGTAAGACCCACCCCCACTTCTGTAAGGCCACCCGCTGCGCGTTAAGGCTGTGAGGCAGCCTTGTTTAACGTTAGTCAGCTCAGGGCCAAAATTTCTTCTTGGGGGATCGAACAGTGCACCCCTTCCCCCACTTCCCCGCACCACCCCATTGTAAAATTCAGCGCAATGGGGCAAAATGACTGCAGTGCTCCACCCGTGTGTTTTCTGGAATAATTAAATGCTGCCTCACTGATAATAGGTCAACTACTTGCTTTGTTTAAATGCATATATCCAGAGAACAGGTTGAAAGCAATCAAACATAGAATGCAGGGAAGCAGAGAGAAAAGGGAGACAATCTACCCAACTTCTATTTCTTCTCTACTTAAAACTCTCTCTTAAGGTAATGAGCAGGTATTATCATAAAAAGGGTTAAGAATTGGGCAGTCTCGAAAAGATACAGGGCCTTCAATTCGGTTAAGCTAAATTGAACATGATTAATAAGAGAAAATAGCTTGGATTGAAAATTTCCTTTCTCAATGACCCCCAATTTTTGTTGCAATTCTTTTCCACTCTCGGGCTCTTCAATAAGAAAGTGGAAGTGAGGGGTTCATCTAGCACCTGCCGTCATCAGTCCCTCAAAATGAGGGTGACAGGCTTCACGGTTTGTATTTTATCAAGTGGCTCAGTTAGGCTAAGGCTGGAGCCATGGGTCTTTGAGCAGAGAGGTCAAGGGTTGCCCTGAAAGAGTGGAGTCCTGAAGCCAGGGTTCTGCTCTCTGTCCATCCACTTTCCCGCCTTGCATTCTCATCTGATCGCACCAATTCTCTCATTGTTGTAACGCAGCAGTCTGAGGAGACACTTTAGCAGCAGCTTTTTCAAATTATGAAGGGATTCAATGAGGTATAGACAAAGAAGATGCTTCCACTCTTGTGGAAATCCAAAAGCTGGGAACAATATGTATAAGATAATCTCACTGAGAAAAGAGACACTTTATCAAATTTTTTTCATTTTGCGTTCATCAGGACAAATGCAAGAATGCCAAATTTCAAATTATCATTCAAACAAGTAGAAATTGTTGTGATCGTTTGAAATTTGTTCTGATGAGTGCAAGATGAAAAGTTTTGGCAATGTGTCTCTCATTTCAGTAATACTCAAGCTCTGTGCAACCAAATGACTGTTTATAAGATAACCCCTAATAAATCTAATGAGGAATTCAGTAGAAGACTGAAGTATTGATACAGCCGCATGCAACAGATTCAACAGTGTGTTTGCTACGTCTTTTACTGAGTGTTGCAGCGTAGAAATAGGCCATTCGGCCCAACAGGTCTATGTAGGTGCTTATGCTCCTGAGAATGGTGACAATGTGAAACTTATTGCCACATGGAATAGTTGTCGCAATTAGCTTGGATGTATTTAAGGCGAAGCTGGATAAGGACACAAGGGACAAAGGAATAATAGGATATGTAGAGAGACATGGAGGGAGGCTAATGTGGAACATAAGCATCCACATAGACCTGTTGGGCTGAATGGCCTATTTCTATCCTGTAACATTCTCAGTAAAAGATGTAGCAAACACACTGTTGAATCTGTTGCGTGTGGCTGTATCAATGTTCACTCAATCAAGTAAACAACTGGAGGGAATTGGATTGCATTGGTTTTCAGAAGCAGAATTTCCCCTTTCTGTAGATGTCTCTGTCTCCAATACTCACTCAGCAGAGATACACACACATATCCAATTTTTCACATTAAGCCAAGCTACTCAGGAACGCTAAGGTTCAACAGCCTCTCCATGAAGGCAGTAACCCTAACACTAAAGCCTAAAAGCCACAGCCATCAGCACTCATTCCTGTTAGCAAGCTGTCACAGTTACAACACTGGAACTGTGCTCTGAAAGAAGCTACTGGAACGAAGGTGCCTGGACAAATGATAAACCTGAATGGGAAGGCATAAAATTGGAAACGTGAAGAGGCACAATGGTAGGGAGAGGACTTGCTGGGGTGAGAGAGAGAGAGAGAGAGAGAGAGAAAACTGTATGTGATGAGGCAATCAAGATCGCCTGGGATGACTTTAAATTAGGCTATCTCACCACGCTCGGGAAAACAAAACAGGTGGCATCACAGACCAATCATGTATTTTTCTATCAAACTACAATCAACCTGCACTAGCCAGAGACAAATACTAACACAGCTCTTAGATTTTTAGCAACACTTCTTCTAGCTTTTACTCCCTATTTATTCTCAGCCTCACATTCATGAATCAGGAAGGTTTTCCCTTTCTGCTGACTTTCAAACTGTGTGGAGGGCTGTTGGGGGGGGATCAAAATTGTACAGAATCTTCCGGTCGGCATGCAGGGGCGGGCCTGACACGCCGATGCGTAAAATGACACGCGATGATGTCGGGCGCGCGTCCCAATGTCATTGCGCGCCGTTGTGATATTTCGCTTGGCGGGCGGGCTCCAGCGTCGGCTGTGTGCCCGCTGAAATGTCAACGGCCTATTAAGGCCATTAAGAAAGTAATTAAACTAGTTAAGAATGCCGTCCGTCCCAACCTTGAGGTTGGCGGACAGGCGAAAAGCCCAAGCGGCCTTCGCGTTTTTCAGGAAACCTCATCCACGGGTGGGACGAGGTTTCCTGAAGCTTTTATAAGATAAATAAATAAAATTTCCAACCTTCAGAAACATGTCTCGGCTCATGTGACACTGTCACATGAGGGGAGATGTTAAATAAATTTTCACTCAGTCACAAGCATACGCGAACGAGCGCAGGCCCCGACTCTCCCTCTGCCCCCACGCTGAGCGCTACCGGCCGCGCGTTACGCTGCACAGGCCTTAATTGGCCGGCCCGCATAAAATGGCAGCGGCCAGCCAATCGCGGGCGATGATTGGCCCCACTCACATCCCCGCCCGCTCTTGCCCAGCTTGCCCGCCACAGGAAAAATCCAGGCCTAAGTTTTCTAATCTTGTGTCTGATTTGGTTTAATTTATTCGCTCCCCTTCATCTTCCTCCTGTCTTCACTCAACACACGTGCAGGCAACGGATCCACAAGAGGGGTAAGAACCCACAGAAAGAGGAGCCGGGCATAAACGCATCATTCACTCTCCCTGCCATTCCGCTTCCCCCCACCACCCCCACACCCCCCAATCAAGGGAATTCGGAATGCCTGGCCATCCAATCAGATGGAAAAGGGTGAATTGATGACCTGGACCAGGATATCTGTTGACTGAAACAGCAATTGGATGTATTCGACATCAGACGAGAGGCAGCTCACCACATCCGATCAGGGGAAGAAACAAACAGATGCTGTTTGGATAACAAACCTTTATTATTAGACATTGTCAAAAAGGGAGCCTTTTTAATACCAAGAGGGACAAAGAGAATGAGGTCAGATCTATTAAGACCCGGTGATAAAATGTGTACTCTTCTCCCTTGTAAAACATTTGCACAACTTTTAAGAGAAATCCCACTGCTTTCATTCTAATTACAGGATGGAATTGGTATTCTGAGCTGAGCCACATTACATTCCGTGAAGGACAGAAGAATAGTAATAGCCTCATTTCTAAAGCTAGGAAGGGTTGTTAATAGCCTGCCATGCTGTCCAGTTATTTTAACCATCTCCCTGGGTTAGCTATAGTATTTCAGCCAATATTTTGTGACGGTAAGCTGCACCATGACCACTGTCAATTTTCTGTTAACTGAATAAACACCAAACGCTACCAGTTCTTCAATTGTGGACATTCGCAAAGGAGTGACAATGTCATCATGTTTCATTCACCCTAAGTTTGTGAGTAAGTATCATTTATTAATAGTAGTGAAGAATTGGCACACAGGCTGGAAATTGGATTTTTTTTATTCCATTCCTTTTTGCAGTCACTGATTTGGACCTGTTCCATCTTGCTATTGTTCAAAAGGGGCTGCCTAGAACATAGGAACAAAGAAGGCCAGTCATCGCCTCAAACCTGTTCCACCAATAATTTAGATCATGGCTAATCTATATCTTAACTTCATTTACCCACCTTGGTTCTTTATCCCTTATTGCTCTTAGCTAACACAGTTTTGTCCTTTTTAATTGACCCCAACGTTGCTCCCCAGCTACCTCCCAGCTATTTTGAGGGAGAGAGTTCCATATTTCCACTACACTTTGTGTGAAGAATTGTTCCAGACACCACCCCTCTGGTCCAACTCTATCTTTAAGATTTTGCCCTCTTGTTTGGATCTCCCATATTTACTTTTCAATCCCAAGGAATACAATGGTTTGAAAAGTCCAGAGTTATCGAAAATGAGTTTTCTGAATGCAATTTATGTATTCCACGTTTAAGGAAAGCATGTGACCAAGCTAACAGCTGGATAGGGCGCGAGAATCCCATTGAATTTGAAAGCCACAGAAAAAGTGTATTGTATGTTGCACTTAGGATGACCCAGACAGCAAATTCTCTCTAGGTTCAGTGGCTACATCATTCAATTTATAATTTGAAGTGATTTGGCCTCAATTTTAACACCTGCTGCCTGGCAGAGACCAGGTTTGGGAATGGGTGGGGCAGTTTGAATCAGTGGACACACCCAATGTCTTTACCTGCCCCCGTGTGACTGGCTGCAATTTTAAGTTGCTTGAAGGTGACAGGGTGTTCTTTAAATATGCCACTCAGGCCCCGAAGATGCCATTAGGGCCCAATCTGCAATTTAAACCTCAAGGTCTCTGACAGTGGGGAGAGGTAGCTTCTCCTCCTGGCTAAACCTGCAGGGACCAGGACCAGCAGTGGTCTAGGCTGGGAAGTTATCAATTTTTGTTTAAGGTTTCTTTGTGGGACAACAGGAGTTCTCCAGCAGGTTTCCTAGGATAGCAGGAGAGGCCACAGCTTTCCTTTTGGACTCCGCAGGAGAAATATCTCCCCCCTCCTGGCCTACAATACAATCTTGGGCCTCCCTTACTCTTGGGACCCCCAAAGCCCCCTTCCCCACCACCTATCATTGGGCTGGGGTCTCTTCCCTCTAGGCTCTGGTGGCTGCTTCTGACCAGTTCTCTTTTGACAGCTGTTTTGCAAGGGATGGTTCTAAGAGGTCCATTCCCCAATGTCCACTGCCCCCAATGCCAACCCCCTCCCCTCTCAATGGAGGTCAAAAATCAGTGCTTCTGCTGCACCCCTCATGGACTATAACAGTGTCAAGTAGGGATTTTGAAGTGCTCAAGGAAATAACTTGAACCTCCTTAAAGTGATAGGGAATCTATTTGAACACATTAATAGTGTGGATATGCAGCATTCAACGGCTACCCTCGTGTGCAGTGCAGGGCATTAAAAGCGTCTTCCCCCTCAGGTGAAGGGAAAAGGTCCCACTGGCATTATTGTAAGAAGTGCTGGGGTCTTCTCCCTGTTGCCCTGAGCCAATATTTGTCCCCCAACCAAGATCACTAAAACAGGTGGTCCGGTTTGTGGGAGCTTGCTGTGTGTAAACTGGCCCCTGCGTTTCCTACCTTACATTAGTGACCGCACTTCAAAAAGTGCACCATTGACTGTAAAGCACTTCTAAACGTTCTGAGGTCATGGAGGTTGCAAGCCTTTTCTATCTCCCCTTTCCTTATGGGGCATGAGCAGGCCTGCAGAGGTGGGAAGTATTTCACCTGAGCCAAGCAAAGTCTACATCATAGAAACAGTGGGCTGGGTTTTAGGGTTTTTGGCTGGGTGAGGGAGGCCGAGCAGAAACTGGGTGGTCCACTCGCTCCTGCCCCCACTGTCTCAGCTCATCCAGTCAAGCGTCGGATTAGTGGCCTTCTGGTGGAAAGGCGGTCAATTCGAGGTGGTAAAACGGGGCTCCACACCCAATCGGGTGTCTAGGTTGGCAGGGGGGGAGGGGTCATGTGGCAGAGGGATAAGGCTGCTTGCAGGAAATCAGTCATGGCTACAACCTTAAAGGCCCCCTTGATCTCCAAGCCTTTGTTCGGGATTGAAGGCTCAAAACAGATTTTAAAAATGAGTTTTAAAAAAAACGCAGACACTGCTGCCTTCCCCAGCAGGATCTGTTACTACTTGTATCATTGGGAGTGACAGGCTTTTTCTTCTGCCCTTGTGATGCCTCAGTACAGTTGCTGTAAAGCTGTCCCGCACTTTTTCACAACCATAAAATACAGCGGGAAACGAAGAATTGCAGATGATTGGGTTGTTAACAAGTTCAACGGCTTGTTAATTAGTCATTTCAAAATGGTGGCTGGGCCACTGACCTCTCCGCCTGCCATAATTTGGGAAACTGGCATGATTACATCATATTGCCAACTTAACATCATCGTATCCTATTTTACATGTGCCAGTGGGTGGGGGTGTGCAGGTGCCCGATCTGTGGCTGTAAACTCAGCAACACATCTACAAACATTCACTCCCTCCACCACCCACACACAGTAGCAGCAGTGTGTACCACCTACAAGATGCACTGCAGGAATTCACCAAGGCTCCTTAGGCAGCACCTTCCAAACCCACAACCATTACCATCTAGAAGGACAAAGGCAGCAGAAAGATGGATACACCACCACCTGGAAGTTCCCCACCGAGTCACTCACCATCCTGACTTGGAAATGTATCGCCATTCCTTCACTGTCGCTGGGTCAATATCCTGGGATTTCCTTCCTAACAGCACTATATACCTACACCATGGGTTCTGCAGCGGTTCAAGAAGGCAGCTCACCACCACCTTCTCAAGGGCAACTAGGGATGGGCAATAAATGCTGGCCCAGCCAGCGAAGCCCACATCCCGTGAATGGATATAAAAAAGCATATTGTACCTCCTGCTTCTGATTCAAATTGATACAATATAAAGAAACTAAAAACATAACCTTAAGTATAGACACAGAAAATGCTGGAAAAACTTAGCTGGTCTAGCGGCACCTGCGGATAGAGAAACATAGTTAATGTTTCGAGTCCCCACGACTCATTTTCAGAATTGAAGAGAGGTAGAAATGGAAAGGGTTTTATACTGTTCAAAAGAGGGGGTAGAAAAAAGGTCAGGGATAGGTGGGACCTCAGGAAAGATTTCACAGAGATGTCATGGATACATGACAGGATGAGTGGTAATGATAGTGTTAAAGACTTAAGGCAGGTGTTAATAAGTGTCATAAAGGTCAACTAGCAGATTGTGTTAATAGCAGAACAAGGGTCAGCGCTCATAGAGCTCCACATCTTTGTCAAATCTCTTCTGAACTCCTACCTAATCCTGACCTTCTATCTTGCTCCATCTCCTCTCTTCAACAGTATAAAAGCCATCACATTTCTACCACTCTTCAGCTCTGAAGAAGAGTCATATGGACTTGACCATTAACTCTGTTTCTCTTTCCACAGATGCTGCCAGACCTGCTGAATTTTTCCAGCATTTTCTGTTTTTATTTCAGATTTGCAGCATCTTCAGTATTTTGCTTTTATTTAAATATAGACAGTTGTTCAACGGTTGTAACTCGTAATTTTACATTTTTTTTTACATTACCAAACAAAGCGACAATCGCAGTGCCGAATGCAGCAGCTGTTTAAACAACAACTTGCAGTTATATTGATGTGTAAACACAGGAATACATCCCACAGTGCTTCACTGGAATGACTATCAAACAGAATTTGACCCCAAACCACATAAGGAGATATTAGGATACGTGACCATAAACCTGGCCAAAGGGTTAGGTTTTAAAGGAGCATCTTAAAGAAGGAGAGACATGTAGAGAGGTGGAGAGGTCTAGGGATCGAATTCCAGAGTTATGGTTCCAGGCAGCAGCAGAAGAAAAATAGAAATAATAAAGACTCATTTCTATAGCATCCTTCATGGACAATTAATTAATTACTTTTGAAGTGTAAATGTGGTCGCCAATTTGTACATAACAAGATCCCCTAAACATCAGTGAAATAAATGATCAGTTAATTAATTCTGATTGTGTTGATTAGGATTAAGGGATGAATGTTAATCTGGACACTGGGAGAACACCATACTCTCCTTTGCAAAACTGCCATGGGATCTTTTATTTTCTTTATTTATTCTTTCATGGGATGTGGGCATTGCTGGCTAGGCCAGCATTTGTTGCCCATCCCTAATTGCTCTTGAGAAGATGGTGGTGATCTGCCTTCTTGCACTGTTGTAGTCCATGTGGTGTGGGGACACTGCTATTGGGGAGAAAATTCCAGGATTTTCACCCAGTGACAGTGAAGGAACGGCGCTATAGTTCCAAGTCAGGATGATGTTCTTATGGGACACAGTCTCAGGATAAGGGGCAGGCCAATTAGGACTGAGATGAGGAGGAATTTCTTTGCTCAGATGGTGATGAATCTTTGGAATTCTCTGCCCCAGTGGGCTGTGGAGTTTCAGTCATTGAGAATGTTCAAGACTGAGGTCAATAGATTTCTACATATTAAAAACATCAAGGGATTGGGGATAGAGCAGGAAAATGGTCTTGAAGTAGAAGATCACCCATGATCTCATTGAATGGTGGAGCAGGCTCGAAGGGCTGAATGGCCTACTCCTGCTCCCATTTCTTATGTTCTTATGTGTGTGGCTCGGAGGGGAACTTGAACCCCGAGGGCTCCAAGGGAACAAAGTCCACCCAGGATCCTGGGTTTTACTTCTCACAGAAATTACAGCACCTCTGACAATGCGGCACTCCTGCACCGCACTTGGTGTGTCCGTCTGGATTGCATGCTCAAGTACATAGTGGGGTGCGAGCTCAACTCCTGGAGGCAAACGTGCTGCCAATGAAGTGGAGCTGAAATTCATGTTACCTGCAAACAATCCTATAAGGTGGGAAGCAAAACCACTTTAGGTGCTGTCATCCACCATCACTGAGTGCATCAAGGCAGGGGATGAGGCAGCTTTGTAATAGAAAGGGGGTGTAACAGACATAGACAGGGGAAGATGGAATTTTTCAGCTTTGAATCAAAGTCTTTTTTCTCCCCCCACAACTAATATGCTTAAAAATATATTAAATTAAGAGAGAGACTGTGACATCCAGTACTTTTTATTCTGGGCTCCTTTCTATTGTAACTACAATAAGCATTAATGTTGGTGCCTTCAGGCTTGATTAGACAAGTAATCTCGTGTGAAAGGGAATGAGAAGGGAAAACAAAGGATAAATGAGCTCTTCACTGCTAAAGTGCGTGGTCGCCATTAAATTAATTGCTTCCATTCATGTGTGACGTCCATCAGATGTTATAATGGCTGGACTTTCACAAAGGCAAAGCAAACTTTCCTTTCTTAACTCCTAAACTGCCTGCTCCCTGCAATGTACTCTGCTCCCTTCTCTTTATTCCAAACCTCTTAAATCATGGTGGGGTGAGGTTTGCTTCTTAAGTCAAGTAGGTCAGCACCAAGTGTGGATGTAGCACAGAGCAGGCAACTGATGGAAGGCCAGTGACCTGAAATGCTAACTCTAACTCTCTCTCCACAGATGCTGCCTTGACCTACTGTGGTAATTATGGTTTTATTTAGTGTGCAATTCACCTTTAAGAATAATACTTGTTAAGGAAGATCACATGATCTGTAGTAACCAATAGGAGAGTAGCGCCGGCTACCTCGGGAGTCAGTGTAGAGTTGGAGTTGAAAGCACATGTTTAGTTGCTGCTGAGTATATTGTAGATAAACTTAATGTTTCTACCAAAGAAGTGTCTGCAGATTAACTCAACTCGGCTACTCTACAACAAACTGGTGATGAGGATGGCATAGGATTGGACAGAAGAAAGCAAGTTAAAAAGAAATTGGCACTGTATCTCGCCCAGTGATTGTAAGTAGCAAGCTCTGTTAGAATTGAAGCAGTTTGCCCCTCTCAAAATGTCACAGTTTGGGAGAATTGATCCTTTTGAATCTGCCATAGATGATTGGTCTCAATACATAGAATACCTCACCTTTTTTCAAGTGAATGAGATTACGGAGGGAGAGAAGAGGTGATCAATCCTCTTGAGTACTTGTGGGAGCAAACTCTACAGCTTGATTTGAAGTTTGATGGCATCCAGTGCCCCAGATTTAAAGAATTTCGATGAATTGGTGGACCTCGTGAAGGGTCACCTTCAACCCAAGCCCTCAGTCATGATGCAGAGGTTCAGGTTTAATTCACAAAATCGAGCCCCAGGTGAGACAATTGCATGCTACGTGGCAAATTTGAAGTAGCTACTGGAGCCTTGTGAGTTCGGTATGATCTGAATGACATACTCAGAGATCATTTAGTGTGTGGTGTGAAAGAGGACGCCATTCAGAAAAGATTATAATCTGAAGTGAATCTGGATTTCAAGAAGGCGCGAGAGATAACGCTACACATGGAAAGTGCAGTTGGAGATTCAAAAGCCATACAGGGTGCGCAGAATGGCACCTCCCTCCATATCGGGATGGAAAACTCAGCCAAAAGAGATGTAAAAAAGCAAGACTCTGCCGAGGAGCAGGAAACAGCCCCCACTCGCCTAAGATTAAAGAAAAATAACTTAGCGGCGAAACTGATGAATAATTTTAATAGAAGTAGAAACAATCAGTCTTTTATCAATTGACAGATTTTTTAAAAATCGAATGCTACAATAGAAATGGACATATAATGAGGCAGTGCAAGGAAAGATTCAAGAAGCCCAATGAAATCTACATTGTGGAAGAGCCTGAAACAACAAATTTACAGGTTTATTCATTGTTAAATCTGAAAGTCGGAAAGACAGAACCAATATTTGCCACAGTGAAAGTAAATGGCAAACCTGTTAAAATGGAAGTGGACCCGGGAGCTTCCACGAAGGAATTGGGGAACATACCTTTGGATATCTGAATAATGGCGAACATCAATTAATGTTAGAAGAAACAGCCACCAAGCTAAAAACATATACAGGTGAAGATATTCAAGTAAAAGGCATAAGCAGAGTAACTGTCCATTATTGAAGCCAATTGGCAAAGCTACCAATGTTGGTATTGAGAGGCAAAGGACCAAGCCTTCGAGGGCAAAATTCCCTAAGGGAAATCAACCTTGAGTGGCCACTGAGATTCCAGAAGGAAGCTGGGAGTGTTTCTGTTTTGGAAAAGGAGTATGTAAGGACTCAACAACCTGAAGAAATGCAGGCTGTCTTAAGCCAAAACCTGGGAGAACAGCAGAAGTGACTCAAAGAGACCCTGCTCGATGGCAGAGTTCAAGATGAGATGAGCAACCTTCGAAGGGAAAAAGAAAACCTGTTGAAAGACATTCACACACAAGATTCCCTCGGGACAAAGCTTGTACCTCTGGAAAAGTATAAAGAGAAACAAAAAGAACTCAGCACCTCTCTGAACAAACTGAAGAATGAGTTGGCAGAGAAGACACAACAAGGCTCAATTTTCCAGGAGGCAGCAAACAAATATGACAAAGGAGATGGAACAGCTGAAGAATCAGCTAGATGAAGCCAAAGAGGCTTTGGAAGCAAAAGTCACAGAATTTTCCAAGAAGATAAGTAAATTTTGGGAGACTCAGCCACTGAGCTCAGACAAGGTGAACTTGCATCTGAGAGAAGTCTGGCCAATAGTGAAGTCAAAAAAAAGGCTGGAATGAAAGTCTGTATTAGAAAAATGAAAAGTGCATGTTCCAAGCGAGGTGGGTAATCTATTTGGGTCACCGGGTAGATTCACAGGGCCTCCACCCAGTTGAGGAGAAAGTGAGAACCATAAGAGAGGCACCTGCACCAAAGAACGTCTCAGAGCTCAAATCATTCTTAGAAATGATCAACTTTAATGGGCGGTTCTTACCCAACTTGTCTACAGTGCTGACCCCCCTGCATTCTCTACTCAATAAGAACTAACGATGATCTTGGGAGGTGCCCCAGAAAGAAGCTTTCATAAAGGTGAAGCAATTGTTGCACTTGTCCAATCTATTAGTGCATTATGACCAAATGAAAGAATTGATGCTGACATGTGACATATCTCCCTATGGAGCTGGAGCAGTGCTCTCTCATCAGATGGATGACAGCACAGAACTGCCAATAGGTTACGTATCAAGAGCACTCATCACGGTGGAAAAGGGATATCCGCAGATAGAGAAAGAAGGCCTGTCCCTTTAGTGTCAAGAAATTTCACCTATATGTACACGACTCTCATTTTACAATCATTTCAGACCACAAACCATTGCTAGGATTGTTTAGTGAGGACAAGGCTATATCACCCATACCTCAGCAAGACTACAACGATGGGCTTTAATTCTGGCAGCATACGAATACGCCTTCATACATAGGCCTGGCAATCAAATCACAAACACCGATACCCTTAGTCATATGCCTTTACAAGAAAATGATGAGCATGTCCCAGTTCCACAGGAACTTGTTTTACTGTTAAATTTCTTAGATTCCTTGCCGATATGTGCTCAACAGATCAGAGACTGGACCAGTCGGGACTCAATCCTATTTCAGGTACGAGAACAAGTATTACATGGTTGGTCACAGGAGCCTGTACCTGACTAAATGAAACTGTACTTCAGTAGAAGACATGAAATAACTGGCCAGGATGGCATCTTATTGTGGGGAGCACAAGTGATAGTTCTTCCAAGGAAGGGAGCCGCTTTTAATTGAACTACACAGTGCCCATCCAGGAATTTCCCACATGAAGACCATAGCACGCAGCTATCTATGGTGGCCAGGGATAGATGGTAAAATAGGGAGTTTAGTAAAGCACTGTGTGCAATGTCGGCCACTGTAAAAGTTGCCAGTGACAGCTCCATTACACCCATGGGAGTGGCCAGGTAGATCTTGGGTGCAGTTACACTTTGATTACATTGGACTCTTCCTGGGAAGAATGTTTCTGCTCATTGTCAATGTCCATTCAAAATGGTTAGACGTATCTGAGGTGAAGTCACCAATGTCGGCCGCTACAATTGAGAAAGCACATCAAAGTTTTGCCATTCACGGATTACCAGAAGTAGTCGTTTCCAACAATGGCACGGCATTTACAAGTGCTGAGTTTAACAGTTTATCAGGCTCAACTGTATCACTCATGTGAAAACTGTGCCGTACCCCCCTTCTCCAAACAGACTGGTGGAAAGGGCAGTTCAAACGTTCAAGGCAGGCATGAAAAAGCTAACTGCTGATTCCTTGGCAACCAAACTAGCACGCTTTCTTTTTCATTACAGGACTACCCCTCACACAACAACAGGTGTCACACCTGCAGAGTTAATGTTGAAATGTCATCTCAGGATGAGATTGAGCTTAATAATGCCGAATTTAGAGGGGAAGGTGGAAAAGAGTCAGGAAAGCCAGAAAACTAGACATAAGAGAAAATTTACAATGGGAGAGTCAGTACACATAAAAAGACTTTGGGCAAGGACCAAAGTGGTTACCGGGTGAAATAAGTGTGGTGACCAGGCCTCTATCTTACCATGTGGAGGTGGAAGGCCAGATCATCCATAAATATGTGGACCATTTAAGGAGGAGAGAGAAAAAATCACCAAGATATGATTCCACCAGTGATCAGGACCAGGTTTGCGTTCCCTGTTGAGGATACTCAACCCAGGACTGACATGTCTGATGTTCCTGTAAGAGTTGAGGATACAGAACTGCAAGTGCACATCGAAGCACCTGATGTTCAGGCAACTCCGGAAAAGGGGGTTCCTGACAAAGAATCTGAAGTTGTGGAGCTGAAACATTCCACACGTACCAGGAAACCACCTGAAAGACAGAAATTGTAAATTCCTTACCCAGTGTAAATATTATGTTGTCTTGAAAAATATGTACTTGTAAATATTATATGTGTAGCCACGATAAAGGGGAGGAATGTAGTAATTACCGTTTTATTTAGTGTGTAATGTACCTTTAAGAATAATACATGTTAAGGAAAGTCACTTGAGCTGCAGTAACCAATAAGAAAGTAGCTCGGGCTGCCTCAGCAGTCAGTGTAGAGTTAGAGTTGGAGTTGAAAGCACACCTGTAGTTGCTGCTGATTATTTTGTAAATAAACTTAATGTTTCCCCCAAAGAAGCATCTGCAGATCAACTCTATCATTAATAGCACAACTCGGCCACCCCACACCTGCCTTGAGTATTTTCAGCATTTTCTGTTTTGATAATGTGTGTAACACGCGCTGATACGAAACAAAGCTCCCTTCTGCTCTGTATCATACCCCAGAAAGAACAGGCCTTACAGTCCCAATGTAGAATCTCCCCAATTCCCATACTCTCTTCCTGTGGCCACTCTCTGAATTTGAAAGCGGGGGTTGAATTAGGGTGCGCTTTCAGCAATTTACCCCCCAGCCCCTAGGAAGTGGATCAAGGAAAACCAAACTCATTCCACATTGGGCCCTTAGCAGGCAAAGCAGTTTTTCTTTTTAAAACATTCTTAAGAAATGGGCATTGATAGCAAAGCCAGCATTTATTTCCCATCCCCAGTTACCCTTGAAAAGGTGGTGACAAGTCGACTTCTTGAACCGCTAATGTCTGTGTGTGGTGTAGGTACACCCATAATGCTGTTACAGATGGAGCTCTAGGATTTTGACCCTGCGACAGTGAAGGAGTAACTGATATATGTCCAAGCCAGGATGGTGCATGACTTACTGTTTAAAGAATGCTTTATGTTCAGAATAACCTACCGCACAAGATGAAAGGCAAAATCAACTGCACTTACATCGTATAGTGACACAGCTGATGGTAAATGCTGAGCTGTTCAAATCCCAGAGAGAAACTCGAAACAACTGTCATGAGCTATTTTGTAATTTGAATATTTCGAGATACAGGCTTTGAATTCAGTAGTAATAAGACCACCAAGTCTCAAGAGGCTTTTTATAAAACTAAACTGAATATTTATTAATATAAGAAAGATTGTAAGCATGTACAAAATGCCCACAAAATTACTACTATAACAACTACAAAAATCCCCTAATTAATCTGACTCTTAGTTGAGCCTCTGTTAAGGTGACAGTAAAACACTTAGGGAAGAATTTTCCCTCATCCACGGGGGGGATCAGGTTTCATGAAGGGTTCATTAATTAAATAAAACATTTCCAAAAAATTAATGGACATGTCCCAGATCGTGTGACAATTTCACATGAGGGGATAGGTCCTTAAAAATTTTTTTGGCCTTTATTACATTTTTCCAGACTTAAGCTAACTTCCCTGAGGCACCTCCGTGTCTCAGGGAGATTCCTGCACTCTTTCGCGCGCATGCACAAAAAATCACCGGCCCTGACTCAGGGAATCCCCCTCCCCGCCCACACAGGGAGCGCACAGCCTTAATTGACCCGCCCACGTAAAATGGTGGCGCACACCCGATCGGGGGGTGCCAATCAGGGTCACGCTCGCTCCTGCCTGCCTCCCAATTGGGGGGGGGGGTGGGGGGGAATTCAGCCCATTAATTTAAACAGACCCTTGGCAACACACGGTCTGGACAGTCGAATTCGAAATGAGGTTCTTTCAGCTCTAGGGCCTTACAGACAGCGGCTTGAAGTTTACAAGCTGGAGGCTTTAGATCTTAAAATCCCTCCTCTCTTACCAACAGCCTTCTCTTCCTTTATGCATATTTTCATCTTTGAATGCAAATTCTCATTGTATCACTAGCTTTTTTAAAAATATTCTAACAATAAAGCCCCTCTACTAGCACCAATTTTATTAGTTTTGGGAAAAAAAAAAACAGTTTAGCTTCTTCTGGCCAGGTGTGATATTTCACCCATTCTTTTGAATGGTTTATTTAAAAATGCAAATTGGCCCTTTTTCACTTCACCTTGTAACTTCCCTATGTTTCCCTCATTACCATTTCAAACCTCCTTCTCTTCTATACTTCAAAGTCTCTGGGCCCGCTGGCTTTAATCCAATTAAGACACACACACATACATAGACACAGACACCACTAAACTCTATTTTAAAATAATGTCCAATAACATTATTATATCTTCTTGACAATAGCAGCAAACATGGGAACATCAACACCTGGAAATTCCCCTCTAAGCCACTCACCATCCTGACTTGGAAATATATCGGCTGTTCCTTCACTGTCACTGGGTCAAACCCCTGGAACTCCCTCCCTAACAGCACTGTGGGTGTACCTACACCACATGGACTGCAGCAGTTCAAGAAGGCAGCTCACCACCACCTTCTCAAGGGCAACTAGAGATGGGCAATAAATGCTGGTCTAGTCAGCGACACCCACATCCCATGAACAAATTAGAAAAAAAAAGCGTCTTTAATATAGGAAAAACGCCTCAAGATGTAAACAAAAGTAGAGATTGAGTTGGAGAAGATTGTAGGAGAGATCAGCCTATCACTCAGACCGGATTTAAACTTCGAGATAAAGGGCAGAACTTAATGCCCTTCCCCGAGGTGAGTTTGAAGGTGAAGGCGGAGGCGGGGGTTGCATTTCATTAGGCGGGGGATGCAGCTGATGACCATGGTGCCTTCCCACCTCTGACCTGAGTCCGTCGTGGACAGCATTCCCACCCCATCACTTAAGGGCCTCATCCTGCCTTTGCCACTGGTATTCAACCAGCTGTGGGCAGGGCAGGCACCATATCGGACGCCTGAATCGCAAGCCCAGGCCTTACTGGTGGCATGAGCGGGGTGGAGGGAGGTGTTTCCTCGTTCAAAGGCATTCGGCGCCCGATTGAGGGACTTGACTTCGGGACAAGGAGGGTGCACCCACTAGCTGCTGACCACCCTCCCCCACCCTGGGACCCCCATTCTGCCCTCACTCACCTTTGACCTAGGTCCCTCGCAGATCCTGGGCCTCTGGTTTCTGCATTACCAGCAGCTCCTGCGACTTTCCCACTGGCCCTGCCTGCAGTGAGCAGCTGCTAGCCTCTGATTGGCTTGGCGGGTGCACCCACCACCCTCTTCCCCCAGGGCCCTGTTCCAGGGGAAAGGCCTGCCTCTGGCCACTTAAGTGCCTGATGGGCACTTATATCGAGGGGCCTTTCCCAAAGGAGGCAACGTGAGGCTTGCGCTGGCTATCCAGCTAGCAGGTGTGACTCTCGTCAATTGTGTTAAATGCCGCTCAAAGACAGCCAAAGATCAGTGTCTAACTGCTCAACTCAATTCAACTCGTTTCCACAATTTTGGCCCTTTCTTAGGTATTGTGCATTGCAGTCATCACTGTCTTTTACCCATTCTATCCTCTGTTGGCCCTCTGCTCCTGTCTCGTTACCACAAGTCTGTCTTTTTTCCTTTTCTCCTTCATATTAAAGGAACAGTCAGAACAACTGCAACCCCCCATCCCCACGTAAGGGAGCCGGGCCCTAACACAATTCCCTGCAACACGGTCTGTCAAAGCGTTCGCCGCAATGTGTTCCATAGGGATGCAAAGGGGAAGAAATAACTACGGGCTCTGCAAAGCTGAGATTTAAAGAAACAGAAAATGCTCAAGTACTTCAGAGCATTGGTCGACGTATGAAAAGAGTAAAGTTGGGTTCATAGTTCGAGCAGAGTTCTGTCATTGGTTCTGATGAATATTAACCTGCTCTCTTCCACAAACATTTCCAGTTCTCAGTTGGCGAGGTGGCCGGCATGTGGCTCAGGATAACGCCGACAGGGCAAGTTTGAATCCTCTTCTGGCTGAGGGTAGGCTTGGGGCCTGCCTCCTTGCCTTGCCCACAGAGCAGAAGGCAATGGCAAACTACCACTGAAAAAAAAATCTACCACGATAAATAGCTCAGGACGAACATCAGCAGACAAGGAGCCAAGCAGCATGAATGAAATAATTTCCAGTGCTTATAAGCTACACATTCTCCCCCTGTTTCCTGCTCCCGTAGACTATCTTCTGTACATCCTCCGTTCCTGGCTTGTCTCAATGGATTTTGCGCCCTCCTCTGGATTCTCTGATTCCCACTCCAGAGGCTTGAGCACAAAAGCCCATGCTGACATTCCAGTGCAGTAGCAATGGGGTGCTACACTGTTGGAGGTGCCTCCTTTCAGGTCAGACACTAAACAGAGGCCCCAGGAAGACGTAAACAATCCTATGGCACTCTTTTGAAGAAGAGCAGTGGAGTTATCCCTGGCGTCCTGGCCAATATTCATTCCTCAATCAACACCACAATAAAACAGATGATCTGGTCATGATCACAGTGCAGTTTGTGGGAGTTTGCTAAGTGCAAATTGGCAGCCACCTTTTCTACATTGCAACAGGGGCTACATTTCAAGAAGTAATTAATTGGGTGTAAAGCACTTTGGGAAATCCTCTGGTTGTGAAAGATACTATATAAATGCAAGTCTTTTTATTTCCTCTTCAGACTTGTTTAGAATTAACTAAAAACAAGATGAAAGAGACAATGTCATCGGTACCAGCATAGAAGCAAACACAAGGTAAGACCACCATCTGCAAGTTCCACTCCAAGTCACAAACCATCCTGATTTGGAGATCTGTTGCCATTCCTTCACTGTCGCGAGGTCAAACTCTATCCCTAACAGCACTAGTGCACCTACACTACATGGACTGTAGCGGTTCAAGAAGGTGACTCACTGTAGCCTTCTCAATGCAACTAGAGATGGAAAACAAATTATGGCCTTGCCAGCCATGCTGTTTAGTGTATTTCCCTCAGCTCACGACTGTAATGATCTCTGCCTCTTCCTATCTCGCTGGAGGGTAAGTTCAGTGAGGCAGGGCTCTCATTGTGGGAAACAAGATTGAGGCCAGGAAAATGGGACTCGGGGGTCCGTCAACCCAATTAAAAGGTGCTTCCAATTCTTCAGCTGCAATTAAAATTAACGATTGGAAAACTGGGATTACTGAAAACCAAGAACGTTGTCCTCAGAATCCGATCTCCCAGTCCTGCACGCCTGTCAAACAAGACTCCCGGCTCCCTTCCAAATCTACCTTTATATCGCTCAATTACATCTCGCTCCATAAACGCTTCCAGCTGTCTCTTGAATCATTGCGTTGTTCACTTTAATGGCCTTTCCCTGGTAACATATTGCATTAGTTCTTGGATTAGAGGGTTCTATTTGACCTCCCAACTTGCAGAATAATTTTCATCTGAATAGCATCAATGTGACTTGATTTCAGTCAATAGAATATATCCATTTAAAATAATTTCCAAAGTGCTCATGTATAAAAAAAAAGCTTTGAACATAATCATCATATAAAAATAATGCATTTGCATTCATCCTCTCGCATGGTTTCCATTTTACACTCTAATGAAGTCTAATGCAATGGGTTTGAACATGTTCTAACATCACTTTGTTCTTTTCTTTAGATTTCTGCATGTGCAGCTGTCTGCCACCAAGTGCAGCAGAATAAAAGACTGGGGGCAGAATCGTACCAGATTTGCAGTGAGTGCGGTAGCGGGCGGGTTAAGTAATGTTCTACCCGCCGGCCGCGATGGTGGGTTTTCACGCCGTATCATCCCAAACCTGCCGCATTACTTATGCATTCCCGGGAAATGCGCCGTTTCCATGGTGGGCGGGCTCTCGTTCGCCCACCATGCCGTCACCTCGCCGCTTCAGCACGCCGGGCGCCATGTTTAAAGTCCAGCTGCGCGCACGCATTTCAGTGCTTCCAGCCCTTGGTATTCAAGCTTGAGAATTGCCTGGTCTTCCTTTCATCCCAGATCACTGCATTCTTCGACTGCTCTGCTTTCCAAATTCCAAAAATATGGGGCCCGTTAATCGGAAAACAAATGGGGGGAAAAAACACCCACCCGCTCTTTATTTAACGTTCTGGTGACTTGTTTGCGAGGTTACAACCTCCTTGTCACGGTGCTGTTATACCAAGCCCCCTTTCCTCTGCATCTTCACTCGTTTACAGTCCCAGCAGAATGTGGTCACCGACTCCAACTCACTCCTTCCCAAGATCCCAAAGCATTGATAGTCCTGCCCTCACTCGGCCCTTCCTCCTTTGTGACGCATTAACATACATCCAGAGCATTGCCCACAGAGAGGTGAAACTTCCTGTTCAGCACCTGGAACCACAGTATTAAAACTAGCCTCCCACCTACAAGCTTTTAGGACTCATGCTTAGGACTCATCACCTAAACACCACAAAGAGCAAGAATTTGCATTTGAAAAGCACCTTTAGAGAATAACACCTCAAGGTGCCTCCCAAAAGCGTAATCAATTTGACACTGAGCCACATAAAGGGATTTGTACTCAGCCATTGAGTGTACTCAAGTCTGAGATAACCCGGAGGGAAAAGAAAACAGTAAAAGCTGGGAAATAAGAGTACTGGTCCAAACTGTTTTTTTTCCTTCTGGGAGATATTTTGACTCTCAATGAATCAAGGGATATGGGGGTTGGGTGGGAAAGTGGAGTTGAGGGCAATGATCAGTCATGACCTTACTGAATGGCGGAGCGGGCTTAAGTGGCCATTTCCTCCTATTTCTTGTGTTAGGACAATGACCAAAAGCTTGGTCAAAAACACAGATTGTAAGGAGGGTTTTAAAGCAAGAGAGAGGGGCGTAGAGGCAGAGAGGTTTGAGGAGGAATTTCAGAGCTGAGGGTCTTGCCATCACCACTTCCCAAAATGGCGGACCAGCGGTGGTATTGTCACTGGACTTATATTCCAGAAACCGAAGGTAATTCTCTGGGGACTCAGGTTCAAATCCCACCATGGCAGATGGTGAAATTTGAATTCAGTAAAAATCTGCAATTAAAAGTCTGTTGATGACCATGAAACCATTGCTGATTGGCGCAAAGACCCATCTGGTTCACTAATGTCCTTTAGGGAAGGAAATCTGCCATCCTTACCTGGTTTGGCTTACGTGTGACTCCAGGCTCAGAGCAATGTGGTTCACTCTTAAACGCCCACTGAACAAGGGCAATTAGGGATGGGCAATAAATACCGGCCTAGGCAGTGATGCCCACATCCCATGAACAAATAAAGAAAAAAAATAAATAAATTTGCTGCCCTCCTGTGCCAGAGCTGAGGTTCGACATCTAGATTTCTCCAAAGAAAATAGCCAAGGTTAGCCTGTGGGATATTTTTTGAAGGCGGGGTGGAGTAGGAGAACATAGGGCTGGATTTTATGATTTTGGGCAGGATGAGGGAGGCAGGACAGAAACTTAAGTGCTCCTCTTGCCCCCACCCCCCCACCATCTCAGCTTATCGAATCAAGCATTGGATGGCCAATTAGTGGCCAACCCGCAGGATGGAGGCTCCATGCCCAATTGGCACTGTAGGCCGGGATATCCTGCAGCAGGAGGGCGAGTGCCACAAACAGGAAGTTGGTCCTGTTAAAAGTTTAAAGGTCCCCTGCTCTCCGTATGTCTCTTTGTTTTTTTTTACTGAAGGCTCAAAAATGAGTTTGAGAGATGTACTGATGCTGCCAACTTCACCAGCAGAATCTGCTGCTAGATTCAGCCATGGTCCCTTCCACCCTTGTACTGCCTAGTCATAGCTGCCATCAAACGCTCCCAAATGTTTTCATGTCTGACGCTTGAAAAATGTAGCAGGCCGTGAGAAATTGCAGACAACTGGGGTCATTAACAAGTTCAATAGCTTTCGGGGACTGGTATGTCAATGTTGTGTTGCCAACACAATGTCATCACATCCTACTTAATGTTCACCTGGGGGGAGGGGCAGCCCACCTGACTTGTAGATGTAAAATCCAGCCCTTGGGCTCTAGTCTCAAGGGGAGTAATCAACACGGGGGAGGCAGTGGAGTGGTGGTGTTGTCACTGGGTTAGTAACTCAGAGACCCAGGGTAATGCTGTGGGGGACCTGGGCTGGAATCCCACCACAGCAGATGGGGAAATTTAAATTCAACAAAAAATAGATCTAGAATTTAAAAAAGAAAGTCTAATGACAACCATGAAACCATCAGCAATGGTTGTAATAAATCCATCTGGTTCATTAATGCCCTTTAGGGAAGGAAATCTGCCAACTTTACCTGGTTTGGCCTACATGTGACTCCAGACCCAATGCAATGTGGTTGACCTGCAAATGCCCTCTGAAATAGCCTATCAAGCCACTCAATTCTCAAGGGCAATTAGGGATGGTCAATAAATGCTGGCTTAGCCAGTCTTGCCCCCATCCCATGAGTGAATAAGGAAAAAAATATTGGGACTTTGCACCTTTTATGTTCTAATCATATTCTGCAACATGTTTCCTTTTCTTCCATGAAAGAATACTGCAGTTATCTAAATAATTGAATGTTCCTTTAATATTAAGGTGAAGGAATTCACAGGGCAGGACGCCAACAAGATTGAAAATAGCAGAAGAGCGCACAAGAGAAACAGTGGAACAGTGGTTCGGAGACACCAAGTTTTGGCTTTCAAAGCTTGAAGGTTGTAGCAAGGGGAAACTGAGGGAGACTGAGGAGTCAGACCATTTCAAAATCCTGGAAAAGGAGCTGGAGTGGGGCTCTGCATGATGACGAGCGACTGCCGCTTGAGCAGGATGTTGCGCGGGTTTTGTTTTTGTGAACAGAGCTGAGCCAGCATGCGGTAGCTTGATGGAATTGGCACACTTTGGTTTGGCAGTGGCAGTTATGTCACCAGATGCAGCTGGTGCTCGCTTGACAGCAGGGGACAGGATACTGCTATTGCATGTGATTGGCACAAGGCATTTGGCCAATCGGGCAGCATCAGCAGCTGCAGTTGGCACTTATCCCCAGCAGCACCATGATCATCAGGTGCAGTTGGCTCTCTTGCGTTTGACAGTGATGTTGCCGGACACAATTGGCACAAGGTGCCTGATAATGGCAGGAGCCTCACCAGATGCAGTTGACATAAATGGCACACATATCCTGCTCAAGTGGTGCAAGTACCAGGTGCTGGAAAGTACGATTAAAATGAGCGGCCAGTTTCTTTTCCTCTCTCTCTTTTTTGGCCGGCACAGACACGATGGGCTGAATGGCCTCTTTCTGTGCCATAACTTCTCTATGGTTCTATGTCACATGGGATACTGATCTTAGAACTTACATGGTCTGCTTCGTACAGCCATTGTTTAAAAATAGAGAAATAATAAAATTCTATAACTTATCTTTTGCATATTTATTCCCTATTTTATAAGTGTGTATAATATAAACATGAGGAATATTTGAAAAATAAAAAAATGCCATAGTTAAAATAATGTTCATTCAGAGTGAATTTCTGCAATTGGTTTTATTAAAACCAGCATTTCTATGACACCTGTTATGATCTCTGTACAGAATGATAACTAGAAGTTTAAATTCCCCTTTAAAAGTTAACAGTTAAAAACTTTTTAAAAGCTTTTACTATAACACATAACTAAAAAACACCATTTACTAAACACTTTTTCTTTTTGTAAGCCACTTATACTTTAAAGTACAAAGTAGCAATTCTCTACTTAACTTTTAGCACAAGTGAAAAACTTCCGCTATGGTTATACATTGGACTGTCCCTTCATCCTCCAGGAACCAGTGAAAAACTATTCTCAGCTCCCGATGGCTTGCTTCCATTTACTTTCCCAGCTGGGAAACGTCTGAACCCATAATTGACTTTCATTGTGAGGGTTACTCTGGAGATTCTTTTCCTCTAGCCCAGGCTAGGCATATCTTCCAGCCTCCTTTAAATCCTCATGAACTCAGTCTGTTCAATCCGAAACCAAGTTCCCACCCACATTTTCCATGGTGAACAACAGAGATAGAATTTTCTCTGCTTCAGGTGCAGAACTGGCTGCCTCTATCTCCTGCTGTCTGCCTCTCAAATGACTGGAAACATCCAAACTGCTGTCTGTCTATGATACATTCACTGATTTGTAGGAAAGCCTGAAACCTGATCCCAAAAATGGCTCTGCCCTCTACCCCCATGGCAACGTGAAACCCATTACATCCAGGTAGAAATGACAATTATCTATCTTTGTTCCCAACTCCCTTTCACCTCAGAAGTAAATGGACAATTTACAGCACAATTGTTTATAACCCAATACTAACAACACCTTTCTGGAGCTTTGGGACACTCAATCTACTCATTACAAACTCAGAGACTGCTGCCATTGTCTCCAAGCAGAAATACCTTGCACCTTCTTTTCAGTAAACAATCTAAGCCTTCCTTTGATCTCTATCAATCAAACCACCTAGACTTATTGCCAGGCAGACTGCAGAACAGGTCATATGGCCCCCTTCATTTACCCCAAATTTAAAGCTACAGCCCCAAACTATAATAACATTATAAACCTCAAAATTGTAACACACCATATCACATTGAAACATCTGAAGTCCATCATACAGTGAATTTCTTGCAGAGACTGTTGATATGTAGGTGAATGTGGCATTCTGCATGCACCTCACAATACCCCACAAACAAACCAATGAAATGAATGAGAAGGTAACATTATCTTTGAGGGTGTTAGTTGGGGTGGAATGTTGGCCCAGACAGAGGGAGAGCTCCTGGTTTTTCTATGAAATTGTGCCATGGGTCCAACTTGAATCTTATGCAACATGCAGCTATCCCTCAGCAGTAAACTGGACCGTCAGCTTAGACGGGGATCTCTAGTCATCTCTGAGTCAGAAGGTTGTGAGTTCAGATCCCAAACCAGAGACTTGACCACAAAAGTCTAAGCTGACACTTCAGTGGAGTACTGAAGGAATATGGTAAAATTACCATATAACACAAGCTCTTCAAACATATATATATATATATATATATATATACACACACATATACCATGGTTTATTGTTTTAACTGTGAAAGCATTATTCACTGGCCAAATGGCTTCTGCAAGATCTCGCTAGCAGAGTGCAGTGGAACAGTAGTACCATCAAATGGTCACAAGATTAGGTTGGAATGAAAAAGATTTACTGTCTCCTTTTCATGATGCCAACACTACCATGCTTTCACTACATCTTTCAACTGGCAGGACCTCAGTTTAATGCCTCGTCCAAAATGCACCATGATCACAGCATTAGACTGGAGCAACAGAGAAGCCTGCTCTGTTCCTGAGCGTGACCATGACTTTTTACTCAGCTAGTGAGAGTGCGACCAATGGAATCAAGCGGACACGATATAGCAGAGGGAATGTCCAACTCCGCCTTAGCTGTGAGCTCCTTTGCTTTGCCCTCCCTGGCGTACCCAGGTAGGCAATGTCAACCCTTAAAAAGAAGCACTTCAAGTGGCACAAAATTTCAATGGGCTTGACTGGTAGCCAAACAGGTTAATAAGAGGGCAGAATACCCCATGAAAATCGGTGCTTATCCTACGGCTTATTTTTTCATAGTTATTTTATTTCATTTTTTTGACAGCTCTTTTACCCTAGATTGCATGATTAAAGAGCTCATCCATTGAAGTTTGAGTTGCATATCCACTTCATCTCTTTAAATGTTCTGGCTGTATCACAAGCTGTCCCATTTGGACATTATCTGCTGAAGACAGCCATTGATTTATGCAACTTTGCAGCAAAAATAGGGTTTTAAAGGTTTCTCCAGTGTACCTAGTTGAGCTGAGAGAATTGATCCTTGTCTTTTGAAACTGAAACTGAAGCTGCTTTGCCACCACTTGATACAAGCACCACCATCTCTGCATGGCGAACAGCATTTGCCACTCAGTGGGCAATAACTCATTTTCAGAATGCCCTATTTTTTAGAAGATTTCTATTCACCACAGGAAACAAAACCTTCTGTGCACTGAAATACAAAGAGAGAGAGACCTTTCACACCCTCCAGTATCGCCGATGTATTTTACAGCCAATTATCGATTCAATTTTCAATTCATTCACAGGATGTGGGAGTCGCTGGCTGGGCCAGTATTTGTTGCCCATCCCTAATTGCCCTTGAACTGAGTGGCTTGCTAGGCCATTCCAGAGGGCAGGTAAGAGTCAACCACGTGGCTGTGGGTCTGGAGTCAAATATAGGCCAGACCAGGTAAGAGCAGCATTTTTCCTTATTGAGCCAGATGGGTTTTTACAACAGTTGCTTCATGGTTATCATTAGACTTTTAATTCCAGATTTTCAAATTCCAAAAATTCAAACGTCACCATCTGTTGTGATTTGAATCCGGGTCCCCAGAGCATTACCCTGGGTACCTGGAGTCCAGATACCACAATGCCGCCGTCGCCTCCCCATAGCAGGAAACATGACAGCCAATTTGTGCAGAGCAAGGTCCCACAACCAGCAGTGTGGTAATGACCCAAGTAATCTGCTTTTCATGATATTGGTTGCGGGATAAATATTGGCCATGAGAACTCACGTGCTCTTCTTCAGAACAGTGCCGCGGGATCTTTCATGTCTATCTGAGAGGGCAGGTGGAGTTTTAAATGTCTCATTTAAAAGATAATACCTCTGACAGTGCTGCACTCTCTCACGTGTTGGATGGAAGGAACTCTTGCCAAAAAAGGAGTCCAAATTTCTTGACATCTCTTCAGCTCATCCAGTCTGGGACGAATCTATACAGACACTGGGATGGTTCCCCATCATACATGCAAACTATGCTAATGCACTGATCTCAGATAGAGTTGGGAGAGGTGGCGGGGTGGGGGGGGAGGTTGTGGTCAGTAAGGCCATTACAATAAGCTTCACAGCCTGGAATTACAAAGAGGAAAACCAGCCAAGGCTCCTGCTCCTGACTGCTGTCCATTTTGCTGGCTTCCCACCAACCAAAGCCACTTCCAGAAAATTCCACCAAAAACACATTAGGCATTAATAACATTCATCCAAATATGGGTGGGCAAATGATGGGATGATGCCATGCAACGTTTTACCCGTTATTTTCACCAAGGTGACAACGGACATAATGAATGTCTGTGCCTTTTGGCATCCAATAATTCAGTGGGCTATGGGAAAGGAGTAGATTTAAATGGACAGTTAGTTCAATGCAAAAACAGAATTACCTGGAAAAACTCAACAGGTCTGGCAGCATCGGCAGAGAAGAAAAGAGTTGACGTTTCGAATCCTCATGACCCTTCAACAGAACTGAGTGAATATTAGGAGAGGGGTGAAACCCCAATATTCGCTCAGTTCTGTGGAAGGGTCGTGAGGACTCGAAACGTCAACTCTTTTCTTCTCCGCCGCTGCTGCCAGACCTGCTGAGTTTTTCCAGGTAATTCTGTTTTTGTTTTGGATTTCCAGCGTCCGCAGTTTTTTTGTTTTTATATCAGTTAGTTCAATGCAATTGATTGCAGGTCTCTTCAAGCTGTTAGTGACGCTGCCAGCCAAATTATATTGCAGCAGAGATGCTCCATCCCTGTCCACCTGAGGCCAACACTTCAGTGGCTTTGTAAAGGCCCCATTGTCTTTCATCAAGAAGAATGAAAGAGCTTGCACTTCTATTCCTCTTTTCACAACCTCACGGCGTCCCAAAGCGAATGACACACTTTTGAAATGTACTCACTGTTGTCATGTAGCCTGTATGCAAATTTAAGAATGATTCTGCCCTTGGGGAAGGAGGTGGGTTCATAGCTGCAGTCAGAAGACTCAGCCCATCAAGAATCCATTGCACTTACATCTTATGAGAAATTCAAAGATCTCTTACCTTCTCCATAGGACCCTGTGTTAATGTTTCAAATGCTGTGACAATTGAGTGTGTGTACTAGTTGTGATTAAGTGGAGCTGATGCTAACTGGGGACAGGTTAGGGCACATATACAAGACCCAGTTTCTACCTGTGTGGAGGGAACCATGTGGGAGGGAGGGGTAATCTGCACTCATGTTATACTGATTTTCGTGAATTAATCCATGTTGAAGACAAACCAGCTCCAGCTTCTTCCTTTGCCAGATGGAAGTTCATCAGATTAACACCCTGTAGTACAGAAGGAGGCCTTTTGGCCCATCATACATTTGCCTGCTCTTTGAAAAGGTTATCCAATTAACTCCACTCCCCCTGCTCTTTCCCTGTACATAGTCCTGCAAATTTTTCCTTTTCAAGTCACATGTCCAACTACCTATTTAAAGTTATGATTGAACTTGCTTCCACCTTGCAGACAGTGCAATCCAGACCAGGATATTTCACTGTCTAAAATAAATTCTCCTCATGTCCTTCCTCATCTTTTGACAATTATTTTACGTGTTGGGTTGCATCTTTCCAAGTCGGATAGTCCGTGGGCTATACAGATTGTAATGGTTCCCCCTCGTTAAATCTGCCCTTAGCCTTCTTTGGTCTAAAGACAACAATCCCAGCTCCCGGCAACAGACAAACAGGAGACAGCCTGTTCTGCATTCCAGTCTAGTCTACGTCTCTGGTAGCATGTACATCAGCCTAGCATAGTGAGCAAACCTCCAATATTGCCCCATCGAAGGAAACTCAAGACGCTGATCCGCATCTACAGTTCCCTACTCCAGAGTTACCAACATTCAACCATGTCGTCATGGGAACGGGCCACAACTGAGAGAGAAGGTGTAGAAAAAGAATGAATCAGATCCACTCTCACGCATCTCTAATTGATTAGCTGCAGGGCTGTGTGGGCAGAGGCTGAACAGTGGGCTGATAGCTTGGCCTTTCAAACAGGTACATTGTTTGAATGGGATATCATAAGCAGAAGGCAGAAAACAATGGGAAGAGTCGTTACACATTATTTTTTAAGGGGTAAACTAAAGGAGGAAATATCTGATGAGTAATTTTTGAGAAAGAAACAAGGAGCCAGAGTGAATGTCTCACGCGATTATGTCCTTGCTTATTATTCAAGAAACATACATTGCTATTTGTGTCTCACTTGAGAGTGTGGATTCTTCACACACTGTCTATATGTGAGTCTTGTCTTTCTGTCAAAGAACTATTTCAGTTTCTCGGGAGTTTGCAGTCCTACCATCCTAGAAGGCAATCATTGAGTGAGAGTAGTGGCTTCAGTAAAAATAACAATAATATAACATCTTTAATGTAACAAAACATCCCAAGGTGCTGCACAGGGGCATTATAAAACAAATAATGACACTGAGACACATAAGGAGATATTTGGTCAGATGTCCAATAGCTTGGTCAAAGCAGTAAGTTTTAAAGAGTGTCTTAAAGGAAGGAAGCAAGACAGAAAGGCTGAGAGGTTTAAGGAGGGTATTCTAGAGCTTGGGGCCCATATAACTGGAGGTATAGCCACAAATGGTGAAGTGATTAAAATTGGGGATTCCCAAGAGGCCAGAATTAGAGGAGTGCAGATATCTCTCAGGGTTGTGGGGCTAGAGAAGATTACAGAAATAGGGAGTGGCAAGTCCATGGAGGGATTTGAAAGATAAAAACAAAAAAACTGCGGATGCTGGAAATCCAAAACAAAAACAGAATTACCTGGAAAAACTCAGCAGGTCTGGCAGCATCGGCGGAGAAGAAAAGAGTTGACGTTTCGAGTCCTCATGACCCTTCGACAGAACTTGAGTTCGAGTCCAGGAAAGAGCTGAAATATAAACTGGTTTAAGGTGTGTGTGTGGGGGGCGGAGAGATAGAGAGACAGAGAGGTGGAGGGGGTTGGTGTGGTTTGTCGCTACAACCACACCAACCCCCTCCACCTCTCTGTCTCTCTATCTCTCCGCCCCCCACACACACACCTTAAACCAGCTTATATTTCAGCTCTTTCCTGGACTCGAACTCAAGTTCTATCGAAGGGTCATGAGGACTCGAAACGTCAACTCTTTTCTTCTCCGCCGATGCTGCCAGACCTGCTGAGTTTTTCCAGGTAATTCTGTTTTTGTGAGGGATTTGAAAGCATGGATACAAATTTTAAAATCAAGATACTCAGGTATGATTAGATAAATAATTACAGATGGATAATAAAAAAAGGGTATATAGAGAGCTTAAATAGCAGCTGTGATCTATACAAGTTCATGAGAAACCTCCTCCAAGTATCTGCCATTTTTCTCAAGTTTTAATTTTGACTCCAGTTACCAGATTCAAGAAAGATATCTCAATTGTTTATGATACAGTTGTACGGTAGGGAGATTTTCATGAGCTGAGTGCTAGGTTGGAGTCCAGAAGACACTGGGTTTGAATGTGGCCAGCCTTAACTCAATCTCTCAGCTCTGAGGTGGACTTTACTTGTATATACAGAGAGAGAGAGAGAGGGAGAGCAGAAGACTGGGGAGAGGCTTTGCTGAGTGCTTGCTGTGCCCTTAGATTATCTGTCCTCACACCCTCTCCCATGCCAGCTAAAGAAACAGAGATATAATTGCCCAATTAATGATCACTCCTGCTGCGCAGTTTCGCTTAACAGCTTTGCACTTCCTTAACGAAGATGGGGGAAGCTCCCCTTTTAAAACAATAAACAATTATAAATCCAAAATCTAAGGCAGACATTGATATTGTAAGAACTGTGAGTAGCCTTTTTGTACAATGTCATCAGATCCACATCCATACTACATTCATTGATAGACAGGAATTAAAATCAATGAGTGGCTGACAAGGTGTACAAGCTATGATTTTCTCAGTATCACAAATTCCAACATCAGTGCTTGCACCACCATGCACAGTATCATTAATCTTCAACCTACATGATTTGTGTGTGAAGCCTGTTGTCAATCAGTAACTGTCATGACAATGCCTTTGATTAAAGGAAGAAGAATGTTAAAGGTTATGCACAATAAGAAAATCTTAGGCTTGAATGTGTTACAAACATAGTCTGGAATGCGAGTGAGTTTAATACTTCTTATAGCCCGTCCCCTTCATATGGAAATACAGATTTTTCACTCCCAAAATGCAATAGTGATTGGGACAATTTGACCTGACAGGACTACGGTCAATAGATTTTCGTTAGACAACAGTACCAAGGAATATGGAACGCAGGTACAGCAGCCATAGTGTAAGTGAATAACAGAACGTGTTTGAGGGGCTGAATGGCCCACCCCAGCTCCTAAATGTCATATTAAACACTGAAGTGTGTGTGTTGGCCAGAATAGGGTTAAAGCTTTAATTGTCATGCTTTAATCTTTATTAATCAAGCTAAATGTTTGCGAGTTGAATGTGAACTTGGGAGAGTAGCATTCCGGCAATGAGATGACATTTGTGAAGAGGTTGATAGACGACATGATTCAAAGCGAATGGTCATGTTTTGCTCAAGTAAGCCCTTCATGTTTTGCTCCTCTGTACAATGTCAGGCATCACATGGTATTGCCTCTATCATGTTATTGTGAAAGAAACAATTAATTCTCCAATTCTCCTTCTCCACACGTAACAAGTTACTCCGAAAAACACTTTTCTATGAAGACAATCCCCTCTTAAAATTCAAAAATCCAGCGTAAACCCCATCACAACATTAAAATTGTTGTCACGGTGACTTAATAAATGTTAACATTCCTTTCTTCATTTTCGATAACTTTTTGAGTATGTTTGCTGATGAAGAATTCACTTAGATATGAATGACATCATCAGAGGAAATAGCTGGGGCACAGAAGGGGAATTAATATATACTGTTGGACAAGTCGCTGGCACACTGATGACATCTTTGGGAAGCAGCAACAAGTCCTGGCATGTATACAATATCCTCAATGCAGAAAGTGTCCTCCGGCACTCTTGGGATGGAGGGAAAATTAGTAAATGAAAATAGATAAGGGAATGGATGCCGAGACAGGAAGGGACTAATTAGGAGAAGATACCTGAAAAGCTGGTCAAAGCAATAGACTTTAAGAGGGAATTGAAGATGTTTTAATGGCAGGTTTTAGAGAGCGACGTGATGTGACTACAGATAGAGAGGAAGGAAGGTAGGGTGCACAAAGGGTTAAAGTCAGCAGATCAAAGGGTGCTGCAGTGGAAACTAGGCTGAAGGAGGTTGTGGGGATTGGGTGCCAGAGAGGGAGATGTGAAAAGAGATTTTAACTTTAATGCATTGGCAGAAATAAACCAACAATGGCCAACAAGGATATAGGTAAGGCACAGACAGGACATGATCTAGGTGCCTACATGTTGCTGTACTTTCAGTTTGTGCAGGATAACAGGCCAGCATTGGAGAAATTGAGTCTCAAAAGTGACGGAAGAATGGATAAATATTTCACAGTTGTGCGGAGGCTAATGTTGGCCAGAAGTGGGCAACACTATTGAGTTGGAAAAAAGTGGTTTCAGTGCATGGATTGAATGTGGGCCTTGAAACTCAGCTCTGGGTCAAAGAGGATGCAAAGATTTGATATAGTGAGTGGCTGAAGAGGGGAATGAAATCAAGAAGGTAGCGGGGTGGTGTTTATGGTCTCTGTTTTCCTGATGCTCGATTGGAAGGAATTTTGTCTTATCTGTGACTTTTCCAATAGTACAGAGGTAGATGTGGGCTGAGGGAGGCAGTGGAGAGGTGCCGCTGGGTTCCATTGTATGGAAGGTGACCTAGCAGATCAGTACTGAGGGGCAGCATGCTGACAAGACTAGAGAAAAAGCTGGAAGCTGATATCACAATCATGGTGAAATTGGTTTGATAACAACATCAGAAAAATAACTCAGCTCAGATGGGCCATTCACTTTGACTCTGTGGTGAAGCTGAATTAGTGGACTTGGAATGTAAAAAAAAAAGTATAGCGTTCCAGGTAACTGATTATTAACTAGTCGTTTTGTAGTACAGAACTTGAGTATTGCTGAAAAAAGACATTTTGTCAAAGCTTTTCATCTTGCACTCATCAGGACAATCAAAAGAATACCAATGTCGAGGGAAGCAACAACTTTATACTGTGTGAGAAGAGAATGCTGATTGGTAGAGGCGTTGCCATGGAGAATGCACCAGCTAATGGTGACTGACGGTATTCATGCGATTGTTCTGATGAGTGCAAGATGAAAAGCTTCAACAAAATGTCTTTTTCTCAGTAGCTGATTATGAATTAATGTAAACTCAATTCCTGTTCTTCACTTCCTTCTGAGGCAGAAAACGTGGACCCCAGGAATCACAATTTAAATAAATGGGGGGGAAAAGAGCTTTACATTAAAAATAAATGTATCTTTCAGTTCCGGTGTTTCCACAAAGATTTCGGTAATGTGGGATGGTATGAGTGTAAAATGTTCATACTAAGTTCATCTGAACTGTGAAACTCTCTCAGTGGGACAACCACAGGTTTTATTCTGTCAATCTTGGACAGTTCTGTGATCAAACGTCAAACATAACACTAGGACTGAAGTATATACAGTTACAGATCTATGACAACTGGCCAAAATATTTCAGTTGATGAATTAAGTGCACCAACAAACAAGAATATTGACTTCAGAATGGTTATTCCTTTAGCGCAGTGGTTTACCAAAAAGGTGAGTGATGATGGTGGGTGTGACTTATACATGGGGCTCTGGCAGTGCTGAAGGCAAGGCATGTAAAATAAACCCCCAGTCTGCTCTTTAAACCAGAGCTGCTCTAGCCTAAGCCCTTTGTTTAGCACCAGCTCAGTGTGTGCAGTTCCTAGCTCTGTTTTTACAAGTGTTGAATTCCTGCCACTCTTTGGGAAGGGAAAAAAAAATGGTCTATCTCTCCATCTGACACAGATGCAATGCTTGACGTCACCAACAAACAGAGGTAACAAATGCCCACTAGCAGTTAACCTCTGTTCCCAACAAGCCAGACACAGAGTCTGAGACCAACATATTAGATTCATCAGCCTTGATGCTGACGGCAATTGCTTTAACATTCTGACATTGCCAACAAAAAAAAAGATTATTTGTAAACAGCACTCCTGACTGTCAGTAAAGCAACACATTTGTGTATTTGCCAATTGAGAGAAGGGACGTTAAGTGGGCAAATTAAATTGCACTTGGCAATGGTTTGCTATTTGTCAGTGATTTCAAGCACATGATTATCGATTAAACCTCTTGGCTAGCTAGCTATACACAACAACACAATGTGGTGACTTGACAGGGTCAGGCGGCTTTAGCTGATGAAGGCCCATTTTAAAGGTGCAAGTCTAATTTTGGATCGGTTAACTACCTCCGCGACCTTCGCTGTCTGCAGGCTTCACCTGAATCGGCCGGTTCATCTGCAAAAACAAGAAAGAAAGGGTGGTTAGGCATTCCTGAGTGTGATACATTGAGCAGAAGAGATAAAAAAAAACCCCACTGAAGACCATTTTCTCTTCAACACCTGAGCACGTAACCATCCAACGCAGTGTTTCAAGTGCCAACACAGATTCCTGGCTGATACGGGCAAGTCCGGCAGAGGTCAGATCTTGCCGGTTTCGGGTCGGGTGGTTCAGGGCGTGGGAAGTTCGGGTCAAGCTGGGTCAGGTGAGGTCAAAGGGCGCTCAGGGCGCAGGAATAGACTGGTGTGCAAACGGCGAAGGGGATAACTAGTCAGGTGCCACATCACGCCACCGCAGCACCTAGCCGAAGTGTCGAGGTAAGTTCTTTTTTTTATTTCGTTCAATTAAAATTGATACATGGCATGTGCTAAAAATGTCCGATTTTTGGACGACTCCAGTTTTTGTCCAGCCAGGTTTGAGACGCTGGTACTGTACTCGAAATGACGAAGAAGAGGTCCCCAACCCAGAAGGATGGGCATTAGCTGTAATATAAAACCAACTGATGCAAAGTCTCTCCCCAAAATAGGCAAGCTTACGAAAAATACAATATTGACAGAGACTTACTGCGTACAAATCAACTGATTGGGATGACTTGCTCATCTGTCAGTTGCTTAATCTTTAGAAACAGTGGCAATTGCAATAAATGTACTCAAACTTGGCGATAAATGGACTTTGAGGTAGCGTGAGATTTTCCGACCTTAGTGGTTTGAAAATCTGGCAAGCATCTAACTCAAGTTAAATGTTCCTCCATTTAAGAGGACTTAGTAGATGCCGGTTCCATTCATATGTTGCAGAAAATGCTAGACTATGAACACAATTTTCCACATTACCCTCTTAACAGCATCACACACTCTCTCAGGTACGAGCGACAGGTGAAAAGAATTCTTCATGCTCCTTTTATTGCCCCACCCCTTTACCCAACCCCTCTCTCAGCCCAAAATTCCACATCAAACCAGAGCTCCAGCATCTGCTGTTACAATGTCCTTCAAGATGTTTGCCAACTTTGTCACATTAGTGGCAAGTGGACTGAGGGATAACCAGCTGCCTTGAATAATAGATTTTGAGGAGTTGCCATCGCTTCAAAGCATGTAAGAATGCGACAAGGTATCTTGTACAGTAAAATGCTTCAAATGATGATATATTTTTCTTTGCTGTCAGACAGGAAAACAGTTGGTGACCTACAAAAGCCTCAACTTCATTCATCCAGAGAGAGGGGAACATTCAATCACTCCCACTGGCTATCTATTGGCCTGGGCTAGAAGGTGCAAATGGGTAGCTGGCAGATAATGACAGGGTTCTGACCTTGCTGCGATGGTTTCAGTCTTGGGATAGTCCAAAATATAGACTTGCCTCACACGATCTCAGGGCATCCCAAAGCACTTTACACCCCAATTAAGTACTTTTGAAGTATAGTCACTAGTGTAATGTGGGAAAGAGAGAAGCCAATATATACACAGCACATTAATGGATACACGTTAGGCAGGGCACTTTGGAGAACTCCCTTGCTCTTCTTCGATTAATGCCAGGAGATCTTTTCATCCACCTGAGAGGGCATTCAGGTCCTCAGTTTGGCATCTCATTTGAAAGGTGGTATCTCCGACAGTGCAGCACTGCCTCGGAACTGCACTGGGGAGTGTCAACTTAGATTTTTGCACTCACATTCCATGAACTCACCACCTCCGACTTACAGATGAGAGTTGCTACCAACTGAGCCACGACTCACATCTCCAACTGACACGAACTGACTAAACTCAAGTGCAGAGAATGACCAGCTGAACGAAATACAAATGCCTGTAAAACCTTAATCCAGCTTGGGTAAGAATCAGAGCAATGGGATTTCTTTTCCAGTCACTAATTTTATGCATATATGAATGTTTTATTTCATTGCAGGGTTTCGACAATTAAAGCTCCATTTTTCTTTTTGGCAATTAATTTTTTATATCTGGATAATAGACACCCCACCCCACCAATTCACAATGCCCAAATGTAATAGCTTAATCCGTCATAAATTCTTTATTTTAAAATTAATCTTCTCCTCTAATGGCCTGTGTTCATTCGACACTCCTCATTCTTGAAAGTAAATAATTCATCCGGAAATTAATCCTGACTGAGATTTACCTACAGTGTAAAGTAAGTCCTCACAAGTGGACTGTTCATCCAAAATGTACTGATTTGTGCAGTGTTTCCAACAGAGGAGATTCCCTCAGTCTGCCGCACCCATGTGCTAATTGTTATAAAAATAAATTATCCACAAAACAAATCACAGAATGGTTACAGCACAGAGGGAGGTCATTTGGCCCATCGTGTCTGCACCAGCTCTCCGAATGAGCAATGTACCTCGTGCCACTCCCCCACCTTCTCCCTGTAGCCCTGCACATCTTTTCTTTCCAGCTAATAACCTAATTCCCTCTTGAATGCCTCGATTGAACCTGCCTCCGTCACAATCTCAGGCAGTACACTGCAGACCTTAACCACTTGCTGCGTGGCAAATTTTACCCTCATGTCTTCACTGCTTCTTTTTCCAATTACCATGAAGGATGCAATTGCTTCCTTATTGTGGACCTCAGATATTCTAATGAGGTTGTAAGACTCATGTTCCGACACCATATTGGACTGAATTATGGAAAGCCAGGAATCCAGGTGGCAAAGCTTAGGTGAAGACACTCGGATCCATTCCATTTATCTCCTCGATCCAGTGTGCCTGCCTGAAAAACTTCCCCTCATGATCGAACAGTGCCCCCCCCCCCCACACCCCCCGACCTCTCCCCACAAGGTCTCCAATCTCCCCTGCAGGCCTCCAAACCCCCCTCCCACCCCACTACTCTTCCCTGTACCTGGACCTACCCCTACTGAGGCCCCTGACCTCCAGGCAACCAGGCCTCCAACCTTGTCCTCCCAAGGATTAGATCTTGCGTCTGGTAGCCATGGATGGGACTGCCTTCCCCATGGGGATTGAAACCCACTTCCCCCTCTCACTTCTGCCTGGGATTGACGCTCCCCACCTCGTTGTGTGGCCTCCTCTTGACTGCTCCCCGTCCAACTGGAAGCCTTTCAATCAGGAACCTGTCATTGATATCACATCGCCAGAGAATCCTGACTTCTAGGTTTCCTGTGCTTCACAACCTACCTGCTTAGGGCTGGTCTGCTAAATTAAAATCTAACCCAATACTCTCAGCTGGAATTTCATAAGATGTGTCAAAGAAAAATAAATAACTTGCATTTCTATACAGTCTTTCACTGCCTCAGGACATCCGAAAATGCTTTACAAGCAATAATCATTATCAAGTGTAGTTACCATTGAAACCTAGCTGCCAGTTTGTGCACAGCAAGCTCCCTTTGAGGACCAAGTATCAAGTTTGAAACCGGGTTTCTATTATGTTTCATTTAACTCAAGTCATTACCTCCTCAGCTTGCCCCACGTTTGTGGGGTGGTGCCCCTCAAGCTATGAGTTGCCAAAATGTGTCTCTCTCTAAGAGAGATGCCTATGATCCTTTGGGACTATGGCTAGATACATCTCAAGTCATTGATACAAACTGATCTGGAGATTGAGTGGATTATGACTAGAGCCAACTGTGATTAAATGTATTCCTGGATGTTTCATCACATAACTTGCCTCCGCGCTCCAGTCATTAGTCGGCCAAAGCATCCATCCTTGTGACATTCGGCCTTCCTACGTCAATTGGATAGCAAAAAAACTCATTACCCAATTTGATGATGCTTGACTGTCAACCAAACAGCCTTTTTTTCCCTATTTTTCAATATTTTTATATCTGAGAAAGAGAAATATTCAAAGAAGGTGACAAAGAAAAATGACTTTTCTAATGTCCCGATGATGTTTCTGCAGGATTGCACACAGCAGCGCCCTGGAGATTGATCTTCAATTCCTGGAGACTCCAGGCCAATCCTGGAGGGTTGGCAACCCTAGCTATGACAGGTGGGCTAAGCTTTTGCCTTTCAATGATGCCACATAGGGTTTATCTAGTACCATGAGAGCCATTTATCATGTTTGCAACAATGTTCCCATTAATTTGCAGCTATCTCAAATCTTGGAATTATGAACTTATCCATCTGTGAATCAACAGCACTAAGAACGGCCCTTTTATTTATTCATTCACGGGATATGGGCATCGCTGGCTGGACCAGCATTTATTGCCCATCCCTGGTTGCCCTTGAGAAGGTGGTGGTGACCTGCCTTCTTGAACCATTGCAGTCCATGTGGTGTGGTGTGGTACAGTGCTATTGGGAAGAGAATTCCAGGATATTGACCCAGTGACAGTGAAGGAAAGGTGATATATTTCCAAGTCAGGATGGTGAGTGACTTGGAGGGGGACTTCCAGGCGGTGGTGTTCCCATCTTTCTGCTGCCCTTGTCCTTCCAGATGGTAGTGGTCGTGGGTTTGGAAGGTGCTGTCTAAGGAGCCTTGGTGAGTTCCTGCAGTGCAACTTTGTAGATGGTACACACTGCTGCTACTGTGCGTCGATGGTGGAGGGAGTGAATGTTTGCGGATGGGGTGCCAATCAAGTGGGCTGCTTTGTCCTGGACGGTGTCAAGCTTCTTGAGTGTTGTGGGAGCTGCACTCGTCCGGGCAACAGCAAAAAAAAACCCAAATCCCTATGCCTACAAAATTCAAACAAAGTAGAAAATGCCTATTGTAAGCACAAATATGGTTAGTTGTCAGGCATTGAGATCAGGTTTCCAGGGGCTCTGGGTTAGGGTGGGGGGGTGGTAAGTGAAGCCGGGGCAGCATGCTGAACACCCTGTGTACTAGGGAATGAAATCAAACAGTGCACAATTAGCAGTAAGCGTGTTTACATCTCCGTGTGAAATTTCTCCATCTGTGGCTCAAAGAACGTGTTAACCCGTTCAATTTAGACAGGTCAAAATTCCCCTGAACTGGCAGACAGAGCAATTTTGTACAGATGTATCCGTTGTTAACATCGCATTGTCTGATTTCAACCCATAAGTTAGTGGTGTTTTAAAATAATATTGGTGTAATAAGTCAAAGTATACTGGCAACGCACAATAGGGCTATTAACGTTGAAAGAGTTGGCAACCAAACATCTGAGAAATTCGTCATAAATAATCTGTCCTCATTGACTTGCAAGCCTTGGAAATCTAACCCCAAAACCTACTTTCACTTCCGTAACATCACTCAACTCTGACCCTTCCTTCGCTCACCTTGACTATGCCAACCCACTCCTGGGTAGCCTCCCATCTTCCAAAACTCGCACCGAGTCCGGTTCAGCTATCACGCTTGTGCTGCCTGTCCGACCTTGGATCCCAGTCCGGCCACTCTTTACTCTTAAAATTCTCATGCCTTTTTTTCAAATCACTTCATGGACTCTCCAATCAACAACCCTCCCCCCGCCTCCCTAACACCCCCAGCGCCTCCCTGCTCATCTCTGCAGCCTACTCCAGCCCTAAAGTCCTCAAGGATCTCTGCGCTCCTCTACCTTGCGGCTCTTGCTCATTCCCAATTTTAATCGCTCTGCCATTGGTGGTCAGGATTTCGGTTGCCCAGGGGGCCCAAGATATGGAAATCCCTCTCTGTCTCTCTCCTCTTTTAAGGCGCTCCTTAATATCTTAAAATCTCAAGATTTTGGTCACTTGTCTTGATATCCCCTTCTCTGACTCCATGTCAAATTATCATGATACAGCTCCTATGAAGGCCTTTACTACATAAAGGCGCTATATAAATGCAAATTATTGTTGTGGGGCACCAGTTGGGAAAATATATTTGGCACCGGCACTGGAGGTGCTAGAGTGAAACTTAAATCAGAATCCCACTCAAATAGTGACTAAAAAAAAAAATCTAACTTCATGCATGTTTCCCCATCCTTTCTCTTCATGGGACCCTTTCAAACACTGGTACATTCCTAAAGACTGCCTCTAAATATTGACGCAATCCCGGAGACCAGCTCTGAACTTTGACACAGTCTTGGAGAACTGCCTCTGCGTACTCACCTAGTCCCAAGGAACCCTGATTGAGCTCTTGAACCACAACACTACCTACCCAAAAGGAAATCGGCACTACCTATTAATTGCTCATTCGAACACAGCCACAAAAATTGCATGTTCGTAACCCAACAGGAGAGAAGTGTAGGGTTCTCAGAACACTGTGCACTGACAAATAACGTTCTCAGCCCTAGCCATATGATGATCTCAGCAACACCTTGGCATCTGCCGGGGTCCAAAAACCTATGTACACTGTAACCTCTCCAGCCCAGAACACTTGGGGCTGGGCCATTTCTGGATTATAGAATGATATTAGAATGCATGAACACAAGTGTGTGAACAGAAAACACTGTGGTTATAAATATTTATCTGTGGTGATTGTAAATAAAACCTTTCATACTGTTTTGGGGATCATGTGACTGTACAGACGAATCAGCCCTAAGCGCGGGTTATCTTAGGGGTGGAGCTTTCTAGTCGTGGACCTGGTTTGAGCATGTAGCTTCATCATGAACTTTGTAAATAAAGTTTACTCTAACAGGAAGCCTGTCCGGTGCACCAAGTTTATTACAGTTGGCGACGAGGATAAATAGCTGACCTCGCCTCCTGAATATTTGTCTACAATGTAAGCCCCTTTACACTTAATATTGAAAAAGAACCATAGATGGTCATGCAGGGCACCAGAAGAAGAAGCCTTCATAAAAGTCAAGAAGCTTTTACACTCATCATGTCTGTTAGTACATTATGACCCATCGAAAGAATTAATATTAATCTGTGATGCATCTCCTTATGGAGTGAGAGCAGTATTGTCACACAGGATGGGAGATGGTTCCGAAAGGCCAATAGGATATGTATCCAGATCCCTCTCTGCAGCCGAGAAGGGATACTCACAACTTGAAAAAGAAGGCTTATCTGTAATATTTGGAGTAAAGAAGTTCCATCAATATTTGCATGGTCGACACTTCACCAGTGTCAGATCACAAGCCACTGTTGGGTTTATTTAATGAAGATAAAGTAATTCTGCCGATAGCCTCTGCCAGAATTCCACGATGGGCTTTGATTTTGTCGGCATCTGAATACACTTTTATGCACCATCTGGCTGTGCATATAACAAATGCAGATGCCTTCAGTCGTCTTCCTTTGCCAGTTAGCATTATACACGCTCCAGTGCCTCAAGGTGTTGTACTTAAATTTCCTGGACTCCTCACCGGTCTGTGTGAAGCAGGTAAAGAATTGGACAAACTGAGATCCAATTTTATCAATAGCTCGGGGGCAAGCATAGCAAGGATGGTTGAATGCAAAAGTCTCTGAAGAGTTAAAACCATTCTATGCCTGTAAAACCGAATTAATTTGTCAAGATGAAATCTTGTTGTGGGGAGTAACAGTTGTTGTCCCTTTGCAAGGAAGAGAACCACTCTTGACAGAGCTTCACAGTACGCATCCAAGCATTTCGAAGATGCTTAAGTGAAGCCATATCTGGTGGGCAGGTATAGATAGTGGTATAGAAAAAATGGTTATGCACTGTCTTCAGTGTCAGCAACAACAGAGGCTGCCCATTTCAGCACGACTGCATCCATGGGAATGGCCTTGTCGATCCTGGGTTAGACTACATATAGACTATGTAGGTCCATTTTTAGGTATCCTGTTTTTATTGACCATCGATGTACATTTTAAGTGGATGGATGTGTATGAAGTTAGATCACCGACATCGTGTGGAACTATTGAAAAGCTGTGCCAATGTTTTAGCGTACATGGCCTACCAGAAATCATCGTTTCGGATAACATGGGTTTAAATGGCATTAAACATATTAAAACAGCACCATATCATTCCTCATCCATTGGGTTAGCAGAAAAAGCAGTGCAAACTTTTAAAACAGGAATGAAAAAATTATCAGAAGGAACATTGGAAACACAAATTCTCAACTATCACACAATTCCTCATGCAACTATGGGTTCAACACTGTGAATTACTGATGAAACGCAGCCTTCGTACAAGGTTGAGTCTGGTGTTCCCTAACTCAGACGGGAAGGTAGAGAAGAACCAGAGTAGTCAGAAAGTGAATCATGATATTCGCAGTAAAGATCGAAAACTTACTGTGGGAGAGTCAGTTTTTGTGCCAAATTTTGGAACTGAACCAAGATGGGTTCCTGGGATAATTGTCTCTGAAACAGGATCTTTGCCATACCAAGTGGAAGCAAAAAAACAGATTGTTCAAAAACATGTGGATAACCTAAGAAGTAGAGAGACACTCCAACAATCAGAACATGTGGATAACCTAAGTAGAGAGACACTCCAACAATCAGTTACTCCACATAACATTGAAGTCGAAGCTTTGATCCCTGAGGTGCCAGATCGACATAGAATAGACAATCCTGATGTCTCTATTGAAGTAAATAATTCTGAACTGCCATTGTCTAAGGATGTTCCTGATGCCACAGTTCCTGATCAAGTCGATCCAGTGGAAGAACCTCAAGTCGTAGAGCTACGTCGCTCTAACCAAATCAGAAAACCACCTCAGAGACTTAATTTATAAGCGCATGAACTGTGTATATTTGTACATGTTATGGATTAAGATATTCTTGTAAATAAGAAATGTAAAACAAAATTAAAGGGGGAGGAATGTAGCGATTGTAAGTAAAACCTTTCATTCTATTTTGGGAACCACGTGACTGTGCAGAGGTATCAGCCCTAAGCGCGGGTAATCTTAAGGGTGGAGCTTTCTAGTCGTGGCCCTGATTCGAGACTGTAGCTTCTTCATGAGATCTGTAAATAAAGTTTACTGTTTCCAATAAGGAACCTGTCTGGTACACTAAGTTTATTACGTTACCAGAAACATAAAACAGTGTTAAAACATTAGAAAGCAGTAATAAAAATTGTTTCGCTTTTCCAAATACTGTATCCTTCATGTTTCCGCTGCCAAAGTACTGTACTAAAACGTTGCCGAGTGTTGCTCGCGTCTACCCAAAATATTTCTGGATAACGTGTTTCCCAGCAATAGGTTTCCAGGCTAGAGATGTAACAGTGTATCAGGATATAAGAGTGAAGGATATTTCCTAACAAGGAATGCTCCAGAATAAGGCTAACAATTGGCTTAAATTCAAGTAAAAATTAAAATGCTTTAAGATATCAGAAAATATTGAATTCCAATATATTTTTCAAAGGGTTTCTCAATATCCTCTTGACTGTTGACATGGGACACAATTTTACATCCCACGGGCAGGGGTGCACCCGACCCGATCGGACTTCAAATAGCGCCCGATGGCATTGGGCAAGGGTCTTGATGTCATCGCGCACTCACATGACATTTCGGTCGCTGGGCACATGTGAGAGTTGGCAGTGCGCCCACCGACAATTAAGAGGCCTATTAAAGCCACTAATGTGTTAATTAAGTGTGACTTTTGCAGGCGGGCGAATCAGCCAGGCAGCCTTTGGATTTTTGAGGAAACCTCATCCATGGGCGGGATGAGGTTTCCAATGTTAATTTAAAAAAACAATGTTTTGACAGAATTTTTGTAATCGATATGTTCATGTGAGGGAGTCTGATGTGTGGACGTTTTTTTTCTCCTGCATTTCCAAATCTTTATTTCATGGTTTAAGATTCTTTAGCTCCCTGAGGCAGCTCTCTGCCTTCAGGGAGATTTCAGTGCCCGCTCCCCTGCAACCATGCAGACCTCAGCACCCGCCCTCCTCCCTTCCCCACCCCGGCGGCACTGAGCCTTTCAGCACACCTTTCACGCTGGCTACTCTTTAATTGGCCGGCCAGTGTGAAATCACGGACAGTGGCCCTGTTTCCCAGCCCCTCCCAGGCCTGCCCACCCAACGACCCGAAAATCCTTCCCCATGAGTCCTTTCCACGTTCTCAAATGCAGGCGTGGGAACCTGATCCCCCTTCTACCGAAAAACATCTCGATAGCCGTGTATTACTCAGGTTGCTTGTCCTGGGAGCTAATGAAAATTTTTCCACAATCAACCTTAGAAACAGGGGCTAGCTTCGGAAGTCAAGCACTTCGAGGTAACATGTCTGTGACACCATTATGCACTTTGATGTGAATAACATTGCTGCATTAAGCACTGGCCAAACCAAAAAAAAAACACAGGTCAAACAAACATTGCACCCTTTTAAGTGTCATATTTGCAGTTATCGTGCTGGCCTCCAGTCGATGTGATGTCCCTGTGGAGATTTGAAGAGATCCAAGTGCATTAAAATTCCTCCTCTGGCCTTGCTACTCGAGTTTTCTGCTGTTAGTGGCTCATTAGCATAAACTACTGAAAACTCACAACTGATGCTAAACATTCTGGGCATCTAACTGTTATAGCAACAACTTCACAACATGGTAAATGTGTGAAGACAGTGTTCTATGACATCACTGCATTGCATTGCTCTCAGACTGACAACACTCATTAAACACGCAGTCCACAGAACAAAAATCTCAACATAGTAGGCAGAGTTTGGAAAATATAAATCTCTCCGCATCAACTTTAGTTTCACACTTGGAGTTTCTGATCTGAGTGGTTTAAGTATCAGGTTGCGGTGCTGGGAATTGAACCCAGGTCAACTGCTTAGAAGGCAGCTACGCTTACCACTATAGCATTACCGTTGTTCCAAAGAAGTCATATTGGACTCGAAATGTTCGCTCTGTTTCTCTCTCCACAGATGCTGCCAGGACTGCTGAGTTTTTCCATCACCTTGTGTTTCCGTTTCAGATGCCCAGCATCCGCAGTATTTTGCTCCGCTTGTGGGATGGGAGAGCCTCGGTGATTTTTAGCACTGGGGTCGTCAGTGATACCTCCCTAATTTCTACACAGCCTCATCTAATCGCATGAATAGCTTGCCTCCTACTTGCACGGGGCACCATGATAAACATGCTGTGGCATTTGTGTCTGTTGGATAACGGCTCTGCTGCAGAGTTACAAACACTTGATTGGTGCAAATATTGTAGAATCTCGCTCGCCTGTACAGACTGACTGTAGTTGGGATGGATTTCAAAAGACTTGAATAATGTATTGTTTGTCCTGTCAGCTGTGAGTTCAACACATGTTGATTTATGTTTGACAAGGCTGTTTGAACACAATTGGCTGGCTGACTGATTTTTGATGTAATGCAGCTTGGTAAAAGATAAATACCATGTCAAGAGTGACATGTGTTGCAGTAGAGGTCAGAACTACAATGCTGCAGCCTGGTATGCCTCAGATCACTCCAGAGATGCTCCACATCTTGTCCGTTTGGCTCAATGGGTAGCACTCTCTCCTCCCAGTCAGAAAGTTCACTGGCCCACTCTAGAAAATTAAAATCTATGTTGACACACCAGTGCAGCACTGAGGGAGTGCTGCACTGTCGGAGGTGCCATCTTTCAAATGAGATGTCCAATTGAGGCCCTGTCTTCTCTCGCGGGTGGACATTGGTCTGAAGTAGAGGAAGGAAATTTCTGGTTACCTGGCCAATGTTTAGCTGTCAACTGACTTCACCAACAAACAAAAGCAGATTAACTGGTTATTAGATCCTTCTGGGAGAATCTAGAACTAGGGAGGTGGGGGGGGGGTGGAGGGGCAGAGATGAAAAATAAGGGGTTGAGTGGGGATTGGGGGGAGAGGACAGTTCACCTCCCACCAGCCCCCAGAAGCAGGTCAGTGTAGAGCTGACATGGGCCACACGACCTGCCATGCAGCCATGAAGTCCCACCCTCTGGAGCTGTCAGCCAATCCGATTGGCTGGCAACTCCATCAGTTCCAACAGCGCCAAGGCAGCATCAGTGGCGGCTGCTGGGACTGTAAGAGTTGAAGGAGGAAGGCCCATGGATCCCTGGAGCAGGTAAGTCTGGGGTCCTGGGCAGGGAAGGTTTGGACAGGTCAGGGAGGGGATTGGGGGGGTGGTGGGAGGGGTGGGTTTAAGACTGCGGGCGGTAGCAAGAAAGCCAGGGGTTCCATCTTGGGGGGGTGGGGGTCAGCCCCTGATCTGCAAAGGACAGCCCCGAAGATTGAACCGCCCCTCCTTCCTTCACCTCCTTTGAAGAACTTCTAAGAAAATTTAGGCTACATGCTCCCACCCAACTGCCCAGGCCAAACTGACTGCCCAGGACAAACTGACTGCCCACACCAAACTGACTGCCCACACCAAACTGACTGCCCACACCAAACTGACTGCTCAGGCCAAACTGACTGCCCAGGCCAAACTGACTGCCCAGGCCAAACTGACTGCCCAGGACAAACTGACTGCCCAGGCCAAACTGACTGCCCACACCAAACTGACTGCCCAGGCCAAACTGACTGCCCACGCCAAACTGACTGCCCAGGCCAAACTGACTGCCCAGGACAAACTGACTGCCCAGGCCAAACTGACTGCCCACACCAAACTGACTGCCCAGGCCAAACTGACTGCCCACACCAAACTGACTGCCCACACCAAACTGACTGCCCAGGCCAAACTGACTGCCCAGGCCAAACTGACTGCCCACACCAAACTGACTGCCCAGGCAAACTGACTGCCCACACCAAACTGACTGCCCAGGACAAACTGACTGCCCAGGCCAAACTGACTGCCCACACCAAACTGACTGCCCAGGCCAAACTGACTGCCCAGGCCAAACTGACTGCCCACACCAAACTGACTGCCCAGGCCAAACTGACTGCCCAGGCCAAACTGACTGCCCACACCAAACTGACTGCCCAGGCCAAACTGACTGCCCACACCAAACTGACTGCCCAGGCCAAACTGACTGCCCACGCCAAACTGACTGCCCAGGCCAAACTGACTGCCCAGGCCAAACTGACTGCTCAGGACAAACTGACTGCCCACACCAAACTGACTGCCCAGGCCAAACTGACTGCCCAGGCCAAACTGACTGCCCACACCAAACTGACTGCCCAGGCCAAACTGACTGCCCACGCCAAACTGACTGCCCAGGCCAAACTGACTGCCCAGGACAAACTGACTGCCCAGGACAAACTGACTGCCCACACCAAACTGACTGCCCAGGACAAACTGACTGCCCAGGCTAAACTGACTGCCCACACCAAACTGACTGCCCAGGACAAACTGACTGCCCAGGCCAAACTGACTGCTCCCACCCGACTGCCCACACCAAACTGACTGCCCAGGCCAAACTGACTGCCCACACCAAACTGACTGCCCAGGCCAAACATTTTATGGTGAGTGGCAGCATACTGTCAGAATCAATTGTCTTGTCAACAAACCTAATTGACCCTTGATTACTTATTTACATACGGTGGGCTGGCTGCCAATTTCGGTGCCCGTCCACCTCCTCCATATTGTGGGGCCGAACTCGGAGGTGGGTGCGAAGGTGGTGGGGTGAGCACCCGCCCTATTTTACGTGTCCCACTGCCCAAAACACACCCGGCGGGGGCACGAGAAACACAGCCCAAAGGGTCTCCCATTTAAGACAGAGATAAGGGTGGATTTCTTCTCTCAGAGGGTCGTTAGTGTTTGGAATTCTCTCCCCCAGTGAGCAGTGGAGGATGGGTCATTGAACTTGTTCAAGGCTGAGTTAGACAGATCTTCGATTGACGAGGGAGTCGAGGGTTACAGGGGACAGGAGGCAGGAAAGTGTAGTTAAGGCCACATGAGATCATCCACGATCTTATTGATTGGCGAAGCAGCCTCGATGGGCTGAATGGCCTACTACTGCTTCCATTTCTAATGTGCTTATTATGTTCTTATCTTCTTATCACATTGCTGGCTGTTCACAAATTTTGTTGCTCCATCTCCTATCACACAACTGACAAACTTCAAAAGCACTTCTAAGATTGTGAAGTGTTTCAGGATGTCCAGAGGATGCGACAGGAGCTATATAAATGCAAGTCTTTATGATCACTGTTGATGAACAGCCAGTGGGAGCAGGTGCTGCCCTGAACCACCCCCAACGCTCCCCCCCCCCTCCCCCCCACCACCACCACCTCCCCAAATACAGGAGATATTCTGGCACTCCTTCCAGTGATGGAGTTAGTGTGACACCAGCCAGGATCTGTGTGCAGGGTTTACACACTTTCCCCTTGTTTGAGAGTGAAGTGAGTGAGAGGGAGTGAAAAATGAAATGATAATGAGTTCAGCAAGAAAGTAATAAATGAATGCCAGCAAAAATACAAGAAAGCTGAAATGAATTTAGGTGAAGATAGCAACACTGCTCAGCCCAATGTCTCAATAACCTGAGAGGTCACAGAAAAGGCTGAGGGTTGATTCTCTGGCTGAGTTAATTGTTAGTTGGCATCAATAAGTTGGTAATAGAAACAGTACAAGTGCCTTTGGGTCTGGAAAGGGGAATTTTAAGCCAGGATTCCCATTCCTGATTCCTTCCCAGTAATTCCCGCACACAACGGGATATCTGAGAACAGAGGATTTTTAGTCTCCGATGGAGGAGAGTATTTAGGTGGGAGGGTGAAAAAGTTCAAGCAGTTGGGCCAGTCTGCAGGTTTGTTGGAGCCAACCCACACCCCATGTTATTTTCCCGGAGGTGGGATTGGTGGTTGATGGGTTCTCCCTCCACAATGGTGGCCCTGGGCTGCTGAAGAAACTTTGTAATTTAAACATTTAAAAGCTTGGAGAGAGGGCGCCCCGAAATGGAGATATCCTCTCTCTCCCTCTCCCTCTTTCTCTCTCCCTTATCTGAGCTGCAGACTTCACCCCCTTCCAAGGTGGAGGGTCTTCTACTGGCCCTCCAGTTTTGATAGCCCACCCACCCGCCCTTAATTGGGCAGCAAGCCAGCTATCTGGCCACCAATCGATCAATCCGGGGAAAATCACTGCCAGGTGACTGTTTCCCACGCAGTGGGTGGAATTTTTATGGCCCTGTCACGACAGGGACAGGAAATGCAGCAAGCCGTTCAAAAGCCCATTGACTTTGGCAGGACCTGAACATCTCGCTGGCAGGAGGGGCTATAAAATGCTGCCAAGTGTCGGGTCGTGACCCCCATTAGACCCCACCTCCTAAAGGCCCAGGGTAGGGATTTTGGGATTGGGGTTGACATCAAGCTTGGCTTTGATGGCCTCATGACCAGCAGTGAAGCCCATGCTCCTTACGCAGGGACATTTTAGGAAAGCTGACTAGCGTAAAGCACTGGAGGATGATTATGCCTCTTGGATTCCTACTTGAGCAGTATTTTAGGCAGGGGGAATGCAGGGAAGAGGGTAACTGGAGGGCAATTGGTTTTGAAATAACTGATCTGATGAATTGTTTCATTGTGTAGAACACAATCTCACTTTCATTTCACCCTGTTTAAAAAGGGCCAACATTACATTTGTGTTTAGTGTGAGCCGCAGGCAGAGAGGGACTGTGAGAAGAAACTTATCGCTCAGAGTTTATGGACTCCGTTTCTGATTCTGCATCTATTGAGTTTTTTTGCTCACCTTAGCAGTAAAATCTAGCACCACGTCAATCTAGGCATTCCAAAGACTGTTTCTAAGGCAGAGTCTGGCTTTAGACAAGGAACAATATCGAATTCTGGCTATTTTTCAGAAAGTACATTTCTGTTTGCAGCTCTTTCCCTGAGAATCAATGCTTGGCTCAGTGGAGGTGAGAATTCCAATTTTTTTTTCCGGATTCACCAAGCCTGCAGCTGAATCTTGACCACAGTCCACCTGATGATCATTGAACAGTTCGGCCACATTGTGACCAGGAAACCAGATGTGGTTGCTCAGATCATCAGATAGCCGCATCCTTGACCATGGGTCATTGTGACTGAGTTGAAATGTGACTTGTCCTTTGCACTGAGTCAGGATCACAATCAGGAATGAAAATAAAAAACTCTGGGTAATTTTAAATAACATAGCAGAGAATCTTTTTGTCGCTAAGATAAAAGCAAAATACTGCAGATGCTGGAAACCTGGAACAAAAACACCTGGAAAAACTCAGAAGGTCTGACAGCACCTGCGGAGAGGAATACAGTTAACGTTTCGAGTCTGTATGACTCTTCCTCAGAACTGAGAAATATAGAAATGAGGTGAAATATAAGCTGGTTGAGGGAGGTGGGACAGGTAGAGCTGGATAAAGGGCCAGTGATAAGTGGAGGCAAAGAAGAGATTGCCAAAGATGTCATAGACAAAAGGGCAGAGGGGTGTTGACGGTGGTGATATTAGCTAAGAAATGTGCTAATGGTGACATTGAGAGTAGAAAGCAGGACGAGCAAGGTAAGACATGCCTTTCTGAGAGATTAAAGATAAATTATTACTGCTTTGTCCTGAGGAATTACTTTGATATATTGACTATGTTATGCAGGGAATGCTGTTACCCTTTTCTGCCAAGCAAGATCCCACAAACAGCAATGTGATAAATTCACAATCTGTCTTCGGTGTTGTTGACTCAGAAAAGAACTGGTGGCATGAACAACGAGAAGACATCCTGTTCATATCCAAATAATACCTTGGCGATGATCACTGGTGCCTGACGGAACTGTCAGTCATCGCCTCCATGTAGCATCTCATCCAAAGGATGAGCCTCTGGCGGTGCAGCATTCCCTTAGCGCTGCACTCAAGTGCCGACCTCAGTTGCATCCTCAACACAGCACTGCAGCTCAGATCCGGAAGTTTCTGATCCTGCTAAGGCAGTGCTACCAAGGGGCCAGGCTGATTCTGAGGCTAATGTGACGAACAATCAGGATATTGTTAGAGGAGTAGGGAGCAGCAAGCACGATGACAGAAGGCACAGCCAATATCTTCTGAATGAAGGGAGAGAAACGACAAGGCAGAGGCTGAGGAACAGAATTCCAGAGTGCAGGACCTCGTCAGGGAGATGGTGGTGATGTCCCTGTACGAGTAATCCAGAGGGCCAGGTTAATGCTCTGGGGACACAGGTTCAAATCCCACCATGGCGGCTGATGGAATTTAAATTCAGTTCACAAAAATCTGGAATTGTAAACCTAGTCACAGTAATGGTGACCATGAGACTATCACTGATTATTGTAAAAACCCATCTGGTTCACTGATGTTCTTTAGGGAAGGAAATCTGCCTTCCTTACCTGGTCTGACCTACATGTGACTTCAGACCCCACAGCAACGTGGTTGACTCTTAACTGCCCCTCTGAAATGGCCCAGCAAACCACTCAGTTCCAGGGCAATTAGGGATGGGTAACAAATGCTGGCCTTACCAGCGACACCGACATCCCAAGAAAGAACAAAAATAAGCTGAAGACTCGGTCATGAATGAGCAAGGGAATTCTGCCATTGAATTGAGTTTTTGCAGGGACAATTGTCTAGACTATAAATTCCTGTTTCAGTTATTCATCAATTGTGGGGGGAGGGGGGTGTGGAGCGGGGGGATTGTCAAGTGTGGGGTTGGGGGAAGATTTCCCGTGATTGCTTTATGTTCCAAAGACAGCAAGAAGGCTCTTTTGGTGTCGGTTTAAATTTATCCTTTCAGAATGCTTTTCCAATCTCACTCGTCACAGAAAGCATAAGGAACCCTACGTCCACAAATAGTGGCAAGTGAACATCTCCTTAAATGTCCAATTATTCATTGGACAATTAGCATTCCAATTGAATGTAACAGAAAGCATCTAAGATGCTTAAATCAGACAACTCGTCAATATAATAAAAACAAAGGTTAGGACAGTATTGATGTTCTGCCACTTGATGTGATGTGGTATTAGTGACACATTCAGTAAATAAAAAAGTCACATTATATTTACAATGCATGCAGAAGCGATATAACAGCTAAATAGATTCCCTGCTTTGGGCCCTTGAATACAATTTCCTGCAAGAAAGACATGAATTAAATTGGACATAGGAATCCAGAGGAGCTTTCTCAGTTTGGAAATGTGGTTCCAATGGGACTGAATGTAAGAAAAGTTAAAAGCAACAAGAAAGCTTGTAAGTATGTATATAGATCTTCAACTACATTCTCAGGATGTTTCAAAGAGTTTCACATTCAATGATTCACATTATGACATGCTGCCGCGATTATAGAGGCAGAAATGCCAACCAATTTGTGCACAGCTAGGTCCCTCACCAAATTGAGACAAATGACCAATTAATTTGTTTTGGTGGCGTTGATTGAGGAGAATATTGCTCCAAGCGCTGAGAGAGCCACCGGTGAAAGGTCGTTGGTCTGAAACATTAGCCCTGTTTCTCTCTCTGTAGATGCTGCCAGACCTGCTGTGTACTTCAAAGTATTTTCCATTTTTATGCCAGTGGGAGAACCTTCTGATCTTTTTAAGTGCTATTGGAACTTTCATGTCCACCTGAACATAAAAAAAAGTGCTTCGTGTTCAAACCTCCTCCGTTAAGATGCAAACTTGGACAATAAACCTCTCCAGTATCAGAGTATCAGCCAAGATTATGCGCTCAGGTCCTGAAATTGGGTTTGAACCCATTACATGTCTAAGAAAGTGGCAGCATCTGAGCCGCTAGCTGGCCTATCAAAGCTTATTCCACTGACAACCTAACCATCCAAGTTTAGCATCCAACTGCATTTTAAATGACTCCAATGATTATGCTTCCATTACACTGCTTGGCAGGTTAGTCCAAAAGCTTTTAGCATCCACTTCATTAATAATTCTTCTTGATGGTGATTTTAAATTTTACTTTTCACTATTTCAAATTTACTTTGTCTGACCCAACTCGCCTGACTGCCTAAGAGTTAAGAAACCTCATTTCCTGGGAATTAGACAGAGCTCCTATTTGATACTGATTTTCACATAAAATCATACAGCACAGAAAGAGGCCATTTGGCCCACAGTGCCGATGCCAGCTCTTTGAAAGAGCTGTCCAATTGGTCTCACTCCTTGCACTTTCCCTGTAGTCTTGCAATTCTTTCCCCCTTCAAGTATTTATCCAATTCCCTTTATTATGGCATCTGCTTGCACCAGGCAGTGCATCTAAGATCATAATAACTCACTACTTAACAAAAAAATACAAGCTAAAACACTATATAGGTAATTCAATCTAATGGCCTAGATGGGGTCAAAAAGAATGGATGATAATTACATCAGGTTATGGTGTTTTTAAAATCTATTTCCTCTCATCCGTTCCTGGAATCAGAACATTCACTCATGATGATCTCTGATGTCCATTGATAATTCCTTTGGCTGCTGGAGTGAACATGTTGAAGCAGCCACATGAACAATGCTGTTGTTTTCAAATGAAGCTCTTAATTTCTTCAGAGTATGGACTCTATATTGGACACTTAGGAATACACAGAGGGTAGATGACTATAGAATCGCATGCACACACGCACCTTTACTATGGATCAGAATCCATCAGACTCACTAATCAATCGCTGACTTACAAACCCAATTTCCCATTATAATGTACAGCATTGCTTAGGTTTATCTCAGGATAAGAGGTCAGCTATTTAGGACCGAGATGAGGAGGAATTTCCTCAGTCAGAGTGTGGTGAATCTCTGGAATTCTCTGTCCCAGAGGCCTCCGGAGGCTCAGGCATTGAGAATGTTCAAAGCAGAGGTCAATAGATTTCTAGGCACCAATGACCTCAAGGCCACACTGAGATAGGGCGGGAAGATAGCCTTGAGGTGGAAGATTAGCCATGATCTAGTTCAATGATGGAGCAGGCTCGAGGGGCTGAATGGGCTCCTCTTGCTCCTATGTTTCTATGTTTCAATCCCCCACTTGCACCATTTGTTTCTGATCATTTGGCCTTGAAGCTATGGCTGCAGGATAATGTGTTTGTATCAAGGGAACATAGCATTCCTAAACTCTGAAAGGCGCCCAAAGCAGCCAGGAGATAACATCTCTCCTCTATGTGTTTACCACATTCCAATTCAGAGAACTAACCTTGGTACCTGGTATGTCTGCCTCTGTGTTTCTGATGTCTACACTCTGTTCACTGTCAGAGTCCTACAAACACTTAACTAGTCTAAACAGGTACTACTACCGAAATACTTCTCACTTGCCCGGATGAGTGCTGCTCCAACAACAGTCAAGAATCTGGACATCATACATGACAAAGTAACCCACCTGATTAGCACTCCATTCACTCCCTCCACTACTGACATACAGTGGCAGCAGTGTGTACCATCTACCAGATGCACTGCAGCAACTCACCAAGGCTCCTTCAACAGCACCTTTCTAAACAGCGACCTCTTCCACCTGGAAGGACAAAAGCAGCAGAGACATGGGGACCACCACCTGCCTGCAAGTTCCCCTGCAAGCCACACAGCATCCTGACTTGGAAATGTGTCTCGGTTCCTTCACTGTCGCTGGGTCAAAATCCTGGAACTCCCTCCCTAACAGCACTGTGGGTGTACCTACACCACATGGACTGCAGCGGTTCAAGAAGGCGACTCACCACCACCTTCTCAAGGGGCAATTAGGGATGAGCAATAAATGCTGGCCCAGCCGGCAACCCCCACATCCCATAAAAGAATAAATTGAGGTCATCTAACCTGCCCATCTGACTTGATCCAACAGCTTCTCCTGAGGTTGTTGTGGGACCACAAGTTCTTTAATCAGATTTGCAACGTCCCAGGTATTGCTGAGGAATCTGTCAAAAAATTGCCTACATCCTCAAGAATGGCAGCAACCAGAGCATCCTCACCCTCCTGATAAACACTAAATCTTGGAGAATATTCCTTTTTCTCTCTCTTTACTTCACGATATAACCTTATCCACCCAACAACAAGTCATTTTTGTTAACTTCCTTTAAAGCGGGGGTGGGGGGGGGGGGGTGTGGGTGTGGGCGGTGGGGCGGGGCTGTGGGTGAAGAAAGTCAATGGAACAATTTCACCTTTGAGCCTGGGTCCTGGGGTTTATTAACCTAAGCTGAGGATCATCACATTTGTATCTTGTTAGGGTCATGGTTCAGCTATTGTGATTCGGGACTTTCATAATATCGTTAGTGCCTCAAAAGGAGCATAGCCGCACTGTCACTTTTCCGTCTGATTTTGCAAAACGCAAGAGCAGGCTGTTCAATACAATAAAGAGCTACCGTGTGTGAGTAGATTTGATGTAGTAAGGGCTGGATTGTGTGGTTATAGGGCTTCTGTGCTCGCATTTTGCCCCATGATTCAAAATGCTGCTTCCCCGTGTGCAGGTGAGCCTTCTATTGCTGAAGTGGTGACATTGTTCTCTGTTCCGTTTATAACCATTGGGTTAACCCACTTACATGAAATTCATCTCTTCAGTGCTTTAACAACTTCATTTACCCTTTTAAAATAGAATCTCAGAATCATCCAGCCCCAGAAAGAGGCCATTCAAGCCACTGGGCCTGTGCTGGCTCTTTGAAAGGGCTATCCAATTAGAGCTCCCGCTCTTTTGCTTTTTATCCATTGCCCTGTAAGTTGTTCCCTATTGAGTATTGATCTGATTCCCCTTTGAAAATTACTGCTGAATGGGCCTTTCAGCCTAAAAATTTGTGCTAGACCACAGCAACATTTTTGAGTGAAAAAAATCTCATCTTGCCAAATGGAAACTAACGTAATTTAATATCCCAGCTGCTGCTGAAACTCTCAATCATCCCTTTCCTAACTGCAAAGTCACTGTTTATTCATTCATGGGATGTGGGTGTCGCTGACTAGCCCAGCATTAATTGCCCATCTGTAATTGCCCTTGTTCAGAGGGCATTTAAGAGTCAACCACATTGCTGTGGGTCTGGATTCACACGTAGGCCAGACCAGGTAAGGACAGCAGATTTCCTTCTCTAAAGGACATTAGTGAACCAGGTGGGTTTTTACAACAATTGACAATGGTCATCATCAGACTTTTAATTCCAGATTTTTATTGAATTCAAATTCCACCATCTACCATGGTGGGATTCAAACCTGGGTCCCCAGAGAATTACCCTGGATCTCTGAATTACTAGTCAAGTGACAATACCTCTACACCATCGCCTCCCCATTAATTACTCCCAATCCTCCAAAAGCTCACCCATCCATCCCATTTTAGAATCACCTCATCTTCTCTGTTCCTTCTTTTCAATCTTATCAACATCCCACACAATGGGTCTTGATTCCTTGCCCCTGTACTAAGGAACATATGGTCAATGTAGGATGTTCAGCCTCTTGATTAAGTTCTGCCATTCAATTAGATCATGGTTGATTTGTACCTTAATTCCATCTGCCTGCCTTGGTAACCCTTAATTCCCTCAGTTTAACAAAAAGCGATCAATCACAGTTTTGACATTTTCAATTCATCCCTCTCCCAGTCTCAACAGCTTTTTCAAGGAGAGAGTTCCAGATTTCCTCTTGCCCTTATGTGACAAAGAGTTTCGTGACAGCCACCCCCCTCCCACCCACCCCAAATGACTTAACTTTAATTTGCCTCCTTGTTCTGAACCCTCTCAGTAACAAGAATTGAATTCAGGAATGGAGTTAAACTGCAGCTTGTGTAAGCTCAAGGAGATACGAGAAGCAACTCACAGCTTTAACACACTGGTCCAATCCCTGACGTCCGCCAAATATTGCTTCACGTTGACACAAAAACGGCAGTATAACTTCAGTCTTATATTAATTAAACCTCACCCATATTGTGGAGCTCCTGGTCAAGAATGATGCTTCAAGGCAAATTGGAGACTTGAAGCTTAAAATATTCCAATTATCCAGTAACAGTTTAGAAGTTTATTCACATTTATTTAAAGCACACGTTCCTGCTGATGCAGTCCAGTTGTTTAGGAGGAAATTCTGAATGAGTCATTAAATGGGAGTCAGATGCCAAGAGTTATAAAATTGGCTCTTGCATTCAAGTGTCTCTATCAAGTTCAAATCCCATTTCTTGGTCGAGGTTTGAGCATTCATCAGGATTCAAATGCATTGCCAAAGGCAAAACTGCACCAATAGCAAAGATTGGGATTTGGTTCGGGATTTAAGGGCGTCACTCCTCTTCCTGTCAAGCAGGTCTGGGAAGATCTCCATATAGTTGAAGATTACAGTAGGATTTATTAGATGAGCATCACTGGGGGGCCTTGTGGGGTCTGCCAGATTGCCCTTCATTTTGAGACCTGGCTTCCAATCCATCTCAGGGCCATGGGATGCATGTTTCTTCGTAAATAGGAATTTTAAGAACAGGAGGAGTTGACTCGGACCCCTGAGCCTGTTCTGCCATTCAATTATATCATGGCTGCCCTGTATCTTAACTTCATCTACTAACCTTGGTTCCCTAACCCTCAACATCACTGCCTAACAAAAAACTATCAATCACAGTTTTGGCATTTTGAATTGATCCCCATGGCCTGCACAACTTTTTGGGGGAGAGAATTGCAGATTTCAACTACTTTTGTGTGAAGGAGTGTTCCTGACATCCACCTGAATGGCTTAGCTTTTATTTTAAGGCTGTATCACCTTGTTCTGGACTCCTCTAATGGGGGGGGGGCGAATAGTTTCTTTCTTCTACTGTATCAATTCATATAGTTATTACAGCTGCATTAGTCCTGTGTAATGATATTGTTTTGGGTACCTAACTCCGAGTGAGTACAGTCCAAAGCTCTAGAGAATTTGGCGCTAATTTGCCAATGATGTAAAGGGGCACTTTATACCGAGGCACTTCTGCTGAGTGGGAAACTTTTCCAACTTGAGCTACCTGCCTTGGTTGAAAAAAATGTGGCCCACAATGTCTTTTTAGGAACATAGCACTTCTGAGAATGTAACCACTCCCTCCATGCCCTGGAATGTCCGCATAGATCAGAAACATAGCACTTCTGAGAATGTAACCACTCCCTCCATGCCTTGGAATGTCCGCATAGATCAGAAACTGAACTGAACCAGCCATGCGTGGCTGCGAAAGCAGGTCAGAGGCTAAGAAACCCGCGGTGAGTAATTCACTTCCTGACTCCTCAAAGCCTGTCCACCATCTACAAGGCACAAGTCAGGAGTGTGATGGAATACTCTCCAGTTGCCTGGATGAGCGCAGCTCCCACAACGCTCATGAAGCTTGACACCATCCAGGCCAAAGCAACCCCGCTTGAATGGCACCACATCCACAAGCATTCACTCCCTCCACCACTGTTATGGCACAGCCAATGGTAAACGCTGAGTTGTTCAAATACCAAAGGGATACTTGAAACAACTACCACAACTTGTTTTGCAATTTTCCCTCGACACCTATGTTTCTAAACGTCCCCATGTTTATCTAATTAACATTTCGAACCTAACCTCGCTTCTTAAATCAAAGCACCCAGACTAGCTACCTCTAATTCAATTAAATCTCACACACAGAGACACATATAGACACATAGACACATCCTACTATTATTCTGCTTTACAATAAATTCCAATAACATTATGAGAATTATTATATCTTCTTGACGACCACTGATGCACAGTAGCAGCAGTGTGTACTATCGACAAGATGCACCACAGGAATTCACCAAACCTTCTTAGACAACGCCTTCCAAACCACGACCACTGCCAACTAGAAGGACAAGGGCAGCAGATAGATGGGAACACCACCACCTAAAAGTTCCCCTTCTAAGCCACTCACCATCCTGACTTGGAAATATATCACCGTTCCTTCACTGTGGCTGGGTCAAAATCCTGGAACTCCCTCCCTAACAGCACTGTGGGTGTACCTACACCACATGGACTGCAGCGGTTCAAGAGGGCGGCTCACCACCACCTTCTCAAGGGCAATTAGGGATGGGCAATAAATTCAGACCTAACCAGCGATGCCTACACCCAAGAATGAAAATATTTTTTAAAAAATAAGTTGCAGAGTGGGACTATAACCAGTACAAAGATATTTATATTTGCAGGAGAGTCTAGAATTAGGAGCCATTAATAAAAGTCATTAATTAATCCATTCAGGAGAAACTCTTTTACCCAGAGAGTGGTGAGAACTTGCTGCCAGAGGGAGCAGATGAGGTGAATAGCATGGATGTAGTTAAGGGGAAATTACATAAGCATATGAGGGAGAAAGGAGTAGGAGGATATATTGATGAGGTTAAACAAAGCAAATGAAGCTCGAGAAGGCTTATGTAGAGCATCAACACCAAGAAAAGCTTTCCAAGTAAGTCTATGTAACCTTCTAATGTAAAGGTAAGAGTGCTACCAGCCAAACCTACTGAACGCCAAGTAAGGAACGAATAATATTAAGGAGTTACTATTTGTATTCAAGTACATTGCATGACGCACTCACTTTGATTGCCTTGTTACTCCAGGGAAGCAGCACCCACCCACCACCCCAAGTAGCCCCTTTCAACAAATATGAAGGAGTCAAGGAGTCTAACTCCCTGCTTCTGCTGAGATCCAGATGTTAGAATTTGAATTAGATATTCAAATCCTTCCAAGCCCTGTCCTGGTTATAATGCCAAATGCCAGTGGGGCTGCACCATTAGCTTTCCTGGCGTGTGTTGGGGCCACAAGCGCAGGCAGTTTGGACATTGGTTGTGACCTGCAAGTTCAAATGAAATCGCATGGGATTGAAGGTGGGATGTGTCTGTGGGCTGCAGGAGCTGGAACAAAAGGATGGACTCGCTGCTATGGAGTGAGGAATTTGTCCTGTGTAAGCAGGGGAAAAGAACAGGTGTCATGAACACTTTAATCACAGGAAATAGTTCATCTTCAAGGACGGACGACATTCTGGAAGAATTTGTGTTTTAAAAGACACTGTCCCTGAAAGGGTTAATGCAGGACTCTGATGTTACTCCTGGAAAAATAATCCTTTTACGAGAAAGGGTAATTAAGCAGCTTAAATAAAGGCAACCTCTTGACCCACGTGAACTGGGTACAAAGTGGGGGGGGGGGGTGGTGTCACATGGCTCTGAAAAAAACCCATGCCTGGAAGACTGTGTTTTAAAAGTGGGTTTTGGGTTTGCTTTGAGAAGAGCAGGACCAACTGCTTGAGAAGGAAAACAGCAGCCTTTTGCAGTCCAGAGCCAGTCCACAGCCAGAAGCGAACATAAACTGCTCCTGAGATGTTCTACATGCTGGAGTAGAGCACCCTTAAGTATTCCATGAGTACACCTGAAAAGTAGTGCCAGAGTCGCTGGTTGTTTCATGGATCAATGCTGAAAGACCAGCCACATAACCCGGAAGCCATTTCAAGAACTTCACCATCTAACCTTTGCCCTTGAACCATTGACTTTCAATCTTTGGCTGAATTCCCCCATTTCTATTTTATTTTCATTGTTTTTTGTGCATGCATGTATGTATGTGAGAGAGAGACTTAGGGCTTCTTGAAAGGATAATTAGTATAATTTCATAGTCCATACTACATATTGATGAGCTTTGCCATTCTATTTGACAAGACTGGTTTTATAACAAACTAATAAGTTTGTTGTTTATTGAAAGAAGCCTGGTTAAAGTTCCTTTTATTCTGGGTACCAGTAGTGAAGGTAAACAATTGGCCACTTTGGTGAATAAATTAAACTTTTAAACTAATGGTATGATCTGTGGAGTACTGGGTCTAGACCAGTTGTGCATTCCTCCCATCCCAGTCATAACACAGGCCACAAATTTGTTCTCTTGCGTTAACGGTACCAAGCTGTGTGTGTGGTGAAGGATCCCCTGCAGAGCTGTTGAGTAGTGGCTCCCATGATGTTGACCCAGCGATGTTGATCAATGTATGTCCAGGTTAAAATTGTGCGCGGCTTGAGGATGCTCATGTTGCCCCGAACCTGCTGTCCTTGTCCTTCTAGACAGTGAAGGTCGTGGGTTTGGGAGGTGCTGTCACAAGTGTTCTCACAGTTTGACCCCAACAATGCGTCTGAACTGCACCGGTTGTGAAAAGCACAGCTGAGCTGGGTCTGGTTTAAGCTGCCACTGGTTTAGTGAGGGCAGATCAGCTGCTTTATTCTGACAAATGGAGATCGGGGTTTGGCTAATTGGCTCAGATGGAGTGAGCATACAGGTCAGCCACAGTTAACCAATGACAGCTAGTTTGTTTTCAAACTTAAATTATGAACTAGGAGTGACCATTCTCTTCTGTCCGCCTCACCGTCTGGACTCTTGTTAATTGTTCTAACTTTCAATTTGCCTTTGCAAATGGGGGATAAGTAGATTTGTTAAAAAGGGATATCATTCCGAAGCCATGCTAGTAAATCTACAACATGCAGAGCTGGAAAAGTTGGTAAAACAATAGGAAAATTAATCTGTGCTTTTGTAGTATATAAAGAAAGAACCAAAAAATTGTTCAGAGAGCGAGTGCAGACACGATGGGCTGAATGGCCTCCTTTTACAGCGTAATAATTCTGTGATTCTGTGATAGCACTACAAGACATCTAAACGCACTTTACAGCCAATGAAGTGTTGTCACTGTTGCAATGGAGCAGACACAGCAGCCAATTTGCACCATAGCAAGAACCTCATAGGCAGCAATGTGATAAATGACTAGATAATCTGTTTTTTCAGTAATGTTGGTCGAGGGATAAATATTGTCCAGGACGCTGGGGAGAGCTTTCCTGCTCTTCTTCAAAACACCTGTACGTGAGAGGGCAGGCGGGGGCCACAGTTTAACGTCTCTTCCAAAAGACAGCATCTCTGACAGTGCAGCATTCCCGAAAGTACCGGAAGTGGAGGTTCGGCGCTCAGGTCTCTGGAGTGGGACTTGAACCCAAAGGCCTCTGAATCACAGGTGAAAGCACTTCTCACTGAGTCACGGCTGACAAGCGCACAAAGAGTGGGGATAGGCCGTATTGAGGCTTTCTGGTCAGCTGCAGGAGAGCTAAGGCTTCCAGGAATCATGTTGAAAGCGATGATACAGCCCCTTTAATTGCCGAATGCTAGAGCTGCAAATAAAGCAACATGATGGCTCATTCTCAGCACGATAGCTGTCAGCACGATAGCTCTCTGCACGATAGCTCTCAGCACGATAACTCTCTGCACTCCCCCATTTCTGTCTCGTTCTTGCTGTGAAGGCCAAGGCAATTCATTAATAATTAATTCCTATCCAGGCACCGAATAGTCCCAGTAATTATCTGTGGGGACAGGGGAGGCTGCACAATATTGATATGTCCCAGCAGGTGTGAGGAATATCGCCTCCTACTGTCACTCGCCCTCGGCTGGTGCAGCTTAATGAGCCTAACCAGCAGGAGCGGTTAGACACCCGGGCACTGTGACATCCAGCTGGTAGCAGCAGGCTCTGGAGGGTAGCGTGAGGTTCTGGCTGAGTGTCAGCTCCTGGATCGAGAGCGCTCATTTGTCGTGACGAGTGGGAAAACCATTTGGAATTTACTTACGGCTCGACGAGCTATTGATGCTTCGCTACAGCCGCCTTTATCTAAACTGGCTTTTCTTCCATAACCACAACAACACTTGATTTGCGCACAAGATGTCTTCTCGGTAGCAAAAAAAATTACTGTCTTAAAACTCAATAAAGGATGAAGAAAAGGTTGCATTTCGTCTTTTGTTTTAACTTGTTTACGGGAGTCACTGGCTAGACCAGCATTTATTGCCCATCCCTATTCCACAGGGCATTTAAGAGTTAACCACATTGCTGTGGGTCTGGAGTCACACGTAGGCCAGACCAGGTAAGGATGGCAGATTTCCTTCCCTAAAGGGCATTAGTGAATCAGATGGAGTTTTTTTTTTATGACAATCAGTCAATTATTTTATGGTCATCATCAGGCTCTTAATTCCAGGTTTTTAATGGGTTTAAATTTCACAAGCTGCCGTGGTAGGATTTCAACCAGCTCCCCAGAACATTACCCTGGGTCTCTGGAATACTAGTCCAGTGACAACACCACCACTTCCCCCACACAGCTATAGCTGACATGCACATGGGCGGAGAGCTGATGATGTCTCCGACTCAACGTTCCTCCTGGCGATAGAGAACTCCAGCGCGAAACTCTGCACTTCAGTGCAGTCAAATCTAGGCTTAAAAACTTACTCTGTGACTTCAGCTTGCAGCATTACCGATCAGAGGATCCTTTACCCATACACTCGTTGAGCGTTTGGCAGCAGTCATTCAAAAATACATCGAGTCTTCCCCATCAAAAAATATATCTGATTATCTCTCAGAAAGGGAAGGTTTCTGCGCCTGGATTTGACTGCAGCAAATCACCAATTCTCAAATTCTTGTGAGTGCTGCCAGAGGGGATCTGTTCAATTAAAGGTTCGTTGACATCTTATGAAGGCCTTTCAAGATACTTATTACATGCATGTGCCGCTTTCTGACCTGTGGTGTAGCTCCGGAGTAAAATCAATTTCTTCGCATACGTAACACCATGCAAATTCATCAGTTATACTGCAGCTACGAGTCTGAGCCCAGTTTTACAGAGTGCAGGGCTCAAGGCTACAGGCTGATGTGCAGCCACTGGCTCCCACCTCACCTTCACTTTCCCATGAGGCCAGAGCCGCTAAAACAGACTTGAATTTAAATTAGGTTCGCAAAGGTCACCTTCCCAGAGGCTGTCCAAATTGCTTGTTACCTGCAAACGACCTGTCCCTGTTCAACCTGAGGACCAGTTAGCCAAAAACTCCACTTCTGTCATTATAAATAAGTAAACGTCCGAACGCACGAGAATTAGGAGCAGGAGGTTGGCTATTCGGCCCCTCGAGCTTTTTCCAGCATTTGATAAAATCATGACTTGCCTGACTGTGGCTTCAACTCCACTGACCCGCTGCCTCCCATAACTTTCAACTCCCTTGTCGATCAAAAATCTATCTAAATCAGCCTTGAACAAATTCAATGGTCCAGTCTCCACTACTCTCTCTGGGACAGGCAAATTCCACAGACTAATGACCTTCTGAGAGGGGGGAAAAAATAAATCTCCTCACCTCAGTCTTCAATGGGAGACCCCCTTATTTTTAAACTGAAAGATAGTCACCCACTCTCACCAAACCAGCATTACTTTAAACCCAGACCCACCCCAACTGCGGTTTCCATGATGCTGACCAAATGGTTGTGTTACCGGTGTAAAAGTTTGTTAATCCCGATCTGTTGTGCCTGTTATAATAGGAGATGCGTGACTGTAACAGTATGTAGGAGTGACTACTGCCACCTAGGAGGCTGAATGTAGCAGTTGCACACCATCCCGTCTTGGAAATAAATTGCTGTTCCTTCATAAGAGAAAAGATCCCAAGACACTATTTCAAAGAAGAGCTGGGGAGTTTTCTCTCGTGTCCCTAATATTTATCCCTCAACCAACTTCACTTAAACATTTGGCCATTATCAGGTTGCTGGGTGTGGGTGCTCGCTGTGTGTAAACTGGCTGCAGTGCTTCCAATATTACAATAGTGACTACGTTCCAAAAGTATTTTATTGCCTGTAACGTGCTTTAAGGCGCCCTCAGGGCGTGAAAGGCGCTATCTAAATGCAAGCCTTTCTTCTTCCTTTATTGAGTTTTAAGACAGTAATCTTTTGCTAGCAAGAAGACATCTTGTGCGCAAATCAAGTGTTGTTGTGGTTATGGAAGAAAAGCCAGTTTAGATAAAAGGCGGCTGTAGCGATGCATCAATAGCTCGTCGAGCCGTAAGTAAATTCCAAATGGTTTTCCCACTCGTCACGACAAATGAGCGCTCTCGATCCAGGAGCTGGCACTCAGCCAGAACCTCACGCTACCCTCCAGAGCCTGCTGCTACCAGCTGGATGTCACAGTGCCCGGGTGTCTAACCGCTCCTGCTGGTTAGGCTCATTAAGCTGCACCAGCCGAGGGCGAGTGACAGTAGGAGGCGATATTCCTCACACCTGCTGGGACATATCAATATTGTGCAGCCTCCCCTGTCCCCACGGAGAATTACTGGGATTATTCGGTGCCTGGATAGGAATTAATTGTTAATGAATTGCCTTGGCCTTCACAGCAAGAACGAGACAGAAATGGGGGAGTGCTGAGAGCTATCGTGCTGAGAGCTATCGTGCTGAGAATGAGCCATCATGTTGCTTTATCTGCAGCTGTAGCATTCGGCAATTAAAGGGGCTGTATCATCGCTTTCAGAAAGTGGTTTGGGGAAGGTCAGGGGAACTCCCTACCTGCAGCACTCTGGGAGCACCTTTGCCACACGGACAGCAGTGTTTCAAGAACACAGATGCCTGCCACTTTCTCGAGGGCAATTAGGGATAGATAGTAAACGCTAGCTTTATCAGCGATGCCCATGAATGAATTGAAACAGAAGACTTTGAGGCTGTAATACAGTTAGGGGTTAGACCGCCAGTCCGAGTTATACTCACACAACCAGAAGTGCTTTATGTAATGCTCCCAAAATGGCCTTATGCACAATTGCAGTGCTTCAGAAGCACAAGGCCAAGACTCGAATGAGGAAGGCCATTCAGCCCATCTTAATTCACCCATCCAAAGCTACACTACCTCCTATTCCAGCATCCAAATATCCCCCAATGGGCTCCAAGATTTTTAACTTGATGGTTTTGTCTTGAATTTCATTCTAGTATTCGATTGCACTCCCATGAAGAATGTTCCAGCATAAAACTCCCTTCCAGGTGAGTAAATTACATCACCGATCAAACTCTTCCACACAGAAGCTCAGATAACATGTTGCCAACAAAACTGTCTTGCTAAGAAATTTGTTATTTTTTTTAAAAAATTAAAATGTAAAAAGAAATCCAAAGCTGCAATGAGTACATTTTCTCTTAAGCTAATACAAAAATTTAACAGGATAAGAAAGCAGAATTTCTATTTTCACTACGAGTTTGAAGAGTGAAGACTGCCCATTAGTTGTACCACTAGTTGTGACCACTAGAGGGGGACACAGTGGCACATCTCCACTTTAAGCCCATTAGGAACTGCAGAGTAAAACAACAAAAACTGCTCTTAGGAAAACAGCCAAGTTACTTAACCCCCTATGCACTGACAACAGCAGCCTTCAAATCCGTGCATCTGCCCGCACAGACTCCACACATTAATCTGTCCGGGGCCTTGGCCTTCCCTAATTTCAATGCAGCTTGTCAAAAAATAACGTACAGGAGCTCACTTTGATAGGGCGCTGGTCCTTTCATGACTTGCACAACGTGGCTACGAGAAGCAGCTTTTAAAACTGATTTTCAACCAGTCGTCTAGTCTAGGACTTGGAGTCCCAGCTCCAATGAAAATGAATAGAATAGGTAAATTAATAGAATTGCCTGGCCACAGATAAAACATAAAAAGCTGGAATCAGACACAGACAACATATGGATAGGAAGCAGAGAAAGTGGGAGTGATAATAATAAGCTTGTGGATTCAAACGCCGCGCCAGACACCTGGGCACAAATTCGGCGCAGTGCTGAGAGAGTGCCACACTGTCAGATGTCCGTCTCAGGTAGATCCAATAGATCCCATGGCCCTATTTCAAAGAAGAGGAAGGGAGATCTCTCCGGTGTCCTGGCCAATGTTTACCCCTCAACCAACACCACTGGAAAATAATCGCTCTGGTCGTTATCAAATGTTGTTCGTGGGACCTCGCTGACGCAAACTGGTTGTCCCGTTTTCAACACAATAATGCTGGCTACATTTCTGAAGTACGTGATTGGCTGAGAAGCACTTTCGGACGCCCTAAGGACGCGAAAGGTGCTGTTATTACGTTTATGAGGGGCCTGGATAGAGTAGACAGGGATGGCCAGTTTCCCCTAGTGCGGAGGGCAGTTACCAGGGGGCACAGATTTAAGATGATTGGTCGAAGGATTAGAGGGGACATGAGGAAAAACCTCTTCACCCAGACGATAGTGGGTACCTGGAATTCGCTGCCTGGTTTGGTGGTGGAGGCAGAAATCCTCAACTCATTACCCGGATCTGCACCTGAGCTGTTGTAACCTGCGAGGCTACGGACCAGATGCTGGAAGTTGGGGTTAAAATGGGCAACCTAGTTTCATTTGGGTCTTTTTTTTAGCAGGTGCAGATACGATGGGCCAAATGGCATCTTCCTGTGCTGTAACTTTTCTCTGCAGGTCTTCTTTAGAATTTGATAACCAGCAACTTTAACAAGTGGGGTGCACGGGGGCAATCCAGAAAAAAGAAAATCGAAATCTGCTCTTCCCCCCCCCCCCACTATAACTTTTCACCCTCCTGCACACTCCAAGAATCCAACTGCTGAACTTAGTGTAAATAAAAGATGTAATTCAGGCTAGCACTAAATAACATGCAGCTCACCGGGATTTGCTGGGGTGAGATCTTAAGTCTTTTCATACTGCTTAGATACCTGAGGGATGTAAGTTCAAATCACAAGCACAGGAGGAGTCCCTTCATAAAGATGCCCATTTCCAAACTTTCTGTTCCATTCTGCATCCTGCTAATCCTGCAGAGACGGGGTTGGAATCTGTATTTTCCACTATTGTGCAATATTAACCTCTATGCAAAAGCCAGCTGTATCCTCCCGGCCCAGAGCTCATGCATGCAAATGCTTTCTGTTAAGCACAGGGTCTTACAATAGGAGGTTAGGAACCATAAGTATAACCAATTGTATAAACAAACCTGTGGGCCAGTGTGTCTTAGTTAGATAGAATACATTGAATTAACACAGGCCAATCGGTTCAACTGTGCCATACTGGTATTTATGCTCCACACAAGTCTCCTTCCATTCTACTTTCTCTGACCCTATCAGCATACCCTTTAATTCCTTACTCCGTTGTATGCTTATTGAGATTCTCCTCCAATGCTAGTGGCCTCAAACACTCCACGTGGGGAGCAAGTTCCACATTTAAGCCACACTCTGAGTTACTGTGAATCTCATTGGATTTATATCAAATGGCTGACCCCCCCAGACATGACAACCTTTCCAAACATGGCCATTTCAAACAAGGCCCTTCACTGAATCTATGGCGAATCTAATGATAGATATTTTATCATCGCTAATCTGCTGTGGGGTCCCTAGCTCTCTACTTTTTTTTGCACAGATCCTGGACCTCGGAGTGGTGGAGGCCTAAACACCACGGTCATACGCTACTGAACCAATCAGAAATGGCAGGGATAACAATCCTTTCATGGGTAGACAATTAGGCTTAGATCTTTGCGGTGTCGTTGGATGCGCCTTAACCAAAATGGCATCAGGAACCCAGATCACGCGAGTCCCATCTCCATTTCCTATTGGTGGGAGAACAGGGGTGGGACATTACTCATGTATGGTGGAAACCCGAACTAGCAGGGCTGTTTGAGCTTAGCGCTGAGTTCAAACAGACCCCATTTTCACTGGAGTGAGGGCCTTATACAGCTGTGTGTGTGATTTATGGTTTATTTTAGAGCAGACGTAAATGCTGATAAAAGACAGACAGATAAGGTTTGTGGAACTGCTAAGCTGTCCATTTATTTAAATAGCCTACCCTTTAAATTTCAGGAAAAATCACAGCCTGCTTGAACCTGTGAGTTGAAAAATTGATGCTTGCCGTTTCAACAGCTGTTCATTGATATTACCCTAAAGGCTATCATTTCTAACATATTATTGCTTGACTGCTTCCACAACCTGTCATTATTACAGCTGGGGGCTGTAAGTTCACAGTTTGATCCAAGCTCCAAGAGGTTATTAAAGGATTAGCTGCTTTTGATGTGGAGTTATGAATACAAATGTTTGTTTTTATAAGCAGTTAAGTAATTGAGAAGATTTAAATGTATTAAATGAGCTTTTATCAATGAAAGTTTTTTCTGTATAGTGAAGCCTGTAGTAGATACTTAGACTTTATTTTATTTCATCTCAGATTGGCTCCTGAGGTCTGCCTATGGTGGATACAGGGTGCGTTGGCATGGAGGGTATAAAAGCAAAGGGTTGTGGGTGGGAGGCATGGTTTGGCATGGGTGGGCATTAAGTTGGCATAGAGGCTATATGGGCTATGGGGTGGATGGAGCAGCATAAGTTGGCATGGAGGATATGAGGGGCTATTGGGGTGGGTGGAGGGGCATAGGTTGACATGGATGAGGCATGGGGAGTGGGTGAGGAGTGAAGTACGTGAGGGGTGAGGGCTAGAGGGTCTGATATTCAACAACACAACTGGAATGAAATCCCAAAGCACCGAGGTGGACCTTTTAACCAGCCCGCCTCAGCACCTTGCAGCCCCTTTGGCCACCTCTGAGCTGCATTCTGGGGTGGCGGGTCTGACTCTGCCTCACATCTGCTCCCCTGAGACAAGGATCCTGTCATTCAGGGCATTTTCTCAAAGAAAAAATTGGGTGCAGCAAATTGGGAAATTTCCTGATTCTGTCTCGGGAGAGAAAACCCAGGCCTTACGTTCCTTGGGTGAATCATGAGGGTCAAGGCCAACAGTGTAGGACAATGCCATGGATTAGGATGAGGTAAATTAGGCTGCAGTGATTAAATGATGAAAGGGTTTCTCAATGTCTGTAGTCTTTAAGCATAAGGGAAGATTAAGAGAGGTAATGAGCTCCACAGTTTCAGTTATTAGGGAAGAGAGCATCATAAGGGACAAGGATACTGTGTCTAGGTTTCAATAATCAAAATCCTGGGAGTTACCATTGACCAGAAACTGAACTGGACCAACCACATAAATATTGTGGCTACAAGAGCAGGTCAGAGGCTAGGAATTCTGCTGAGAGTAACTCAGCTCCTGACTCTCCAAAACCTGTCCACCATCTACAAGGCACAAGTCAGGAGTGTGATGGAACACTCCCCACTTGCCTGGATGAGTGCAGCTCCAATAACACTCAAGAAGCTCGACACAATTCAAGGCAAAGCAGCCCAGCTCGATGGGCACACCATCCATTACCTTAAACATTCACACCCTCCACCTCTGGTACACAGTGGCAACAGTGTCTGCCATCTGCAAGATACACTGCAGCAGCTCATCAACCCTCTCCTAACGGCACTTTCCAAACCCGCGAATCTCTACCGTCTAAAAGGCAAAGGGCAGCAGATACATGGGAAACACCATTAGTTGCAAGTTCCCCTCCAAGCAACTCACCACCCTGGCTTGGAACTATGTTGCTTCCTTCACTGTCGCTGAGTCAAAAACCTGGACCTCCCTCCTTAACAGCATTGTGGGTGTACCTACACCAGATGGACTGCAGCGGCTCAAGGAGTTGGCTCACCACCGCCTTCTCAAGGGCAATTAGGGATGGGCAATAAATACTGACCCAGCCAGTGATGCTCACATCCCCTGAATGAATAAAAATGAATAAACCAAGCCAGCATTGTAGAGAGGGTATTAGGAGCTTAGGAGGGACAGGAGGGGAAAGTTAGCAACAGCACTGAACATTCCTCCCTTGCCCCTGCTCATTCCTGGTACATTTCAAGGGGGAGTTGGTGGTATTGTAGTATTGTTACTGACTAGTATTCCAGAGACCCAGGGTAATGCACTGGAGACCTGGATTCAAATCCCACCACAGCCGATGGTGAAATTTGACCATGAAACCATTGTCAATTGTCGTAAAACCCATCAGGTTCACTAATGTCCTTTAGGGAAGGAAATCTGCCATCCTTACCTGGTCTGGCCTACATGTGACTCCAGACCCACAGCAATGTGGTTGGCTCTTAAATGCACCTTGAACAAGGGCAATTCAGGATGGGCAATAAATGTTGACCTAGCCACAAGCCAAAAAAGAATAATAAAAAACAAAATTCTTGGACAATGTGCCACCTCACTCAAGTAGAGATAAGAAAGGAGGGCAAGAGTTTGTGGTGAAGAGCAGAGAGAGAGAAAACACCAGTACACAACAAGCTTTTAAATACAGACTAGCTATAACTGGGATAAGATGATGGTAGAGTCTTCCCAGAAAAGGACAGAACTAATGCCAAGTCAGGATGGTGAGTGGCTGTTGTTATTCTTTCCTCTGGCCTGTTAACAACATGGTAAACAAAGTGGGAAGATTTCCTATTCCTTGTGAAACTGTGAAAGATGGTGGTGGGGGGAAGCCTGTGTAACTGCTCAAAGTGTCAGATCAGACAGAAGAAGAGAAAGGAGGGAAAGGCAAAAAGAACAGTGCAAAGTCACATAAGTACATCTCTATCCCATTAAAAATCCTCTCAACCACAAAAATAACCATTTCTATTTTACAGTGATGTAGCTGACCTCTCAATTTAGGCGGACATTTGGAAGGACTGTCTCCACTTTTAATGAAGAAAAGACATCAGGCCTAGTACAATGGTCCTGCCCACTGTCACAACCGGCCAGGATTCACAAAGGGTAGGTCTCATTCAAACTGTGTGCTTTATATGATTGAAAAGTTGCTTGGGATAATTACGTGTGGAATCCTCTTACTGGGAATTCACTGTATCAAAAATGAATTAGGAGTTTTTTTTTAATAGAGTCAAAAGATGACTTCAATTCCGGCTATCCAGCTGCAACCTGTCCTTCAAAGGGTTGAAAAACAGCCATCAAACGAATCCTCCAGGGGTAGCTGGAGACAGAAATTTACAGCTCCTACTCCTAACATTTGGGATCAATCAGCCAAGAATAATGGTCTCAAATGGCTTTCCATGCCTATTGAAAGGATTCCTATAAAGCTATTCTCTTGTGTGAATCAGGCAAAGATCTGGATGTGTGCACAGGACAGAGGGTTAGAGGTGTCAGAATTCGCTCAATATTTTTGACCACAGCTTCCACATTCATATCAAAATATTTGAGACTGGTTAAATATACGGGGAGGTATGATTGGCAAGAAAAGGAAAGGCTTGCATTTCTAAAACGCCTTCCTCAATTGAGCTACGTCCTAAAGTGCCTCACAGTTAATGATGCACTATAGTCACTATTGTAGTGTAAGGAATGCAGCAGTCAAATTTTGCACAGCAAGATCCCAAAAGTAGCGGTTTGACAATGACCAGATCATCTGCTTTTTTTTTCGGTGGTGTTGGTTGAGGGACAAATATTCACCAGGTCACTGTCACTGTGGAGAACTCCCCTTGCCCTTCTTCAAATACTGCCGGGGTTTTTTTTTTAAATCATTTACGGGATGTGGGCGTCACTGGCTGGGCCAGCATTTATTACCCAGCCTTAATTGCCCTTAAGAAGGTGGTGGTGAGCTGCCTTCTTGAACCACTGCAGTCCCTGTGGTGTAGGTATACCCACAGTGCTGTTAGGGAGGGAGTTCCAGGATTTTGACCCAGCGACAGTGAAGGAACGGTGATATATTTCCAAGTCAGGATGGTGAGTGGCTGGGTGGGGAGTTTGCATATGTCCACTGCCTTTGCCCTTCTAGATGGTAGAGGTTCACCTGAGAGGGCGGACAGGGCTATAGCTTTAATATCTCATCCAAAAGATGATATCCCTAATATGTCCTGCATGCCCTGGGTACTGCCCTGGAGTCCCAGCATACAGTAAAATCTAACAAAGAAGTTATCAATTACTTCCCCTTTCTTTCTAAGCTCACTATAGTTCAATCTGATATCTTGCTGATAAATTCCCTCCATCACTCAAGTCTGATTTAAAATTCCATCCTCAAGAACCTTTGCTCCAACTTCAGCAGTTCAATACATTCAAACCTTTTTCCTCTCCCGGTTTGACCCAATGCCGAACGACTTTCAAAATTTCCAATCCTACTACATGGCAGACAACACAGCCTCCCCCCTCATCTCTTTTCCTTCCCTCCCCATCTTGCCAAAACTTTTCTGCCAAGCAATGGGGGTGAGCTGGGGGGAGGGGGGTGGGGGGCGGTACGAGGGTTGAGAGGTTACCTGGTTGGACAGAGGCAGACAAGTGGCTGTGGCAGGAACCTAGAGAGTTCATGCCAACAAAATCTCATTCACCGCTCAAGGCTGAGACATGTGCCTTGACAAGATACACTTTATCAGAGGCGCTTGGCTCAAATCCACTCAGTCCCACACATTTGGCCCAAAGGCAAAATGTCTGCCAGATACAAAAAAAAAGTTAAATGTTCCTGGTGAACTCAAACTATTTATATCTTACAGAACCTCTGCTACATCTCTGGTTCTGTCACTAGATGCAAACGTGACAGATACAATGTAATCCTTTGCTGCCTCAGACACTGTATGGCAAATTTGCAGCTCCATTGATTATTTTTTTGCAAAGTCGATCGAACATGCTGCAATGTTATGCAAGACTGGACACCATAGGTTATTATGTTTTGTGCCATATTTTCTGCAGCAATATTTTTCATTAAAAAAATTGGTTTTGAAGCGACAACATTTTCGTCACACGAGAGTCGTATAGGAAGTAATTACAAATCAGATTACGTGCAAGGATTAACGGGGTTTCTTTTCAGGTTTTTCCAGGACTGTCACTGACCTCATCTCCTCTGGGGATCTTCCTCCCACAGCTTCCAACCTGATAGTTGCCCAACCTCGGACGGCCCGCTTCTATCTCCTACCCAAAATCCACAAACAGAACTGCTCCGGTAGACCGATTGTCTCAGCTTGCTCCTGCCCCACAGAACTCATTTCTCGTTATCTTGACTCCCTTCTCTCTCCCCTTGTCCAGTCCCTTCCCACCTACATCCGTGATTCCTCTGACACCTTACGTCACATCAACAATTTCCAGTTCCCTGGCCCCAACCGCTTCCTCTTCACCATGGACGTCCAATCCCTCTACACCTCCATCCCCCACCAGGATGGTCTGAGGGCCCTTAGCTTCTTCCTCGAACAGAGGCCCGAACAATCCCCACCCACCACTACTCTCCTCCGTCTGGCTGAACTTGTTCTCACACTGAACAATTTCGCCTTAAACTCCTCTCACTTCCTCCAAATAAAAGGTGTGGCTATGGGTACCCGCATGGGCCCCAGCTATGCCTGTCTCTTTATGGGGTATGTGGAACATTCCTTGTTGCAGTCCTACTCCGGCCCCCTTCCACAACTCTTTCTCCGGTACATCGATGATTACTTCGGTGTTGCTTCACGCTCTCGTCGGGACTTGGAAAAATTTATTAATTTTGCTTCCAGTCTCCACCCCTCCATCATTTTCATGTGGTCCATCTCTGACACTTCCCTTCCCTTCCTTGACCTCTCTGTCTCAATCTCTGGTGATAGACTGTCCACCAATATCCATTACAAACCCACCGACTCCCATAGCTACCTCGACTACAGCTCCTCACACCCCGCCTCCTGTAAGGACTCCATCCCATTCTCTCAGTTCCTTCGCCTCCGTCGCATCTGTTCCGATGATGCTACCTTCAAAAACAGTTCCTCTGACATGTCCTCCTTCTTCCTTAACCGAGGTTTTCCACCCACGGTCGTTGACAGGGCCCTCAACCGTGTCCGGCCCATCTCCCGCGCATCCGCCCTCACGCCTTCTCCTCCCTCCCAGAAACACGTTAGGGTCCCCCTTGTCCTCACTTATCACCCCACCAGCCTCCGCATTCAAAGGATCATCCTCCGCCATTTCCGCCAACCCCAGCACGATGCCACCACCAAACACATCTTCCCTTCACCCCTCTTATCGGCATTCCATAGGGATCGCTCCCTCCGGGACACCCTGCTCCACTCCTCCATCACCCCCTACTCCTCAACCCCCTCCTATGGCACCACCCCATGCCCACGCAAATGATGCAACACCTGCCCCTTCACTTCCTCTCTCCTCACCGTCCAAGGGCCCAAACACTCTTTTCAAGTGAAGCAGCATTTCACTTGCATTTCCCCCAACTTAGTCTACTGCATTCGTTGCTCCCAATGTGGTCTCCTCTACATTGGAGAGACCAAACGTAAACTGGGCGACCGCTTTGCAGAACACCTGCGGTCTGTCCGCAAGAATGACCCAAACCTCCCTGTCGCTTGCCATTTTAACACTCCACCCTGCTCTCTTGCCCACATGTCTGTCCTTGGCTTGCTGCATTGTTCCAGTGAAGCCCAACGCAAACTGGAGGAACAACAGCTCATCTTCCGACTAGGCACTTTACAGCCTTCCGGACTGAATATTGAATTCAACAACTTTAGGTCTTGAGCTCCCCCCTCCATCCCCACCCCCTTTCTGTTTCCCCCTTCCTTTTGTTTTTTTCCAATAAATTATATAGATTTTTCTTTTCCCACCTATTTCCATTATTTTTAAATATTTTAAATCTTTTATGCTCCCCCCACCCCCACTAGAGTGCCCTACCATCCATTCTTAATTAGCACATTCGTTTAGATAATATCACCAACTTTAACACCTATGTGTTCTTTTGTCCTGTTGTTTGTGACATCTTTTGATAATCTGCTTCTATCACTGCTTTTGCCTACAACCACACCAACCCCCTCCACTTGTCTGTCTGTCTCTCTCTCTCCCTCTCTCTCTCTCTCCACCACCACCAACACCCCCCCCACCCTACACCCCCCCCCCCCCCCCCCCCCCCCCCCCCCCCCCCCCACCCCCCCCCCCCTAAACCAGCTTATATTTCAATTCTTTCTTGGACTCGAACTGAAGTTCTGTCGAAGGGTCATGAGGACTCGAAACGTCAACTCTTTTCTTCTCCGCCGATGCTGCCAGACCTGCTGAGCTTTTCCAGGTAATTCTGTTTTTGTTTTGGATTTCCAGCATCCACAGTTTTTTTGTTTTTACCATGAGGGTTGTTGTTTATGCTGCTAAGGCTGTTGGAATTCAGGTGAGTGTCTGTCTTTTGAAGCTCAATTTTCTGGGCATATCATCAACAACCATGACATGCATTTATATGGCACCTTTAACATAGCAGAAAATGTCCCTGGGCGCTTCAGAAGAGTGTTATCAAATAAAATTCCAAAGTGAGCCACAAAGGCAGATACAAGTGAAAAAAAGCTTGGCTAAAGAGGTAGGTTACTATCAGTTTCTTAAAACTGGTGTTGGGGACAGGGGAGGTGTGGGGGGGGTGGGGGGACTGGGTTGGTGGCGGGAGAGTTTTTTATGGCGGGTGGGGTAGAAGGGGTAGAATGACAGAGAGGTTTAAGATGGGAATTCCAGAGTTTAGGCTCTAGGCAGCTGAAGCACAGCCACCAATTGTGGAGTAAGAGACCAGAATTGGAGGAACGCAGAGATCTCAGAGGGTTTTAGGGCTGGAGGAAGATAAAGTAATAGAGAGGGGTGAGGCCATGGATGGATTTATAAATGAGAGAGAATTCTAAAATTGAGGCATTCCTAGGGGAGATGCCAATGTAGGTCAGCAAGCAGAGCAGTGATAGATGAACAGTGTTTGGTGTGAATTAGGATATGGACAGCAGAGTTTGGATAAAGAAGGAAACAAGATTTAATGTGCTGTCTCTTTAACTGTGAGCATCACAAGGTTTACATCACTGTTGGGCGGGTGTGGAGGGGGGGGGGACTGCTTTAATGTCGAGGTCCACTGTGGTTTAACCTGCAACTTTTCAAAAGCTGACATTTTATCAATTCCCATTAATCATCCTGGGCTGCCTACTCGTCAAGAAGAAACGTGTTGGATGCATTTTTGCCCTCGACTTTAACATCTTAACATGCATCAAGCCAGATTTCAACAGTTTGGTTTTTTTTAAAAAAAATACTAACTGTGAAAGAACAATAAACAGAAGGTCCTCTCTGTTGATTTGCATGAAAAATGGGCATTTGCATAATTAATATTTGGCATTTTTGTGATCACATGTTTTCTCACAAAGAATTATGAATAGAAATAATCTTGGATATGTATTTAGATTAAGTCTTTAAACCTTTCACTGGCAAATGTCAGTGAAATAGTGTACGAGTAGAAATGCTTGCAATTTGAGTTAGCCCCAGGATTGATCTCAAATCTTTGTTTAGTTTGGTAGTATGGGGAATATATAGCTGATTTTAGATCATCTAGGATGCAGAAGAAAATAATCAGCCTGGATGGTGGTGGGGATGGAGGGGGGAGGGGTTCCCTGTACCTGATTGCTATTCAGTTCTGGAAGGTTTGTAGGGCGGTTTAAGTGCTGAAGGAATAAGCCTTGATGCCCCCTATAGTTAGAAAGCTGGCCAACGTTCATTATGTAGGCACAAATTTGAAAAACACAGGCAAACATGAAGTACTAGAGGGTCCCCAGTGCTCTGTACACTTGTCAAGGAAACAGTGCATAGGATTAGTGTTTAATTCTCTCAAGCAAGAGCTGAAGCCATTGCTGGTTGGGCAGAGATCAACAAGTAGGTTAGGATTTTCCTACCAGGAAAGACAAAAAGCAAAGACCAAGAGTTCTTTAAAATTATGAAGGAATTTGATAGGGTAAAGTTAAGGATTGTTTTTTCTACTTGTGGGAGAGTCCAAAACTAAGTGAGTCCCCAATAAATTCAGCAAGGAATTCAAGAGAAATGTCTTTACCCAAACAGTGGTAAGAATTTGGGACTTGCTACCACATGGAGTAGTTGAGGTGAATAGGAGAGCTGGCATTTAGGGGAAGTTAGGTAAGTATATGAGGAGGAAAGGAATAGAAGGATATGCTGATTGGGATAGATGAAGTAGTGTTTGTTGAGGTCCCTGCGGCGTAAGCCAGTTGGATTGAGTGGTCTGTTTTTGTGCTATAAATTCTATGCATTCTGTGTAATATCTTGTAACATTATTCAGGACCAAGGGGCATCAGGGAGGATTTTTCTGGTACAGCACTCACCCTAATTGATTTGTGTTCTCGTCTATTTTCTCACATCTCCTAAGAGGTTACATGGCTGTAGGTGAGGTGGGGAGAGTATGCACTGTGATGTAAAAGGCATCTCAACTATGTGGAATCGACTGAATGGACCAGTTGATCTTTTCCTGTTTGTTGTGTTTTCATGTGTTTGTGCTCCATCATCTGGGCAGATATTTCACAAAAGAGGCAGGATGGAAGGGTAGAAAAACCAAAACAAATACATGGAACGGCTTAATTTCACTCCACCACCTCCCCCCCTCCCCCCCTCCCACACCCAAGTAGGTTTTACAATAAATGTTACTTTGCACACAGATCAGGGTTTATCTGCACCTTATCTAACTATTTAAATTCAAAATAAGAACATATTTATTTAGAATCTTTTTTGCTACCAGGAGGTGGTTTTGAAAACAATTCTGACCGAGATTTGGACGAATATAGGAACAGGGCGGACTCCAGCAAGTGAATAATGGAGCTGTCTGTTCAGCACCATTGCTGGTTCAAGAATCCAACATCAGACTGGTGATCGAAACTAGATCCACAAGTACGGGAGCTGTCCTTTCAGCACTGAAACCATGCGATTTTTTAAATACATCCCTTTCAGTAAAATACGGCTTGGGATTGAATAGATATGAATCCAGGCAGTGAAATCGTTCCTTTAATTGCAGTAATTATCTATCTATATTGAGATATACATCTCTGTCTTTTCTTATGCATGTGTTCACACTACTAGACTCACTGATGCGTTAACCTTAAGGAACTCATTTCCTGGAAACCTGACTCATGTCCATCTAGAAAAAATGTGTTTCTTGGTAGTCCATTTTTCTTAAAGAAATCCAATGGCATTTCTGTATCTTATTCTCTATTGCACTTCATACATTATAACAGTGACTACACTCCAAAAATACTGCATTGCCTATAAAATATTTTGGCACATCCTGAGGTCATGAAAGGTGTGTTATAAAAGTATCTATTTTTAACTAAAATATTTCAATTCTGATGGAATCTTGTTCCTATGAATATGGAGGGAGAGTTACACTTATAAGTGTCTGAATTCTCCCAAACTTTTATCCCTTCTGTTTGAAATCCATTCTGACCAAACCTGCTGAAGTTTGATCTCCAATCAGGACAGTTGAGCACGAATGTCAGTGTAGAGCCAAAGTTACAGCCTTGGCTTTTAGACGTTATAGCAACTGGGCTGCCTGTGGAGGGTTCCCATTTTAACAAGTTTGGCTATCTTTAGCTATCAACAGAAGCAATAGCCTATTTTAAAACAACAGTGCTCATTTTCTTTTATAACAATACTGACAGTGTTGTTGATATGTTGAATGCTTATACTTGTACTGGGAGCTGTTGTGTAAATGAGAAGAAGGATCACAGTGCAGCCTAAGCCCTTTCTTAACTGTATGCGAGAACGTGGAATCTTGCTATTGATGTGCCAGTCAGAATTTCTCCCTGTGTTCTTCAGATGGCTGAAAAGAGACAGCATCTCCTTTGCTGGCCCACCAATGTTTCAGAAAGCATTAAACATCAACTCTACACAACAGCCTTCACATTGCTGAACTGCAATGAAAACATTGCAGTCAACGGTACCTGTCAAAACTGATAGAAATTAATGGTTGCCAATCAAGAGCCAGCATAATCCAGCAGGCGGGGTCAGTTTAGTTGGTGCTACAATCCCATGCTGACTTTCTCAGGTACTGCTTTAGTCAATGTGTCTGTGGAGGCTCCATATGGTGCTGACTCTTATGGTTTTATGAGGAATGAGCTCTGTACCTCACTCAATTATCAGCCTAGACATCAAGAATCCACAGGCCATTTGAACATGAAGGACATCGCGGCTGAGGCAAATCCTGCCCTAGCCCATTGTACACAAACACACACATTCCAGCAAGGCCAGAAGTCAGGAGTGGACTGTTTTATAGTTTCCCTTTCTTCACCTGATGGGTGCTGAAGCTATATGTCATCCCTTTGCAAACTTGGCTGAGATCAGCTAATTTAGCACAAGCCAGAGATGAGCAAGGGAGAGCCTGATTTGTATAGCTCCATTACAAGATGGCAGTACCAAAGAAGGCACCTTCTCTTGTGTTCTGGCTCTAATCCTTTGGTTGCCTTCTGTCACATATACTGGTGGCATTGTCCAGCCACAAGAAGTGACAAGATAACATAATGAATCTAATGTATGTTCAAAGAAACAGAAAAGAAGTAACGACAAGAAATAAGAAATAATAATAACTATTTTTGTATTGGCTGCATCTCTTGTCATGATATCCCCAAAGATTCCCATTTCTTTTTCAATTCTGATTACCTGTCCTAATATCTCCTTCATGTGGCTAAGTGTAAAATTATGTTTGACAAAAGTCCTATCAATTCATTTTGGGCATTATGGGTGAGTCACACTCATTATGGGTGAGTCACACTCATTAAGCGTGAGTTGTTCTTGCAGTAATGTCAGGTCATAGCCAAAGTAAGGAATACAACAATGGTATGTCCATTGCGCTACCCAAATTAAAAGTTAGTTAGGTTTGACAGAATACAAAGAAGGGAAAGAAGTGTAAATTGTGTCTCAAAGACGTCAGTCCACCAGGGTGTGTGTGAGATACTTAAGGATTTAAAATCACAGTCATACAGCTAAACTCTTGCATATGCCAGGTGCATAGGGATGCAGTTTAAATGTTTTAAAAATTAGTTAAATGCAAGTATTTCAGCAATCCTCCATGCTTTTCACTCCAAAAGGATCTACGGGCTCTTTCCAAACAAGAAACATAAAAAGATGAAATTATTTGTGTTGATGAGTGAACTTGTTATATACAATATATATATTATATATATATATCTATATATTTATATACATGTGCTGGACTTGAGTATAAAGAGGACAATTTCAACATTGGCAGATTATGCAAAACTTAGCAACATGGCAGACAGTGAGCCTTGGAAAAGGGATAGAGAGGATTTACCAGGATGCTCTCAGTGATGAGAGACTGTAGCTATGCGGAGAGACTGGAGAAGCTCGACTTGTCCTCTCGAGTGCAGAGAAGATTAAGGTGATACTTTATGGAAGTATTCAAAATTATGAGGGGTTTTTGATGGAGCAGGTGAGGAGACACGGTTTCCTCAGTGCAGGTGGGCTGATAACCAGAAGTCATAGATTTCAGACAACTGGCAAATGAGCTAGAGAGGACATTATTTCTCAATGAGGGTTGTGGAGGAATCAGATTCTATACGAGCTTTCAAAAGGCAATTGGACATATATTTGAAGAGGACTAATTTGCAGGGTTATGGGAAAAAGCTGAGGTACACGATTAAATCGGATAGCTCTTTCAAGGAGCCAGCAGAGGCACAGAAGGCCTTCTGGGCTGTAATTTGCAATGATTTTATGATTACATAAATAAGAGGATTAAAATCATATTTTAATAAGCATCAAACAAATATTTTAATGTGCACATATGTTCGGGGAACTCCTGAAGGCCTCCTCTAAAAGTTCCTTTGTTTGATTTAGTTCAGAGAAAAATAAAAGAAACAGACAGGCAGTGATCTGTTAAAAATGTATTGGAGTATTGGAGACTGAAATTTAAATAAACTCTTGCATTTATGTAACGCCTTTCACAATCTTAGGATGTCCCAAAGCATTTTACATCCAATGATATATTTTGAAGTGTAGCCATCATTGTAATGTTAGAAATGCTGCAGCCATTTTGTACACAGCAAGCTCCCACAAACAGCAATGGGATGATGACCAGTTAGTGTGTTTTAGCAATGTTGAGTGAGGGATAAATATCGTCCAGGACAGCAGGGGGAGCTCCCCAACACTTCTTCAAATGGAGCAGGGGGATCTTTCCTATCCACCAGAGAGGACAGACAAGGTCTCTGCTTAAGGTCTCATCCAAATGGCAGCATTTCCAACAGGGCAGCATTCCCTTGGTTCTGCACGGGCGTGCCAGCCTAGGCCATGTGCTTTAAGTCTCTGGGGTGGGATTTGAACTCATAAGACTGAGCCACGGTTGACAATGAAGGCAAGGAGAGCCCAAGTGACATAGTTGATTCGCCCTGTTCCAAAACCCAGTGAAGTATTTTTGCAAGCGTTGTTAAAACCCTTTCCTAAATATTAGGCAGCTATCTTGCCTCTTAATGCTGCAGCAGCACGGTTTTTGCAGTGGTCATAAACACAACTATTAAAAAAAAAGCCACATATTAACTGTCTGAACAGCTCGAGACACTTTATGAGCAAATAAAATCATCCTCATTTTGGTCAGCTAATTAACATAGGCTCCAGAGTTTGAATGTTCCAGTGGGGTCAATGAGCTAAAACCTAATTAATAGCAGCTCACAGCTGTGGATAGGGCTGGCAATTAATGCTGTCCCAAGTTAAAGCTCGAAACTCCCTGGATATTTGATGGCTGCTGACACTGCCTCAGCACTCCATGTGCTAAGGGGAGAGAGGAGTGACAAGGGCTTAAAATCCAACCCCCATCGCTTCCAATGAATTTAAGAAGGACTCACTGGGCTTTGGGCTGCAAACACCATTTGTCCTTCAGGATCAAGAAGTGTGCCTCCTTTTCCAATTTTTGTGTGTTTCTCACTTCCCCATTCATTCCCCCACCCCACTCCCAATTTTCCTGTATTTTTGGAATAAATAGTGGCCTGACAAACACTCTACCTCAATGCCATTTTCCCGCACTTTACCCCTATCCTTTGATATATTTAATATCTAGTACACTGCATATGAGGAGACACAACCAAATGCCTTAATTTAAACATTCACTCCCTTCACCTCCACCACAGTGGCAGCAGTGTGTACCCCATTTATGAGATGCACTGCAATAACTCAACAAGGGCCCATCAACAGCACCTTCTAAATCCATAACCTCTACCACCTGGAAAACCATGGCCATCAGACAGCATGGGAACACTACCACCTGCAAGTTCCCCTCCAAGTAACACACCATCCTGATTGAAACTATATGACTGTTCCTTCACCATCACTGGTCAAAATTCTGGAACTCCCTCCCTAACAGCACTGTGGGTGTACCTACACCACGTGGGCTGCAGCGGTTCAAGACGGCAGCTCATCACCACCTTCTCAAGGGCAACTATGGATGGGCAAGAAATGCTGGCCTTGCCAGCAATGCCCGCATCCCATGAATGCATTAAAATAAATGCTCCGAATGGTAAGCTGTGCCCATCGTGGGGAGGTGGTGGTGTAGTAGTATTGTCACTGGACTGATATTCCAGATACCCAGGATAATACTCTGGGGACCTGGGTTTGAATCCCACGATGGCACCATGAAATTTGAATTCAATAAAAATTTGGAATAGAAAGTCTAATGATGACCACAAAACCATTGCCAATTGTCATAAAAACCCATCTGGTTCACTAATACCCTTTAGGGAAGGAAATCTGTTGTCCATACCTGGTCTGGATTACATGTGGTCCACAGCAATGTGGCTGCCTCTTAAATGCTGCCTGAACAAGGGCAATTAGGGATGAGCAATAAATGCTGGTCTAGTCAGTGATGTCCACATCCCATGAACGACTAAAAAAAAAATCATGAGCATAGGACAGCAACTTATGTGAGGAGGGTAGAATTCTAGCCTCTAACTCACCAGGCAGGAAACCCACATGATTGGGAGCAAAGCTGGTTCAAAACCCCTGCTAAAGTCAATGTAGAATAACATTGGGTGAGGTGTCAAACCAATATTCCACCTGACCCCATGGGTCTCCCCGGTAGTTTTCTTAGTCTAAATGCCTACCAGGCAAGATTCAATGGCAGTGTGCACCCAAGTCAGTCCTATACCCTCGCACTGTCTGACATGTGGCTTTCTTCAGGACTGAAGAGAGAATTAGCACTAGGCCCAAATATTGCTGAGAACGTTAGGCTTTTAAACAGCAAATAAGATCCTCCTTCCATACCTTTGTGCACATTCTTGGAAGAAATTTCAATTGATAATATTAATTTAAAATTCAGTGCACTATATGAAAGGCTTTCTAAGAATAATATTCTCAATATTGGCAGCCCAATTTCAGGAAGGGGTCCTGAAGTATTGTTAGGACCCCCAGTTTGCATTATGTGAAGGGTCCAATACCTGTTTCTGGAACGGGCTCTGGATGCCTAAGCTGAAACCTTTACCAACACAGGGGATGGCACACTTCCAGTTGGATGCCTAGCTGCCCATTTTGCATCTGTTAAACAGGAGTAATGTCCCAGGTCAATGAATCATTTCTCAGTTGAGTCCTGTTAGTAAACACCCATTAAATCATTTCAGCTAAGCAAAATAAGTGACAGCCATTCGCTGACTCATTCCTCTGCGCAACACCTTGACCAATCAGGGTCACGCTGCCTGGTTTAAATTTCAAACAATGTTTGTTAGTTAGCTGTCTGTTTCCATCACTGGTGCGTTCTCCATGGCAATGCTTCTACCAATCAGAGTTCACTTGCCAACCAATCAGCACTCTCTTCACACACACTATAATTTGTTATTTTCCCCTTATACTGCAAAGTGCTCTGATGGGTGCAAGGGGAAAAGCTTTGACATGTTTCTTTTTTTTTCAACAATAAAGAAGGTGGTCTGGGGGGGTGGGGGGGGGACTTTCAGAGTATCGAGCCTAGGCAGCTGAAAGCACAGCCATGAATGGTGGGGTGATTAAACCTGGGGATGCCCAAGAGGCCAGAATTAGATGAGCACAGAAATCCTGGAGGGTTGTGGGGCTGGAGGAGGTTACAGGGGTAAGGAGAGGCCAGGCCATGGAGGGACTGGAAACAAGGATGTGAATTTTAAAATCAAGGCATTGCTTACTCACAAGACAAAGTAGGTCAGCGAGCACAGGGGTAGTGGGTGAACGGGACTTGGTGCGAGTCAGGGCAGAACCCTGCCTCTACTCTTGCGTTCATCACCTGAAAGAAAATTCTGCCCCTGCACAACCCATTCATTGGTATAAACCTGGCTCAGCCTCCCAGCGTGCTTGTTTATTGACAGAAGAAAATAATTGCCAGCCCAAGATTCCCCAATCTTTTTCTACTTATTGCTCCAGAGATGGAGTTGTCAGTTGGAGTATTATTAAGATCAGACGGACATTTCTACACAGGGACCCCACACCCACCCTGCCACTGCTTGTCGCCTCCTTTGTCTTGACAAACAGGCGTCCTGTGCAAGCGTACGTGACTTATTTAATCTCTCCTTAAATCACAAGGATTTGGAGCCCTGATTAACAAAATTTAATTACATTAGTTCATCATAGCTCAAGATCATTGAAAGTTAATTCATTTTTCTTTTCTGCAGCTACAAGGCTAAAGTGTTCCCCAGTGTGTATTCTGGGACCCTGTGTGCACAAATACAGATGCTTCGCTGAATGAAATTTCCAAACCCCGAATGCAAAGTGAGGACTATTCATTGTTGGTTGACGGGACATGGCTTTTTAATGCCACGCGAAAGGGGGGTGTGGGCCAGATCAACCAAGTACGCCCCACCCCTGCCTCCCTCCCCCCACCCCACAAACCCCCAACCAGCTCCCATCTTCAAGTCATCAGCAGCCAGTAACAGATGTTTAAAAGGTACTGATCTCTTATACAGCAGCTGTTCCGACATATGCTGGCACGAGGGCCGCACTCGATGACGAAGGGGGAGCCGCTCACACCAAGGTGACCACAGTGAGCGATCCAGGGGGGTGATGGGAAGGGTAGGACTGCAGGAACCCATTTGATTTTTTTTCAGTGCCAGAGATCTCCAGAGGTAAGGACGACACGAGCAGGCAGTGGGGAGTCAACTCCCTGTCAGGTATAAATACATTTTAAGGAGAACTTATAGCACAGAAACAGTTCATTTGGCTCAACTGGTCCACACTGGTCACTGTTTGTGCTCCACACTCTTCAGCCAACACCATCAGTCTAACCTTCTATTCCTTTCTCCATTATGTGTTAGTCTATCTTCCCCCTAAATATATCTGTGCACTTTGCCTCATGTGAGATACCAGAATTCTGACTTAGGAATCATTCAAAGGGACTTGGGACTATATGTTTTTTTTTAACACCAGTCCTGTTTTGATTACATTGGGGCAAGAGTGCCAGAAAGCTAGAGTCAGTGTTGAGAGGGAAAATGAAGTATTCATAAGGTCTAGCACTGCACCAGTTAATCTTTTTGCCAGCTGCTTGAGCATGCATCGGCATTCCAGCTCTCCGAAGAGCTTTCTCGTCAACCCGAAGCTCCGTATCTACATCTTCTGCTCCCCAGAGCTAAAGGCACTGGCTCCAGGCTGCAGGGGGTACAGCAAAATGATCAGTAGGGAGCCCTGGTCCAAGTCCAGCTCGGAAGGAGCTTTTCATCCCACTGTAGCTGTGTGCTCCAGTGTAAACTGCAGTTACAAACAGGCTTTGGTCCACTGCTTCTACCATTCGTTAGGAGTGAAATCCGCATTCATTTTGGTCTCAAAATATGACTTCTTTTTATTTAGCCAGAGGGCGAAAGGAATTTGGAACTCGCTGCCGTATGGAGTGGCTGAGGTGAACAGCGTAGATGCATTTAAGGGGAAGCTAGGTAAACACTTGAGGGAGAAAGGATTAGAAGGAAATGCTGAGAGTTTTCGATGACGTGCAGTGGGAGGAGGCTCATGCGCAGCATAAACCAGTTAGGCCAAATGGCCTGTTTCTGTGCTGTAAATTCTATGTATGATGTATCTTACGCTTGAAAATAAGCCCAGCGTCGTCTGTTTAAATAATTGGTCTCCTCATCAAAAATCCTGCACCAGACAGTTCCCCAATGTTTACATAGAGCCCAAGATTCCCCTTGTGCAGCTCAAGCCTGATTACTCACCATCCTCATGTCAGGCTTGCCCTGTGCCACCTTTACAATTCACACTTGCTTCTGTGCTCTTGCAAAACAAATGCTTTTTTCTGCAATTTATCTATAAACCACTCAACTCTTTCTGCCCTCGACATCCATCACTTGCAACTGTAGCCTTTTGAAGGGGACTTGGTTGGCGCATCGGCTTAAAAACACTGCCTGTTAATCTCTGGAGTCAGTCCAACAATGCAGGGTAAAGGTTCCTCACAGGAACATAGGAGGAGGCCATTCAGCCCCTCATGCATGCTCTAACATTCCATTTGATCACAGCTGATCTGTATCTGAACTCCCTTTATCTGCCTTGGTTCAGTAACTCTTCACTGTACATCCTTGCCTAACAAAAATCTATTAATCTCAGTTTTGACATTTTCAGTTGACGCCTCCCCCCCCCCAGCCAATTGGGGGACACAGTTTCAGATTTCCACTACCCTTCGTGTAAGGAAGTGTTGCCTGACATCGTGCCTGAACAGCCCAGTTCTAATTTTGCGATTAAGCCCCTTTGTTCTGCGCACTCCCACCAGAGGAAATAGATTCAATCAATCATGAACTCCTTTAATCACCTTAAATACGTCAATTAGATCACCCCTTAATCGTCTACACTCAAGAGAATATAAACCTGGGCAATGCCTCCTGTCCTCATAACTTAACCTACTTAACCCTTCTATTGCTCTGGTGAATGTGCACTGAAAACTCTCTGGGGCCAACATATCCTTCCTGAAGTGCAGTGCCCAGAACTGAACGTTCTTTGTCTGATGACTGTGGGGTCCCACTAGGTTTTGAAAATTGCTACCTCGTTTTCCAGCAGCCCGGAGCCCACCACACAAACTGCTCCGAGCTTTGGGGGGACGGTGAGGTGCTGTTTACACTAACGCAGTGAGGGTGCACGGCTGATGTTGGGTGGAACCGCACCACATCTGGACTTGCTGATCCTGTCTGTGCTGCTCCTGCGGCCCACCTACTTTAAAAGGGCTACAACGGTGTCTATGTAACACAAACAGGAATGTGGCATGGACAGGTTAGCCAGTTTACTGAATATAACTAAGTCCTCCAAATGAAAAAAATATGAATTGCCTGGTGCTAACAATTCTTACCCAAAGTGCACAATTCACAAGGCAGAGTAAATTAGAGTCATTTTCTTAAGAAAAAAATTGGAACATGAGATGTCTAGACTCTAAGCTGTAGAATTCCATCCCTAGACCTCGCTACCTTCCTTTAAGCTGCTCTTTAAAAGCTGCTTGTTTGACCAAGGTTTGAGTGACCTGCCCTTATATCTCCTTATGTGGCTGGGTGTCAAATTTTGTCTGATAAGGCTCCTGTGAAGCATCTTTTTTAAAAAAAATATTATGCTAAGGGTGCTATAAAAATGCAAGTTGTTTTTTTTTCTCTCTCTCATAATCCTGACTCCATCTCAGCACAAAGCACACACCCCTACCAGGGCAAAGTCTGCACCTGCCAAAATGGATAGGAAGCCACCGGTCGAGCACAACAGTGCCAGACATATTGAAGCTTGAAGCTTGGCCGTTAAAATAGTCCTGTTCGTTTACGGGTACGTGAACAATGCAAAGCTGACAAAGTATTTCAGGGCCATCAGGGCTTAATGTGAAGCAAAGTCTATAAACGGCAAAGATGCAGCCACTTAACTCCTGCAATGTGTGGTGCAGCAGCTGCTCGGGTTAACTGTTAACTAAGGAACCAGATGGTGGCAGCGATCAATTTAACTGTCTCGCTTAGCTAAATCTCCTTCCTGATTCTCTTTCCCTTTTCCATCACCTCCGCCTTGCAGCCAAATCTCTAGTGCAAATCTGCACCTTACATCCGAGAGAGAGATAGATAGATATATAGATAGATAGAGAGAAAGAGAGAGAGAGTCCGGTCTTCAAAAGAGTTCTCTGCCTCAGTCATCTCATACACACACACACACACACACACAAAAATGTTGCCATTGCCATTCGATGGTCATAAATGTCAATTAAAATTGCTTAACCTGAGCGGGAGCGCTTCACCTTGACAGACTGCAGGGAGTCAGACACTTGGCGTTAATTAGCTTCTTCCTCACACGTAGCCACATATTGAAAAGCGATGGCCATTTCCCATGGATGATAAACAAAATGAAACAAAAGGAATGTTTGTGTCTCAAACACGCACACAGACTTGCAAGTTGCTCGATTAATTGGTGTGAAATGTTGTTCGTGGGTTTTGCTTTGAACTGGCATTTTTTTTCGCCTCGGAACTTGGTGCATTTCTGTCCCATCTCCAAATGCAACTAAGACCCCAACAGGGATCTCAGAACTGATGAGCTTCCAATTTGCATTTCACCCAAAGCAACAAAACGCGGCCACTTCCAATCGTGAAAACAAGTCGCACACGTGCCCCGGTGAGGGTGACAACCTCACTTTTCCGGAGCAGTTCCATCTCTGTGCAAAGAATGGATGCAAACTCGCCCTCAACTCGGGGAAGGACGTGTCAGGGCACGAGAGTGGGATAATTCCATCGGCCATGATGCGCCCGAAGTGCGTCGACGCCGTCAACATCTGGCCACACGTGCGCCCAAAGTGCGTCGCTGCTGTCAACATCTGGCCACACGTGCGCCCTAAGTTTCGTCAATGCTGTTAACATCTGGCCACACGTGCGCCCTAAGTTTCGTCAATGCTGTTAACATCTGGCCACACGTGCGTCCAAAGTGCGTCGATGCCGTCAACATCTGGCCACCCGTGCGTCCGAAGTGCGTCGATGCCGTCAACATCTGGCCACCCGTGCGTCCAAAGTGCGTCGATGCCGTCAACATCTGGCCACACTTGCGTCCAAAGTGCGTCGATGCCGTCAACATCTGGCCACACGTGCGCCCTAAGTTTCGTCGATGCTGTTAACATCTGGCCACATGTCTCTTCTGAATATCGCCGTGTGGTCAGTGTGCTCATTTTAAAATGCAAATGCTGCTGCTGTGCAGGTTTCCTTCCAGAAGTTGCCTTCCAGAAGTTTCCTTCCAGACTTTCAGTGAACTGGAAAGGGTTGTACAGCAGAGCTTCCATGAGTGTGGCTGTGATACTGGCGGTGGTATGGCGAGGCTTTCCAATTCCAGAGTCACCAAGGGGAGTTAAGAAGGCTGGGACTGGCCAAGATTCCGGGAGAAGTCTAACCTTCAGGTAGCAGCTGGCACTACAACAGATCACAGGGCAACGCGGCACAATGGCACAGTGCTTATACTGGACTAGTAATCCAGACACCTGGACTCAAATCCCACTGAGTAATTTAGGGTGCAATGGTGGCCTGGTAATGTTAACGGACTAGACGTCCAAAGGTCCAGCCTAATGCCCTGGGGACACAGGTTCAAATCCCACCATGGCAGCTGGTGGTATTTAAATTCACTTAATATATTTGGAATTGAAAGCTTGTCTCTGTAACGATGACCATGAAACTACCATCGATTGCCATTAGAAATCCAGGCCCAGAGCAATGTGGTTGATAACCTCCGATACAGCCCATCAAGCCGCTTGGCTGTATTCAAGAGGGGAATTAGGGGTGGGCAATAAATGTTGGCTTCGGGGTTGATACCCAAACCCTATGAAGGGATTAAAAAGAAAGATTGTGCATCTTCAATTATATTCAAACCTAGAAATAACTGCTTGCTATGACCAGGCAGATTTAAAACCTCTGTACAATGCTCCTTCTTATGTAGAAGTGCCAAACCACTTCAAATAAATGGGTTAACACCCCTGTGAAAAGAGTGCACAGAAGAAAAGGTTAGTATTTATACAGACATCACAAACATTTATTTCTAGCCATTCGTGTTTCCTCCAGAACTGGCCATTGAAATGCTTCAACCATTAAAAGGGTTTCACTGGGTAGGTACAATGAAACTATTTCCTCTGGTGGGGGAATCAAGAACAAAGGGAAATTATAGAATTAAAGAATGGTCCCAGCACAAAAGGAGGCCATTCAGCCCATTGTGTCCATACTGGCTCTCCAAAAGAGCAATTCACCCTGTGCCACTCTCCTGCTTTCTCTTTGTAGCCTTGCAAATTTTTCCTCTTCAGATAATGGTCCAATTCTCTTTTGAAAGTCATGATTGAATCTGCCTCCACCATACCCTCAGGCAGTGCATTCCAAGTCCTAACTGCTCGCTATGTAAAAGGTTTTTCCTCGTGTTATCATTGCTCCTTTTGCCAAACACCTCAGATCGGTGTCATTGGAACGTGACAATTTAGGAGCAAAATCAGGAAGCACTTTTTTTTTAAAGCAAAGGGTAGTAGAAATTTGGCACTCGGCCCCCTCTTAAAGACTGTAAGTCCTGGGTTACAATTGGAACTCTGAAGGCCCAAATAGGCAGATCTTTGTTAAGTAAGGGTTTCAGTGGGATATGGAGCGAAGGTGGTGAAATCAGTGCAGAGGTACAGATCAGCCATGATCTAAAGTGAATTTTGGAAAAGGCCCAAAGGGCTGAATGACCTGTTGGAAAGTGCAAGAGTGTTGGGTGAGGACTGGGCGAAGAGGAACAACATTCTTCACCTGTGAAGAATACCTATTTGGCCACAGAACAGTGACCCAGAATGAAGGCAACACACTCAGGAGGGGCGAACAGGAGAGGGCAAATGGGGCTACAGAATCTTACAGCAACAAAAGGATATTCAGACAATGGGCATCCGTCAAGCCAATTGGCGCAACTTTCATCTTCAGTTTTCATTTGAAGTAGAAGTGAGGAGTAGGAAGTTTGAAATGAATAAATGATTAATACAGTTATGTTGGCAGAAAGTAAAGAGGGCTTCTTTAATTTGGCTAATAAAGCCCCTCTTTCATGTATTTGATATACTTAACAGTCACTCTCGTGATAATAGATGAAAAGTCAAATGAAAAGAATTGCTCTTAACTTATCTTCAACCCAAAGGACTGACAGCTTCTACAGCTACAGAAATCCATACATCATTACATACCGGTACTTTTTCAGTACATTAATTTTACTCCCCCCTATCTTATATGAGTTGAGAAGAATATTAAGAGAGATAAGACTTAAAGAAATTAGTCAAACTGACAAGAGAATTTGCAGCATAGACATACTTCAACTGAAAATTGTATTTTATACAGTAGACCTGCACAGTAACAAGATCTCGGCTCCATCAATTACAGCGGGAAGCAAATTCAAACACTTAATTTTACCATTATATATTCTCTATAGCTTTTGGAGGAGGCAGTGCAAATGATCTGTGCTCTTAAATGTCCAGCAGTCTAGAATTCTTTCGTTAATTCTTTCTTGCCTCCTTCACTTCTCTGCCACTCTCTCTACCTTCAGCCATGCTGACAGGATGAGATGATGAGGGCTAGGGTGAGGCTCACATGGAACATAAATGCCAGCATGGAGCAGAGGGGCTGAATGGTGTTTCTCTGCTGTTCATTCTGTGCTATTCAAAAGATTTCAAAATGCCCACCGTTAATTCCTGCCAGCTATCTCCTGCTATCCCCTTTGATCTTGGCACTTCTCAACAAATTAAAAGATGACAGTTGTTACTGTTGACATGGTTTTTTCTGGCCGTCAATGAAGCCTAAGGCCTTGTCTCACCTGAAGGAGTTTCTGTATTTTTACAAAACAGCCCGGGCACGAATTGCACACTTCTGTTCACTTCTGAAGTAGTCTGTACCCATATCAGAAAAGCACGGACTCAAATCATCAAAGTTCCTGTGATTTAAATTATGGCAGGAAGCTTCAAGTGAGGAGAAATTGGATTCTATGATGCTCACTGCAAAAAGGAAAGTTTCAGGAACAGGGATTCATTTTTAAAGGTTCTATTATTTTGAGGTAAGGGGGATGTCAGCATGAGGGGATGGACATTTTTCTGCACTTTACATCCAGTGTCAATATACCGCTCTCTTACTCCCACTCTCTTTAGGTGTCAGTTGTGGACCAGTTGATAGCACTATCACCTTTGCTTTACAAGGTTCCGTGTTCAAGCCACATTCAGGGGGCTAGACACTCCAGTGGAGTACTGGGGGAGGGCTGCACTGTCTGAGGTGCTGTCTTTCGGATGAGATCCCAACTGCCTGCTCTGGTGGGTGTACGAGATCCCATGGCACTATTCCAAAGAAGCGGCAGGGTGTTGTCCTTGGGATCCTGGCCAATGTTTACCCCCTCAATCAGCATCACAAAAACAGATTATCCGATCATTATCACATTGATGTTTGTGGGAGCTTGCTGTGTGCAAATTGGCTGCTGCATTTCCCACATTACAACAGTAGCTACACTTCAGAAGTACTTCATTGGCTGTAAAGGGCCTTAAGACATTCAATGATCATGAAAAGTGCTATATAAATGCAAGTCTTACTTTTCTTCTTTATATCTGTGGGATAGGGAAGCTGCAGATTTACCCAAGATTTATTGTCATACATTATTCGTTATCCCTCAGATTCACACTGAAGTGGGCATTTTCACTGCCTCAGGAGCCTTTCAGCCAGAGATCTAGTGCTTGGGGAGCAAATTGTGTTACACGCAGTAATTCCAGAAAGGTGCAACTATTGCACAGTGCCAAGACCATGTGACCCTGCAGCGAAGGCCAGCAGTGCAGAGACTCAAGGGGCTGAGGCGAGAGTAACTCACTAGCTTCACCTGTATTGTGTGTTTTTGACTCACCAAGTTAGGATATCCTGCTCTTGTGGGAGCCCCACAGGAGGCTGGTGTGGTGGGTTTTTTGCACCCTTCCAATTGGTCTATTGCTGACCCATGTAGCATTTTGTCTACAACAGTGAATCTGCCAATGGAGCAGCAAAGAGGCTTCCAAATTCTCCTTAAAATGTTAGACTTGATCGGGTCCTGCGAATCAAAAATAATCCTGGACGGTTACTGAGTGAGGAGAAGGGGCCTCATAAAGACCAAAGGCCATTTGGGTGCCATACCCCATCGCAATGCTGGATACCATTTCCATGCAGGGGTCCGTGTGTTTAGTATTCCCAACATGGTCGGTATGATGTCATCCTATCAGTGCTGCTCGCTTTGAAGATTTCCATCCACAATTAGACACGTCTTCAAAGGGCACAAGGCCACTCTTGGCAGTGTCAATAAGAAACCAACAGCATGGCCCCTCATCCAGATTCATGTCTCGACCCGTGCCAGACCTGCTTGGAATTGGGGCAGAGTGAGAGCAGGGGGTCCTGAACCTCATTTCCAATTTCTTCATTGCTTCTTTCTTTGCCTTCCAATGACAACTGGTCAGTTGAGGCCTGTCATGTATCCTCAGTTCCTCAGTGATCGGACTCTTAAGCTACACCAAGAGCGGAAGGTTCTTAGGTTTGCCCTGAATAACATTCCAACATCACCAAAAGCCAGAGAGACAGGCCATTCATCAGCGTACTTTATGAGGGATTGCACTGTGCACAAAATGCTGTGTTTATCCCAACAGTCACTCACTCAAAGGAACTCATTTTACATGAAGCGCCTTTGAGAGCTTTCTGAGAGACATGATGAATTGTTATGTAAATGGAACACTTCTGGTTTTTAGACTCAAGATATATTTTATTCCATTTTAGGATTCATTCCCTCAGGCTTAAATTTAAGTAATCATTTCCAAAGAGTGAGAGGTAATTTTGCTGAATCAAGAACGGGTCTTCTTAGAAGATACTTTTAACAGAGTGTCAGGTTGGACTGTGGCACTGGATTCAGGTCCCACATACTTTAGAATTCAACATTCCTAAGTGAAGCCTTCAGGGAGTCCTTGACCACGCTTCCTTTGACTGCCATGAGACCACAGTCCAGACTCAAGCTCTCCACAGAAGATTCACTTTGGGTAAGTAAGTGTCAGGCATTCTGGCTACATGACCAGCCCAACTCAGTTGTAACTGTCAAGGACTCTGAAGGAAAACAAAAATACCTGGAAAAACTCAGCAGGTCTGACAGCATCTGCGGAGAGGAACACAGTTAACGTTTCGAGTTCGTATGACTCTTCATCAGAACTAAGAAACATATAAATGAGGTGGAATATAAGCTGGTTGAAGGGGGCTGGGAAAGGTAGAGCTGGATAGAGGGCCAGTGATAGGTGGAGGCAAAGAAGAGATTGCCAAAGATGTCATAGACAAAAGGACAAAGAGCGTTTGACGGTGGTGATATTAGCTAAGGAATGTGCCAATCGTAACATTAAGGGTAGGAAGCAGGACAAGCAAGTGACAGGTGGGGGTGGGATGGGGGGAAGGGATCGAAATAGGCTAAAAGATACAGATAAAACTGGATGGAAATACATTTAAAAATAATGGAAATAGGTGGGAAAAGAAATATATATATATAAAAAATATATATATAAAATTATAAATTATTGGAAAAGGGGGTGGGGATGGAGGAGAGAGTTCATGATCTAAAGTTGCTGAACTCAATATTAAGTCCAGAAGGCTGTAAAGTGCCTATTCAGAAGATGAGGTGCTGTTCCTCCAGTTTGCATTGACTTTCATTGGAACAATGCAGCAAGCCAAGGACAGACATGTGGGCATGAGAGCAGGATGGAGTGTTGAAATAGCAAGCAACAGGGAGGTCTGGGTCATGCTTGCAGACAGACCGAAGGTGTTCCGCAAAGAGGTCACCCAGTCTGCGTTTGGTCTCCCCTAAGTAGAGGAAACTGCATTGGGAGCAGCGAATACAGTAGACCAAATTGAGGGAAGTGCAAGTGAAATGCTGCTTCACTTGAAAGGAGTGTTTGGGGCCTTGGACGGTGAGGACGGGGGAAGTAAAGGGGCAGGTGTTGCACCTTCTGCGGTTGCATGGGAAGGTGCTGTGGGAGGGGGTTGAGGTGTAGGGGGTGATGGAGGAGTGGACCAGGATGTCCCGGAGGGAACGATCCCTGCGGAATGCCGCCAGGGGGGTGGTGAAGGGAAGATGTGTTTGGTGGTGGCATCTCTGAACTCTGAAGGCTTCACTTAGGGGATTTGATATCGACTTCAAGTTCTGGGAGAAGCTCGCCCACGATCACTGAACCTTCAACAACAAGTGCATATCAGAAGCAGAGAGAAAACGCAAGGACAAGGAATCCCTAGCCAACAACTCATCCAAAACTTAATCGTCTACAGTATCCTGCCCTTTACGCAGCATAATCTTCCAGGTACAAAATTACAAAATGGCCTTAGCAGTCATATACCCACTGGAACCCTACCAAACACCCCAAATGATAACCATGGTGATCTTCACCTTGAAGAACGAACAAATAGGCGACTTTATATCCGTAACGAAATAGCTTCGCAACAACATTACTTTAGAGTGTAAATGCATCCCTAACAGTTGCAGAAGCATTTTTTTTACATTATAATCCAAGTTTTGTCCACTTTTCAGTACTTTTAATTTTCCTCACTTCAAGGCTCTGTGTCCAGTTGCTTAATAATACCGCAACAGAATGTTATTCTATGACAAACATCACATGGTGTTGGGCTTTGAGAATAAAGGATGAAAATCAACAATTCGAAAAGCAACTAGTTTATTAAATTGGCATAAAAACAAAAAACTGCGGATGCTGGAAATCCAAAACACAAACAGAAATACCTGGAAAAACTCAGCAGGTCTGGCAGCATTATGCTGCCAGACCTGCTGAGTTTTTGCAGGTATTTCTGTTTTTGCTTTGTTATTAAATTAGCAGTCAGCCTACATAGCTGCCTTACCTTGGCTGAGCGCCACCAATAATTTTGGGGCAAGGTCTCCTCTGCTTAATCATCTACAAAGAAAGGTCCGGCAATTTTCTTGAGACAAAGAAAATTACTCTTTTAATCTTTGTAAAGTTTTGCTTCATTGATGTAGTTTTGAAGCTGCAGATCTATAATTGTAAGTCTAAAATAATTCCAAACTCTATATAATGACACTGGACGGCTGTTTAAAAATAAGGGGTCGCCCATTTAAAACAGAGATGAGGCGAAATTTTTTCTCTCTCTGAGGGACGTGAGTCTTTGGGACTCCCTTCCTGAAAAGGTGGTGGAAGCAGAGTCTTTGAATATTTTTAAGGCAGAGGTGGATAATTCTTGGTAAGCAAGGGGTTGATAGGGTATCGGGGATAGGCGGGATGCAGATTTCAGGTCAGCCATGATCTTATTAAATGGTGGAGCAGGCTCGAGGGGCCGAATAGCCTACTCCTGCTCCTTGTTTGTATGTTGTTCGTATATTTTTTAAAAACTTGCATTTACACAGTGCCTTTCACAGCCTCAGGATGTCCCAAAGAACTTTACAGCAATGAAACGCTCCTTGAAGCGCAGTCTCTGTTGCAGAGTAGGAAACACAGCCACCATTTTGGACACAGCAAGCTCCCGCAAACTGCAATGGCGTAAGTACCCGAATAATCTGTATTTTAGCAGGTTTTAGTGATATTGGCATCAATATTGGCCAGGACACCAGGGAGAAATCCCTTGCTCTTCAAAAAAGTGCGCACCTGAGAGGGCAGCTCAGTCTAAATCTCTGTCAAAACACGGCGCCTCCGACAGTGCAGCGCTGCCTCAGTACTGCACCAGAGCATCAGCCTAGATTGTGTGATTAATTCTCTGGAGGGGACTTGAACCAACAGCTCAGAGACCAGAGGCGAGAAGGATGTCATTCAGTTGCGAATTAAACTGATCCCCTTGTGGCCATTAACATTACAACAACACATGTGAGTTAGACAATCAGTGGTAGACAATGCATAGCTGCTGTGTTTGTGAAAGAAAACTGGCAGTTACTTCTTTGCAAACACTAGAGATAAGTCATAGGTCATTGAAGGGTCAAGTGACTGTGAAATGACTGAAGGTTCTGACACAACGGAGGAGTTAAATTAAGGAGCATAGGAACAGAGATTAAGAACGAATTTTGGTCCAAACTGAAAGGAAGCACTTGGGAAACAATGATTTACTTCGATCCTCCCACTACCCTGTCAACACCTTCTTATTTAGAAGTTGACCAGCTTTCAGCTGTCAAACTTGCAGATTAGCAGGTTTAATTTTTCCACAAGCATATTGCACACTTTTTCAGTAAAATGTCCTGAGAGTTTGAACATGGCATTTAAACTGACGTAAAGGTGTGGCGCTGAGGGCATGCTGCCCTGCAGGCGGTGTTGTCTTTCAGGGGAAGGCCTTAAACCAAAAGTCTACCTGGCAGCTCTCCTGGAGGCCATGCCACTATCCGAAGATACACAGAGAGATCTCATGTTGTCCTGGAAACCGTCGCTCCCTCAATAAGCATCGCCAAGGATAAATTAATGGGCGACTTAGCTCATTGGCCCATCCTGATTTTGCTGTGCTGAAGATGGCTGGTGACCTCGGCGACTGAGAGATGTGATAGGACTCTGTAGAAATGTAGGTCTCTATTTTTAAGACTCAAAGTCGAGCACGAGATACTGGAAAAATATTCGGAATCGCCCCTCAGTCACCTGGTTTTGTTCGCAATGAGTACAATGCTAAGAGATGCTCACACTTCTGCCAGTTTGCTCAGCTCCCTAGCATCATTTACTGTGAATTTCTGGGTAAATGCTCATTGCTGAGCAATCGCTACATTGGAATATGGGGATTACTGGGTGAAAGAAGCCAAAGCCCATGTAGTTTACCTTCTACCATCCTGATTGTTGCATGATACAACAATAATGAAGTTCTTGACTAGTCAAAGCAATCAATCTCTATCAATTAACCTACAACAGACACAAACTTGAGGTGCGGGAAACCCCCAGTGGTGGACAGCTTTGTACAGCATGCGTCCAAATTAACCTGATCCTCCCAAGCCTGCTTCACTTACCATATGCCATCTCTCAAATTACTCATTTACTGTATCCCAAAATATTATTTTCTGAAAATAATCTGTCTACATTAATGCTAACTGCTTGCACCTTCTCCCCAGTGTCATCCACACTTATCTCATTACTTAGAGTCCTGATGTTCTTTTTATCTGTTGAACAGGAAAAATGAATGGTTTAGAACAACTCAATGGTTGTGAGGTGCTAAAGATAGCCCCTGAACCCCTTGCACAGCTGGTTACACATCACACCTACACCACATGGACTGCAGTGGTTCAAGAAGGCAGCTCACCACCACCTTCTCAAGGGCACCTAGGGATGGGCAATAAATGCTGGCCCAGCCAGCGACGCCCACATCCCGTGAATGATTAATTAAAAAAAAAACGTCTTTGTCACTTACCTAAGTCTTTGTCCACATTAACATTAACTCCAGTCAGAAAATTTGCAATTGTTTTGGTTTAAAATGTAATCTTAAAATCTCCAGGTGGCCTGTCTGTTAAAGGGAATCTTCAGGGTAGTCTCAGCTTTGATGAGAACGGAAAATGCTGGAAATACTCAACGGGTCACGCGGCATCTGTGAAAAGGAAAAGAGGGTTAATGTTTCAGCTCAATGACCTGTCATCTGCTCTGATGAAAGTTCACTGACCTGAAACCTTAACTCTGTTTTTCTCTCTCCACAGATGCTGCCTGACCAGCTGAGCATTTCCTGCATTTTCTGTTTTTATTTCTGATTTCCAGCGTCTGCAGGACTTTGCTTTTGCCCATGTGGCTCAATGGGTAGCACTTTTGTTTCTGTGACAGAAGGTTGTGAGTTCAAGTCCCATTTCTGAAACTTGAGCACAAAATCGAGGAAAAATACTGCGCTGTACTGAGGGAGTACTGTGCTGTCAGGGGTGTTTTTATTTTGCATTAAACTAGTGCCCTCGGTGGTGGAAAAATCCTGTGGCAATATTTTGAATAAGAGCTCCCCCCAGGTAGCCTAGTTAATGTTTTTCCATCAACCAACATCACTGAAGCACATTATCTTGGTTTTTTGTCAAATTTCTGTCTGTGGGAGTTTGCTGTGTGCAAATTGGCTGCTGTGTTTTCCTCATTACAGGGGCTCTATGTCAAGTGTACTTCAATGATAATATGTGCTTTTCCAAGACTATTCACTTTATAAACGGATATCATTTTTTCTTTCTTGACTGCAAGGTCACAGATTGAATTCTAGGCCTCTGTTGAGTTAACGGATCTCAGTTGGAGTGCTGCAACTTGTTGCGCTTATTCACTCATGGGACATGGGTGTCACTGCTAAGGCCAGCATTTATTCATTGCCCACCACTAATTGCCTTTGAGAAGGTGGTGGTGAGCCGCCTTCTTGAACCTTTGCTCTTGATATGCTGATGGCATGCCCACAGTGCTGATAGGTATGGAGTTCCAGGGGTTTGACCGAGCTACGCAATTTTTCTATAGGGAGCTAAAAGGCAAAAACCAATCACAGGATCATAGTTTATAGGAGCATCCATGGGCCATTTGGCCGATCCAGCCTTTTCTGTCCCTCAATAAGATCATGGCTGATCTGAATGTGGCTTTAACTCCCTTTTCCTGCCTGTACCCCATAACCCTTGACTCCTTTGTACATCAAAAGTTTGTCTAACCCAGCCTTGAATATATTCAATGACCCAGCCTCCACTGATCTCTGGGGAAGAGAATTCCAAAGGCTAACTCTGCAAGGAGAAATTCCTCCTCACCTCAGTCTTAAAATGGGAGATCCCTTATTTTGAAACTGTGCCCCCTAGTTCTAGATTCCCCCATAAAGGGAAACATCCTCTCAGCATTTACCTCATCAAACCCCCTCAATCATGACTCCAATCCTGTGACTGCTGCTACAAAGTGCTAAGTGAAGATCAGTGATAATGCATCACTAGTTTAGATAGACAGGGTATTTAGAAATACATGAGAAAAATGTCCTAGTTGAACAGGCCTGACAACTTTGTACAGAAGTAAAATCACAGAGCAATTTCAACTAAGAAGCATAGAATGATAGAAGCTTACAGTGCAGAAAGAGACCGTTTAACCAGGGCTAGATTAATGACTAGGCTGATGGGTCCCTTACATGGGGCCATCAATCAACTGTGGGGCCCCTTTGCAAACCTGGTTTCTGGGTAAAATGCACCCAAATTCAGGGATACTATATGCAACTGTGGTATCAAAATAAATGGAAGCTAAATAATCCTCAGTGTGCTAAGAATTACTCTGACAATCAATTTAAGATTGTCAGTTGAGCTTGCAGTGTGGCACATTTGCATGGACAGGAAGCTACATATATTAATACACAGGGCCCTGTTCTTTGCAGACAGAAAGAACATGTACACACATTGTGCCTGTTTCAGCTAAACAAAATAAGTGACAGTCATTCACTGACTCATTGTTCAGAGCAATGCTTTGACAAATCAGGGGCAATGCTTTGACCAATCAGGGTTAAGCTGCCTGATTTAAATTTCAAACAATATTTGGCAGTTAACTGTCAGTCGCCATCACAGCTGCATTCTCCATGGCAACGCCTCTATCAATCAGAGTCCACTTGTCAACCAATCAGCACTCCCTTCACATATAGTATAAATTGTTGTTTTCCCCTTATATTGGTACCCTTGCAAAGTGTCCTGATGAGTGCAAGATGAAAAGCTTCGACATGTCTCTTTTTTCATCAATACTCAAAATATTCATCCCTGAAAAGTAGTGTCAAAAGGCAGAATTGGTAGATCCATTACGATACAAATACTGATATTTGCCATCGTAGTTCAGGGGCAGGAAATTACAGCCCTTCAGAGCTACCGGCCAATCAGAGGCCAGCAACTGTAATTGCGGGAAGTGTGGTAGCTGCTGATACCGCACCTGCCTGAGGCCCAGGCTTTCTGAGGGGCCCAGGCCACAGGGGAGTGATGGCGGGATGGGGGTGGTGGGGTGGGGTTCGGTGGGAGGGATAAGGCAGGCGGTGGGATGGTCAGAAGAAAGCGCAGGGGTGACTCACAGCATCTTCCTGATGCCAGGTCCCTAGATCAAACACTGAGTGCCTCCCAGGACCAACCCCCTCCACCCCCCCCCACCCACAGGGAGCCCACAAGCAGTCCCGTCAGGGTGAGACCCACGCACGCCCCTGGGTGAATACGATTGGCGGCAGGATGAGGCCCTTAAGTGAACACTAACTGCCCATTTAAGGGCCCCAATCAGTGGTGGGGTGAGAAGACCTGCACTAGGCCAGGACAGAGGTGGGAAGTGACGGGGTTCCCAGCTACCACCACCCTCCTGCCCGATTAAATGCCCCCCGGCCACCAAACTCACCTCAGGAGAGGGCATTAAATTCCACCCTAGGTTTGCGTTTTAATAGACAGGGGAGAAGTGTACGGGGAAGGCAAAAGGACCTCAAATGTTCTCGGTGCCCAGCACCCGGCTTTGTGTTACTCGCATCATATTGGTGCTGCCTCTTGAATAGAGAACTGCAAGACTAATCCCACTCTCTCCCCATAGCTTGTACCTTCCTCTATTTCAAAAGCTTATACAGTACAGATAGACCATGTAAATATATAGTATGTCAATCTAGTGTTTCCGTGGAAAATATACTGTGATTGTCAGAACTGGATAAGTCACTGCTAGCAATGCGCCACAATCGATGTAGATTGTAAGACTGACCTTATCCCTCCACTGACTTTGTCATTCATCAAGCTAACTTTCTGCGTTATCTATCACAGCACGCCACTGATCCTGACGTATTTCCTTATCTCTACATGTTCGTTTGTTAAAGGGTTTAAATTGCGACAGAATGCAAAGGGGATACATCTTCAGCTCAACACATGCTGCATTCCAATAGGCAGCTCCCTGACAAGCATCCATCGGCAATTTAAGCACCCGCTCTTCATTCCACAGTTGCTGTGTACTTCTGGCTGTGCAATTATTACCAGTGCTAAGAAGCACTTGCTTGACAGCTTTCACCCCTTAATTTATGTCTGCCTGATCAAACTTCAGTCTACGCCTCGCCCTCCTCTAATCCCGCCACACAGGCATATGGCACAGACATCTGTAGAACAATGAGTGACAGAAGGAGAAGGACCCAGAGTTCCCGCTCATGTCAAGTCAAGGACTGGGCCTTGTCACTTGGGCTGTCATTGCCATAATACCCAGGCAAATAACTGTGACCTTCACCACATGTGCAGAATGCAACATTACAATACAAGCTGACTACAGCAATACTCTCTCTCGCCTTTTAATCTGAGCAGGGTTGGCATTATTAAAACATTTCCCCTTTTGAATTCAATTCAGTCCTATCATCATCCACCAAATCCTGCCCTCTGAGCTTACTTATATATTTAGAAGTAAAGTCACCAAGGTTTTTTTTTAAAAGTCTGTCACTCATTACTCCCACAAAGCCGTTTCATTGCACAAATCAAGCAGCTATCTTACTTACAAGTCCAAACAAATCTCCCATGACATTGCTAAAGGCAACTCTTGGATCTGAGGTCTGGAGTGCTCTTATAATATGAGATAGTCAGTAAAAACATGCATTTTGATAGCACCTTTCAATCTCAGGATGTTCCAAAGTGCTTTACAGCCAATGACATACTATTGAAGATTTTCTTTCCATTCATGTGATGTGGGCATCACAGGCAATGCCAGCCCCACTACAACTCAGCAGTTTGTTTCTTCCATTTAAAGGAGGCAGTTAAGTGCCAGACCTGTGGGTCTGAAGTCTCATGTCGGCCTGAAGGACATTAATGAATCAGATGGGTTTCAACAATAATCCAGTAATTTCAGAGTCACCATTAATGATACCAGCTTCTTCGTTCAAGATTTATTTAATGAACTGAGTTTAAATTCCCCAGTTACCATAGTGAGATTTGAAGTCATGTCTCCAGATCACTCATCCGGACCTGTGCATCACTGATCCTGTAACATTACCATTATGCTGCCACACACCCAGTTTAGTCATAGGAGGTGTGGCAGTCACTTCTGAGCTCAGTAAGATCCTGCAAACAGCAATGAGGTACTTACCAATCTGTCTTTTTTTTTTAGTGATGCAGATAGAGGGATAAATATTGGTCACAACATGAGTAAGAACTCCCCTGGCTCTTTTTAAAAATACAGGTGTAGTGTCTCAAAGCCGGTTCTCTGAAGAACAACAATGTCCAAAAATAGGGCATTTTTTTAAGTTGCTATGCATGAGTTTTTATTATTATTAGATAAGTAAAATAACTTACCAGCTTGATGGGCTGAGTGCCGCATTGGCACACCAACTTCCTGGGCTGGCCTTTTCCCACGCTATATGAATGGTCCAAGTGACCCTTGACCCGACCCAGCCTGAAACACCCAACCCAAAAACTGGCACGATCCAAAATCCGGTGGGGGGTGGGGGGTGGAGGTGGGGAGGTGGGGGGTGGGGGACTCAGTCCTGAAGTTGCCAATTTGGTAACACTGCACAGTGCCATGGGATCTTTTATATCCAAGCAGGCAGATGAGGCCTTGGTTTCATGTCTCATCCAAAGGGCAGCATCTCTGACAGTGGAGCACTCCCTCAGTACTGTATTAAAGTGCCAGTCTGAGTTGTGTACTCATGTCTCTGAATTGGGTCTTGAGGCCATGACCTTTCACACCGGAGGTGAGACTGCTACCAATTGGGTAACGATTGGCTCTTGACCTTTGACATCGTCAAGGTCATTGCTCCAAGTAGGCAAATCCAGCAAGATCCTGGTTCTGAACTGCTGGCTACATTATTTGTAGGTTTCCAGATCCAAATCAAATGAATAGCCTTCTGGGTTTTTTAAGAGATTTATTTTGCATCTGCAGGAAAGTGTGAATCAGCATTTGGGTGTATTACACTATTACTCAAGTTCGAAAAGAACAGAAAGTCATAAAACAGAAAGTCCAGAATTTAAAGCTTTATTTAATTTATTCCTTTGCAATAACACAGCAAATAGAGGACATTGAAGGAGGCAGGATGTAAATTAGTTTAAACTTTTCTTTAATTTTTATATATTTCTTGGCATTTGCTATAAAAATAAATGGTCAGTAAAGTTGAGGAGAATTACTTACCTAAGTGTGGTATGTTACTAATATTACGATATTACTACAATAACGATACATCAAAAAATATTTAACTGTCTGGAAGGTTTTTTGGGACATCCTAAGGTCATAACAGGCATCATAAAAATGCAAGTTCTTTTATAAATGAGAGAATAAATTTATACATATTCATATATATAATTTATAAGCAAATATAAATATATATATATGTGGGTGCGTGTGTTTGTGTGCATGTATTAATATAGATGTGTGTGTGTGCATGTATGTGTGTATGTATATATATATTTGCAGTCGGTAAGGAAGAAAACATAATTCATCATTCAGCATCCAGTCAGAAGTCTTACTTCATTATTTCTAAGAAGATCTTGTAGAAATTTTTTTCTAAAGCCTTCCACTGGAGGTGTGACCCTATCTCCCCCTGTAGCATTCAACTATTCCTAACCCCTTGCATTGCAACATTTTCACTCCAAACTCACCATTACATAGAATTTACAGCACAGAAATTTACAGCCATTCAGCCCTTCTGGTCTCTGCTAGCATTTATGCTCCATACAAGCTTTCTCATCTTTCTTCATCTAACCCTATCCGTATATCTCCTATCCCGTTCTCCCTCATGCGATTATATAGCATCCCTGGAAAGTAGCTATGCTATTCGCCCCAGCTACTTTTTGTGGTCGCAAGTTCTATGTTTTTACCAGCCTGTGGGTGAAGAAGTTTCTCCTGAATTCCTCATTGGATTCATTGGTAAATATCTGACATCGATGACCCGACTTTCTGGTTGCTTGCCATTTTAATTGCCCTCATGGTCACATTTCTCTCCTGGGTCTATTGCAATGTTTCAGTGATACCAAACGCAAGTGTAAGGAACAACACATCACCTTCCAATTAGGCACTTTACAGCCTTCTGGACTCAACAGTGAGTTCAACAACTTCAGACTGCGAAGTCTGTCCTCCATTTTGGGTCATTCTTTTTGCCAAGTTCTAGTTTGTATCTTGTTTTCATGGTTCTGCTTTCACACATACCTCTCCTTTATTCTGTCATTAACACTTACTCTGGACCGCTGCTTTGTTTCTTTCTTATGACCATTACCAGTCCTTTTGCTTTTTGTTCCATGACATCTTTGTCATTTAGACAGTGCCTTCCAAACGCACGACCTTCTTCAACATCTTCCAAACCCACAACCTCAGCCACCTGGAAGGACCAGGGTAGCAGACACATGGGGACACCCCACCTGCAAGTTCCCCTCTAAGCCACTCACCATCCTGACTTGGAAATATATCGTTGTTCCTTCCATGTCGCTGGGTTAAAATCCTGGAATTCCCTCCCTAACAGCACTGTGGGTGTACCTACACCACATGGACTGCAGCGGTTCAAGAAGGCAGCTCACCACCACCTTCTCAAGGGGCAATTACGAATGGACAATAAATGCTGGCCCAGGCAGTAACATCCACACCCCTGAAAAAATAAAAACATCTCTCCCAACCTCTAATCTATTCCTGACCTTCTCCTATATTAGGCCTGACCCTTCCCCCACCCATTTTTTTCAACAGCATGAACCCATCGCATTTCTACCTCTCTTCAGTTCCGAAGGTGAATCATATTGGGCTCAAAATGTTAGCTCTGTTTCTCTCTCCACAGATGCTGCCAGACCTGCTGAGTTCTTCCAGCACTTTCGGTTTTTATTTCAGATTTCCAGCATCCGCAGCATTTTACTTCTATCTTATTACATTGATGGTCCTTCCCCTACAAGTGGAAGCACCTTCTTTACATCTCTCCCCCTATCAAACCTTCTGATAATCTTAAAGGTCTCTATCAGGTCATCTTTCAGCCTTCTCTTTTCTAGAGAAAAGAACCTCAGCCTGTTCAGCCTTTCCTGATAAGTATAAAGGCGGGTTTTGTTGCACAGGCTTTTGCACAGGTTATAAACTGCGGTGTTCAACACAATACCATAGTCAATTTAGATCCCACTACTGACCAACCATAAAGCTATTGCATAATTGTAAGGAGATCCGTCCATCAATCTTCGCTCTGCCATTAATCCAGCCAGCACCTTAATGTTCGAATATTTGTCAACACAAATTTCTGAATTGCAAGCAAACTAATTGCTGACAATGGGGCTTTAAACAATGAAAGCCCAGCAAATGACAAGTGTGTGATAAATGATCAGATCAAGCCAGGCGCCAACTACCGAGGGAGACCCAATTAAATCATCATCACCCTTTTAAAGGAAAGAATCGTTGGCAATAATTATAAAGCAGAAAGGAAGAACAGAATTGCACTTTTTAATAAAAAAAACAGTCTTAATGGTGCCATGTTTATGTGCTTCCACCCAAGTTTGAGGAGGTTTACCCGACATTTTCGAGAAAGTTAAATCTGGATATAAAATTCTCCAGTGTCACACAGGCTAACAGCTTTCTATAAAATACCTCTCTTCCCTATTTCAACCACGTCATCGACTGCTTTTTAGCTGGTTAATAACCCACATTGATAGACCCCACGCGTTAATCAATGCCTTAAGGAAGTTAATGTTTCCCCCATCACCATTTATCTTTCCATCTTGTGATCTGGAGACACTGGTTCTAATTAGGGTCTTGATGGGCCTCCATGAAATGATCAAACTATAATTAGTTCATCTCTGCCTACCCCCGCCACCCCCCCCCACCCCCCCACCCCCCCAACACCAAACCCCGACCCCTGCTCCCCTTACTCCATTGCAATCAGTCTTCGCAATTCCCAACACCCCTCAAACACCCAGACTTGGACTCGGTGAGTTTAAGCACATTGTTCTCTAGAATAGAGAAACCCACTGAAACTAAGAATGCCATCTATTGAGGTGCATGGTCACCACATTATAGGGAGGATGTGATTGCACTGGAGAGGGTGCAGAGGAGATTTACCAGGATGCTGCCTGGGCCGGAGGGTCTGAGCTATGAGGAAAGATTGGATAGGCTGGGGTTGTATTCCTCGGAGCAGCGAAGGTTGAGAGGGGACCTGAAAGAGGTGTATAAGATTATGAGGAGCAGAGATAGGGTGGAAGAGTCTGTACTGTCAAACTTGAAGATCACACCTTTATTCCGTGCATCATAGCTCTAAAGTGGTGGTGGTTTGTTACAGGTCACTCAGGGAGTCCGTGTTGCTGTGGCAACGTGCACTTTTCCATGCATGTTGTAATCTGGAGCAATGGATAGTGATGGTAAAGGCTCCAACTTCCTTTCCATCACATGGCTGACCAGGAATCCCTCCTGCTTTTATCGCCTGCCATTGCCGTGTGTTGGAAGGAAACCTATTCGGCCACATTATGAACACATCTTCCTTGACCATCAAGTTCCAAGGTGGGACTCGAGCCCGGAGCTTCTGACTCAAGGGCAGGGACACCACCCACTGCCCCACAGCAGCTCTAAGCATGTTGACTTTATCTTGCACATTTCATGGTTGCAATTCCTGAAGACTCATAGGCTCATAGACATTTATAGCACAGAAGGAGGCCATTTGGCCCATCATGTCCGCACCGGTCAACCAAGATCTGACTACACTAATCCCATTTCCAGCGCTTGGCCCATAGCCCTGGAGGCTATGGCAATGCAAGTGAATATCTAAATACTTTTTAAGTGTTACAAGACTTTCTGACTCAAACATCCTTTCAGGCAGTGAGTTCCAGACTCCCACCAACATCTGGGTGAAAAAATTTTTCCTCAACTCTCCTCTTAGCCTTCTGCCTCTTACCTTAAATCTATGCCCCCTGGTTATAGATCCCTCTACTAATGGAAAAAGTGCCTTCCTATCCACCCTATCTATGCCCCTCACAATCTTATCCTCAATCAGGTCCCCCTCAACCTTTGCTGCTCCAAGGAAAACAACCCCAGCCTATCCAATCTTTCCTCATAGCTCAGACCCTCCAGCCCAGGCAGCATCCTGGTAAATCTCCTCTGCACCCTCTCCAGTGCAATCACATCCTTCCTATAATGTGGTGACCAGAACTGCACACAGTACTCCAGTTGTGGCCTAACCAGTGTTTTATATAGTTCCAGCATAACCACCCTGCTCTTGTATTCTATGCCTCGGCTAATAAAGGCAAGTATCCCATATGCCTTCGCCACCTTAACTACCTGTCCTGCTACCCTCTGTGGATATGCACACCAAGTTCCCTCTGATCTTCAGTATTTTCCAGGGTCCTACCCTTCATAGTGTGATCCCTTGCCTTGTTAGCCCTCCTCAAGTGCATTACCTCACACTTTTCTGGGTTGAATTCCATTTGCCACTGCTCTGCCCACCTGACCAGTCCATTGCTATCCTCCTGCAGTTTATGACTATCCTTCTCACCATTTACCAATTATTTCTCATTAGGCTCATTAAGATTCTTATAAAAAAGTGATTTTTTTTTACTGTTCTTAATCTCTGTACATTTGAGAATTGTTTCAAAGCTAAACTTATATACTATAGCTTAGATATTTCTTTCAGATGAGATGTTGAACTGATGACCCTACTTGTACTATCAAGTGGATGTAAAAGATCCTGTGACACAACTCTGTAGAAGAATGGGGAATTCTCCCTGGTGATGGTCAATATTTATCTCTCAACTAACTAAAACGATTATCTGGTCATTATTCCATCACTGCTTCTGGGAGCCTGCTGTTGGTAGGGTGGTGGTGGGATTTCTGCCCCTGGGATCCTTGATCCTAGGAAAGGACAGACAGTGGCCATCTACTTAAGAGGCACTTAATACTGGTGTGCCTTCCCCAAAGGAGGTGACAGGGGACTGTTGCATGCTCTCCAGCCGGCAGGTCTGCATTAAAGACCAGCCCAGGAATCTCCACATGGTTGGGAACTTTGTAGGGTACAACAGGGTTGTACAGGTGACCGTGATCACTCAAAAAGCAAACTACCAAACTTAATCTGTAGGGGGAGCCACTGTGCCAAATGTTCTTCCAAAGGTCAAAAAAGATCTTGGTCCAGATTTCACAGTTGTCAGCAAAGTGATGGCACTCGCCATTGACCTCAAAGAAAGCTGACCACAAAGATTGAGCAATCTCTACGTTGTGAATTTTCTCTCTCCTGGCATCAGTTTGAATCTATCGCCAATTCAAGGGGGTCTCCAAGCATCCAGCAGCTTTGAGGTCATCAAGCAGCATAAGCAGCCAATAACACCGAAGACTGAAGTACTCTCATAGACATCAAGTCAGGAAATAAAGAGCACTGATCATCCTGTGCTTTTAACTAAAAATTTACAGAGAGTGAAATAAATGATGGGGACATACACATGGGATTAAGGCAGAAGCTGAAATATCATCAGCTTCTTATAAAAAAAATGAAAAAGTGATTTTTAAAAATTTACAAAACTGCAATATTATCATATATATTATTATAGGAAGACTGATGTCCCATACCCACTGCTTAATATCCATAAATTCAAAGTCAAATATGACCATAGGCTGAATACTCTCTCAGATCCGATTAATTAACAAAAATAAAAACTTATATTTATATAGTGTCTTTAACATTGTGAAACATCCCAAGGTCCTTCACAGGAGCATTATAAAACAAAATATGACACTAAGCTACATAAGGAGATATTAGGTCAGATGACCAAAAGCTTAGTTAAAGAGGTAGGTTTTAAGGAGTGTCTTAAAGGAGGAAGGTGAGGTAGAGAGACAGCGAGGTGTAGGGGAAGGAATCCCAGAGCTTAGAGATTAGGAAACTGAATCCATGGCCACCAATAGTGGAGAAGTTTTTTGTTTTTATCTCTAAGTTAAGATCAAGGATGCTCAAGAGGCCAGAATTAGAGGAGCACAGATATCTCAGAGGATTGTGGGGCTGCAGGAGATTACAAAGAGACCGAAGGGTGAGTTCATGCAGGGATTTGAAAACATGGATGAGAGTTTTAAAATGAAGATGTTGCTTGACCAGGAGACAATGTAGGTCAGTGAGCACAGAGGTGATGGGGAATGGGACTTGGTGTGAGTTAAGACACAGGCAGCAATGTTTTGGATGACAATAAAGGAGATTTCAATTTGTGTTTTCTAAGTATCGAGTGAACACTGTGATGACAAGGCTCCAAGTGTTGTAGACCCAACCAGGAGGATTGAGCTTGACTGTTAATCTCAACTGACATTCGCTCTTGGGTTTCCTATCTAGGGCCTATTATAGCAAACTGAGCTTGGACATCTGAGGGAGTGGAGTAGTCCCTTTACACAATGGCTCACGTGCAACTGTAGACAGATTGGTCAAGGAGTGCCACTGAGAGCATGGATGGAGATGAGTGCCAGCTGTCTTGTACCGTTCTCTTCTCAATAGAGGATAGCATAGCACACAAAAACAACTGTACAAACCCACTAAAGCTGCTTAACTACAATGTACTGGAAATAAATAGGTTATTCAATGATTGTACTTTTTTTTTGTCAGTGCATGTTAACTTCCACTTGTTGTGACTGCTACCTCATGTGCTTTACAGTGGCTGCTTGCACCGGTTTCAGAGAGAGAAGCACAGGGACAGAGAGAAAGAGGGCAGAAAATAAATAAAGAGGCATTGCGAGAGGCAGAGCAAGGGAGAGGCAGGCGAGAGAGCAAATGAAGGGAATAGGCAGGGAAACAGACTGAATATTGACAAAATCACTCACTGCCTCCATAAGCCTGCTAAAAGACCAGGGAGTGTATGACAGAGCCTAATGTTTTTTTTAACAGAAATTTCCACATTTAAATGTTCTTGAAGCTTTTCAACAGGGGCAGTGGGATTGAAGTGAGGTTGATAAAAATTATGACAAACACTGCAGCAATTCGATAGAGATGCCATTATCTGGGATCCTATGTAGACTATGCATTATGCACCATGTGCAGGCTACAGTAATGATATTGCACTCAGAGGACCCTCTGCTGCCACCAATCACACCAACATAAAGAAGAGTTCATATCATAATAATACAGGAAGCAGCATGACTCAGTGCACTGTTAAATACAGGAAACTTTTCAACAAAATCAGTCCCCGCTCTCGGAGGCAACTGACATTGACTTGCAATAAGTAACAGAGTAATTGGCGAGTGTGCAGTTTTGGATTGGGGAGTCCCAACCCCCCGCCCAACCCCCCCCCCACCCCCTCCACCACCACCCCATCAGCTTGGGCACCAAGTTTAATAGACGATCATTTATATGCATTTGCAGTTTGAACACATTTAATTAGATGTAATGATCCCATAGTTGCTGGGGCAATGACACATGGAAAATGAGATGACACAAGATTTAAATTAACTGTCAGTCAGCCTGTCTGGCAGCCAAAGCACCAGAAAAAGAATCAGAGCTCGTAATGCATGTTCTGCATCCAACCAGTTAATCCAAGGCAGCGCTGGATTAAGGGCTGTGATCAGATCCGTGCCTTCAACAGATGGGCTGGACAGAACCATCACTCTTCTGGGCTGTTTAAAATTCATTCATCACAAAATCAAGGTTAAAGAGATTGTGTCCCCTTGCTTAACCCTTTCCTGAATTGGGCACCGCGTTAGCGCAAGTTGCAAGGCTTTGTAACAGACAGATAACAGGACAAACAAACAAAATACCTGATGCCTCTGGTGACACTGCAATTCCTAGTTTGTCGTTTGGTAGTACATGACTTGCGTATTGCTAAAGAAGAGACAGGTCGAAGACAAGCTGGCTGAAAAGCTTCGATATGTTTCTCAGCTAAACTCAAATCCCTGGTTAGTTAACAGCTTATCGTGAATGCACTGCATTATATACAGAATAAAGTACATATATATTCTCCTCCTCCTTTTCAGATCTCTCCATGGCATTGCCCCATCTGACCTCTTGTGGTGGGGGAGGTGAGTGGGCCCTGGCCATCCCAAGTTCTGGCTCCTGGCTTTGGAGCAGGGCCGGAGGTCAGGCCCTTGTCCATTCCCTGCGGGGCAATAGGTCTCCTCCGGCAGTGGTCATCAGCCTGGGAGGACACCAGGCAGGGGGTTTGGTGAGCCCTGCGGCATCCCCTCGAAACAGGAGACAAAGCCCTTGGCAAACTGGGGCCGCGGCCTAAGCCCAGAGAGCGGGCTGAAGAGAGCTGGAGGCAGGGCCTGATCCGAGACTGTCGGGAGAAGGAGGGACCAGGAGCATTGTGGAGAAACAGGAAAGCAGAACCGCAGTCTGGAGCTGGAGCAGCAGATCAAGCCTGGAGAGGCACTGCATTGAGGAACCAAGGCCACTAATAGGGCTGAGATCTGAAGCATCAGCCACGAATATTCTCTGTAAATAGCTTGTTCCTTGAAATTAAACTTTCCCTTGAGAGGTTATACAGCTTTGATGCTGGTGGTATAAAGGAACCTTATTTTTAACCCTCATGCAGTCTGTGTGTTTGAATTCCCAGGTTATGCTCTATTACCTCCTCCAGCCCTGCAATCCTCCAAGATCTTTGCACTTTTCCAATTTTGGCCTTTTGTGCATCCTTGATGTTGATCACTTCATCATTGATGGTCATGCCTTCAGCTGCTTAGACTGAAGCTCTGGAATACTCTCCCTAAACCTCTCTTCCTCTCTCCTCCTGTAAGGCGCTCCTTAAAACCTCCCTCTTTGACCAAGTTTTTGACCTAATATCGCCTCACGGTTCAATGTAAATTTTTATCTGATAATTGCTCCTATTTAGTGACTTGGGTCATTAAATACACTATTTAAAGGCAAATTGTTGTTGTTGGGGAGGGAGAGATCATAAATCATATTTTTAACTTTTGCTGGTGGTGAAAAACAAATAGCATTCGATTGGGTGCCCAATGTACACACACCCAACATATTTCATTTTTGTCCTTCACTATTCTATGAGACTGACTTCCATTGAATTGACTTGGCTTTGAAAGGGCTTCATTCATCCATTCATGAGGGAGGAATTATTATGGGCTTTATCAGCAGTGAAATCATAAAACATTTTTAAAAATTCTTTCACAGGAGGTGGGTGTCGCTGGCTGGGCAGCATTTATTGCCCATCCCTAAATGCCCTTGAGAAGGTGCCACTTGGTGAGTGGCATTCTTGAACCGCTGCAGCCCATGTTTTATTGGAATAACCACAAGTGCTGTTAGGGAGCAAGTGCCAGGATTTTAACCCAGTGACAACGAAGCAATGGGGATATATTTCCAAGTCAGGATGGTGTGTGGCTTGGAGGGGAACCTCCAGGTGTTGGTGCATCTTCTGTCCTTGTCCCTTCTAGGTGGTAGAGGTCGCAGTTTTGAAGGTGCTGTCGAAGGAGCCTTGGTGAGTTTGTGGTGATGCACCTGTAGATATACATTCCTGCCTCAGTGCATTGGTGGTGGAGAGGGAGTGAATGTTTGAGGCGGTGGATGGAGTGCTGCTTTGCCCTCAATGCTTATTGCATTGTGACCACACATAGGAACCAAGTAATCCTTACTCTACGATTAATTAGTTAGAGATATACTAGAAAACACAGAGGAGGCCATTTGGCCCATTATGACTGTGTCAGCTCTTCAAAAGAGTCCTCTAATTAGTCCCAAGGCAGTGACAGGCTTTTCCTTACAAGTATTTATCCAATTCCTTTTCGAAAGTTACTGTTGAACCTGTTTCCATTGCTCTTTCAGACAGTGCATTCTGGTCCCAGCTCGCAGTGTTAAAAAAAAGGCATTCTTCTCATGGTTTCCCTTTGCTTGAGCTGCAGTAAGAGTAAAAATCAGGCTGGGGTATATAACTGGTGGCCAGTTTGTCACCATCCCCTCCTGGAATTAAAAAGAGGCATTATAATTCAAGGCTGAGTGACAGGGCTGAATGTTGTCAAAAAGTGGCTAGAAGCTGATTAATGCAGGCCACAAACAGAACTACAGTGTCTCGGCACATTCAGGTCATCTTCAACTATATACTGGCTTAAGGAGAAGCATCCGTCTGCACCACACATCTGGGACATGGCACAGAATTCCTAACTCAGCCTCCTGCGGGCTCATCTCCTCCAGGGTTTTAACTTGAAAAGTTCAAAGTCTCTTTTTGGAGTATCTCAGAGGCCCTTTGCACAGTCACTTTGTTTTCAATGATTAGTGCCTGCTCCAGCTGGAAGCTTTTTAACCTTTCAGCTACTAGTTCTTGCTGGTCTTGTTCTTGCACCCTACTTTTGTGCGTGCCTGCCTGGCATATTTGGTAACTTTCCAGTTCCTGGTCTGCTGATTGTCAGTTGGAGCCTCTCATCCAACAAGTCCAACTGAAGGGCTGCCTCACTGGCAGAGGTGCCATGCTCCAGATGGGATGTGAAATAGAGACAAGTGAGAAATGGAGTAAGACAGACTGGTCCCCCTAAGGGAGTCAGGATCCTTCAGGACTCATGTGGAAAGAGGGTGGGGGTTGTGGAGGGGGTGGGGGGGGGAGGGGGGTGGGGGGTGGGGGGTGCAGGAGGGAAGATTCAGGAGTTGCTAATAATGGCGACCATCTGGAACCATTCACAGGGGCACTCAGGAAATCTTTCCTGTTTGAGTCCCTGCTTACTTCATACTCTTTCGAAAGAAGAGAAGGGAGTTGCCTCATGTCCACAATCAATATCCCTTCATGAAAACATCACCCGTGCCACTGAAAGGCAGTGTTCATGCAACATGGGTACCTCATCTGCCCGCATAATAATTCACTGCCATTCAAGAGTAGCCATTAAGTGAAGCAGTTCAACGTTTTTTGCAACCAACAATGATATTTTTTGACCCATGTCCATTACAAGTCTATCAAGGCTGAATTAGATAGATTTTGGATCGACAGGGGACTTAAGGGTTATGTGGGGCCGACAGGACAGTGGATCAGCCATGAGCTTATTGAATGACAGAGCAGGCTCAAGAGGCCAATTGGCCTATTGCTCCTCCTAATTCTTGAGTATAAGAGGCAACATTTTGCATTCTATCTTGTTATCTCTTCCCTCGCCAAGGCACCATTCATTTGATAAGTTGCCCAGCCCCTCACTCCCTGCATCCAGATTTGGCCTTCAAAGGGTTGGCTCCGGGTGAATGGCTGTTGCTTTGTTCTCTCTTTTACTCCTTTCACTAGAGGAGCTGCCTTGGTCTTGTCTACTATCTGGTGATTCACTGGGTGGCATACGACTGTGCGGGTGGACAACAGCTGAGCAAGCTGGGGGTGCTGCGCATCAGAGCAGTTTAGTTACTAGTTCTAGCCAGTTTTATTCTCATACACTTACTTGCGTGTGTTAAAAACAAAAAAACTGCGGGTGCTGGAAATCCAAAACAAAAACAGAATTACCTGGAAAAACTCAGCAGGTTTGGCAGCATCGGCGGAGAAGAAAAGAGTTGACGTTTCGAGTCCTCGTGACCCTTCCACAGAACTCGGAAGGGTCACGAGGACTCGAAACGTCAACTCTTTTCTTCTCCGCCGAAGCTGCCAAACCTGCTGAGTTTTTCCAGGTAATTCTGTTTTTACTTATGTGTGGTGTCTGCCTGGTACTTTTGGTAACTCTCCAACTAGAGTGGCGTTGGAGGGAACAAATAAACAGTGCGAATGGTAAAACCTCATCCCAGCTCCTGTTAACCATTTGGTTTTTGAAAGGGGGCTGCACGCTCCCTTTTGAGGATGCAGTGACTCAGTCTCCCTCACAGAATACTAATTAACGCGTGCCCTTTGTGTTCAAAATCTGAGCAAAGAGTTTGGATTTGACAAATTCCTTTGATGTGACTGCTTTGATCTTAATGCAAATAGTGCTTTTCATGACCATCTTCTGTGAGGATTTGCACCCCCTTCCCCACCCCCAGTAAGACTTAAGTCACAAAACAGAAACAGAAGCTCGAGAGTGACAGAAACTAGGCAATAGTATATGCACTGAGCTGCAATAACAAGGTGCTTTCAATAAAGGTTGCTGTCATGCTTATTTTTTCTTTTGTTCTGTTCTCAATCAGCAACAACTTGCATTTATATAGCACCATGAACAAAATAAAAATGCCCCTATTCAAAAAAAAATTGATGCCGAGCTACTTAAGGAGACAATAGGGCATATGGCCAAAAGCTTGGTCAAAGAGCTAGGTTTTAAGGACCATTTAAAGGGGAGATGAGTGGACAGATTTAGGGAGAGGATTCCTTAGGGACCAGCAAAGGAGGAAAGATCTGTGGAGAGACAGAGAGGATTAGAGATGGAATTCAAGAGCTTAGAGCCCGGCAGCTGAAGGCATGCCTGCTAGTGGCGAGCAAAGATAATTTGGTGTTGCACAAGAGGCCAGCGTCAGAGAAGGGCAGAGGTCTATGAAGACGTAGGGCTGGAGCTGAGTACAAAGATGGGGAAGGGCAAGGCTCTGGTGGGATTTCAAAACAAGAAAGATAATTTTCTTAAAAATCGAGGTGATGCCGGACCAGGAGTCAATATAGGTCACCAAGTGCAAGGGTGATGGCTGACAGGACTTGGTGCAAGTTAGGTCATGGGCAGCAGAGTTCTGAATGAGCTCAAATTGATAGAGAATGGAAGGTGGCCAAGCCAGGAGAGCAATGGAATAGAAGAGTCTACTTCAATGTTCCAATTTGATTATTACTGCCCTGTTCTGATCCCTACTTAGATACCTTGGAGGTTGGTTCAGGAGACAAGTCTGATTCTATTGCATCAATGTGCAATGCTATAGTCCATGCAGTACAGAAAATCCCAATGTTGCTTTGTTCTACACTGCAGGCACACCGAACACCGTTGTGTTCAGCAAGTTATGAAACTTATTCTGATAGATATTCATAGGAATCCCCTGCAAAATAGGTCTCTGCCACAATCAGCTTTGTGGCAGTCAGGTTGTTTACAGTCTACATACCAGTGACACACTGATGCCTACACACTGCAAGTCATTGATGTCTGAGTAAGGGCACAATCAGCCTAGGGTCTTGCTGGGAATATGGATTATCAGCTTCCCAAGATATTCATAGTGTAGCTCAAAGCTGGTGTTTGTTTCAGGATTGTGCTGTCGGATATGCTGCACAGGTAAATGTTACTTCCCTTTAATTGTTTTGATAGTTACTAATCAACCCAATAGGGAAATAAGGAGAGATTTCAGAGAGTGGTTAGAATGTGGAACTCACTACCTCAGGAAGTGATTTCAAATGCTTCCAAATGGAAACTAGATGAGTACATGAGAAAAAAGAGGATAGAAAGATAGGCTGAAAGTTTGAGATGAGGTAAATGGAATGGAAAAGGGCTAGTGTGGGGGTATAAACACAAGCACAGACCAGCTAGACAGAATGGTCTGCTTCTCTGCTCTATATTCTAGGTTCTCTATGATTTCCCTCAGGGAATTTGGTCTAGTTCCTCCAGAGCCTGTCACCCCCAAATCAGAGAGCAGCATCATGTTGCCTGGTCTGATTTTATGGTGCTCTGACACCAAACATGAGTCTCTTATTTTGTCAAAAGTATGTTTCCCTTCTGCTTTTCTTGTGTGCCTTGTAACATGAACACATTAGTCACCAATGCTGAGACATTTTCTTGGCAAACCTAAAGGTGTAACCCTATCTTCTCCCTCATCCCAATCTAACCTATGTGTGGTTTCGGAATCGAAAAAAGGAAACAAAAAGATCACCCCATATCAGGGTTGCCAACTCTGGCTGTATGCATTCTTGGAGATGTCCTCACATGATCACCTGTTTCCAACTGCCCCACATCGGTCAAAAAGCTTTATTTTTAAATAATCTCCAATGTATTTATAACTAAAAAATCTTTAAAAAAAATTTAATTCCCCTTATGATTTTTGTACCTGGGCGATCGCAACAGTGTTCAAAAGGTTAATCTTCAGTTGCTGGAAGCTCCAGGGCAACCCTGAGGGTTGGCAACCTTACCCCACCCCCACCCTCATAGACGTCTACGGAGGCCTGATGAGCTCAGTGCACGGTTACACGCTTCCAAGTCATTTCTGAATTGCATATATTCAGATTTTTGCCCAGTTGTTATAAATTCAATCTTCTATCACTTCCCCCTAACGCAGAACACTTGAGGCTAGGTGAGAAGCTGATTACACTGTTCAGGAGCACTGAACTTCAATTTCAGAGATCCCCAAATTGGAATTCTGAATCCGAATCCCAGATCTGGATTTCCCTGATGTGCTGCAGCTGTGGGCTAATTTTCATTTAAGTGCATGGTTCTGCAGTCGATGCACAACATAGGCATCAAATTAAGTGGCTCCAATCTCACCTTTGTAAATGCTAATCTATTCATTCCTCATCTGATCAGGTCAATTTAGCAGCTCATTATACAATAAATACAGTACAACAGTCTAGCCAGTGTAAAATGGCATTTTATTCTTATTTCAGCTCTCACCCCTCACTTTGTGCCTCTCCCCCACCCCCTCCTTCACACGCTCCTGTGATAGGAAAGAAACAAATGGAATTAATATACCAGCTTTGTATAGTCAAAGAGAGTCAGTGCATAGTGCTCCCATCGCTGAATCAGAGGGCTCTGCCTTCCAAGTTGCTCCTTAGAGACTTCAGCCATCATTTAGGCTGACACTCCAGAGCAGTACCAAACTGTCAGGTGCCATCGTTTGGACAAAATGGGGGACTCCACTGCTTCCTAACTCTGCCCTGATTAAGTCCAGTGCGGGAAGATTCATGGATTCCCTTCATGCCCCACTGTCAATCGAGGCCCTTAAGTGGGAAATTACTGTTTTTAAATCTACTCCCTGGTCTTGGTCCACCCAGCTTTTGTAATCTTCTCCCACCCAATGTTCCAACACACCCTCTTCATTTCGGGCTCTCCTGTGTGTCCATTCCGGCCCCACTCTTAAGCCAGCTGTGCTCAGGAATGCTCTTCCTAAACCTCTACACCTTACTCTTTATCTCTATTCCCAGATGCCTCTTCAACATCTTCTTCCTTAACCCCATGTTTAGTTGCTTCATTTCATTTCTCTTCCACCTCTTTGTCAGTATCCTCCTATCCCCCTGTGAAATGTCTTCAGGCTTTTGTTATGCAAAGAGGGTAACAAGTCTCTCTAAACTTCAGAAGTGCAAGTACTGGAGTGAGTGCAGAAGGTGCTGCAAATGCAGTTGGTAATTATCATCGCTAATTGAACTAACATCATTTTAACTAAGGGACTGATCTTCACTGAGTCAGGCCAACTCTGTAGGCTGTTAAACGTGGAGGACAGGACTCAGATGTGAAAGTCCCGCCTCCACTTCTGTCGGATCTCATTTTTGCTGGCAGGGGAAGGGGACAGGACATGATTCATGCAGGCAGAGAATCCAAACTCAGCAGGGCCACTGAAAATAATGATAAGTTCAAACAGACCCCATTTTCACTGTTTGAAGGGCCATAAACCACAATGTGGGAGTTACAAGTTTATGGAGGAGATATAAATGCTTGTGAAGGGAAAATAAGGTCTATTTAAGTGCCATGATATGAAGTTATTTAAATCCCCAGCTCCTTAAACCTGAAAAAAAACGGGCTGCAGCTGTCAATTAGCAGACACTCATTGCTCGAGTGTATGGATTGACAGACCACCTGGTGTAGTTTAGAAAAACCCAATAGCTATCTGTTTCTGCAGTTTCAATAGACTTCATTGTTGACATTTCCCAAGGATATTTTTACAGCTGAGCCAATTGAGGTGACATAGGAGAATGGTTGGTGGGGGGTGGGGGGGTGGAACACCTAAAACCTTTTAATACAACTGGACCCAAATCTCAGAGAATTGAGGTGGGCCTTCTAACCAACCCCCCACTTCGGCACTTGCTCACCTCTGTAGGTGCCTCGAAACTGCCTCCAGAGGCAGCGAGTCCAACTCAATTATGCATTTATCGGCCCCCCCCACCCCCACGTCTGCAGTGAAAATCATGCATGCAAGGGTCATTTCCAGGGAGATGAGTATAACCTCTGGAATATTTGTACATGGCTGCACCTCAATTCCCTTTCCTTGATAGCATGTTCGGCAACCTGGCCTATTTAACATGCTGGTTAGTCTCTTAGGGTGATTCACCTACCAAATTTTAGCCTAGTGTTCAAATCCCTCCATGGCCTTGTCCCTCACTACCGCTGTAACCTCCTCCAACTCTGCAGCCCTCTGAGAACTCTGCGTTCCTTCAATTCTAGCACTTCACATATTCTTAGTTTTCATCGCTCCACCCCTGATGGCTTTACCTTCAGTTGTCTAGCTCTTAAAGCTTTGGAATTCCATCTCTAGACCCATCTATTTGGTACCTTTCTTCTCCTCTTTAAGATGCTTCATAAAACCTACCTTGACCAAGTTTTCAGTCACTTGTCTTAATCCCTCCTTATATGGCAAAGTATATCATTTTGTATGATAAAAGCATATTGGGATGCATTACCATGTTAAAGGCACTATATAAATGCAAGTTGTTGTGGGTTAGTAGCTTATCTCCCCCTTAATCTGTTTTACAGCCCCCAAGCAAACAAAGCACCACGATTCCTTTTAAGAGGGAAATAATTGAAAAGCAGAGAGTGTAGAGAACCTTGATTAGTGCACACTTGACATATTATGTACATTTATATAAAGGATATTGAGGCACTGGTGAAGGTGAAAAGATGATTTTTACAGGTGTATTATCCAGTATTGAGTGGGTATACCTATCAGGAAACAGGCTGGGCTTTCTTCTGTAAAACAAGTAAGGCTGAGGTGTGACCTAATAGAAGCCTTTAAGATAAAGAAAGGGTTTGATCGGGTAGATGTAGAGATGTCTCCACTTGTTGGGGAGACCTAAACTGAGGGCCATAAATGTAAGATAGTCACTAAAAATCCAATAGGGAATTCAGTAGAAACTTCTTGACCCAGAGAGTGGTTAGAATGTTTATTTTTCTTTGTTCACCCCTGGGATGTGAGTATTGCTGGCAGAGCCATTCCCTATCCTGAATTGCCTTTAAGAAGGTGGTGGTGAGTCAGCTTCTTAAATGCTGGACTCCATATAAGTACATCCACAGTGCATTATTCTGTAATGATTGGGTACAACTAACTGATCTGCTCACCCATTTCAGAAGGCAGTTAAGGGTCAACCACATCATTGTAAATCTGGAGTCACATGTAGGCCAGACCAGGTAAGGATGGTTGATTCCCTCCCCTGATGGACATTCATGAATCAGATGGGTTTTTAGCACAAACCAGTAACTTCATGATCATTATTCATGAGCCTAGCATTTTAATTAATTCTTTGAATTTAAATTCCCCTGGTTGCCATGGCAGGATTTGAACTCATGTCTCCAGAGCATCAGTCTCAGCATCTTCATTCCTGGTCTAGCATTACCACTATGCTACCGGCCCCCTGAGATGGAACATACTACCACATTGAGTGGTTGAGATGAATAGTATAGATGCCCTTAAGGGAATCTAGAAAAATACATGAGGGCGAGAGGAGTAGAAGATTATGCTGATAGGGTTAGACGAAGAGGGGTGGGAGGAGGCACATGTGGAACATAATCACTGGCATAGAGTAGGTGCACCAAATGACCCATTTTGTGCTGTACATTCTATGTAATTTTACATACATAATCCATCCTGTTCCCACATTAAGGTTAAGCCTGGAGTGTCCTATTAGTCCAAGTCATAATATATTGGAATGCACCATACACCACTCCAGCACAGTAAAACCCAGTCTACGTACTTAACAGGATCACTCTGCACCTCTGCCTGTTTCTGCACAGAAGAATGAAATATAAATAGCCCAAGATGAGGGCTGCAGCAGCTTTGATTTGAAGTAACAGCTACTTTACATAAAATTCAAATTAAACCATCTTGTAATAACATGGCTAGCCATGACTGCACTGTGTAGTACTTACATCTTTATGATAATTCTACCATAACACAATGGCACAGCATCACACTGTAAACTATCATTGTAGGCCGCTGGAATTATCATCTAATCCGCTTTTGACTCCATTTCGCACTATTAAAGCAGTTAAAAGTGTGAAACCTGTAATTCTAATCTCCCAAACAGCCGCTGTTCGTCAGCCGTGAGGTGCTGGAGCAGCAAAGATAAATAATAGAACTGTGACAGCCGAACCGTCTGAGTGGTGTCGCAGACGTCCGTCTGCTGAGTGTCTGATAACGGCAAGGTTCTTTTTCCCTCTCGGGACTTGGGATTGCCTGTCTCCCAAGCGTGGAGCTCGCAATTCATCTAGATGGGAGGACCTTCACAGTCCGATAACAGGGCTCAACTTTAGGAACAGGAGGAGGTCATTTAACCCCTTGAGCCTATACTGCCATTCACTTAGATCCTGGCTGATATGCATCATTCCTCTATCTACCCACCTTGGTTCCGTAAGCCTTAATATTCTTTTTATTGAGTCATTATAGTACAGTAGGTGTCCATTCAGCCCATTGAGTCTATGCCAGCTGTTTTAGAGCAATCCCATTCCCCCACTCTATTCTGTAGACCTTAAGTTTATTCCCCTCAAGAGTGCTCTGCTTCCATCCTTGCTGACAGCAAGTTCCAACTCATTACCACTCACTGCATATAAAGGTTCTTCCTCATGTTCCCCCCCTCCCTGCTTCATGTCTTGCCCAAAACCTTTGATCTGTGTACCCTAGTCATCAGCCAATGGGAACAACTTTTCTTTGTCTACCTTATCTAAACCTGTCATAAAATTGTACACCTATCAAATATCTCATCAACCTCCTCTGTGTCCAGGAGAGCAACCCCAGCTTCTCCAACTGAATCATGTAGCTAATCTCCCTATTCCCTGGAAGCATTCTGGTAAATCTCTTCTGCACCCTCTCAAGGACCCTCACATCCTTATTAAAGACTGGTGATAATAATGCTTAGCAAGGATCTATCGATTTAAGTTTTGAAATTTTCAGTTTCATCAGAATTTTGGCACAGAGAGTTCCAGATTTCCACTACCCTTTGTGTGAAGAAGTGCTTCCTGACATCACCCTGAATGGACCAGCTCTAAACTTAAGGTTCTGCCCCCGTTTTCTGGACTCCACCAAATAGTTTCTCTCCATCAACCCCATCAATTCCTTTAATATTGCTGAAAAAAGACATGTCATCGAAGCTTTTCATCTTGTATTCATCAGGACAATTTGCAAAAATACCAAATGTAAAGGGGACAACGATTTATGCTTCATGAGAACAAAGTGCTGATTGGTTGGCAACTACCACTCTCTTTTCATGAAGTATAAATTGTTGCTCCCTTAAAATTTGGCATTCTTGTGAATTGTCCTGCTGAGTACAAAGAGAAAAACTTTGGCAACATGTGTCTTTCTTCAGCAATATTCAAGTTCTGTGCTACCAAATGGCAATTCCTGTAATCATCTTAAGCACCCTAATTAAATCTCCCCTGAATCTTCTACATTCAATAGAATAGAAGCCTAGTGTATCCAATCTGTCCTCGTAACTTAACCCTTTTATCCTTGGCATCACTACAGTGAATCTGTATCCCCTGGAAACCTTCCTGAGTAATCCTGTTATTCCTGGTTTAATCATTTGTAATCTTTGACAAATCAAATTTGCATATTTCATTCTTGTAAATGTTGCTTTTGTTGGAGAGGCACTTTCCAGAATAGTTTCTTTTTTCCCTTACAGACCCTGGCTGTTTTTTTTTGCATTTCCTAACAGTTTACGTTTTAAATAGATATTAGGAAGAATTGGTTTATACAGAATAATAAACTGCCATGCAGGGAAGTAAAGACAAGAGAAAAAATACTTAAAAAGCAACTGAAGATTATAAAGCTTGAGGTCGTGGAAGAGTGAAATTCAATGAGCCAAATGGCTGATTATTATTTTTGACTTTCCTTCATCGTTTATAGGTGTCAACCTTAACATGTTCACCTCACAAGCAGATGGTCATGGGTTCAAATTCCACTCCAGACACTTGAGCACAATATCTCAGTTGACACTCCGATGCAGTACTGAGGGAGTGCTGCCCTGTCAGAGTGCCTTCAGATGAGACGCTAAACCTGTAGACCCTAAAAGATCCCATGGCTGAGTTTGATGAATAGCAGGGGATTTCTTCCTGGGTGTCCTGGTCAATAATAATCCTCAACCAACAACACTGACAAACAATTACCTTGTCATTATCGCATGACTGTTTGTGGGAGCTTGCTGAAAACTGGCCACTGTATTTCCTGTATTTCAGCAGTGACTGGTACTTCAAAGTATTTCATTGGCTGCAAATGATGTCAAGAAAGGTGCTATGAAAATGCAAACCCTTTTGATTTGCTGTTATTATTCTTCAGTCCTGTGATACGTTGAGATTCTCAAACTGGTGGATCTGCTCCAGTTATACCCGAGACAACATGCAGCAGTTGATTGTGACTTTCATTTCTGGTCACTGCGCTTCTCTTGATGGCCAGTGGGGTTACGAGCCACCCAAGCAGGATATCTGCTCGAAACCTGGCAGAAGCTCAAGAAATTAAGCCAGTGGAAAACGTTTAGAAGAAAAATAATAATTTGAGGATCAGGAAAATAAGCACAGTGGAGAAATAAAAGGGGAAGACAAAAGCAATCTCCCTTACAAAACTGGAAGAAACTACTGAAATCCAGGAGGAAAAGTTAGATAACTATTTTGAAGAAAGGTGCTGGAATAATACAGAGAAAGGGAAGGGGAATGGGATTAGAAAAATCTACGGTGACCAAAGTCTGCAAGGACACAATGGTGTGATTTGCTTCTTTCTGTATCATAATTCCTCAAAACAGACTATACTCCAGCTCGGCAATGGAATGAATGAATGAACAGAGCACAAAGCTTTGTGAGCAAATCCTTCCCTTAAATATGAGGTCAAGGTCATCTTGAGCAAGTCTCTAGTGGACATGAGTTAACGGTATTATATTGTTGCCTGTGCCTTGTGGGAATTCTAACAAAGTACAATGAGATTTCAGAAAAAAATTTACAGTCATTCTCCTTTGCTTCATGGGAAAGGATTTTTTTTTAACTCCTTGACAGTTTCAGTGCCTTTATGGCTCAGCAAGCGAATGCACTGCCCGGATGAGTGTTGAAGCTTACTGGATGGGGACACTCTCAAATTTAATGTCAATGTTAAAAGAAAAGATGCGCATTTATATCGTGCATTTCACTTCCTTGGAATGTCTCAAGTTACTTTACAGTCAATGAAGTACTTTTGAGTACTTTTGAAGTTCAGTCACTGTTATAATGTTGGAAACACAACAGCCAATTTGCACACAGCAAGCTCCCACAGACAGCAACAAATAATGACGATGTAATCTGTTTTCTGAGTGATTTTGGTTGAGGGATACATGTTGGTCAGGACACCGTGGGGTCGAGAGTCGGGAGGTGGTGGGGGGTGGGGGGTGGGGGTTGGCGGTTGTGGGGGGAGTTGGGAGCTCCCTTGCTGTTCTTCAGAATAAAACCGTGTTATCTTTCACATCCACCTGAGAGGTGATACCCGAGATGGCTGACATCTGCAGGCTAACATTACAGAGCTACAACAATAGCCTGCAACGGTTATATCAAAATGTTCTGCTCCTGACTGCACCCTTGTGCTTCCCAAAGAAAAGGGAGAATGTGCAGGCATCATGATGGTGTTGTGATGGCGGCTTGGCGGTGATGCCACCTGAAGCCGAGCAGCTGACTTTCACTCAGGAATTTTTGTTTTCCTTCAATAGATATCTTTTTTTACGAGTAGAAATCTCTTTCTGTTCAGAGTCACAACTCCTTTGTACTATACTGTCACATGTCAGCGATGTAGTGATTTTCTTGCACATAAGGTGGCATATCCAACACAACTGACATAACCATATTTGCTAAATAAAAGGCTTGCCAAACATAACTAATGTTACCACAATACTTGCATCAATATTGTGTTAGATCAGGTGGAAATATTTAAAACACAATTCGCATAATCACTGCCTTTGGAGTTCACTGATTATTGCTATGTAGTAAACATTCTGCATGAACCAATGATTCATAAACAGAAATTGAGATAAATGATCTTTTAGTCTATATTTGGTACTGGTGGTTGAGAGAGAAATAGTAGCCAGAACATCAGGAAAATTCGTTGGAACCTTTACCATTCACCTGAATATTGCATAAAGTATTTACAGTGCATTCAGCCCAACTGGTCTATGCTGGTGTTTATGCTCTACATGAGCCATCTCTAACCCTACCAGCATTTCCTTCTATTCCTTTCTCTCTCATGTGTATCTGGCTACCCCTAAAATACACCTATGCTTCACGCCTCAACTAATCCTTGTAGCTGCAAGTTCTACATTCTAGTCACCCTCTGGGTAAAGAAGTTTCTCCTGAATTCCTTACTGGATTTAAGTGCAGAGAAACATGAGAAATAGGAGCAGGAATAGGCCATACAGTCCCCTCGCACCTGCTCCGCCATCTAGTAGGATCTTGGCTGATCTGCTATCTCAATTTTCCTTTTCCACCCATTTTTTCATCTTGTATTTGTGGCTCATAGTATTGAAAACAGGATCTCGAAGTTCTGCTGGATCCAGACATTAGCACTTCCAACAATGCTGCCCTCCTTCGTATTTCACTCGTGTAGTAACCTTGACACCGCACTGAACTGGTGTGTATTCCAACCCACAATTGCTAATCCAGCAGTGAAGCGAGACTGGCTGATTGCTTTTCAGTTGTGACGCAGTCAATCTGGCTTGCGGACAATTTCATTACCGCGGCTTGAAGTAAACACTGAAGCGTTTCCAGGAAATCTGAATATCAGATTTGAGGAATCCTACCAACAGAATGAAGTTGATGCTGATAAGGTACAAACCTGTGAGGAAGCTACCAATGGGCAGATTTTTATTGAAGGTGACAGCCTCACCCACTGGCCGGAAAGCCACGAGGAAAGGTCCATTACATTATGTGCCACTTAGGCACATAACTGTACAGCAGCGGGCCTTCCCTGGGATCGAGGAGCCTAGGGGAGGGGGGAACGGTCAGAAGTCCAGCTGAGAGCTGCCAGTCAATTCTTTCGTGGAACAAGCTTGTGTGTCCTACTCCTGTTCCTCTGTTCCCCTGCGGCCTCCACCACTGACAAGGGCAAGAGGAGCAACACCTTGGACAGGCCGTCATCTCTAATTACGCCACACTCTGACTTGGAAAAATATTGCCAAGATTGTGGTGACTGATCTCAGTACCATCACAGGGAAGCCATCACTGCAAGGCCTGCTGAGGTTCAAGGAGAAAGCCCGCCATTACCTTGTCAGGACAATTGGGCTTGCGAAGTGAGCTGCATCGCCCACATCCCAATACAAATATAGGAGGTTTGCATCAGGTGTTTCTCTGAAATGAGAGGTGCAGCAATGAAATGAATTGCAGTGGAATAGGCAATGTTGACATTCCCCACAATTTTAGTGTGTAAAATGGAACGTACAGGTTATTTTGTATCGAAGTTATATACATCATTGATTGAACCAGACACCAGACACTCTTGATTTTGTCATGAGTGTGTAGTTTAGTTGCTCCCACTAGCTGTATAAATATATCAGGTTCTAGTTGGTTGCAATCGAGGCCTCCTTTGAGAGGAGGTCATGAAGTTTGATTAATCACTCACGAAACAAGTAAAAGAAGTAATTATGTTTACTCCAGCTGCCTGCCTTTCTCTCCGCACCCAAGTGCAGCTTAGTGCCAATGAAAAGGTTAATGAAGAAAAATCAGACTCAGCAATGTCAGAGGAATTTACCACTCGGAAGGGTCTATCTCGTCAGACTTCTCACCCAGGAGATCAGAGAGAAGGTTAAAAAGTACTAAGACATCCGCCCATTCTTCACATTAAACAGCCAAGAGTGCCGGCCCACTCCTCATACTGAAACAAATCTCCAGTCAGCATCACATAAATCACTAGCGCACAATGTATCACTGGAGCCAAGTCATAGTGTACAGCATCAGTTCTTCAAATGACCCCTCTCTTATCGCACTGACTGCTGCACGCAAGGTGATTCAGGCATTCCATTTCTTTCTGTTAGGGAGAGTCTGATAATGTCACCAGAGATAGATACAGATCCACATAGTGAACATCAACAGTTAGCTTATCGGACTGCTTTCCACAAAGCAGGAATTAAATCTCCTCCCTTTAACTGCCACTACGTAGCACACACTCATCCCAATTGTCCATTTGAATCTAGGTTCTTCTCTTCCCATTTGACCTCAAAGGTTTGACCCCATAATTTTTTTCTTCTTCATCTAACAAGTCGACATTTTACGACTCTTTTTTATTAAGGTTACAGTAATCTGAAGTAAAGGCAGCTATAAATTTTTCTCCCTACTGAGTTTAGGGCGCAGCAGTGACAACAGTAATGTGTGACTTGGTGTTTTTCTCAAGCAGAGAGAGAGATAAAGCACAAGAGCAAAAACTCACACACATACACATTGACATGTACGCATCTAAGCCATCTTCCTGCTCGAAACACATTTCAGGTTAATTTTTTTTTGGTTCATTTTCACAGTCAGTTGCAGCACAGTAGCCAAAAATCTTTTGTTGCAATTCAAGATGAGAAAAGCTGCCTTATCAGTTGCGTTATCAGGAGACTTCCTCTGGTCCTTGAGTCAGTTTACAGTCGATATGCAGACACTGACTGTCCACAGTGCTTTGAAATACATTTCAAAGGGGTAATTTTATTACGGGAAAATGTGTAGAAAATTAAGTGTCACAAGTTGAGTCATGGAGAAGCAAATAAAGAAGAACCTTCTTCTGCTTTCACCTTACTGCATGTTCTCTCTCTCTCTCTCTCTCTCTCTCGCAACAATGGAAATTTTCCTCTTTCTCTTCCCACCACCCTCTCTAATGATTCCAAATATGAGTTTCCACTCAGCGATGGCCTCCATCTTTCTTGGTCATGTACAATTTCCCTCCCTTTACAAGGCTCCAAGGGTTAGTTCATGTGGGTGCAGAAGATCAAATCCTATGGCACTATTCTCAGATGAACAGGAGGGATCTCCTGGTGTCTGAGCCAATAATTCCCCCTTCAAATGCCATGAGCAAAACTAGCCTAACCAAGTATCCATCTCAGTTGTTGCTTGTGGGACTCTGGAGGGCACAAGTTTTTTAAAAAAATCATTCATGGGATGTGGGCCTCGCTGGCTGGGACAGCATTTATTGCCCATCCGTAATTACCCTTGAGGAGGTGGTGGTGAGCTGCCTTCTTGAACCGCTGCAGTCCATGTGGTGTAGGTACACCCATAGTGTTGTTAGGGAGGGAGTTGTGCACAAGTCACAACAGTGGCTCCGTGGTTGGGATGCACTTAAGGACATCTGAAGCTGTGATCAATATAAATGCGAGTTCTTTCTTTAGTGCAGCATGCATGGATGAATATGGGAAGAACACTTTAAGAAGCACTGACCATTCTGCTCTCAATAAAAGAGACATTAAAAAATGTTGTGCGAGAGGGTGAGCTCAGAGGCCAGAGTTGAGAGGAGGATTATGAGTAAATGTTGGTATGAGGAGTGTTGCTTGTTGACCAGAAGTCCAGTTTACATTATTTTTGCAATCAGTTAAATTATTCCTGCAAATTACTACCATTTGATTTTTCAACGCTCCCCAGATGGAACAACTTGGATTTAAGATGCTCCTGAAAACTTAACTCTTTGATTGGTCATCTGTCCTAATATTTCCTTGTCTGGTTTGGCATCTAATCTGTTTTATAACACCCCTCTGAAGCACCTTGGGAAGGTTATCTAGGTTAAGGGCATTATATAAATGCAAGTTGTTGTTGTATTTAAATAGCACCTTAAACACAGTGAAATGTCCCAAGGTGCTTTACAGCAGCATTATCAAACACGCATTGAAACAGAGCCACATAAGGAAGTATCAGGACGTAACCAAAGAGGTAGATTTTAAATAGCGTCTTAAAGGAGGGGAGTTAAAGGGGCAGAAAGGTTTAGGGAGGGAATTCCAGAGCTCAGGGCTGAGGCAGCTGGAGGCTCAGCCAACAATGGTGGAGGGGTAAAAACCAGGAGGCCAGAGATGGAGGAACGCAGAGTCCTCGGACCATTGCCAGGCCAGAGGAAGTTATAGAGATAGGGAGCTATGAGGCCCAAGAGGGATTTGAAAAGAAGGATGACTATTTTAAAATGGAGGTTTCGCTGGATTGGAAATGAGCGAGCACAGAGATGATGGGTCTTGATGTGCAGTTTGCATAGCGAGGCTAGCATCAGCTTTAAGCGTTTAGTTTGCTTTTTAACACTGGCAGAGCTAAGACGTGCGTGATGAATAGTTTACGAATGACTGTTGTCCCTAGGGTGTTGTGCTACAGCTTGCTAGACCACACAAAATATGAATATAGTGATATTATATTACTGCACAATACAGTGTGAGCACATAACTCGGCAGCACTTCCAACCCGAGTCCAATTTCTGTGACAGGACCACTAGAAATTTTACTGCCATAATGTTTGATGACTTTTTCTCTCCCTGTAGAATTTATACTGTATTGTCCTGCGAATTTATGAGTTAAGAAAAAGCTAATTTCTCCTGAGTTCTTAGGTTCGCTACCTGACAGGCTGACAAAGAGCCAGGCTGTGTGTGAATTACCCCCCTGTGTCCTCAGTTTAGATAAAGGCAAACTATTTTTGATGGGACATGCAATCTTGCTGTGCCCTTCAGGGTATAATTTGCCCAATAATGTCATGTTTTAAGATACAGCTACTTGGCATGCGCAGCATTGAAGATGCAGCTACCATCAATCCCATGGCATAGTCTTACCTCCTTTCATTTGCGCCCCCACCCCCCCACTCCCTGCATTTGCCAACACAGGGAACTCTCTCAAGGTGCATCATAGCCACAATTATAAAAACAAAATTTAACGCCAAACCAGAGAATGAGATATTGGGTGGAATTTAATGCCTTCCCCCCCTCCCCCCCTAACTGAGGCACATTTGGAGGCAGGAGGAGGGGGGCATTTAATCAGGCGGGAGTGTGGCGGGTAGAGGCCTTACCTCTGCCCCAGTTAAGTCTGTGGTGGGAAAAATGTCCATGAACCCCCAGTTGAGGCCCTTAAATGGATGACTAATGCCCATTTAAGGGCCGCATTCGGCTGTGGCAGGCAGGGTAGTCACCACTGTGAGCCTTGTCAGGGCTGTGTGCAGGCTTACAGTGGTGAAGGGGTTTGGCGGGGGGGGGTGGGGGTGGGTGTGCGGGGGCTGGTCTTTCTTTCAAAGGCACTCGGCCTAATTGAGGGACCCAACACCAGGAAGGTGGGTGGGTCACTGAGCCACACACCCCTCCCTCCGCCACCACCCCCCCCACCCCCCCGCCCCGGTCCTTGCTTCTGATCAGCCTCCCCCTTCTTCCCCAACCCCCATCACTCACCCGTGGACCGGCTCCTTCAGCCAGAGGGCCTCGGATAGATGCATTACCAGCAGTGGCCACCATTCCTGCTGGCGCTGCTGAGCAATGCCCTATGACTGGTTGGCAGCTTTCAAGGGGCCGTTTCTTGCCCCCCCCCCCACCCAGGGTCTTTGATTCCAAGGAAGGACTGTCACTGCCCCGTTCAGTTTTTGATTGGCATTTAATTTGGCAGGTCTTCCCAAAAGGAGGCAATATGGGGCTCTTCAACTGGCAGGCAAGACCCCCCATTGCCTCCATTAAATAGCGCATACCCATTAGGACAGATAACCAAAAGCTTGGGACAAAGTTATGTTTTAAGGATGGGAGAGAGAGAGAGAGAGAGAGAGAGAGAGAGGTCAGTGATATAATCTACCTCAACAGAAAATTTTACAGCACAGGAAGAGGCCATTCAGCCAATCGTGTTCTGCATCAGCTTAAAAAAGAGCAAGCCAGTCTGAACCCATTTTCCGGCCCTTGGCCTGTAACCCTATAGGTTACAGTATTGCCTCTCAAGTGCATATCTAAGTGTTTTTTAATTCCATTGAGGGTCTCTGCTTCCCCCATTTCAGACACTGAGCTCCAGACCCCCACATCGGGATGAAAAAAAATACTCTTCAACTCCTCCCTAATCCTTCCACCAATCACTTTAAATCCATGCATCCTGTTCATTCACCGTTCCGTTATGCAATGCTAAACATATTAGTGTTTACCTTCACTATATCAGCTAAGATTTTTAATGCATCAATAAGATGACCCATGTTTTCTTTGAACAGTGATTACTGGCCAAGTTTTTTTGGGCTGTGATTGGCATTACAACTGAGCCAAATCCTCCCCTCATATGACTTCCACCCATGCACACTTTCCAGTCAGGGTCACTAGAGAATAGTTCAGGGTCAGGACCCCTGGCAGATTTTTCCATAATGAGTTGGTCTGGAGATAATGAGGCCAATTGGATTGTCCATTGTCACTTCTCGGACGGTTAAATCAACACAAAGTGGCTATTGAATCCGAAACCATCCTGTTCTGTGTGATCTCAGTACACCAGGTTATCCATCGATTTAGGAGTTAAGCAGCGGCAACAACATACTGTGTATGCCACTGACCTTTTCACCCTTTTATTCAGAAGCTCTGGCAAATTATCGAGCAAAGGATCAAGAGCAGAGGTCGCAGGGTCGAGTACACGAGCTATATAATGCTGATTTTCATCTTGGCTCCAACACCGAACGATCCTTAGAAGTAACGGCACCAAGAAGTCTAACTTATAGAAGGGGCAACACTAGGTGTACCACCAGCATGTGCCAAAGTATACCAGATTGTGCTGCAATGTACCAGCCTGTGCCAGTGTACCAGGTCATGCAAGTGTACCAGACTGTGCCACAGTGCACCAGTCTGTCACAATCTATCAGCTTGTCCCACAGTATGTTAGGCTATTCCACAGTGTACCAAGCCCTGAAAGTCTATCTCATTAGCCTGTGCCGATCAGTGGATCCTAAGCTAAATGGTATAGTATGAAACAGGACACAAATCTTTTTCTTGATGGTTCCTTTATGTACAGAATGTAGCATTACATACAGATGTCTCCTACTTACAAACCCAGGGCCCAAACAGTCTCTATACTCTTCTGAATTAAACAGTCAATAAAATAAACTAATTAAGGTGACAGCCCCTTAAAGAGCAGTCTCTTGTTACACTCTTTTGAGTGCAACATTAAACAAATGGCAAATTAATTTAATTTGTTAAAGTGATAGCCCCTTAAAGGAGCACTGCAACAAAAAAAATAAAACATCTTAAAGGAAACTTAACTAACTAAATTAAAATGTTGTTCCCAGGGCTGATGATGCAATCCAGCCCCTATGGTGCCCACTGGTCACAGAAGGCCAGTCTCTCTCTATAATCTTTTGAGTACCTAGTAACTCAAATTTAACAAATTAACCAACTGAAAGAAAAGCCAATTACACCAATTGATAGCCCCTAAGGGTGACTGTATACTAAATAAAATTTTAAAGGAACCCTACTGAATTAAAATAAATGCCATTTTGTGGGGGGTGAGGAAGTATTCTAGTCCCCACCAGTCACAGGAGGAGTCTTGCTTTATAACTTCTCCAAGTACTTAATTAAACAATGACAAAAACAGAATTACCTGGAAAAACTCAGCAGGTCTGGCAGCATCGGCGGAGAAGAAAAGAGTTGACGTTTCGAGTCCTCATGACCCTTCGACTGTCGAAGGGTAGTGAGGACTCGAAACGTCAACTCTTTTCTTCTCCGCCGATGCGGCCAGACCTGCTGAGTTTTTCCAGGTAATTCTGTTTTTGTTTTGGATTTCCAGCATCCGCAGTTTTTAGTTTTTATTAATTAAACAATGCCCTTCACTTGTGTATTTTAACAATAGAATTAACATACCATTAACACGTGCTATAGTGTACCAGTCTGTGCCAATGTACTAGATTGTGCTGTAATATACCAGACTGTATCAGTGTTCCAAACTGTGTCACAATGTACCAGGCAATGTCACGTTGTACCAATTTGTACCATAATGTACCAGGCTTTTCCACAGGTTGCTACATAGTCTCCCAGAGGGCAATTCCCTAAAGCTGACCAAAACCCCAGCTTTCTGAAACAAAAGAAGGACAAGTAGGTGAAACAGGCATGTGGGTCACCCTGAAAGCAATCTGTTCAGGGGCAGTTTCCCAGTAAACAGCCATGGGCACTGAGTCCCACCAGACTCTCCAAGGCTGCCTTACAAGGATAGTCAACACAAAGGAAAAAGATCCAGATGTTGTGGTGGCTGGCCTCAGTGAATAGCGCAAGTCTAGTATTGACTATTGCCATGGGTGCTGTGTAATCCTAATCCGCTTTACCGCAGACTGTTTTAAGTTGTGTCTGCTGGAAAACTGCTGAAAACTTGTGGTTGGAGGGGGGAAGAGACAAAATGGAAGCATGCCCATATAAAGGCATTGAGCTACAGTGCCACTGATTGGCTGAGAGTGGATGATCATGTGGACACCACTGGGAGCAAGAGTAAATAATGAACTGCATTAAGGGGAAGACAAATAGATAAATTTAAACACATGATTGCCTGTTGGCTAATAAACACCTTTTATGTTTACTGCCTCGTTACCGTTTGTGACTATTCATATTTAATCATTAAAATTGCTGATTTCCACCATCTTGGTTCCCTTGTGAGATTGCCTGTTTCTAGGCAGCACGAACATAGCGACCAATCAGTGCAGGAGCGGCTGTAGATGGTTTGGCAGGGGCTGGGAGTGGGTTTTGGGGCTACATTGCCAGCCTGTGAACTGGGCATGTAAGTGAGGGAGGTGGGGGCTAAAAGCAGGGTTTATAAAAGAAATGGGAAGCACAGGCCCAGGTTCGCTGTCATTCAAATGGAGGAGGAAGTACCAACATGTCTCTCAGTACCAAACTCAACAAATTAACTTTCGCTTTTTTTTAAACCATCCACCCTCTCACTTTTATTGATTTTTGCTTCTGTTGTTTAAACAGGCAGCACATGGCTCAGTGACTTAATTCACCACCTGCTGTGTCGTGGATTTACACAGATCGAGAAAGTCCCACATCCGTAAGGAGTCAAAGAAAGACTTGCATTTATATAGCGCTTTCATCACGCCCTCAGAAGAAAAATCCTAGGAGCATTAAAAAGTTGGTATCTTTTTTCTAATTTCCTTTGAACATTTTAGCTTATCAATTCTAAAAATGTTGGAGATGCATCGTGAGGAGGGAGGAAGGAACTGACTGGACAGGGCAGTTAGAGGCGGGAGGTCACTTGATAAAACCTGCCAGGATTGGCAACCCTGACATGGGTGAGGAGGGAATCGGGCTTGCGTGCGATGGCCTCCACAGTCAAATAGCCAAACAGGGCTCACATTTACAGCAAGGGGTGTTTTTTACGATGATGTCAGTGCCTCGTCTGCCAAGAACGACTGTCGCAAATTCCGGCACAACTCGGTCATCAAAATAACACACAGTGTGAAGCCGGAATTCTTAAATCTCTGCTCTCGGGGTGAAGGGTGAGGTAGAATGGTGCAGGAGAACACTATGTTATATGATGACTCCTTTGAAGAATTATTGTTTATACAAGGTACTGGGGTTAATGTGGGTGGGTGGGTGGTACTGTTTCTGGCAGTGAAAGAACTGCTCTAACTACGTTTACCTCCAGAATCTGCCAATGCTCCTCAAATAAGAGAAGACATGCAGAAATAAAAGCACCATTCACAATTATTTTTTTCTATCCAGTTCGAACACTACGCTGAGGGCTGATGTAGCCCAAAGATAAATAATAACGACAGGAGGCTTATTTGCACAAGTTCATTTCAGAGCACAAAGAAAGAGCAGCCCCTACCACCCAGAGCTCAGCAGACCTGAACTAGGCCTCGACTGACAGAACAACTCTTATGAAATTGCGCACTAAAAAAGATATATGCTAATATATGCTAATAGATTCAAAAAGCAGAGAACAGAAGTGCCTGAGGGTCGTTTGATTGGCAGCCCTGCTCTTTGTATATTATTATATGGCTCTTCATTTCCATCCTCTATTTACATGCAAGTGACTTGTTTCAATCAGTGGTTCTACAATTCTCTTCATAACATACAGCAGAATTAGACACTGAAGGATATTGTGTTCAGTGTCCCTCCATCCTTCCTCCTCAATACCCATCTATCTAGCCTGCTGGCAAATTGAACTTTCCTTTTTAAGATATGCCCCCGTCAGTCTGGTCTCTTGCTGAACCCTGATTTTCATGGCTTAATGTAGCTTCAGCTGCCCAGACTCTCGGTTCTAGCATTTCCCTCCCTAAACCTTTCTAGCCTTCCAGCTCTCCTTTTGTCTTTACCACACTTAGGACGGCCAAGCAGGACTGGCCTGGAGTCTCCAGGGAGTGAAGATCGGTCCCTCGGACACTGCTGTGCGTAACTCTGGGCATAGATCACAGAGGCACGAAAAAGTACTGCTTATGCTGTCATTTTCTTTGATCTTTTTCTCTTGAAAAAGGCTGTTTGGGTGACGGTCAAGCATCATCTAATTGAGCAATAAGCCTTTCTGCTTTCCAATTGGCGTTAGGAAGGCAGGATGGATGTGCTGGCTGGCTAATGGCTGGAGTGCGGGTGCAAGTCATGTGATGAAACCTCCATTTAATCGCAGTTGGCAACCCTAAAGATACTCCTTTAGATTTGCTGCTGTGACCTCATCTGTCCTAGCATCACCCAATATATGGTGGTGGAGTGGTAATGCTATTGGCCTAATAATCCAGAGGCCCAGGTTAATTCTCTGAGGGGGCATGGGCTCAAATCCCACCACAGCAGCTGGTGAAATTTAAATTCAATTCACAAATCTGGAATAGAAAGCTAGACTCATGACTGACAATGACAACTATCATCAATTGCTGCAAAAAAAACATCTGGTTCACTAATGCCCTTTAGGGAGAGAAATCTGCCATCCTTACCCGGTCTGGCCTACATGTGACTGCAGACCCACAGCAATGCGGGTGACTCTTAACTGCCCTTCGAAATGCCTGAGCAAACCATTCAGCTCAAAAGCAATCAGGGATGGATAATAAATGCTGGCCTTGCCAGTGGTGCCCACATCCTGTGAAAAAATTTTAAAATGTGGCTCAGTGTCAGAATTTTTGATTCATAGCATCCCTGCGAAGTACCTTGGGACATTGTATTATGTTAAAGTCGCTATATAAATGTAAGATGCTGTTGCTGGTTGTTCCCAATATCTTCTGGTAAAAATGTGAAAAACGTGTCAGTTGTTTTGTAAAGTCTGACCCATCCTGGGACCTATCCTCCAGCTAGGCTTATCATGTGGAATTGACAGTAAATGCTTTACCACACTGAACGCGTGAGCAGAGGGAATGCTGAATCGAAATCCTGGCAATGCAACACTTGGGAAAATAAGTTTATTCAGAAAACGGACCGTTTGAGTTCAGTTCTGTTTGAGGCATGTGGAACAATAGTTCTCAGATATGGGCAATGGATCCAACCGGACAGCTATGTCCCTCTGTCCACAGAACACTCTCCCAAAAAGTCGGGACGAATCTTGAATTGGGGAAAGGCTTGGGTTTTGTTCCTTCATATTCTGGCCCCAATCAGATGCCTTGTCTTCAGTCGGTCTACAACCCAGTCAAGAGGACGATGCCAATCTCCCAAAACTCTGCCATTAAAATCAACTGTCCCAGTAATCCGCTAGCTTTAGAATATAATGAAAATTGAGTGAACTTTGGCAGGTAGATTTAAATGAGAAGTTTTAATTAATCTCCATGTTCTTTACTTGGTTAATGTCATATGAAAGAGGCTCTTCAGCCCATTTAGTCCTCAATCTAACCTTACTATCATTCCATTATAGCTTTTTAATTACGTTAATAAATTAAGTGGCTTTACATTACCTGAACATATAGCCGAGACCTTGGTTTAATGTAGGAAGCAAAATGCTCGCAATTTTCTGATATTCTCACATTGTCCCAAGACCCATTCAAAATGTACTAACTCACCCATGCAAGTTTTGCACTGGAGCTTCAGCGTAAAGGATGCAGTCAAGCCTGTGGCTTGAACCCAGAGCTTTCTAAATCAGGGACAAAAATGGCTGCATCATTGTCCATTGTGATGACAGGAAGATATTGGGAGTGGGACCCTGGCACTCTCTTCTGGAAAAGGATGTTCAGGCTGAGGCCCAGCTGAGAAGCTCAAAACTGAGAGTGATGCGCTTTTGCTAGGCAAGGATATGGGAACCAGGGCAACCAAGGAGAGTTACGATGCAGATCAGCCATGGTTTAATTGAATGCTGGAGCAGGGTTGAGGGGCTGAATGCCCTCCTTCCTTATTCCTACATTCCTAATTGAGCCAAGCTAACACAGTAGAAAGCATTGCTGCAGGCAATTTAGACTCCCACTAAGGGAGTTCGATTGAATTCTGTATAGACCTGAAGTGAGGCAGTATTTGTAACTAAAACCACTCAGCCAAGCTAGCACCAGTGGAGTGAATCTGATTAAAAAGTAAATTCGAAGAAAATCTGCAGCTTCTTTGAACTTCAGCCTCTGTGAGGTGTTCTGGGACATCTTACTGCACTAAAGACACCGTATCTACGCAATCCATTGTGTTATGTTGATCGCTTTGCTTATAAGAAGTGGCTAATGTTTCTTTAAGGAAACACAAGAGGCCAGAATACACAACCCAGAAGGAAAATAACAGTTCCGACCAGCACTCTTATTCCCCACATTTTACTGGTGTTCCATTTTAAAGTATACAAGACCAGTTTGGACCAGTACTCTTATTCCCCACATTTTACTGGTGTTCCAGTTTAAAGTATACAAGACCAGTTTGGACCAGTAGTCTTATTCCCCACATTTTACTGGTGTTCCAGTTTAAAGTATACAAGACCAGTTTGGACCAGTACTCTTATTCCCCACATTTTACTGGTGTTCCAGTTTAAAGTATACAAGACCAGTTTGGACCAGTACTCTTATTCCCCACATTTTACTGGTGTTCCATTTTAAAGTATACAAGACCAGTTTGGACCAGTACTCTTATTCCCCACATTTTACTGGTGTTCCAGTTTAAAGTATACAAGACCAGTTTGGACCAGTACTCTTATTCCCCACATTTTACTGGTGTTCCAGTTTAAAGTATACAAGACCAGTTTGGACCAGTACTCTTATTCCCCACATTTTACTGGTGTTCCAGTTTAAAGTATACAAGACCAGTTTGGACCAGTACTCTTATTCCCCACATTTTACTGGTGTTCCAGTTTAAAGTATACAAGACCAGTTTGGACCAGTACTCTTATTCCCCACATTTTACTGGTGTTCCAGTTTAAAGTATACAAGACCAGTTTGGACCAGTATTCTTACTTCCCGGGTTTTGGTGTTTTTTCCCTTTCTAGGAAGATCTAAAGCTATTCAGGATCCCCAGAACACTTGGATCACCGTGTTCATATTGAGAAGCTCACAAATGCCACAAACAATCAACCGATGATTGGGCCTTCCTGCATGCAGTACAACGCACTTTTGGAACAATGCAACCTGCTGTTTCTCCGATAAGACATTCCCCCAATCTTTTACACACCAGCAGAAAAGCATTACCACCAGCGGTTTGAATATAGAATTGAGCCAAAGTATGCTGCAGGAGCCTTGACAATCAAGGAAAGAGAAGCTTAAGCGAACGACGTACAGGTGGGACGAAGAGGATTGGAGGCTCAAAGACAAGACCAACAACATGGCTGAAAGCAAAGAGGAAAGATTTCAAAATCAAAAGCAACAGTAAATCCAACAGAGGATGAAAGCAAATCAAACAGAAGGTTATGGAGCAGCAACAACGGAGTAGAAATAACATTAGCAAAGAGGAACAAGAAGGGGAAGAGTGGCAACATGTGAGAAAACCTAAGTTGTGGGCATGGAAACATGACCACAATCAGAAGGAGAACTAAAGTGTTGTTTTGATTCGTGCGTTTCCCTTTGCAGCAAGCCTACGGAGACCATTGTGATCTAAAGTAGACTCGACCAACCACATCTTTCTCCACCTTCCAACAAATGTGCATCAGTAAGCATGAAAGTGATGAGTCTTGGCCCTCCATAGTTCATCACAAGCGCTTCTAACTTGCTGTAGGGCCCCATACTTGCCCAGGTCTTCTCCACTTAGAATCAGCCTTTTTCATTAGCCCTTCTGCCTTGAAGGCTACATCTTCCACGTTCAGAAATATCTCAAGATGCTTCATAGAGGCTTGCAATGGGGACTGGGCCAAGGAATGTAATATCTCTGACAAAAACAGAATTACCTGGAAAAACTCAGCAGGTCTGGCAGCATCGGCGGAGAAGAAAAGAGTTGACGTTTCGAGTCCTCATGACCCTTCGACAGAACTTGAGAACTCAAGTTCTGTCGAAGGGTCATGAGGACTCGAAACGTCAACTCTTTTCTTCTCCGCCGATGCTGCCAGACCTGCTGAGTTTTTCCAGGTAATTCTGTTTTTGTTTTGGATTTCCAGCATCTGCAGTTTTTTTGTTTTTATCCTTATGTAATATCTCTGGTCAGGTGACTAAATACTTGCTGAAAGAGCTAAGTTTTAAGAAGGGTCTTATTGGAAGTGGAGAGATTTATGAGAAGAATTCCAGACAGTGAGGAACAGGTATGACCCCTGATTGAGTGCTATCTCTGCCTTTTAGTTCCCTTCCAACAGTGGGCACTTGTTGGATCCAGGCCCTACCACTGTGGTGTATAAGGAAATGTGACACTCCACTAATACCACCCTAGTTGGCTTCTTCCACCTGCGTTGGGCAGATGCTTCCAGCACCCATGAAAAGTGGTACCAGGAGATTGAAACAGAACCAGAAATGAGTGCTGGGACCAAGGGAATGGGACTGCAATGGGGCAGGGACAAACTCCTCCCCTCTGCCTCTAACCAACCAAAGTTAAATTGCAAAATCAATGTAACTCAAGAGGAATTCCAAATTGGACATTGTTCAGACAGCAAACCCCTCATCTTAATGTGTGCAATAGCTCTTCCTTAGCCAGAGGGAAAATCTATCCATCAAAGGTCTCAGAATTGCTAAGCTGTGATCTGGATTTGGAATCGAAAGAGAGGTAAAGCAGGATCACAAAAGAATCACAAAAGATTAGTGTGCAGGTACAGCAGGTAATTGGGAAAGCTAATAGAATGTTATCATTTATTGTGAGAGGAATTGAATACAAAATTAGGGGGGGTTATGCTTCAGTTGTACAGGGCATTGGTGAGACCACATCTGGAGTATTGTGTAAAGTACTGGTCTCCTTATTTAAAGAAAGATGTAAATGCGTTGGAAGCAGTTCAGAGAAGGTTCACTAAATTAATACCAGGAATGGGTGGATTGTCTTATAAGGAAAGGTTGGACAGGTTAGGCTTGTATCCACTGGAATTTGGAAGAGTAAGAGGCGACCCTGAGGGGTCTTGACAGGGCGGATGTGGAGAGAATGTTTCCTCTTGTGGGAGAATCTAGAACTAGGGGGTCACTGTTTAAAAATAAGGGGTCGCTCATTTAAGATAGAGATGAAGAGAATTTTGTTCTCCAAACTGAGTCTTTGGAACTCTGTTCCTCAAAAGGCAGTGGAAGCAGAGTCTGAACATTTTTAAGGCAGTGCTAGATAGATTCTTGATTAACAAGAGAGTGAAAGGTTGGCAGGAATGTAGGGTTGAGGTTACATTCAGATCAGCCATGATCTTATGGAATGGTGGAGCAGGCTCAAGGGCCTGCTCAATATGCTCAATATTCATATGTTCGTATGTAGGATAACCATATTTATTGTGCCAGCCTTCACTAAAATTGAATCGGACAATCTATCCGAATGGTTAGCGCCAGTGACGTATGGTGCTTTGTTGGGAGAAGTGGGGCAAAATGGGGACCGTTCCTTGCCTCCAGTAATGAAATTAGTCCACTTTTTAAAAAAAAATGGACTGAGCTGTGTCTCAGGAGGTAAGAGCTACATTTGTAGTTTCTCCACCAGATTAAATCAGCTGCAGGAACCAATGAAGGCTCCGATGAAACTGCTGATACATTTGCTGAGATGATTTCCACTGTCATTCTATGTAGTAATTCCCTCAAACGCATGCACAAGAAATAGTGAGGTGCTGATGTGAATTAAATTTAAGTTACTGGGTGCGTGAAGGTAAAGGTGGTGGGGGGGGGGGTGGCGGTGGTGGTGTGGGGGGGGTTTAGAAAAGAAAATGTTTATACAGTTTAACAAAAAGGCAGATTTCCCAAGGAATATTTCAATACATTTTTATAAGGTGCTACTTTGAATTCTAAGGGCTGTGTCTTGGTGCTATTCAGAGATGAGAAAATATTGTCTGAACTGCTGTGGCTGACTTTCAAGACATTTAGAAATTCAGCATGTATAGCCTGTCAGAATTCAGACTGGATTTTTTCTTGTACTTATTTTTTTGTGTTCTGTCTATAAGCATTATTCAGGTACATCACCTCCCTGAACCCGCAGGCTTTTGTGTGCTTTCATATTTCACACCAGAGGATCGGTCCAAAGCCCAGCCACACAACAATGATTGTTGCCATAGGGACGGGTAAGAGTTTTCATCTGTTGCTATGGTTCTCTGTGGCTTCCTGCAAGGGGCATCTGCTCGCAAACTAGGGTTGCCATGGAGATGCGAAGCACACAAATTTATTTTTGAATCTGTCCCAATAAAGCCACACAAACAGTATAATTTGGAAAATCAGGCTCCAGGGTGGAGCTTATTGCGCGCAACATCATAGGAATGACAGCATGAAACGAGACCATTCAGCCCACTAAGTCTGTGAGGGCAAACTGGCAAAAGGGATCTTCAAATATCCCTTTGTCTGTGATTCAAGCGATTGAATTCCATGGGGCTGGAATGCAAAGGGGTGTAAGTTACTTCCACAGCTGTATAAAACTCTGGTTAGACTGCATCTTGAGTACTGTGCTCAGTCCTGGGCACCCACCTAAGGAAAGTCATAATAGTCTTACAGGTAGTTCAGCTCAGATTCACCAGAATAATCCCGGGTCTAAAAGGGTTAAATTTGGAAAACTGGCTGCACAGATTAGACAACGATTGACAGACTCTCATAACAGTATTAAGGGATATGGAACAATAGCATGAGAATGGAGTTAAGATGACCTAATTGAATGGCAAAACAGGCTTCAGGGGGCTGAATGGCTTGAGGGGGCTGAATGGTCTATTTCTGTCCAAATGTTCTCACCCACATAAAATTGCTGGGTTAACAACTCTCTTAAAATAGGAATCTCATATGAATGCTCTAAACGGACAACCAATATTCTGACCAACAGCAATTCCTGCTCTGGGTTTCTAACCAAAATCCCCAGGTCTTCATAGAATTTCAGTCTAAGTTGTCAGCTGAGCATACTAAAAAATATACAATATTGAGAGGTGGCTTATTGGAAAGATTTGGTTTTGTGACTGTCAGAGAGCATGGCCCTCCATCCCCCATTAGGGCTAGCTGATCTCAGCTTGGTTGGTAGCTGGGTGGGAGGGGTGGGGTTGGGGGTCACTACGATTACCCACATTGTCCCCGAACTCAGGAACGGACATAAAAATACAATGGTGAGTTTGTTATTCGGTGAGTTCTGGCGTGTTGCATGCAGATGTAGAGCGTGCAGGGTCATGATGAGATGTCTCTGAGTTGGAATAGCAAGCTGTGTAGAATGGAGGTACTGGCGAGCCCTTGTCTATTGTAATATGTCTTTCAGAGATTTCAGCATGACATCACTGGAAAGGAAGTGTGTCATGCGACCCAATTTTAGTTTCACTTTTGCTTTTAAGCACAGCACAGACAGCTCACTGCTGGTATCTTCAAGCTTTCTATCCATGTTTATCTGTTCCCCTGTACCTAGTCTCAATAAATGAACCCACAACTTGTTTGCACAATCCCTTATGAGTGATTGGTGCCTCTATATCCTTGTAAAAACACAACAGTGACAACACCGTTAACATAACATGAGAGAAAATTGGAAGAAAAAAGAAAGGAGACAACAGAATCCATTAACCTCAAGGATGAGTGATATTAGAGGATGATATGCTATATGACTTCTAAGCCCATGGATACAGCAAGTGATTTTATAATATGAACTCACCTTCGCCTCCATCCACCAGTTGCTCAATCTTTCCAGTGAATCACTGCTCAGAACTTATTTCTCCCAATTTTAGTACTATTAAGGCCACACAGTGAAAGACAAGTTACCCCATCTAGTTGTGACTAAATATCGTGACGCTTAAAATGTATTTCAGCTCACATCCAACAGCAGCTCCTGAGAAAACAAAACCACTGGCTTGCATGGCATATAAAGAAAAATTCAAAATGTTAAATGGACAGGAATTTAGGCCAATAACCATAAGATAGACGTCTTAAAACAGTGGGCTCCCCACTGCCCTTCCCTAAAGTTGAAAGAAGTTTCGGATCACATTCTCAAGACGGACATTCAATCTTTGGAAGTAGTAGACACAGAAACCGCAAGGCTGATTGCTAGTCTCAGTGGAGTCAGTCTTTGTGGCTTTTCCAAGTCTTAGAGGCCTGAGTTATAGGAGCATTCGAACGGAATTAGGCCATTGAGCCCATCAAGCCTGTTCCACTATTCAATTAGATCACGATATGTATGTAATGGAGAGACAGTTCCAAATTTCCATTAACCTTTGTATGAATAAGTGCTTCCTCACATCTCCCTTGAATAGCCTAGCTCTAATTTTAAGATTGTAGCCCCTTGTTCGGGACTTTCCCAACGATATCTCCATCTACCCTACCAACTCCTTTAATCATCTTACACGCCTCAGTTGTATTACCCCATCATCTTCTGTACCCAAAGGAATGTAAACCTAGTCTATGCAACCTGTCATCATAACTTAACGCACTTATGAGGAAAAATTGGAAGCACACTGTCTTTTTCACCTTGAGAGGAACCGGGTGTGGGTGATCTTACAAAAGTATGTAAAATTGCAATTGGTATTAAAACAGATAAATCAAAAAAATTACTTTAAATTATGAGTAGGACTGTGGATACTTTATAAACGACAAATATCAGGACATTCTTTTTCAAGAGAATGAGTGACATATCGAATAGACTCGCAGATATAGTGAAGACCAACAGCATGAGGCCAACTTTGGAGTATTGTGTGCAGTTCTGGTCGCCTAACTACAGGAAGGATATCAGTAAGATTGAAAGAGTGCAGAGAAGATTTACTAGGATGTTGCCGGGTCTTCAGGAGTTGAGTTACAGGGAAAGATTAAACAGGTTAGGACTTTATTCCTTGGAGCATAGAAGAATGAGGGGAAATTTGATAGAAGTTTACAAAATTATGAGGGGTATAGACAGAGTAAATGCAAGTAGGCTCTTTCCACTTAGATTAGGAGCGATAAACACGAGAGGACATGGCTTTAGGGTGAAAGGGGAAAGGTTTAGGGGGAACATTAGGGGGAATTTCTTCACTCAGAGAGTGGTGAGAGTGTGGAACGAGCTGCCATCTGACATGGTAAATGTGGGCTCACTCTTAAGTTTTAAGAATAAATTGGATAGAGACATGGATGGGAGAGATCTGGACGGTTATGGACTGGGTGCAGGTCAATGGGACTAGCGGAATAATATTTTGGCATGGACCAGAAGGGTCAAATGGCCTGTTTTCCTGTGCTGTAGTGTTCTATGGTTCTATGAAACCATTAAAGCACCAAATAGATGCTATAATGTGGGGACTTTAGGGTCATTCTGGTTGGATGGATTATAATGGGCTGAATAGCTTTCCTCATTTGGAGTTATCTTGTGATCTTTCATCTGAGTGGATGGCAGTGGGACATATTATCTGTGGATCCATTCCAGGCGCATGACTTCATCACCTTTGTATCAGCTGCTTGACTTTGTTCAGGGAACTTCTTTTTATTCTTTCGTTCATGGGATGTGGGAGTCGCTGGCTGGGCCAGCACTTCTGTCCATCCCTCACTGTCATTGAGAAGGTGGGGGTGAGCTGCCTTCTTGAACCGCTGCGGTCCATGTGGTGTATGTACACCCACAGTGCTGTTTGGGAGAGATTATTGACCCAGTGATGGTGAAGGAATGACAATAAAGTTCCAAGTTATGTTGGAGTCAGAAATACCGGGGGTAAATTTTCTGAGATAGACTGCAGCCATCATTGCATATAAAAAACCAGGATGCAGGAAACTGATCTATCTGTTTGCTTCATGGGGAGGTCTACAGCATTAATATATTTCACTAATTGGAACCACAATTGGTGTTGGTAGGAGAGGAGTAGCAATGCAATGAAGATGGAGGAGTGCTGCAGTAAAATTTCTAACAGACTGAAAGACAGGGTCAGGTGCTAACAAAACCATTTCCTCAGAGCAGGCAGAGGGAAAGCAGAGGCTACGCTGAATTTCAGATAGCGACTGACGCTTTCGTCAGAACACTGCACGAGGCACTGAATGAATTGAAAGAAAGAAAGGCTATAGAGCTTTTCACAAGCAACAGACATCTCAAAACGCTTTACAGCCAAGTGTAATCACTGATGCATGGCAGCAGCCAATTTGCACACTGCAAACTTCCACAGACAGTAATGTGATAATGACCAGATAATTTGTTGCTTTTCTGCGACTGAGGGACAAATACTGACCAGGGCACCAGGGAGAGCTCCCGTGCTCTCCTTCGAAATAGTGCCATGGGATTGCTTACGTCCAGCTGAGCGGACAGATGGGGCCTCGGTTTCATGTCTCCTCTGACAGACAGCATCTCTGACAGTGCAGCGCTCCCTCAGTGCTACACTGCAATGTCAGCCTGAGTTTTCTGCTCAAGCCTGGATGGCCCATGGTTCATGAACGCAGGGGGTTGCAAGGCAAACTGCAGTGCTGCTTTTTTTTCACTTCAACAAATTTAATCTCCAGCCCTTAGGAGGACAACCAGCAGGTTGTCCTTGTATTGGATCGCTGAAAGATCTGTGGCCCAATTCTCTGCTGAAGCAAAGATTGGAAAGGGTTAATCTGAGTATCTGGAAATGGGCAAAAGAGAAAACTTGAAAAATATGATGAAAAATAAAAGGATGTGATAGCAAAAGAACATGAATCCAGCCAGAATGTAACAAACTAGACCGACTCGAAAACTAAATTTCTTCAATTATGCTCCTAATTGGCCAGAAGCAGAGCAGTAATCTATTCCAATCTATCTCTTCCCTATGGTTATATTTTTGGTATGATCCCTGCAATAAATTCTTATCATATCCCAGTAGCTGATACAGAGACAAGATAAATAGTCAGGGAGATTTGTATAAGACTGAGATTCTTTCTAATTCCAGACCTGTGGATGGTATGGAAATGCAATATTCTGTCTCATACTTCACACTGGGGCTAACTTCATGAATCCTGCATCTGTCAGCTGCTGTAGTTTACTGTGTGTGATAAACTTGTGTTTGAAGTTTGGGTTCTGATGTTCTTCAAAATAAATCACACTGAGAAACAAAATAGAACCTCAAACAGCCAGCTTGTACAAAGAGTTCAATGCTATATTGAACGAGTGTCACTTGCCTGTACGAATTTGGTTTGTTTTCCCTTTTGTAAAGGAGTGGTCCCAAAAATGAGGGTATTTCCCAAACCGTTCATTTGAGGGACAAATGGGAAGGTGAGCCTTTGGAAAACTCAACCATGTATTCTCAGCCCCTCATCAGTAGACCACCAAAAGTAGGGCACGCTATCATTAATGGATTGCACACGAGGGACTAATAACCAAAAGAGCACCAGGGAAGATAATGGGCCATCACTGCTGAGCTCGCCAGCATCAGATTGGGGGGAGGGGTATTCCTAAAGATGTGTCGGGGAATCCCTCTCGGAACTTCACAGGTAAGGGTTTGCATGGCAATTGCCCAGGAGTGCAAACTTCCTCTGGGCAATCGCCCTGTGCTGGGAACTATCCGAAAATGCAATTTAAATAGTCAACTTTGGATGGTTCTGACAGGTTTGCACCAATAGTCACTCAGAAAAAGTTAAAAGAATTAAAACCGTTTCTAACTTCTGGGTAAATATTGTAAAGACCCAGACCGGCCCTGCCATGTGACCACCCCCACCTCCCCCCCCCCCCACCCCCCAACACCACTGACCCCCCAGGGGGCTTCTCCCTCACCCCGATTAACCCCCGCCCAACCCCGCAACGGTATTCCCCAAACCTCCAACCTCCCATGGAATGCCCCCCCCACCATCACCGCCCCCCCCACCTGCACCCGCTCCCAGCAGCCCCAACCTGACCCAACCTCCCTCCTCCCTCTCCCGAAGTCCAACACCCCACAACCAACCCGAGGCCCGACCATCCCCCGACCCCCGAACCCCACCCCGATCCCAGCCGACCTCTGATCCCCACCGCACCCCCCCCCCCCCCCCCCCCCCCCACAAATCCTATCCACTTACAAAGCGCTGGAACACAGAGGCAGGCCTTCCACTCAGCCTGCCCCCCCCCTCCCCCCCCCCACCCCAGCTGCCACCTGACTCACTCCAGGGGCAGTGGGTCTGACTTCTAACCCAATCTGGCAAACCATAAACCCCCCCCCCCCCCCCCCCACCCCGCCCCAATCCCCTTCCTCCACCCCCAGAATGAAAATCCCACCTACGGGCTGCCATTTTTAAAGGCCAGGTTCACAGGCCCCTGAGTTCTACCTATGTACCCGAGCCAGAAGCGAAAATCTTGGCAAAAGCACTGGCTCTCTCACACACATTCCATAGACACCAAATTAAATTACTAAGAGGATAGGCAACTTCGCACATCCCCCCTCACACACCCCAGTTACTACCATTAAGGAATATGAAGACCATCTTTTATACACTGGAGTACTGGGCCCATTGTACACTGAGTCACATCTCGTGGCAAAGGCACTTCGTCTATTTTTAGGCTACACTATTGACTGGCACAAGCTCAGTGTATCTTTGCAAATTGATGAATTAATAATATGATTGATGCGAAACAGAGAACACTAGCTGCACCAATTTATTCTGATTACCTTCTCCTTAAAAGCCAGGATTTGGGTGATTGGATTTTGGCAAGAGTTAAAACGCTGCCCTTTCTTCTCTGTGACTTGGGTTGAACTCCGATAAATCGATGAGCTGAAATTTTCATTTTGCCAATCATCTCAAACCTGTGCCCTCTCGTTACTGGCTCTCCTCCCAGTGGAATCAGCTTCCCCCACCTAACCGATCAAAAAAAATGCCTCATCATTTTCAACTTCTGCGTTAAATCTTCCCTCAACCTTTCCAGCTCCAAGAAAAGGAAGACTCGCATTTATATAGCTCTTTGCATAGCCTCTGGCTGCCTCAAAGCCCTTTACGGCCGACGAAGCACTTTTGAAATGTCGGCCGGGATTTTCTTGGCCCTGCTGCAGGCGAGGCAGTGCCCCAGCCAGAAATCCGTGGGGCAGAATTTTACATCCCTGTTTCACCAGGAACGGGGCCGTGAAACCCGGCGAGACATTCGAAAACTCATTGGCTTCGGCGGGAAGGTAAAATCCCGGCCCTTGTTAACCGGAAGCACGGCAGCCAATGTGCACACAGCAAACTCCCACAAACAGCAAAGTGACAATGACCAGATTCGCCTGTCTTTTGTGGTGTCAGCTGAGGGATAAATATTGGCCAGGTCACCTCCAGGGATATCTCCGCTGCTCTTCTTCGAAATAGCGCCGGGCAGATGGAGCGTCTGTTTAAGGCCTCATCTGAAAGACGGCACTCGTGATGGTGCAGCGCTCCATCAGCGCTGTGTTGAATTTTGCGCTCAAGCCCTGGAGTGGGACTTGGAACATGGAACTTTTGACTCGGAGGTGAGAGTGGCTGTCAACTGACCCACAGCAGGAGAACAACTTCAGTGAGCTCCAAACAACTAATGCTGGACAAAATTTAGATTTCTTACATTTGTTCTCAACACACGAGAGGGTCCGGCCTTAAAAGAAAGTGTAGTTCTTTATTGCCTTGTGCGTGACCCGGAGTGGTTTGATCAGCAGCGGATAAGTCAGGAACACACTGGGAATTGAGAAAAAAAAAATTTGACTCCTATCAGTAATGTGCTTTTATCAGATTTACATACAAAGGTTATTCTGTTGTACTACATTATCACACAACGCAGTTCTGTTTCAGCAGTTCCAGGGGCCTCAGGCTTGCCTCCCCAATGCAGTCTGAAGCGGCTGACCTTTGTACCCAAACCAGCTCATGTTATATTCACTGTCACTGATAAAATTCACTATCATTGGTTTTGCAATTGTGTCCTAGATCACTATGTACAACAGACCTCATTTTGGGTGTGGGGGTAGGGGGAGCGGACAGCAGCATTTTTCTTTAAGCCAGACAGCTAATACTGGACCTCATCTCCATTGCATTCCTCAGCTTCATCTGATTTGTCTACTTTCATCTGTGTCCTTTTTGCTCAAGGCGTCTTCACCTAAGCATAAACAATGATTAAATTTGCACATATAAGACCTGCCTGCTCCAGTAATATATAGAGGCATCAAATCACAACCTGCAGGAGGTTCAAAGCAATATTAGACTGTGGGAAATTGGACTGAAGGAGCCGCTGCTCTGCGTCTGATCAACAACTTGATACTGAGGTGCAGCAGAATGACAATCTATTATTATTTACAACTGGCTGAAGATATTTAGCCAGGAAAACTATTCAATTACCAAAATGCAAAGCTCAATTAAGAATAAATGCTTATGTTCTTCCTTTATTCTTTCTTTCCTTGCCATCGCACCTGAAGGCTGTGAATTATGAGTCTGCCGGGGGGACCTCAGCCCACATAGCTGATCTTCACATTGAATGGATGCTCGGCCCTGGAAGGCATCACAGCGGTAGCTGATTAGGCCCTCACTTGATCTCCTTACTAATGAAAGGGATTGCAATCGAGACCAAACACAATGGCCAAATTTTGGTCTCCGTAGTTGAGGCTGATTATTGCACATCAAATGCCAGTCTAAGTGGTAACTCAAAGATATGCGAGATCAGACCTAATCTCTCTTGTCCATTTGGTTTTGAACTGCAGCCATAGTAGTCTGAAATATTTCACTTCTAAGAATTCGTTGAGATGAAAATAAATTCCTTCATTCAAAGGGTTGTAAATCTTTGAAATTTTCAACCCCATAGAGTGTGGATGCTCCATTGTTAGATATATTTAAAGCTAATATTCAGATATTTGATCTCTCAGGGAATCGAGGGGATACGGGGAGCAGACTGGAATGTGGAGTTGAGGCCAAAGATCAGCTTTGATTTTAATGAATGGCACAGCATATTTGAGAGGTCGTGTAGTCTATTCCTGCCCCTATTTCTTATGTTCTTATATTTGTGTGTGTGTTTGCAATGGGCCTAGCTTGATTAATTTTCATCCTTGAACCTTATTAAATGCAGAAGGAGGGGTTACCAGAGTGAATCGTGCTGCTTCAGTTTGTTGTCCCTTTTTTTATCAAATCCCCCTCCTACTTCTGTAACCTACTCTCTAAAGCTCTCCAAGATCACTGTGCTTTTTCAATTCGGGCCTCTTGCGCATCACTAATTTTCATCGCTTCCCCATCCTCCAAGTCCTAGGCCCTGGAATTCCTGCGCCAAAGCTTCCAGCCCCTCTATACCACTTGCTCCTCCTTTAACGCTTCTTAAGACCTACCTCTTTGATCACCTGTCCCATTATCTCCTTGCATAGCTCAGTGTCAAATTTTGTTTGGTAATTGCCCGTGTGAAGAGCCTTGGGATGTTTTCCTGCACTCAGGGTGCTATATAAATGCAGGTTTAGGCATTTTGTCATTTAGGAGGACACAGAATCCATTGGAGCAGGGGCTGAAGTGCGTCCTCCTGTGCTGAAAATATGGGAGGGGTCAACAGAGCAGCAGGTTGAATTGGCAGAGCCAACACACCATGTAATAGTGAGTGAACTTGAATGGCCCTTTTAAGGTTAAAAGTCCCTAAAATATGAAGCAACAATAACTGCCAGACCTATCACCAGCTTTGCTTAAATGCAGCTTCTCATCCCTTTGAGTTGCAAATGGATGTCATTTGACTTGTAAATTCCCCAGGCTTTGTTCATAGGTTGAGGAAGCAGCAATGCCCAAGAGAAAATGTATACACCATTGTCGGAGCGTTATTTGAATATGTTACTCAGTGGTCCCTCTCCCCGATATTGGTGAATTTTTGCACCTATAAATATATTCCACACTTAAAGGCATTGGCAAAACTAATTTTACTCCAAGTTACTTCCTTTCTTTAAGTTGTCCTGTAGTACATACCAGTCTCTATGCCAAGGGGACGTGGATGGTACCAGTCACCCTGCAGCCAATCGCTTGGAGGTACAGCAGATCTCATTGCTAGAGATCGGAAAAGGCGAGACTCCCTGTCCCACTGCAAGTCATGGTTGATACAGAGGACTCGGTCTATGAGGAATCACCTGGCATGGGGTCCTCCTTGGTGCAGGGCATTGGGGGGTTCAATGTATTGTGCCACCCCTTCGTCCATAGTTTCACCCAACTTTGTGCCACATCTCGCCTTTGGCATAGGAACGCTATCTGCACAGAATATTGAAGTGCGCTCAGTCACTCTTCTGTGTGAGATCCCACCAACGGACATTAATCCATTTCCAAGAAGTATCAGCACACTGCTGGGAACCCAGAAAAATACTGAGAACACTCCCATGTAAACACCAGATAAAGTTCCACCGTCCTAACATCTGAAAGAGGATAATAACTGCATCTCCCCAACACCCGCCCCCCAAAAAATTCAGGGCTAACATTGTACAAATCATTTTGATCTCTATAGAGCAAGAAGCCTTGTAAATTTAAAAATGCAGAAAAATACAGACTGAGCAACCACTTGATCAACCCCCATCCATCATTTCCTTCCACCACTGGTGCACAGCGGCAGCTGTGTGTGCCAGGTACATGATGCACTGCAGCAACTCACCAAACTACCTTTGCAGCACCTTCCAAACCCATGACCTCTGCCACCTAGAAGAACAAGGGCAGCAGGAACATAGGAACACCATCATCTGCAAGTTCCTTCCCAAGGTGGGAAGGTGAGTTGTGAGGAAGGATGTAAAGAGGCCTCATGGGGATTCAGGACAGGCTTAGTGAATGGGCAAGAACCTGGCAGATGAATATCGTGTGGATAAGTGCGGAGTTATCCACTTGAGTCGGAATAATGGAGGTGCAGAGTATTTCTTAAATGGTGAGAGATTGGGAAGTGTTGGTGTCCAAAGGACTCTGTGGCTCCTTGTCAAAAGTCACTGAAAGTTAACGTGCAGGTAACGGGCAGGTACAGCAAAACAGTTAGGAAGGCAAATGGTCCGTTGACCTTGGTTGCAGGGGATTTGTGTACAGGAGTAAAGATGTCTTGTTTCAGTTGCATAGAAACTTGGTTAGACCGCACCTGGAGTATTGTGTACAGTTTTGGTCACCTTACCTAAGGAAGAATATACTTGCAATAGAGTGAGTGCAACGGTAATCACCAGACTAATTCTTGGGAATGACGGGACTCTCCTTTGAGGAGAGATTGAGGAGGCTGGGCCTGTACTCTCTAGAGTTTAGGAGAATGAGAGGTGATCTAATTCAAGCTTACAAAATTCTTAAAAGGTTCGATAGGGGAGATGCAGAAAAGATCTTTCCCCTGACCGGGGGGGAGGGGGGGGGGGTTGGTGGTGGGGTGGTGGCGGTGGTGGTGGTCTAGAATCAGGGGGACACATTGTCAGAATAAGGGGCAAGTCATTTAGGACTGAGAAGAGGAGGGATTTCTTCACTCAGAGGGTGGTGAATCTTAGTGAACCCTAACTCTAACCCTACGGGGCTGTGGAAAATCAGTTATTGACTATATACAAGATAGAGATCGATAGATTTCCAGATACTAATGACATCAAGGGATATGGGGATAGTGCGGGGAAAAGGTGTTGGGGTAGAAGATCAACCATGATCTAGTTGAATGGCAGCAGGCTTGAGGGGCTGAATGTCCTACTCCTGCTCCTATGTTTCCAAGTTACACATTACCCTGACTTGGAACTGTATCGCTTCAGTGTCACTGGATAAAAATCCTGGAACTCCCTTCCGAACAGCGATGTGGGTGAACCTACACCATACTGATTACAGTGGTTCAAGAGGGCAGCTCACCACCGCCTTCTCAAGGGCAATTAGGAATGGGCAATAAAGGCTCACATTCCAATAAATAAAAAAATACAGGAAGAAAAAAAGCCTTAATCTGCAACTGTACTGTGCCCGGCAAGAGGAGGGCACTTGCAAAGGGGTGCTGGCTATGAAATGGTGGGCCAGCCGACCTTAATTTAATGTAGGGTCGTGCAAACAGGAGGCTGCCAGGGCCACAATCTGTCAAGCATTGGTCCTTCCCAGCTCCGATCCTGAACAAGAATGTTCAGGCAGGGGCACCAGGTTTCAGGAAACCCTTTGCTCCTGGCGCACTGGCATGTCTGGCTCTAGAAACAGGAAGAAATCTGCCCACCGGGTATCATTTTCCACAATCAGGTGTTGGTAAGGTACGCCGTTAACCGGTCCACGAAGGGGCCCAACTCGTCTCGTGCAACAACAACAACCTCAACTTTGCATTCAAACAGCACCCTTAAAGTACTAAAATGTCTGAAAGCACTTAAAACGTGGACACGCCAGGGATTGAATGCAGGGGCTCATACATACAAAGCACACGCTCGACCACTCATCTACGCCCCCATGCAGCTCTGAAATAAGCTGCTGACTGAAAGGTGATGTCACTAGTTATTACAATTCACTTCCATTTTATTTGCAGATCTAGCTTCGGGTACAATGGCCTTGTCAATTCAAACTGAACGGCCAAATCAAATTTCAGCTGTCTCAGGCATCCGTGAAGATAATGTAAACTATTTATCCACATAAATATGTGCAGCAAAATGGAAATTCAAAGTCTGCACCTTGAGTATTTATGTGTCTACTTTCTGTCTAAGTGTTAAGGGACTGAGCTGTCTTCTTTTGCAGCTTTAATTAATAGGATTTCCCTACCTGAGTCCCAATGTTTTATCATAATTAAATTTATATTTCATGGTTACAGTTAGAAGTTAGGATAGGGCAAATAATAAAACAAGAGAGAGTAGCAAAAAAAAGGAATAGAATTAATGGTCTCCCATGCTCTCTCTCCCTCCAGCTCCACAGCCCCTTCACTATCCTAGAATATAAGTTTGGTGCTCCCTTCAGCTTTTTACCCTGTACCGATTGCTGATGGATGTCATGTGGTCTGTCCATTACTATGCCAGGCATGGCTCAGTTGGTATCACTCTCGCCTCTGGGTGCAGGGGCTTAAGCATATAATCTAGGCTGATTCCCCAGCGCAGTGCTGAGGGAGTGCCACACTGTCGGAGGTGCCGTCTTCAGGCGAGATGCTAAACTGCTCGGAGGCCCTGCCTGCCCTGTCATCTGCCTCTAAATGCTCCCATGGCACCATTTTGAACGAAGAGCAGGGGGAATTTGCTCGTTGACATTTATCCCTAAGCATCGCTGATATTGATTTTGCCATTGGCACATTGTTGTTCTTGGAATCTGGCTCTAAGCAAACAGGCTGCCATGTTTTCCTACATCGCAACACTTCGACATTTCAAAAAGTACCTCATTGGTTGTAAAGTGCTGTGGGATGTCCTCGGATCATAAAAAGGCCCCGCAATAAAGGCTAGCTCTTTCTTTTCATCTACAAATCCGACTGAAAAACTACTTTGAAGTTGAATTTTGCACCTAGGCCTTTTGTTGGGGAGGATCATAACATCTAGCCATTTTCCCCGAGGCTGGGGAGTCATGAACCAGAGGACACAGGCCATTTAAGATCAAGGCAAGGAGGAGGGTGGTGAATCTTTGGAATTCTCTGCCCTAGAGGGCTGTGGAGGCTCAGTTGTTGAGGATGCTCAAGGCTGAGATTGATAGGTTTCTACGTATTAAAAACATCGAGGGATACGGGAATAGTGCAGGAAAGTGATGCTGAAGCAGAAGATCAGCCAGGATCTTACTGGATGGTGGAGTCGGCTGGAAGGGCCAAATGGCTTCCTCTTGCTCCCATTTCTTATATCCTTATGTCCCACGGAAGCACTCCCACCCCCTCCCACATTCTACAGCCATGGGTCTTTATATACTGTTGGTGGCCAATCATACCTCTGCAGTACCCACCTCAGGCAATTGTCTGCTCACTGGATAAGCACGAGGGCTGTAATAATAATGCCATTCTTTAAATCTCAAATTCTTTTGGTTAAGGACCCTATTTAAATGGGTAAGTAATCATTGACTCCCATCGAAATTATAATACTATACGGTACTCATGAGGAGGTCTTGTGGCGCAGTGGGTGGCGTCCCTGCCTCTGAACCAGAAACTCTGAGTTTGAGTCCCAACCCAAGACTAGATGGACAAGGAAGGTGCGTTCATAATGTGGCAAGACGGGTTGAGTACCGACCTGCGAATCCTTCCAACCAGTGGCAATGGTGGGCGGTAAGAGTGGGAGGGATTCCTGGTCAGCCATGTGATGGAAAGGAAGTTGGAGCCTCTACCATCGCTATTCATAGGTCCAGACGACAACATGCATGTAAAAGTGTACGTTGCCACAGCAACTTGGATTCCTTTGGGGACGGCTGGCTCAGTTGGCTGGATGGCTGGTGCAGATCAGATAGGTGCCAACAGTGCGGGGTTCGATCCCTGTCCTGGCTGGGGTAGGCTCAGGACCTGCCTTCGTGCCATGGTGGGGGACATGGCTCTGTGGGTCAGGCCTGCCTTCAGGGCAGGGAACCCAGGAAGAAGATAATACTCACAAGGGGCTCTTGTAGTAGCACCCCTGCCTCTAAGCCAGAAGCTCTGGGTTTGAGTGCCACTCAGAGGCTTGACGGTATGGAAGGTGCACTCAGAACACAGCCAAATAGGCTGAATATAAACATACAAATCCTTCCAACACATGCCAATGACACGCGAAGCAGGAGTGGGTGCTGGTCAGCCATATGATGAATGTTAATTAGAGCTTCTACCATCACTATCCCTAGCTCTAGGTTGCAAATGCATCTTCCACAGCAACTTGGACTCGCAAAGTGAACTGTAACACACCACCACTGTGATGTGAAAGGGTAAAGGGTGTTTAATTAACGTTTAACAGTTATTACTTACAGATATGAGCGAGATGGTTATGACTGCTTCTCAAATGCTGAGTCTGCCTATCTTTGGTGTGAAGTTTGACGCTCTTCGTTCCTGCATCCTGACTCACAGCAAGTTCACCCTCCGCCAATGCTCATTCACTTGCTCTTGACCATGATGCCCCTCACCCCAACTGATCACGTCGCCCAACACTAAGGCTGACGCTACTCGACGTGCACTTTTAATTCTCCTGCCAATCCCCTGGAAAGCCCCACGGACCCTGGTGAGAGGGCCGCTGCTTTAAGTTGCGAGGAGTGGTTCAGTTTTAGTCTGCGTGGTTGCCATTTGAACTGGATGCGACAGAGCTACCAGCAGCCAAGAAACATAAAATCAAAAAGTACTGTCGTACAGAAGGCAGCCAATCAGCCCATCAAGTCTATGCTGGCTCTTTCAAAGACCAATCCTTTTAGCCCCGCTATCTGATGAAAGTAAAATGCTGTGGATGCTGGAAATCTGAAACAAAAACAGAAAATGCTGGAAAAACTCAGTGGGTCTGGCAGCATCTGCGGAGAGAGAAACAGTGTTGACGTTTTGAGTCCGTATGACCTTTAGTTTGAATGAGGATAATGGGAGTCCATGGAAATAAGGTCCTGAATCTGTTTCGACCACCCTATCAGGCAGTGCATTCCAAGCCCTAAACACTTGTTGCTTTAAAAAGCATTTCCTCACGTCGCCTCTGGTGCTATTGCAAATCAGCTTAAATCTATGTCCTTTGGTTACCAACCATTCAGTCATTGGAAACAGTTTCTCTTTCAACACTCTATCAAAACACTTCACCATTTTAAACACAAAACATTCAAGGAAGGAAAACCTTCACAAAAACTTGCTGTACTGTAAAGTTCAGGTGTGAGGGTGGAAACATGATACGGCCTCTGTGTACGATAGGTGTTTACATGTGAGAGCCCACTTGTGTTAGATTAGTTGGCTCCCCCTCCCCATTTTAATTTTTAATCCTCCGGTCCAAATCTCCCCATGGCTTTGCTCCCTCCCCTTCTCTGTAACCATCTCCAGCTCTACAACCCTCCACAATCTCTGCGCTCCTCCACTTCTGGTTTCCCATCCCCCTCGTACTCGTTTTGCCCACTATTGGCAGCTGCGTCTCCAACTGCCTGGGCCCCAAGCTCTGCACTTCCCTCCGTAAACCCGCCTCTGTCTCTACCTCGGTCTTCTCCATTAAAATGCTCCTGAAAACCTACCCCTTTGATTAAACCTTTGGGTCACCAGTCCTAATGCCTCCCTTTTTTGGGTTGATGTCAACTTTTGTCTGATTACACACCCGCAAAGTGTCTTGGGATGTTTTGCCGCATTGAAAGTGCTATAAAAATGCAATTTTGTTGTTGTTAGATGGAACAGAAGGATTGAATGACCTTCCTCATCCATAAATATCTTAAGGTTGACCAAGGCTTTATCACCAACACAAATTTCCACAGTGCATTTTTTAAATGCTAATTCTTATTCAAAACTAAAAGATATATTTATATTGAATAGAAATGTCGCAGCAGGGGATTGAGTGACATCTGAACACCTCAATCGAGCTGCATCCTTTGTTAATCAACATGCAAGCTGCCTTGCAGAGATGGTCTGTTGGAGCAACACAATCTTTTTAAGTAACCTTCGCTGACTTTCTTTTCTGTAAAATACGACGCTTAGATTAAGGCAAAAGAGGAGGGTAGGGGAGAAAAATAAACCTGAAAATGATTCAATTCATTGAGCTATTAGTTTGAATGAGGATAATGGGAGTCCATGGAAATAAGGTGCTTATCTGTGAAGTGCAGCAACTGATAACTGGCACCCAGGGTGTAAATATACGAACAGAAACTTTCTGCTTTCCCCTGGTAACCAGGTTCGAAGCAATGCGTCACCAACTATCATTATATGTGCATTAAGTGCAGATGAGTTTCCATGGCAACAATCCTCAGTACTCCTTCACCAGGGAGACCAAAATGTCACAGCTGTAGATGATGTCTGGCGCTCGGATAAGAGTATCTCATGAAAATCGGCGAACAAATTCCTGCTCACTCTATTCTTTCCCTTTTCATTCCACATCGAACATGACAAGCAACTAACAAATGGTTCTGTTTGGGATACTTCTCCACCAGCCTCCCCACGACAACAACCCCCCTACCCCCACCCACCCACCCCCACCCACACAACCTTTAAGTTGACTCAAAAGCAGAACCACTTTATTGAGAAACAATCTGATCGTATCTTTGCATGACAACAATCTGGCAAAGTTCCTGTTGGAACGAGCAAGTGGCTAATTGCTAAACGTGTCTCTCCAATAGCAACAGTCTGTCATACTTTTAGATGCAATATTCAGCAGTTTAAGATAACTTTAGAATTCAATTTGATGCTGTTTTCCCTCTGTTGTATTATTAAGGCTGTATTGATTTCCTTGTGTTTGTAGACCTACTGATATTTGAAAATGTCAGAAAGGATAAAGGCTAGAAAAAGTTCAGAAAAATTACATTCTTTTCACTTGATTTCTCGGTATATAAAGACTGACAAGCTTTATGCCGGCCAGGGGTGCTGGATTGTTAACACTGTAAGAACCAGGACAGGGTTCAAGGGTGTGGAGATCTTGAGGGAGACATTTGGAATACATTTTGTCTATTTTTCAGGCACCAGTTGGGCACAACATGTACCAATTTCTGGCTGCAAAGTCCTGCACCTGAACTCTGACAGAGGCCAAGTTGCATCAGATTGGTCCTTGGTGTTTTTAGGTATCCTGAGCATCTGCCTGAAAGCAGATCTCCTTTGACAGCATCTTCCAGATCCATGACCTCTACCATCTAGAAGGACAAGGGCAGCAGGACCATGGGAACGCCACAACTTGCAAGTTCCCCTCCAAGTCACTCCCCATCCTGAATTGGAAGTACGTCACCATTCTTCACTGTGTTGTCTAACTCCATAACAGCCCTGTGGGTGTACCTACACTACACAGGCCAGAATACTGCGCTCGTTTTGCGGACACGCACCCAACCTGAACGAGTGTAAAATGGTATGCGATGACATCGTGTGAGGGTCCTGACGTCATTGCGCACTTGTGCGATATATATTGGCCGGCAGCACGCCCGCCGGAAAATTCCAGGTCTATTAAGGCCATTAAAGATCGAATTGAATTCAATTTTTCGCTGCCCACCCAACCTCACAGTTGGCGGGCAGGTGAAGAGGTCAAGCGGCCTTTGGAATTTTTAGGAAACCTCATCGACGGGCGGGATGACATTTCCAACAGCAATTAAAACTTAAATAAAAATTCTAACATTTCATTCATAACCTGTCCCTGCTCATGTAGGGGGACATGTTTCTTTAACATAAAATTCTATATTTTTAATTTTCAAAAATCGTCATTTCCCTGAGGCAGCTCTGTGCCTCCGGGAGCTTTTCTTGTGCACACCCACACGCACACACGAATGTGCGCACTCACCTTCGTCCCCCCCACCGGCCTCCACAGGCAGTGCTGAGCGCTGCAGCACGCGTTTCAGGCTCTGCTGGTCTTAACTGGCCCGCCAGCGTGAAATCGCAGGTCAGGCCCTGCTTGCGGGCGGCAGGCGGCTTCCTGACCCCTCCCACTCACCCCCCCCCACCCCACCTCTGCTGAGCCTGCGGGACGAAGGCAAAATTCTGGCCATGGATCGCGGTGGTTCAAGTAGATGGCTCATCACCACCATCTCAGAGGTATATGGGGATAAGCAATAAATGCTGGCCTAACCAGTGACACCCACATCCCAAGAATGAATGAGAAAGAAGACCTGTCTCACTTAAATATACAGATTCATGGACGATTATACAGATCACATGTTGTGCATGCTCTGCCTAGTATTAGCAGTTCTACAGTGTCCATGGGAACAAAGAGATAGGTTCCTATTTAGTTTTAACTTACTTTGACGCGGAGCCTGGCAGAGCACTTGACCCTTACCAAAGCTGTTCTCCTTTTGTTTGCCTCTTCCGTTATTCCAGGATTTGCCTCAGTGTTTGAGCGGGCCACAGTTGGGAAGGCCCAAGCTATTGAGCTATTTGATGTAGGCGCATTAGCTCCTGTTTCCGGAAAGAGACCCGAAGGCCAATTTTTCGGAATGCACCAGTCTCCATCTTCAAGGCACAGGGATCGTTGCTTGTGGGCATTTGGTGCTCGAGAGCATTACCCAATTCCGGTCCAGGAACTTGTCGGGCTCAGTCTTTATCTTCTGACCTACACTGGTGAGATACTTGCCGTTAAGCGTGTGATTTAATTGAAGCTGTGGAAGCAGGGTCATTGGGTCTGCTCAAGACAGAGATCGATAGATTTCGAAATACAAATGACATCAAGGGATCTGGGGATAGTGTGGGAAAATGGTGTTTAGTCTGGGAACATGTGTTGAGTCAGACAATCAGCCATGATCTGTGTCAACAGCAGAGCAGGCTTGAGGGGCTGAATGGCATACTTTTGCTCCTATGTTCCTATGTATAAAATTATGAGGGATCTAGAGATAGAGAATAGAAAGGCCCTTGGTTGAGGGGTCCATAACCAGGGACATAGATTTAGAGTAAAAGTAGAAGGTTTAGAAGGGTTTCGAGGGAGGAGGGATTTTTTTCATCCAAAGGACGGTGGGGATCTGGGATTCACTGCCTGAAAGGGTGGTAGAGACAGAAACCCTCATAACATTTAAAAAGGACTTCGATCTGCACTCAAAGTGCCAACACCTATGCCTGGTGATGGGCCAGGTGCCGGAAAGTGGGGTTAGGCTGGATGGCTACTTGTTGGACGGCATGGATACAATGGGCCAAATGGCCTCCTTCCATGCAGAAAATTTGTAAAGGGTTTTATAACTGAGACAAACCTGCTTGGCCCCTATGCCAGCCATCCATCAGGAGGAGGCTGAGCTCTGGAGAAGTGTTGGCATGAGGAAGCATGTCTCTGACCCACGGGCTTTAAGTATCCGATCTCTTTTGCTAGGCACTGATGGCTGCTACACTTTGGTTCAAGCTGACTTCTGACAATAAGTCAATAATGCCATTTGCAACCTACAGCATGACCTCAGCTCTTGAAGTTAGGCTTGAACTTCTAGCCATCACGCTCAGAGGTGCGCCATGCATTATTCAGCCCAGAGGAAAGTCAAAGACCCAGCCGATGATGCTCAGTTAGTAGCTGCTGGAGGATGTGCAATAGAAGCCCAATGCTGAGATATATCTCCCTCCTGAAACAAAACACCTAGACCGACACCTCTGCTGATGGTGCAAATCCTATGATGAATTGCAAGAACGAAACCAGGATACAACAGATGAGCTGGCAAGCGTTTATTTATTTCAAAAGCAATCTTAGCATATGGGATGTTTCCAATACAAAATGAGATGGGCCCAGGTTGCCACTACAGGATTCCCAAGTTGTCACAGCAACACAGCATTGCTCTCAAGTTAACCGCTCCTCACAAACATTATCATTTGCTACTCTATTGATATTGCAGATGAGATAAATACTTTCAGCAACGACAGTGCAAGGAACATAAGTGCTTATTTATCCTCACCTCCATAGTAATTGTGTTCAATAAAGCCATAATGGTAGACATATATCACTAGAGGTCAGGTGGAGAATTCTAACACAGCGATACTGTTTACAAACACTGTGCAAGCTGCAAGATTCAAACCCTGCATGTCCAAATTGCTTCCCGCCTGAATAGATTATTACATGGATCTTGTCATGGCTATGCTTACAGAGAACCAGATGGCTTGCTGTTTTTTTTGCAGTGAAGTGCACAATTGCTTTGCTGCTGTGTCATGTTAATGGCTGCAAAGTCTAAGTGTTGTTAAGTAAATACACGGTGAGGCCAATCAGAGTTTAAAGGTCCTTGCAACTTTCAGACTTCTGGTCAGTAAGCGGCTTTCTCGTGTCTCACTGATTAGCTTTGTCTCTGTGCTAAATGCCTTGAGCTATGACATCTGGCATGTGACAGCTGGAGGCTAGAAGAGCTTTACACATGTGTAACCTTTTTCATTGGTCTGCTCTTCGCGCCCTCTCCCCCCCTCAACAACTGCATTGCTTGAGGCACCATCTTACCAAGGGGACGATAAACCTGCCCTGTCGGCATGTTTCCCCATTTCTAATGAGCGTCGAGGGTCACACAACGACGAGACGGGAGTGAATGGTTCTCCTGCCGGCTGATGCCCACCTTTCGGTTTCGCTCCGTCCTGAGCGCTGCACAAGCGGGAATGGCTCCAGAGGCAGAGAAACTGTGGCCGCAAGGCAGGGCAGGAGTGAAAAGAAAAGGAGGGTCTCTATTCTTGCGTGTGGAGCTTAGGTTGGCAAAATGGATAAAAACACAAAAAAAAATGAGCTGATGCCTGCATGGCAGATTAGTCCATCAACGCAGAATCCATCAAATCTCATTATCCCCAGCAAGTGACCAACTGGAACAGCGGTGCTTCAGCCAGCTGTGTTGTGCGTGTGTCTTTTTGTTTAAATAGAGACGATATCTGAGCAACTGGAATGGAGCAGGCTTTATAACTTAGCATTTATAATAGCTTTATATGGCAAGCGCTGGCATTTCTTGGCAAGATAAGGAGAGGTGTTGTACCGGCACGCTCCATTGCCCGAGATAACACTCTTATCTCGCAACTAACTTCTGGTATTCAACATAGAAATGCATAATAAAAATCATACTACAAGGTCTTTAACCTGCGAACAATTTGGGTTAATTTATTAACTGATGTGAATGCTGCAAAGGCAAAGCAGTAAACAGCACCGTCCAATTCAATGTTAAAGCTGCCACAGAGAGTTTTCCTTTCTATTTCTCCATAAGCAGCTAACTCTAGCAGAAGCGCGGTGCCAGAGTTACTAGTTACGAGGAGACAGCTAGGCACCTTTCCTCCTTGCTCATTTTTCACTTGTTATTCTTAAAATTGCTCTCTGGAAGTGGGCCACACTTATAAGGCTACATCGGTGGTTATGTAGCAATGAGGGGCCTGGACTCCGATGCTCACTGGCGCACTCAGTCACCATTCTACTTCAGCCGAGCAGAATTCTGTTCCTGTGAAAGTTGAAGAATTCCTGTACAGCTTGAGTGACGAAGACCATCGTGTAAACCGCATAGTTCAGTCTGCTGCAGAACGCAACACTAATGCATCTTATTGAAGCCTAGAAGATTCTGAGGGGCCTTGACAGGGTTAATGCTGAAAGAATGCTTCTCCCCCCCTCGGGTGAGGGAATCTAGAACTAGGGGGTCACTGTTTCAATATAAGGGGTCTCCTATTTAAGGTGGAGGCCTGAAATTTTTGTTTGTCCGACGTGAGCGATCGCTGGGCCCGGAAGCGGATGGGAAATGGCCCTCTGGCCACGATCGGCCCCCGACCACGATTTCACAGTGGCTGGCCAATGCTCAGCTTTGCCTGGGGGGGGGGTAGTGGGGGCTGAAAGAGGGCGGGCGCTGACCTAACTGAGGGTGCCAGTAAGCGCTTCCAACGATCTCTCTGACGGCAGACAGCTGTCCCAGGGAACGACAGACCTCCACAGGACAAAGGAAGCGGCAAAAATGCTGCAAAGTATGTGTGCATGCAGCACAAGCAAGCCCCCGAAAGAATACCTCATCAAAGTCCAGTCCGCAGATATCTCTGTTTACTTCATTTCCCCACTGAGGTTTCATCCTACCCTGAATCGAGGTTTGGCCAAAAATGCGAATGCCGTCCGGGAGAGTGGCTCATCCACCAACCGTAAATGTGGACAGGCCACGCAAAATTGCTGTTAATTGCGTCATTCATGGGGGCTTAACTGCCCACTTAATTGTTGACGTACGCACGCACTTCCAACAGCCACACCTGCCTGCCAAGTGAAATATCGCGCGAGCGCACAATGACACTGGGACGCTTGTCCACCCGCAGAGCGTAAAATTCTGGCCAGAGACGAGGAGGAATTTCTTCTCCCAGAGGGTCATTAGCGTTTGGAGTTCTCTTCCCCCCAGAGAGCAGCGGAGGCTGTTGGGTCATTGAAGGCTGAGTTTGACAGATTTTTGATTGGCGAGTGAGTCAAGGGTTATGGAAGACAGGCAGGAAAGTGAATTAAAGCCACAATCGGATCAGCCATGATCTCATTGACCTGTTGAGCCTGTTGAATTGGCCAAGCGGCCTACTCCTGCTCCTATTTCTTATTATATTCTTAATTAATCCTTAAAACTTTATACCTGCATTGTCCTCTTCATTCACAAATACTTAACGAAGAAGCCCAGAACATTTTGAAAGTAAAAGTTTAACATGAAACCTTTTAAAAGTCTAATGAATCCACGTTAAAAAGTAAAATCTGATTTTTTTTGGTATGATTTATCACACCTTTTAAATATCACTTTTTAAAATGATTTGTCAGATCGAAATTATTGCACTTTTTAAAGATGTTTGAATTTTTAATTTTGAAAAAATGTTTCCACTTTTATTTTTTTTAAATTGTTTAAATTTTTAATCCTGTGAAATTATGTTTAAATTTTTAATTTTGTCAGATGAGTTATGTCCACAAAAAAATGTGACTTTCCAACACCTTTTCACTGCAGCAGCTTTTGTTTTTGGGTCGTAGTGTTTGTGGTGTAGTCGGTGACTGTTGGCCACATCTGTCTGCTCTTTTCCCCTGCATTAGCCTGTGCGCACCAAGCGGGGACCCTCCCATGGCGCAGGCAAAATCCTCACCACCAGGATTGCAGTGGCTTCTTCTGGGGGTTTATTCAATGCCAGCAGTGAGCACTGTCGCTACGCCACCCGCCGCTAAATCCGAGCCAAGCTTTCAGTCAGTGGTCCCAATTTATCCTTCCCGTCAGATCCTATTCTGTCTTTCTCTATTCCATGCTGTTCCTCTGAGCTGTCCTCTTCCCCTTTCCTAGTTCACCACAGACCATCTCGCCTCCGCTCTGTATTCCCAGAGCATTAAATCAATGGGTCCATATTGAAACGCCCTATACACCGCAGTGGGACTGCATTGGAAATTTTCGGTCCATTGATTTAATGGATGGCGAAGTGTGATTTCCCAGTGCCACTATCATGAGGCCTTGTAACATGTGCCCTCAAAAACCATTGCACCATCTCTCACTCAGACCTATTCTTTCCCAGATTCTCTAAACGATAAGATTTTGACCTTCCTCAGTCCTCCATTCCTTCCACAATCGAAGTGTTTAGAAAGTTAATGCTCACTGGCTCTATTTAATGACTTATCATTGCAACTTCGTAGTCTCCAGCATTACAAGCACTGATACCCAGCTCCTCAGAAAAAGTAAAAATCATTGTGATGCTCCAACTAAAGTCCCTGTGAAATAAAAACAAGGATGTTATGAGCCATCATAATATTCTAAAACACTCACTTATACTTACTTATATCACGCATTTTATAATCTCAAATCAAGCAGTCTCTCAGTCGTACAGAACATGGACATTGCTGAAAGGAGAGACATGTTGCCAAAGCTTCTTGTCTTGTACTCATCAGGACAAACACAAGAATGTCAAATTTGAAAGGATCACAACAATTTATACTACTGGAGAAAAGGATGCTGATTGGTTGGAAAGTTGACACTGATTGGCCGAGACATTGCCATGCGCCTTTTTAAAAATTTCACGGGAGCTTGGAGAGCCTATAGTTCCCCGTTGCTTTCTCCATGGCAACACCTTGGCCAATCAGAGTTGAGTTGCCAACCAATCAGCAACCTTTTCTCCTGTAGTATAAATTGCTGTGATTGTTTGAAATTTGGCATTCTTGTCTTTGTCCTGATGAATGCAAAACAAAAAGCTTTAACAACCTGTCTTTCTTTTTCGCAATAATTTTAAATCACATCTGCCTAATACCTCCTGCTCAATTTGAAATCATGCATCTCTGTGCTTTCAGATTAAGATGACCTTTGAAACTTTAAACTTAAAAAAAAAATTCTCACTCATTATTGAAGGGGCAAACCGTCTTCACAAATTGGGAGGAATGTGCATACTGGAGGATCTAAATATCATACAACTTTTTGCCTCCTGGCGATATAATCACCAACACGATAATTATTCTGTCCTCCTGACATGTTCAGCTTAATGTTTTCAATTTTACCATACAGTAACAATGTAATAACTCAGTGCAGGAGTGGGCATTCAGCCCCTCAAGCCTGCTCTCCCATTCAACCAATTTGAGGCTGATTTTCTACCTCAATGCCACTTTCCTGAAATATCCCTCAATTCCCTTAGTATTCCAAAATCTATTGACCCCTGTCTTGAATGTACTCGCGACTAAGCATCCACGACCCTCTGGCATAGAGAATTTCATAGATTCACAACCCTTTGAGTGAAGAAATTTCTCCTCCTTTCAGTCCTAAATGGCAATAAATACAACCAGACTCCAATTAAAACAAAAGAGAAAGGGTAACTTTTTCTATAAAGGTGAGAAGAAGAAAATCACCATGCTATGCTCCAGGGGATGAAAGAACCACTTGGTCCCCGATTCCATCTCTGTTGGCAATAGCGGACTGCATGGAATAACGTGTGATTGATAGCACAGAAATAGGCTATTTGGCCCAACTAATCCATTATCCACACAAGCCCCAAAGAATGAACTACGGACCTTGATAATTGATTCATCTGTACCAGTTAATGTGGCATCCTAGAATCAGTTGAAAGCTGGAAGGAATTAATATACTGATGAGATTGAGTAATGCTGGACGCTGCTGGAACCTAGATCTGAAAGATGTTGCGCTGCCATTGTGGTCTAGTCCTCTTCATTTCACTCTATCAGCCTATCCTTCGATTCCTTTCTTCCTCTTGTGCTTACCTAGCTCCCCCTTGAATATATCTGAGCATATTCATCTGCTCTATGCAGTAACAAGTCCAACTCCCTAAACATTTCCTGGTTGTTTCTCTTGAACCCCCTGCCGGATTTACAATATTAATGCTTGTTGTGCTTCCCTGGCTTGCTGTAAATTTTATATATCTCAGAGCATGCAGAGCTGACACTAGTTTTTAAGTGTGCAACAGGTTTGCTTACACAAGTTTCAAAATATCTCTGCAATCACAAAATGTCTGCACTCATGCCTACAGCTCAGCTCTCGCCTCCATCAGGTTTTCTGTTCACCTTGCTTTGAGTCCACACCCAAGCTTAATCAATCAAGCACAATGTATAGATCAATTACCAGACTCTATAATCAAAGACAACAATTGAACCATTAAACGCTACAGTGATAATCTTACATTTATAGCCCTTAGTTCTGATCTCGCCACAGGTGGAAACATCAATTGACCTCATCCTTCCTGGCTTAGCGAGGGGGGAGAAAGCACAGCCAAAATTTCCATTTCTGAGCTTTGCCAGAAAATATCCACATGTGGACTTTGGGTATATATATATATATATTGCTGCTATATATTTGCTGTGAAAAATATGTTACGTGTCTAGTCTCAATGGTGCCTGGCTCATGTAACGAAGGTCCTGCCAAAACCTGTCGAACTGTCCTTGATGCCAGTCTTCAGGGGAGGAAACTTGGGCAAATGGAAGTCACTGCATGTGGTCAGGCTGCCTTCTGCTAAACCTATGCGCAAGTCTTATAATAGTCAACTCTGTTGAAGGGAATATCTGTCCATCTCCATTATGTGTGCTGAGGCAGCCAAGTCCACTTGTATCAATATGGTACAATCAACCACACTGAGTACTCGCCAAGTGTTAATATTTTGTTGTTTGCACATTCAAGTGGATGGGTCCACTTCTTGGAAAAAGAGAGAACTGATCCTGTTGAACCTTTGTCAAGTGACTCTTTCTGTAATGCGAATAGCGATTGAGATTCCAAAACCATTTTCTACCTTTTAACCAATGTCGTCACTCCTGTTAATAACAACTATTTTAACAGAGACTGCAGGCAGATTGATGTAAAATGACTGTCTCCTTAGTCTGGTTGGCTTTGCAACTCAGGTTCAAGAACAGAATGAATGGGAACTTGAATTTACACTGCATCTTATCAAGTACTCTTGATGTGCATCAAAAACAAATTATATTTTATTGAAGTGAAGTTTTGTTGAAGACAAAAAGGACAGCTAAGATCCAACAACCAGCAATGAGATTAATAACGGGTTAATTTATTTTTGGTTGAGGTAAGAACGTTGGGGAGAGCAACTCCCTGTAGCGCTGTGGGATCTTTCATGTCCATTTGTACAGGATTATGTGCTTAAATGCTGACGTGAAGCTTGGTGCCACAATTGTGTGACTCACAGGCGAGTGCTACCCAGTGAATCAAATCCAAGGAAGGAAGTTAAAAGAGGAAGGGAGATTTGCATTTATGTTGCATCTTACTGCATCCCCAGGATGTCCCAATGTGCTTTGCAGCCAATGAATACCTTCAGAAGTGCAGCCACCCGTTTAATATATGCAAGAGACAGCCTCAAATTTGCACATAACCAGGTCCCAAATGGAAAATATAAGGAAAAACCATTGATAATGATGGTGTTGGTTGAATGTTGAATGCTAGTCAGTAACGTAGAACTTGTTGCTCTTCTTTGAATAGCATCTTGGGGATCTTCTACATCCATCTAAGCTACTTCTTATTCTTGGCTTTGCCAATCTTCCTGGTGCAAAGGAACAAAAACCAGAGAGCCTTTACTTCTGGCCCCTATCCCTCTTTGTGATTCACGTGCACTCCCCAGGCATAGGCTGAAAGCCCCCACCTGCCTAAGGTGCGGACACTCAAACTCATTACTGATGAGGTCAGAATAATGGCATAACACCTCTTGCTTCATTTCGCTGGGATGCTGCACCAAAAGTGGGTTTTGGAGATCGTGCTTTCTGAAGCCATCAACCTCCGCCCATCTCAGAGTAGGTAAGGTCTCGACCTTCAGGGTCAGCAAGAGGGGTGAGATATCTGGCTGCTGTTCTTGGATTGCAGAATGGTGGACATCAGCATTGTAGTTACGCTCTCAGGCTCCCTGTCTGCACCTGGACATGCAGTTTTTCATGACATAATTTCAGCATTACTTCAAGCAAGTGCAGTGCAGCTGTAAATGCCGGAGTGGAATGATCAGCCTCCCATAAACAGTTTAAAATATTTTTATAAAATCAACAATACTACTTGCCCTGTTGTCCTTCCTTTCCCGCTCACTCTTTAACTTCCTTACCTTAATTTTAGTATAATTTGAAAGAAATCTCCAAGTTAAAATCTTTTTTTTTATATACCACACCTAGACAACTGTGTACAGTTTTGATCTCCTTACTTAAGGAAGGATATACTTACCTTGGGGACAGTTCAGAGAAGATTCACTGACGAGGTTGATTCCTGAGATAAAAGGATTGTCTTATGAGGAAAGGTTGAGCAGATAGCCTCTACTCATTGGAGTGTAGAAGGATGAGAGGTGATCTTATTATAAGATTCGGAGGTGGGTTTGACAGGGTAGATGGGGAGAGGATGTTTCCTCTCGTGGAGGAATCTAGAACTCGGGGGCTAAGTTTCAAAATAAGGGGTGTCCCATAGAAGACAGATGAGGAATTTCTGCTCTCAGAGGATCATTAGTCTTTGGAAATCTCTTTCACAGAGAGCAGTGGAGGCAGGATCATTGAATATATTCAAAGCTGCCTTAGAAAGATTTTTGATCTACAAGGAAGTCGAGGGTTATTGGGGACAGGAGGAAAGTGGAGTTGAGGCCTCAGTCAGATCAGACATGATTTTACTGAACGGCATAGCAGGCTTGAGGGGCCGAATGGTCGACTCTTGCTCCTATGGCTTATGACCTTACGAGGAGAACAACGCTGGAGTGATATGGGTTAGCTTAAGGTTGACAATACTTCAGAAAAGTATAACAACCTGTGGAAATTCAGTGTTAAGTTAAAAGCCACAACAGCTGGCAATTAAGGTTTTTACCCTCGCAGTCTAGGGCTGTGTCTGCAGAAAACATTTTCTGCCAGGGTAGATGTTATGCCCCATAACCTCTTCCAGCCCCACAACCCTCTGTGAACCCTGCATTCCTCTAACTCTGTTCATCTATTACTTCCTTCACTCCACCACTGGTGGCCGTGCCTTCAACTGTCCATACCCCAAACTTTGGAATTTGCTCCCCAAATCCCTTGTCCCTACGCCTCACACTCCTCAGTTAAGATGCTGTTTAAAAACTACTTCTTTGGCCACGCATTTGACCAAGTCTCCTTGCACATCAATTCCTCACTTAACATTATAGTTGCATTCCAGAAAAGTGCAACTTTGAGTGAAACAGTGTTAACAGAATTAGATTTTTCCTATTCTGGCCAACATAAAAGCTGTGGTCAGGTTCTGAAGGACCTTTCTAAACGGAAAAAAAATTAAAACATCATACCCTGTAAGTTGAAATATTTACAGGAGAGGTGTTCGATTACATTTGAAGCAACAGCAACTCTTTCTTAAAACTCTACAGTATAGTTTTGTGTGAAGAATATGTATACCAGCGGCCCACATATGTCTTTTACTGTCGCCTGTTCACTGACTCCCTCCCACTCGCTGCCTCTCTGCTGCTCACCGACTCCCTCCCACTCGCTGCCTCTCTCCTGCTCACCGACTCCCTCCCACTCGCTGCTTCTCTCCTGCTCACCGACCCTCCCGCTTGACACCTCTCCCCCCACCCCCAACCCCGACCCTCCTACTTGCGGCCCCTCCTGCTCACGGCCTCTCTCGTTCAACACCTCTCCCATTCACCACTTCCCTCCCCAACCCGCCCACGTGCAGCTCAGCTCGCTCCCATGCTCACTTCCTCCCTCCTGCTTGCCCCTCTCCAGAGCGCTCGCTCGACAGTGGGGGTTCAGGACAGGGAAGGGGCAACCAAGAGGAAGGGTTGGGCAGGGAAATGGCAAGTGGGGGCGATGGTGAATGAGACGGTTGGGGAGGAGGAGAGGTGGGGATCAGGAAGGTCGGCGAGCAGGAGGGCAGCAAGTAGGACAGTCAGGGCTCTCAGACGACTCTCGGGCTGGAGGAGGTTGTGTGGCTCAGTGCCAGTTCCTTTTTTATAAAACTGTGAAGTGTCTTGGGATATTTTCCTACATTGAAGACACTATATAAATGCAAGTTGGTGTTGCTGTTAAATTGGCACTCTCAGTGCATAGCTTTTCCTGAAGCATGGACATATTGTGACTGTAGGCACGGGGGTCTTCAGACCATAACATCCAGGTGAATTGACTGCAATCACCACTTATGACAGAATTCACCCAAATGAAGGGCAACAAATCGAATCTTACGGACACATTAATATCACAAGTATGTTTTTATTAATATACAGCATTTTAAGTGACAACACCTTAAAATTGTCCTACGTGCTTTTCCTTTCTGTCTGGGTTCCTGCTCTGCTGAAATCAAGATTTGTCTCATTGTCTGTTCAGTCCCATTAAGTGAACACTTCGTTTTATACCCAGACTCCACATTTTTACCCCAGATAGCAGCTTGTAAAATGCCTGTCGGAGGGACCTGAATTATTTTAAGCCGTCATTCTAAACTGCAAATTAAAAAATGATAACACTGCAAGAACAGTTCACGTTTCTGAACAATTTTCCACTCCATTCGAAAGCCCACACAAAAAGAAAATCATGTGACAGAAAATTATTACTGATATCTGCTCCTGATAAGTAAATAAACTGAGAGCAGCAGGTTATTCAATGTGCGTAGGGACTGGCTATCCCTGAAAATTGAATGTTCTTGCCCTCTGCTGATGAAATTTAGATAGCACTGTGTGTGAAGAGATACCAAAGTCTGTTGTAACTGGGATCTGTCGTTCCAGTTTACATTACTCAAAATAAAATGGATTATAACTTCTTATTAGGGACTGCTTTTCTTCTTTTCTGGCTGCTTTCTGTTAAAACTTATTTTTTTATTTTAGCTATTATTTCAGCTGATCTTCTTACACAGGTTTGGGATATTTTTAATTTTTGACGCTGGTTTTTCACATTCTTGGCATTCCATCAGGCAACCCTTAGCCAGCTGCATGATGCTCCGAGGACCCTTCTCTCATCAACGTAACAACAACAACATGCATTTATGTAGCAACTTTAACGAGGTAAAACATCCCACACGAGCATTATCTGTCAAAATTTAGCACCGAACCATGTAAGGTGGCATTAGTGCAGATGATCAAAAACTTGGTCATGGAGGTAGATTCTAAGGAGCTTAAGGAGATAGAGAGGTTTAGGGCTGTATATGGCTGAAGGCACAGCACTCAATGATGGAACAATAAACATTTTAGGAAAGATGAGAAGGCATTAGAGAAGGTGCAGAAAAGATTCAGGAAAATGGTTCTAGAGTTGAGGAACTTCAGTTACATAGATAGATTGGAAAGGTTGGAACTGTCTTCTCTGGTGAAGAGATGGTTGAGAGGCGATTTGCCAAGTGTGTACAATATCATGAAGGCTCTGGACAGAGTAGATAGGGAAAAACTGTTCCCATTGGCGGAAGGATCGAGAATAAGAGAGTACAGAGTTAAGGTGACTGGCAAAAGAAGCAATGGAGACACGAGGAAAATCTATAGAGCGCGGTGGAGGTGAATTCAATTGAAGGAATTGGATTATTATCTTAAAAAGGAAGGATGCACAGAGCTACAGGAAGAAGGCCGGGGAGTGGCACAAAGTGAATTGCTCCTTTGGAGAGCCAAAGCAGACAAGACGGATCGAATGGCTTCCTTCTGCGCTATAACAATTCCATCATTCTAAGAAAATTGGGGATGCGCAAGAGGCCGGAATTGGAGGAGTGCAGACATCTCTGAGGGACGGGGGCAGGTTACAGGGATGCTGGAGTGGGCTTGGAGTGGTAGGAAGAGCTTAACTACTCCATTTCTTTCCTTGCTGCAGTGAGTTCATCATTTCAAAGCTGCTTCACTTGGGTTATGCTAATTTGATTGAAATCATGCAAAAACGTACCCTCGTGTTGTTTTATTAAATTGCTTCATTCGTAGTGCTGGATTTCTTTTCAAGCAAAAAATGACTTCAAATCAATAGGAATAGACTCTGCATCAAATCTGATATTTACAGAGGAACTGTATAAGACACCTCCTCTATCTGGAGTGATGAGAGACATTGTGTGGTTTTCAGCATGTGCTGGGCCTTCCAAAGATGTCTTTGGCTGGGCGTGGGCAAAAGTGTCCTCTGGCGATGTCAGCTCGTCCCTTCTCACCGTCATGAAATCTGCCTCACAAGGGAAGTGTGATCTATGACTAACTGTGGGAAGATAGGCCGTGTGTGATCCAGGTTAAAGGGAGGGGTAGAGGAAGAGCATGAGCCACACCTAATAGGATGTCCTTTTTTCTGTGAGATCTTTTGGTTATCTCCACCTATCACTGGCCCTCTATCCAGCTCTACCTGTCCCACCCCACCCCTTAAACCAGTTTATATTTCACATCTCTTCTATTTTTCCTTAGTTCTGTTGAAGAGTCATACGGACTCGAAACGTTAATTGTGTTCCTCTCCGCAGATGCTGCCAGACCTGCTGAGTTTTTCCGGGTACTTTTATTTTTGTTTTGGATTTCCAGCATCCACAGTTTTTTGCTTTTATCGAATAGGATATTGGCCTGAATTAAGCTGAATCGAAACAAAAGGGCATTTTTAAAAAAAATCCCTCTTGCGCCAATATGTAAGAAAACGGCAAATGGTCGTACAAACTGACGGCTCCCAGTGTTGGTCATGGAAGTTCTCACGGTTGCATTTCTAGGGAAACTATCGGGTTATGGAGTGTGTGTGTGTGTGTGTGTGAAAGAGAGAGAGAAAGAGTGAAGTTGTAATGTCGGAAATCTAGGAGCCAATTTGCAGACAGCAAGCTCCCATAAATAGTAATGTGATAATGACCAGATCATACTTTTTTTTGTGATGTTGACTGAGGGATAAATATTGGCCAGGATACCTGGAGAGGGAAGCTCTGCAGCTCTTCTTCAAAATAGTACTGCGAGATCCAGCCGAGAGGGCAACCTCAATTTAACATCTCATCTGCAGGGTGACGCTTCTGACAATGCAGCACTTGCTCAGTTCACTCATAGGAGCGTCAACCTAGATTTTTGCACCAAGGCCCTGGTGTGGGACCGTGAACACACAGTTTTCTGATTCAAAGGCAAGAATGCGCCCAACTGAGCCATGGCTAACCCACAATGGGACAATCATCACAGTGAGATCTTGGGGATCAGGTGGAAGAAGAACATTAGAATTTGAGGACAGCTTTTTTCAAAAGAAATCTAGGAATTGCAATGCTGAGGGCATCGGTAAAAAATCCTGATATTTCATTGAAATAAAGCAGATTTAAATGAAACAGTTGCCATAAACCCATGGCCCTGATCAGACAGAACAACGGAATAACATACACAACACAGATAAGAGGGAAAAAAAACACAAAATCAAAAAACTTTTTCTTGAGATCAATAAAAATATCTGGAATTTAATGTTTCAAAAAGAAGGTAGGAGGTTTGGCATGTTCAGTGACCATGAAACAGTGATCTTAATGATAGCTGATGTCTCAATGTTTGTAAAAGCCTCTCTCTCGGTGTAACCATATGTGAAAATGTCCAGTCAATGGTCAGCGTTCCAATCAGACACTACAGAGAGACTTCAAGCTGTGCAGGTTTGAGAGGTTGATTATTAGAAAGAACTTGAATTTGTTTAGCATCTCACCTCACTTCAAGGAATGTCTGAAGTCTGTTTGTGGTTGTAATGCACAAGGAATGGCAGCAAATTTACACACAGCAAGCTCCCACCAACAGTCATGGCCAGATAATCTGTGTTAATTGGTTGAGGGATAAATGTTGGCCAGGGCACCAGGGAGAACTCCCCTGCTCTTCTTCAGAAGAGTGCCATGAGATCTTTGATGTCCACTTAAGAGGTAAGACAGGACGAGGAGAAGAACATGATGTTTTTATTCTTTCATGGGATGTGGGTATTGCAGGCTAAACCAGCATTTATTGCGCATCCCTAATTGCCCTTTAAAAGGTGGTAGTGAGCTGCCTTCTTGAGCTGCTTCCGTCCATGTGGTGTAGGTATACCCACAGTGCTGTTAGGGAGGGAGTTCCAGGATTTTGACCCAGCGACAGTGAAGGAACGGCCGATATATTTCCGAGTCAGAATGGTGAGTGACTCGGAGGGAAACTTACAGGTTATGGTGTTCCCATGTATCTGCTGCCCTTGTTCTTCTAGGGGGTAGAAGTCATTGGTTTGGAAGGTGCTGTCAAAGGAGCCTTGGTGAGTTGCTGCAGTGTATCTTCTAAATTGTACATTCTGCTGCCACTATGCATCAGTGGTGGAGGGAGTACATGTTGAAGGTAGTGAATGGGATACCAATCAAGTGGGCTTCTTTGTCCTGGAAGGTGTTGAGCTTCTTGAGTGCTGTTGGAGCTGCACTCATCCAGGCAAGTGGGGAGTATTCCATCACACTCCTGACTTGTGCCTTGTAGATGGTGGACAGGCTTTGGAGAATCAGGAGGTGAGTTACTCTCTGCAGAATTCCCAGCCTCCGACCTGCTCTAATGGCCACAATATTTATATGGCAGGTCCAGTTCAGTTTCTGGTCAATGGTAACCCCCAGGGTGTTGATAGTGGGGGATTCAGCAATGGTAACGCCATTGAGTGTCAAGGGGAAATGGTGAATTCTCTCTTGTTGGAGATGGTCATGGCCGGTGCTTGTGTGGCACGAAACAGGCTTGCCATTTAGCAGCCCAAGCCTGAATATTGTCCAGGTCTCACTGCATTTGGACATGGACTGCTTCAGTATTTGAGGAGTCTCAAATGGTGCTGAACATTGTACAATTATCAGCAAACATCCCCTTATGATCGAGGGAAGGTAATTAATGAAACAGCTGAAGATGGTTGGGTCCAGGACACTACCCTATTGACTTTCAATGACCCTTTCCACCACTTTGTTGATGATTGAGAGTAGGCTGATGGGGCAGTAATTGGCTGGGTTGGATTTGTCCTGTTTTTTGTGTACAGGACAATTTTCCACATTATTGGGTAGTTGCTGTACTGGAGCTGTACTGGAAAAGCTTGGCTAAGAGTGTGGTTAGCTCTGGAGCACAAGTCTACAGTACTATAGGTGGAATATTGTCAGGGTCCATTGCCTTTGCTCTATCCAGTGCCTTCAGCCATTGCTTGGTGTCATGTGGAGTGAATCAAATTGGCTGAAGACTGGCATCTGTGATGCTGGGGTCGTCCGGAGGAGGCTGAGATGGATCATCTACTCGGCGCTTCTGGTTGAAGGTGGTTGCCAATGCTTCAGCCTTATCTTTTGCACTGATTTACTGTGCTTCCCCATGGTTCGGAATGGGAATATTTGTGGAGCCTCCTCCTCCAGTTAGTTGTTCAATTGTCCACCATCATTCATGACTGGATGTGGCAAGACTGTAGAGCTTAGATTTGATCTGTTTGTTGAGAGACCGCTTAGCTCTGCCTATTACATGCTGATTACACTGTTTGGCACGCAAGTAGTCCAGTCTTATTCACACTTATTGTCAGAGCAGTGTTCTGAGGCCAGAGCAAAGTGATCAACAAGCAGCTGAATGTTCTCCCGAGTATGTGCTATGACAGTGTATTCGTCCACGGAGAAGAGTTTACTCAGTAGATGTGCAGTAATAAAAACAAAAAAACTGCGAATGCTGGAAATCCAAAACAAAAACAAAAACAGAATTACCTGGAAAAACTCAGCAGGTCTAGCAGCATCGGCGGAGAAGAAAAGAGTTGACGTTTCGAGTCCTCATGACCCTTCGACAGAACTTGAGTTCGAATCCAAGAAAGAGTTGAAATATAAGCTGGTTTAAGGTGTGTGTGTGGGGGATGCAGAGAGAGAGAGAGAGAGGTGGAGTGTGGGTGTGGTTGTAGGGACAAACAAGCAGTGATAGATCAGTGATGATCTGCTTCTATCACTGCTTGTTTGTCCCTACAACCACACCCCCACTCCACCTCTCTCTCTCTCTCTCTCTCCGCCCCCCACATAGACACTTTAAACCAGCTTATATTTCAACTCTTTCTTGGACTCGAACTCAAGTTCTGTCGAAGGGTCATGAGGACTCGAAACGTCAACTCTTTTCTTCTCCGCCGATGCTGCCAGACCTGCTGAGTTTTTCCAGGTAATTCTGTTTTTGTAGATTCAGTAATGTTTGTGTGAGCCTTAAGTCTTTGCAATTTGAAGAGGTTGCCATCTGTCCTGAACTGAATGTTTACTCCTGTGTCAAGATCTTTGAGTGCGGAGTGGAGCATGGCCAAGAAGTATATGGTAAACAGGGCTGGAGCCAATACACAGCTTTGCTTGGAGCCATTGGTGACAAGGAAGTCATCCGATGATGGACCACCATGCATCACGCTGGCCATTATGGCATCATGAAATGAGCGAATGACAGAGGTCATCTTTTCAGGGCAGCCATATTTGTACAGAGCCTTCCAAAGGCCTTCTCGGTTTACTGTGCCAAAAGCCTTGGTCAGATCAACAAACACCACACAGTGCTCCTTATTCTGTTAGCGGGATCTTTCCTGAATTTGATGCGCTGCAAAGATCATGCCGACTGTTCCTTATTCTGCACGGAAGCCTCACTGTGGGCAAAATCCTGTTTAGGCATCGGGTGTCCTGCCTGCCAGTTGGAGAGTTGGTGGGAGACCTGCGCTTCCTCTTTTCAGGCAGTACAAGCCAATCAGGCAGTGGCAAGGCCAGCGGCAGGCCTTCCCCTTGACTGTAGGGGGAATTCTTGGGGTCGGCGGTTGGTTGCGGGGGGGCGGGGGGGGGGGTGGTTGGTGGTTCACAGGGAGAGGGATGCGGCAGGAGTAGGCAGCAAGGGTAAGGGGTTGTGTCTCAGTGCTCAGTGGGCCCCCGTTTCCGATATCCAGTCCACTTGGTGCCATTAATCAATGGACACCCCACACCCCCCCACCCAGGGAGGTGACAAGCTGCCGCATGGTTTTAGTTGCTGCGTACCCCACACGGCGACAGGCCTGCCTGCAACTGGCTTAATGCCACCAATGGTGGGACAAGGCCCTTAAGTGGTCATTAACTGGCTACTTAAGGGCCACAATAGGCGGAAGGGCAGGGAGGTCGACCATGGGCACTCCTGTCCAGAACTTAATTCTGGTGGAGATGGGAAGTTGGTGGGATTTCAGTCTGCCACCATCCCACATAATTAAATACCCTTCCCACCTCCAGACTTGCCATCAGGAGATTCCACCCTGTGATTCTGGGTACATAGAGTCAATGAGGTAATTGGCAATCTGATTAAAAATAACGCTTGCAAGAAGTTTGCCTGCTGCTGAAGGAAGCAATACTTAGCGATGATCGTCACAGTTGGACTTGCTCCCTTTCCATTTGTAGAGATGAGTTATGGAGATATATTCGTAGTCTTGGGCACAGCGTCCTGGTTCCAGATTAGACAGAAGAGACCAGTGAGTTACCACCACGCAAGTCCCTCCGTACTTGAATACTTCAGGTGTGATGCTATCAGCTCCTGCCAACTTGGCCAGAGAAATTTGCTTTATGGCCTTTGCCACTTCCACTTGAGGAAGATTGAGAGCGAACTTTTCCAGAGTGTGGTGCTGTGGGAGTGACTCAGTGGCATCACAAATAATCTACTCATTTTCCCTCAATTGATGGTAATCTTATAGTTCATGAAATATCAACATATTCCCCCTTTTAACAATTATTTAAGGAGGAACCCATCCTCTGTGCAGAATTAAATCTTTAGCAATAAAAAATCCAAGGACCATGTGAAGGAAAGGCTTGGACACTGGCCTTTCAATACCCAGACTTGGTTGAAATCCAGCCCAGATTAATATGACGAGCAGCTCCTCTCCTGGCAATAGAGAACCAATATCAACTGAATGTGGGCACTTTTAATCTAGTTCCTGATAGGCAATGGGTCCAAAGCAATATCCATTGGGACCAAACTGTCAATCGCTCAGATTAGTGCAATTGAGTATAAAGTACTCAATTATAAAGTGTATAAAGTAGAAAATGTCTTCCCGGTATAGCAAGGCTTAATCTTCTGAGGTTAATGGTAAGGCCCACTGTTGGGAGAGCAGAGGGAGCTGTGCTCTCAATTTTTAATTCTCATCCTTGCGCTCATGTTCCTTCAAGGTCTTGCCCCTCCCTATCTCTGTAATCTCCTCCAGCCCTACAATCATCCGAGATCTCTGTGCATCTCAAAACTGGGCCTTTAAACATTCCCAATTTCCATAGCTCCACCATTTGTGGCTGTGCTGTCCTCGACCAAGCTCTGGAATTCTCTCCTTAGACCTTTCAATTTCTGTCTCCTCCTTTAAGGTGCTCGTTAAAACCTAACTCTTTGTCCCAGCTTTTTGTCACCTGTCCGAACACCTCCTTATGTGACTCAGGCCAGGATTCTCTGGCCCCTCTTGTCAGTGGGGGCTCTCGGTCTCCCAAAGTGAATAGAAGTTTGAATGGCCTGCAGTATCTGCTGCGGCACGACCCACTGCACTGGGGCCAGAAAACCCCGGCCTCAGTGTCAAATTTTGTCCGGTATTGTTCCCGTGAAGTGCCTTTAAAAAAAGATTTGCATTTATTTGCCGCCTTTCACAACTATCAGACGTTCCAAAGCATTTTACAGCCAATTAATTACTTTTGTAGAGTTGCAGTATAGGAAACATGGTAGCTCATTTTACACATTGCAAACTCCCACAAATAACAATATGATAATGAGAAGATAGATGTTTTTGTGATGTTGATTGAGGGATAAATATGGGCCAGGGCACTGGAGATAACCCCCCTGCTCTTTGAAACCATGCCATGGGATTTATTTTTATATCCACCTGAAAGGGCAAACGGGACCTTGGTTTAATGTCTCACCCGAAAGATTTGGCACTTATAATATAAGATCTTAAGAAACAGGAGCTGAGTAGGACATTTGGCCCCTCGAGCCTGCCCCACCATTTAATAAGATTGTGGTCTTAAATCCACTTTCCTGTTGCCCCCCCCCTCCCCATAGTTCTTGGTTCCCTTGTTGATCAAGGAGCAGCAGTGCAACACTCCCCTAGTATGTACCACTGTGTCAACCAAGATGGTTGCACTCAAGTCCTGGAGTGGGACTTGAACCCACAACTTCTTCGATTCAGAAGTGAGAGTAACCCCAACTGAGCCACTGCTAGATGCTCATGGGCACTATATAAATTAAACTTGTTTTAGGCATCTCATCTTTTGTGAGGGCGGGAAATCCATTGGAGCCTTAAAGACCTCTTTAAGATCAATTCCTTATTGCATGGTGTGCTATCTCTGCTAATTCAGTCTGCTATTCCATTGATTCCCCCCCTCCCACCTTTTCAACCCTCCCATTTTAGGTGCTACTACAACTGCAGTGGCACGCATTGTCTGCTGGCACTCTCGAGGCCTTCCGTGCCCGGTGGGCACCCCGGGGACTGGGGTGTTTTATCGACCCCTTTAATCACATTTTCGTTTAAAGTTTGTAAGTTTCCTTTAAACTTTGTTCTTGGTTTTACAGCTGACCTGAATTAGGGGCTGTGCCTGATTTATCCCAATTTTGTTAATTTGGTTTAATTGTTTTGACTCAGAAAGAGTTACAACTGCAGTGGGCTCTCAGTTGCACCTTAAAGGGGAGGGCTGAAAGGTGGGGAAGGAGTCAATGGAATAGCAGACTGAATTAACAAAGATAGCACACCATGCAATAATTAAAGAATTGAACTTAAAGGGGCCTTTAAGGCTTAAAAGTCCCAAAATTAGTGAAGAAAAAGTTACTGCCAAGCCTGTTGCCAGCTTCACTCAAATAGCTTCTAATCCCTTTAAGTAGCATTGTAAATAACATTGACCTGTTGGGCATAAACAGCTTTTTCAAGTTGGCAGGCAGTGAACACTGGAGTGCCTCAAGGATCAGTGCTCGGGCCTCAGCTATTTACCATCTGTAGTAATGACTTAGATGAAGAGACAGAGAGTGATGTATCAAAGTTTACTGATGATACAAAGCTAGGTGGAAAGTTAAGTTGTGGGGAGGTCACAGAAAGGCTGCAAATAGGTATAGAAAGGCTAAGCGAGTGGGCAAAAAGGGTATGATGCAGGGAAGTGTGACGTTAATCATTATGGTCATACAAGCACACTCGAGCCTCTTTGAACATCAACACTTGCAAGTTTTTCATCTTAAAGAAAAATCCTGCTTTTTTTCAGTCATTCATGGGACGTAGGCGTCACTGGCAGGGCCAGCATGTATTGCCCATCCCTAATTGCCCTTGAGAAGGTGGTGATGAGCCAGGCTCGACAGGCTATGTGGTCTACTCTGTTCCTATTTCTTGTGTTCTGTTCTGCTTGTGGCTTGAGAGGGGGTTGAGAAGCACTGGTGATTCGAATAGTGGCCATGTGATTTTGTACGTCTATCTGAGAGAATCTCAGTTTAATGTCTCATCTGAAAGACGGGACCTCCGATACTGCAGCACTCCCTCAGTACTACAACAACACTTCAAGATATCCGGCAACATTGGCATCTACCCAGCAATGTGGAAAATTGCCCAGTTATGTCCTGTACACAAAAAGCAGGACAAATCCAACCCGACTAATTACTGCCCCTTCAGTCTACTCTTGATCATCAGTAAAGTAATGGAAGGGGTCATTAACAGTGCTATCAAGCGGCACTTGCTTAGCAATAGCCTGCTCACTGGCTCAGTTTGGGTTCTGCCAGGGTCACTCAGCTCCTGACCCCGTTACAGCCTTGGTTCAAAAATGGACAAAAGAGCTGAACTCCAGCGGTGATGTGAGAATGACTGCCCTTGACATCAAGGCAGCATTTGACCTAGTTTGGCATCAAGGAGCCCTAGCAAAACTGGAGTCAATGGGAATCAGGGGGAAAACTCTTCATTGGTTAGAGTCATAACTAACACAAAGGAAGATGGTTGTGGTTGTTGGAGGTCAGTCATCTCAGCTCTAGGACATCACTGCAGGAGTTCCACAGGGTAGTGTCCTCGGCCCAACCATCTTCAGCTGCTTATGCACAGAAGATTACAGTTACACAGTTAAAATTAGTCTTACAAAACATTCCCTCAAAAGACTCCCTACTTAATCAGACCCATAAGTAAACACCTTCCAGGCAACGCTCCATTATAGATGTTTAACTATAAAAATCCAGTAATATTACCCAAGGAAAACTGCTGTAGCTCTAATAAAAGCATACCACATGGCCTCTTAAACTCTCTTACACTCCACTGTGGAAATCTAAGACTTCAGAACAAGACTGCTTTTTGCAGCCCAAACTTTTCTGTCTTGACTGGATGGCTGATTCAAACTGCATCTTCTCCCAGCCTAGAGCTGTTTCCAGAGATCTTCCTCACCCAGCCAACAGCCAACTCCTAAGCTCTCCATAGTAACTCTAAAATACCTTTTCCCCCTTTTATGGCAGGTTCCATTATTCTCACACCTCTTAGAAACTCAATTCCTTCCAAATATAAAATCTTTTTGTTTCAATTTTGTCTTTGCTTTTGGGTCAATAAAATTTAATATACCCTCTTCTGTTACCCATGGAACTCCTGCAAAACTATTTCTTGCCACCTCTGACTTCCCTTTGATATTCAAACAAACTCTCAACTTATCTAAAAATCCAAATGTTAGATCCAACTATTTTACCTGTACCTCAAACCCACCATAATATCTTATTATAAATGCACAAACCTAACGCCTCTATCCTTTCATGTCTTCAACCTCCCAGACAACATTCTCTAATAACCTTTCCCCAGTTAATTAAGTCATTTGCGCACACACACACATACACACACCTTTCTTCACAGAATTCCCCCAAAATATTTAAAAGATACAATCCATTCTTACAACAGGGACTGCAGCGGTTCCAAAGGCAGCTCACCACCACCTTCTTAAGGGCAATGGTGGCCTAGCCAGTGACACCCACATCCTGTAAAGGCATTAAAAAAAAATGATACAATTAGGACCAATGTCTGAAAGACTTTCCCGAAAATGGGATCAGCTTTTGAAATGGGCTTTTGGGTGGAGCGGTGGAGGTTAGAGATAGCCCAGAATCATTTAAGACACACCAAGATGCTATGCTGGGGAGATTGGACGGACAATGTAGGGTTGAACTGTCTTCCAAAACTTCTGCCTTGGCTCAGCTCTCAAAGCTGTCGTTAATGTGTGGAGCAAAAAACACCAGCACAAGTCAGTTGGGCTGAGTGGCCTTCTTCCAAGCTGCAAAATCTGCAAATTCCTATGCAATTGGGCATGTTATCTCGGACCTGATTTTAAAACTGCAACTGTGGCCTTCCCTCTTTTCCTCTGCTGTGAAAAAAAAACTGTGCAAAATTTTCAACCGATACAAAACTCCAGGCATTCAGCAGCAAAGGCAACAGCCCAGAATTTGTCCAGTAGCTACCTTGCTAAGTTGTGCTCTCTAAATTCACAATTCCCTCCATCTTTACCCCTGTAAGCCAACTGATGAAGAAACTACTTGAAAAGTAGGGACGCAGACAAGTCTTTATGCAATCCTATCATGCCAAACAGTAGAACAACAAATTAAACAACTGATGAGGAATCAGCAGGTAAATACCAAACTCTATATGCTGGGAATGAGTGCATCAGCCACATTCAGTATTTAGCCCCAGACTTAATGAAAATCAGCCCTAATTACATGATTATTTTGTAATTATCTTTGTATTGCTTTGTGCTCCCTTGGCTAGGTAAATTATTATGGATCCTGCATTCATTTTAATTTAACTGCTTCTACCGTTCTTCTCCACCTTACAGCTTGTCTTGTACGAGAGAAGACTGATCTTCGTTTTAAATTCTTTCAAATGGACGTTATTTTTCTTTTGCATTTTTGAGTTTCTTTTATTCCTCCCAAATTTAAGTCTTAGCTTCTGTGGATTGAAGAAACTGCAGACCCAACTCATTCTATAGCCAAAGATGAAGACTTCCATCTCAATGATTTGAGATGGATTTAAACCCACATCCACAGAAGTCCCCAGAAGACGTGCTCACTCACTTCATCGCCCAGTCTCACCACCCTTGGAACATTTTGACACTCAGCATCATTAAACTGAACTTAACACATTGTGCTTTACAACAACTTTTTAAAATTCTTTAAATTTTGGCTTGTTAGGCCAGAATTTATTGTCCATCCCTAATTGCTCTTGAGAAGTTGGTGGTGAGCTGCCTTCTTGAACTGCTGCAGTCCACGCGGTGTAGCTACACCCACACTGCTGTGAGGAATCTCTAATTTAGGGAGACATCCCGGGACATTTAAGAAGAGAAAAGTGAGCTGAAGGAGAAAGAAGAGGGGCGAATAAAAGCATGGCTGCAGAAAGGTGCTTTCAGAAAGGCCATAAAGGAAGCAAGGGAACTGGGAGGAGTTAAGAAAGAATTCCCAGAAAGTGTGATGCTGGTGATGGAAAGGACAGACACCAATCGTGGGGGGAAAGGTGCTCTGCAATGAGACACCCTTGCATTGTAATTTTTAATTATATTCTGTGTGTGAGTAATTTAGTATTTCCCTCTCTCCAGTGGGGATGAATGGTAAAAAAGTGAACACACATATGCACTTGTTATTAGGTATTTATATGTATTGGTGATTATCTTAATGAAGCCCTGTGGTGCACTGGGTGGTATCCTTACCTCTGAGGCAGAAGTTCTGGGTTCATGTCCTGCTCTAGGGCTTGATGGCCATAGAAGGTGAGTTCATAATGTGGCCAAACAAGTTGATTATCAACCTGCAAATCCTGCCAATCCCCCATGGCAGGTGGTAAGAGTGGGAGAGCATCCTGGTCAGGCAGAACCTGCAGAAGGCAACAGCAAACCACTGCAGTACCTTGCCAAGTGTAACCATGTATGAACATGTGGAAGTCCATGGTTGCTGATGCCCTCTCAGAGCATGCTACCTGAAGAGAAAGAATGATTATTATACATGGTGAAACCCTTCCCTGACTCCATCTTAGTTATTCCTAATTTTATAGTTATTCTTATGAGCTGTTAGACCACCCATAACCATCCTACCTACCAAGAGAGTACAAAGCCTTATCTTCACCCTCCCCCTGCGCTTCCCCCCTGACCAAAATATACTGTACGGAAAATAGAAACTATCCACTTGTGTTGGTACATAAAAATTGTATGTGGAACATAACCGCACAATACACTTTATGAAAATTATTACAGTAGTGTCTAGGCTATTAGGTAGTACCAACAAATAAACAAGAGCAATCATTCGCTTAGCAACAAGCAATAGGGATTAGCAATTATGGCATGATCAATATAGCAACCATTGTCACGGTGTAGTTAAGCATCTAAGCAGCTGTTATTATTATTGTTTGGTTTTTACAGTATGCAGTGCAATAAAAATAAGTGAAAGGTACATTTGCTCTGATGTCCAATAGCATTCAGCTCTGTATTGAAAGACGCTGCCCTTTCAAGGGCTGAATCTTGTGGAGACGATGGGGCTCTTGGACTCCAGCTGGCATCACCTCTTTTTGGGAAGGCCCACGGCATCTTGTGTCACTGAGGTATTTAATAGGCCAGAGGCGGACGTTCCCCCAGGATTAAGGACCCCGGGGGCAGAGGTCCTGTCCTCTGAGAGTTGTCAGCCAATTATGGGCCAGTGGTTCTTTAGTACTCAGCAGCGTCACTGGGGAGGTGGTGGCTGCTACCGGTACTGCATCCATCTGAGGCCTCAGATCGAGAAGAGAGCCAGGCACAGGTGAATGATGGCGGGAAAGGGTTTGCGAGGAAGGAGTGGGGGGAGGGGGGTCAGCAGCATGGGCAGGGGGGTGTGGCTCTCAGCAGCCTGCCCCCGACCCAATGTCAGGTCCCTCGATCAGGCACTGTGTGTTTGAACGAGGGACGCCCCAGGAAGCAAGTAAACGTGCTAGGGTTTGCCTGTTGTGCTCCTGCTTGGCGATCCTCCCTGCCCATTATGACATACACAATTACATTATGACCTGTGAGGTTGTCAACATCTTTTGAACTTACCTGTCATTAGGTTCCCATCTCCAGACTAGTTGGCTTCGCACATGTTTGACCACTCCTCTGTCAACTACGTCCGCTACCAAAACGAGCCGAGCTTTGGAAATCATGGGGGCGGGAGGGGGTGTTCTAGAATACCCACTGCTGCAATGGAATAGGCAAGATCGAGACTTCTGCCTGCAGTTTCATTATCTGCGCCCTTCTCCCTAGGTCCATGAAAGTCCCCAATAACAGGAACGGGGGAGGTAATCCCAGAATTGGGTCCCACCCCTTATTTAAATCCCTCACCTCCATTCTGACATGAGGCACAGAAAAACAATCCCAAGTATGGTCAAACCAAGGTTCAATACAGGTTTAACATAACTTCCCTACTTTTCAATTCTATCCCCTGTAGGAACAGAGACTCATGCTTTGTGGTTTGCTTTTTTTCTCATGGTTTTGCCAACCCATGGCACAACCTTTAGTGACCTTGAAAACAGTGATCAAATCACCCCTTAATCGTCTAAATTTCAGAGAATACTGCCCTAGGTTGTATGATCTCGTAATTTAAGTGCTGGATCTATTCATTCCATTTGGTCTTCTCATAGGGAATGTTCACCTTTTCACCTCTCTCTTCCCTGACTAGTCCTGACTGTGATTGCGTAAAGTCAGGAGTCTAGACCCTTGGTCGATCATTTTGTAGCTGTTACGATATAGTAACCAACTAATCTTACTGCATCACTTCTTTGCTAAGTCCTATCAAATATTGACTCTTAACGAAGGAGAATCTCAGCAGGGACCTCTGCTCCTCCGATACAAACCTCTCACAATTCAGGCAATGTTATAAAAGCAATTGAGAAGTTACATTTCTGATTTGCGGTTCCTCAAGTCATGGACCATCTGAACCTTGGAAATATGTCGCCGTCCCTTCATCATCGTCGGGTAAAAATCCTGGAACTCCTTCCCTATCAGCACTGAGGGTGCACCTTCACAACATGCATAGCAGTGGCTGAAGAGCAAATGGTGGCATAACGGTAATGTTGTTGAACTTGTAATCCAGAGTCCTCAGCTTAAACCTCTGAGGACATGGGTTCAAATCTCCCTATAGCTCCTAGCTCCCCTTGAAGGTAGTTTACCACCAGCTTCTTAAGGACAATTAGGGATAGGCAATAAATGCTGGCCTTGTTGGGGATGCCTATAATACAGGATTGAATTATTAAAAATCTCTTGACAAAGGAAACAGGCCCAATAAGGAAAGTTCCTCTCTGACCTCCTCAGGACAATGCATGCATAATATTTTAACCCACTTGCCTTCAATATGATGTGATCGCTTCCCCAGCCAAGAAGCAGCTCCCTTTGGACGTGTGCAGAGAGTCAGCACCAACTGCGGGAGCTGGCCATGCATATAAATTATATGATACCTTGTGACAAGTAAACTAGCCAACATCTAAACAATCCGGCAAATGGTCAGGACTCAAAATCCAGCTGGCTGATTGATCTCTTTGACTGTAAAAGTGAATGTTCTCTGCTGACAGGTTAAGCTGTGAGAGGGTCCATGTATTTAGCCCGCATTAGAACCGTCACACAAGTCACTGCATTTTGATTAATCAAGAGAACAAAACTGATAGTGTTTCTGTTTAGCTCTCAGCTGCTCTCCCTGACTAGATAGAGTGTTTTGTCCCTCATGTTCCCTCATGAGGGACGTGCAGCGTTACAGACTTGTTTTAATGTATAGCATAGGATGGGTATTTAAAGCACAATTGCGTTTGGGCAGGAGATAAAACGATGGCATGTTCTGGTTTATTTTCAAGTGTTGCTTAGTAATGCGAGAAGATTGCTTGCCTAATTCAACTGCTGAGAATGAATTGCCTGTACAAAGGGGACATCAAAATCAGCTTGTGTCCTGGTCAATATTTATCCTTCGACCAAAGTCACTAAAACAGATTATCTGCTCATTGTTTCAGTTCTGTTTGCTGCGTGCATTTCAGACATTGCAACAGTGACTACACTTCAAAAAGGACTTCATTGGGTGTAAAGCGCTTTGGGATGACCTGAGGTCATGAAAGATGCTGTTACAAATATATCCTTTTATAAAAGGATCAAATACACTGAAAGATCCTCCACAGGGAAGGAGAGGGGAAAAGAGAGAGAAGGGGAGAAATCGAGGGCTGTATTTAATGCAGGCGATGGAGGTCTGGCCCACCGGCTGAAGAGCTGGCGAGAGTCCTGGGTCTTCTCCTTTGGAGAAGGCTCGCCGAATTTCGTGCGTCTCCGGCACTTTTAAGTGGCCTTCCTCGGGATCAAGGACCCAAAGTTCAGAAATCCCGCCTCCCCAAGAGCTGCTGACCAATCAGAGGCCTGAAGCTGTCCATTGCAGGCAGCACCACTGGGAGAGCGGTACCAGTCAGGTACCCACCAGAGGCCCAGAATCATTGAGGGACCTAGGCCACAGGTGAGTGAGGGCAGGATGAGGGTTGCAGGGTAGGGGAAAGGGGGAGAGGGGTCAGAGAGAAGGGCAAAGGAATGGCTCTCATTGGGTGCCCTTCCTCTTCAGAGAGAAGGGCAAAGGAATGGCTCTCATTGGGTGCCCTTCCTCTTCCCCTTCCCCTTCCTGGGTCCTTCGGTCAGGAACTGAGTGCCTTTGAACGAGGACACCCTCACTCCTCCAGAACCCACAAGCAAGCACAACAGGGTTTGCTTTTCTGGCTATATCCATGGCAACTGCCCTGCCCACGGTTGGTTGCAAAACCAGTGGCAGCAGTTTGAGACCCTTAAGTGGGCATTCATTGCAATAAACTGGAAGACACAACCAGTACCAAGAGAAAGCAAGATGTTGACAGGGAGAGACAGACAGAGAGTGAACTAAAACAGAGAGAACTATGATACACATACAGGAAGGGTCAAAGAGGGAGACACATAGAGAACATTGAAAGTCAGGGATAAAACTTTGACTGAGAAAGACAGGCCGACAGAAAGACTTGGAAGAAGTGCATGTGTGCACGTTAACCATATACACATATATATCTCTTGTAATCTTATTATCGGATGAGTCACATGTTGAGATATCCTACACTTGTTGTAAGTCTCTACTTTATAAATACCAACTCACCCCAACATTACTTCCTTTACACGTGTTTGGCTTAAGCCTCCTTATTGCAACTTGCTCGGTGTACATTCCACCTATTGTTGTAAGAATCCTCTTTGTAACATTATTATGGTTCCCAGCCTCAGGAGTTGTTCGTGTTGTATCTTATGCCCTCAAACATTACAGGGTCATTCCAAGCCTGCCCAATTTCATTGGCATGAGGCCCAAGCCATCTTGAGGGCTGGGCATCTACATTAGACATTTAAGAAGGGCCAGAATAGTATGGAAGCCTTTACACCCAGCTACATGAGGAGATATTAGGACTGGGGACAAACAGATTGGGTAAAGATCTGGGTTTTAAGGAGTGTCTTAAAGGAGGGAGAGGCAGAGAGGTTTAGGGAGTGAATTCCAAAATTTAGGGCCTAGACTGAAGCTGAAGGCACAGCTGGCAATGTTGGGCTGATGGATATTCAGGAAGCTAGAGCAGTAGGAGGGCAAGTTGGGAGGGTTGTAAACTGGATAAAGTTACAGAGGTAGGCAAAGGGGAGACAAGGCCATAGAGGGATTTTGAAATTGAGACAATGAAAAACAGATTAACCACTCATTCATCTCACCACTGTGTGTTGGAGCTTCTTGTGTATGAAATGGTTTGCTTTCAAAACAGCAGTGCCTATAGTAATTCATTGGCTGCACAGCACTTTGCCACTTCCTGCGACTATGAAAAGTGCCATTCAAAGACATTGCTGTCTTGGCATCAGTTACTTCATGACTTGGCATCTGTTACTTCATGTCTTGGCATCAGTTACTTCATGTCTTGGCATCAGTTACTTCATGTCTTGGCATCAATTACTTCATGTCTTGGTATCAGGTACTTCATGTCTTGGTATCAGGTACTTCTTGTCCTGGAATCTGTTACTTCATAACAAAAACAGAATTACCTGGAAAAACTCAGCAGGTCTGGCAGCATCGGCGGAGAAGAAAAGAGTTGACGTTTCGAGTCCTCATGACCCTTCGACAGAACTGGTCTTGGTATCAGGTACTTCATGTCCTGGTATCAGTTACTTCATGTCGTGGCATCAGGTACTTCATGTCTTGGCATTAGGTACTTCATGTCTTGGTATCAGTTACTTCATGTTGTGGCATCAGTTACTTCATGTCGTGGCATCAGTTACTTCATGTCTTGGCATTAGGTACTTCATGTCTTGGTATCAGGTACTTCATGTCGTGGCATCAGTTACTTCATGTCGTGGCATCAGGTACTTCATGTCTTGGCATCAGGTACTTCATGTCTTGGCATTAGGTACTTCATGTCTTGGTATCAGGTACTTCATGTCCTGGTATCAGTTACTTCATGTCCTGGTATCAGTTACTTCATGTCGTGGCATCAGGTACTTCATGTCTTGGCATTAGGTACTTCATGTCTTGGTATCAGGTACTTCATGTCCTGGTATCAGTTACTTCATGTCATGGCATCAGTTACTTCATGTCATGGTATCAGTTACTTCATGTCCTGGTATCAGTTACTTCATGTCGTGGCATCAGGTACTTCACGTCTTGGCATCAGGTACTTCATGTCTTGGCATCAGGTACTTCATGTCTTGGCATCAGGTACTTCATGTTTTGCACTTGTCTTCTGAGAGAAAGCTACTTTGCGACCTCCGCTTTACATTAGCACCAGTGAGACAGGATGATATAATGGCATCGTCAACAGCCAACAAAGAGCTAGCATAATGTACTTTTTAAATGTGTAAGTGTGGAGCTGGGTTGGTGGGGTGGTGGTGGGGGGTGGGGGGGATAATTGTTTGGCGGGGTGGCACATCGTGTTTAATTTGCGGGCCGACTATTATTTCCCAGCTCCAGCGCATTTATTTTCCGTCCATAAGCATTCAAAATACACTATTAAAATCTGTCACCTTGCCAAATTACTTTCCATAAATCATCTGCCGCCCGTCTGATGTGGGTGAAAAAGCAGAAAATCTTCCGGGTGACCTTCAGTTACAGGGCCGAGGTTGCAAACAGTTGCAAAAAAACAGCTTGTTCGGCGGGTGCTTGAAAGCAAGTAAGTCAGAAACCTAACCTTGGGCTCATTATACAAGGTTCATTTGCATATAAATTAGAATATCATTGGAGACACCAAGCGCTACCTGCATTGGTGATCCAAGGCTTGTCAAGCCCACGGTTGAGGCTTGCTCCTCTGCTCATACCCGATAATTTATAATAATTTAATGTCTTTCATTAATCATCATTTATTTTGCCTGTTTGCATCAGTGCTGTGCATTACTAGCTCACGCCTGCCGTGGATGTACACTCCATGTGCCTCTGACAGAGCCGGATTAGCCTGTGCTTCGCCAAGCATTAGTTTACATGATCAGTTAATGTAATAAAAATTTCAATTTTCACCTGAACATAAATCAAAATCAGATCCACTTTACAATACTGTAAAACTTTCCGGGGATCTCGAAGGGCTAATATTGCAAGTCACTACAGACTCAGCCATTCATGGCTGACAAAAAGAGAATGCCACAAATTTATGCCAGATCTAAAAAAAAATAAATAAATCCAAGATTTGTACAGCTGCACAACTCCAGTCAAGTCTGTTCCTGAGTGACATGCCAGGCCGTTTTAGTTTCTCTCCCCTTTGTTAACTTGGTGGCTTCTCCTGGCTTTGATGTTCAGCCAGAGTTCCCACCATGTATTGCCTTAGCCTCAGCAGGAAATAATTTCGGTTGGGGGTACCATGTGTTAGGGAGTATGGGCTGCATTGATGTTCTGGCACAGGGCCAACATTGGCTTGAGATGAGAGTTGAGAACGGACTATCCAATTCAGATCAATTGGACAAGGAGCCCAAAGCACTGGTGCCCCAACTTGTAAGAAACACTTCAATTTTGTCTTTAAGTAGTTGGGTTGCTAACCCTCCTGGAAATTGAGTACTGATCCCCAGCGCACTGTTTGTAACAACTCCAGAGGGGAAAAAAATTGATTAAAAACATCATCGTGTGCTTTGTAGCATACGCTTTTTGAACCCTTCCATTTATTAGCTCAACAACTGAAAATGGGGAGATGGGTAGGGTGACTGCCTGGAACACCTTCGTTCAATCACCAGGCATGACCCTGAGCTTCTAGTCACCGAAAATTTTAATTTTCCACCTCGATGTCACGCTGACCTCTCTGTCCTTGACCTATGCAGTGTTCCAAGGAAGCTCAGCATAGGTTTGGAGGACCAGCACCTCGTCGCTTGATTTGGCACTGTACAGCCTTCTGGATTAAAAAAAAAATAAGGAATACTTGCATTTATACTGTGCTTTTCATGAGCACTGCACGTTTCAAAGCACTTTACAACCAATTAAGTACTTTTTGAAGTGTAATGTGGGAAATGCACATTGTGTGGGAGATTGAACGAAAGTGTACCAAGTGGTCACTCTACTGTATGGATCCAGCAAAGGCCCACATACGGCAGTGACTAGAGTTGTTTTATTTTGTGGTGTTGATGAGGGATAAATATTGGCCCTGCACACCAGGCCCCAATAATTCTCCTGCTCTTCTTTAAAATTGTGCCAAGAGATCATTTACATCCAACCAAGAAGGGAGATGGGCCATGGGTTTAATGCTCCTCCAACCGTGCAGCATTCCCACAGTCCCAGAATGTCAGCCTAGATATCCATACTCAAGCCCTGAAGTGAGACTTGAACCTCACGACTTAGAGGTAAGAGTGCTATATCCACTGAGGCCAACATCAAGCTCAACAATTTCAGACCATAATCTCTGCCCCTTTGTTTCCTTTTTTTTCGCATGTTTCGGTCTTGTTTATTTCTTGTTTTTGCTTTCGAACAGTAGCTGATCATCATTCTGCCATTCAGACCTCTTCTAGACACATCTTTTATCCCTTTACTTACCATTACAACTCTTTCTGGCCTTGCACTGCCAACTCTTTTGTTACCCAACCTCTCCTGCCTTCCACCTACTCACAGACTTTCAATTTTGTTCCAGTTCCACTCTTGCCCATTTCACTCGCTCAAAACCCATTGCATTTTCCCATTTCTGATGAAAGGTCATCAACTTGAAATGTTAACATCGTTTCCCTCTCTCCACAGATGCTGCCAAAGCTGTGAAGTGTTTCCAGCCATTTCAGTTTTCATTTGGAGTGACAGGCCGTTTGACTGTACTTGTGAATCACCCAACCAGATATTGAACAATCCGCTCGCTTCTCAGTTGGCGCGAGGAAGGTGGGATGGTGTAAGGCTGGACATGTCGGACAACCGGTGTTGGAGGTGAAGCAATGGGAGATGGGAGGTCATGTGATGGGACTTCCAGGAATACTCCAACCAGAGTCACCTGATAACCCGGAACCATTCTGAGGTCAGCTTGAGCCTGAACCTAGCCCATAAGTTCACTTAAATAACTGACCCCTGTGGCAATGGGAGAGAAACAGCATAGTTCTAGCATCACTTAGAGTTGCTTGGAGTAAAGCATAAAAACATAGAAACTAGGAGCAGGAGTAGGCTATTCAGCCCTTCGAGCCTGCTTCGCCATTCATTATGATCATGGCTGATCATCCAACTCAATAGACTGCTCCCGCTTTCTCCCCATATCCTTTGATCCCTTTCACCCCAAGAGCTATATCTAACTCAGCTAAAAGCAGCTTGTGACTGAACCACAATGGGCTCTTTTCCACTCCTGACTGGACTCACCTTTTATTTTGTTGAGAGTTGCAACTACTGCAAGACCTTTGTGGGGGTAAGAGTGAGAAGGGCAGTGTCCCTATCTGAGCTTCTTGTATTCCATGTTTGACATTCCTAGAGGATCACACAATGCTCCTGTTACAGACAAGGGAATAAGTCGATTGGGTTGAAGTCAAAATCTGTGATGCTGGTAATAAATATGTCACATATATATTGAATATAGTTTCCCTGTCCATTATTTTAATCACTTTTTTTTTAAAAAAAAATGGGTCAGCACCTTTATTATACTCAGTTGCTCAGTTGGTAGCACATTCATCTCGGAGTTAGAAGGCTGTACAACCAGCAGCTCCATTGACACCCCAATGAAGGTGCTGCATTGTTGGAGGTGCTACCCTTCAGATGAGCCTGTCAAAACAAGGTAGATACAGTAAAGTTCCGCCATTCATGGGGGTCGCATTCCTGTGAAACTTTGCAAACAGCAAAGTCATGAACAACGAACATACTTTACAATGGGAGTCAGTTTGATGGGTTCCAACCATCATAAGATCTTACACACATAAAAGATTGACGACAGTAAAAACTATGTTTTAAACAAATTTAAAGGGAAATTTACTGGTGAAATTGTTTGATGAAGCAAGAAAAATGTAAAATTCGTCACACTTACAGTACTTTACTTGAGAGCGGAGGTGGACTACGATCAGGTATTAAATTGCAACAAAAGGAACACCCAAGTGAAAACACAGGCAGACAACGCAGGGGCAGTGCACACTTTCCACTGCAGCAAATACATCACGGACACATTCCTTTTCTTAACTTTATTTAGGCAATTTTTCTTTTTCTTAGTATTTTCCAAAGATGGCTTCTATTTTTTATTTTAAAAACTGTGGACAAGTGAACACTTGAGCCCGCAGTGGGTGAACCAGTGCACAAAGACTCTTGCGTGGATAAGCAAATTCTTGAAAGGGGGAGACGCGGACGGCGGGGCTTTACTGTACTCGGATGGATATTAAAGATCCCAGGCTCAACATGAAGAAAGAAAGAATCTCATATCCGGGACTCACTCACTCAAGCTCAAAATAGCTTTATCTGGGTATTTTATCTTTCGGTTGTTTGTGTGGTCTTGCTGTGTACAAAATGCCTCCCAAAACAACAGCGTTTATACTTCAAAGTTTTTTATTGCATGTTTGAGATGTGATAAGCTGCATCATAAACTTTGAAGAAAAATTAAATCGCGGTCAAATTATCACACTCATTACTAATACTGCAGAAAGTTCAATGCTGATGAGAGACGGAATCAAGGAGTTTTGTTATAATGAGAGCTTCATAATAATAATTTATCATAATAGAAGGTTAACAATAAAGAGAAGCTGTCGGAATGGCGTTTATTAGCAGTTTATAACAATAAGTTGTACTAATGAGACGTTGGTAATAGATTTTGGTATAATGGTAATTTTTTAATAACAGGCTGGGTTTTCAGTGCAGTCACAAAAATGATTTGTAATAATGAGGCTAGAACTTACAGTCGCCAGTGGAGAAAGGAATATCACACAAACGCGTTAAGCCTAAGTCTGCAATTTTAACGCAGATGTTGACCCATTTATTTAAAATAGGCTAGCACTCGTTAAATAGAGAAAAAGGTCATACAAACACATTAAGCATTTGTTCACGAATATCACCCACACTAATATTTGATCTATGGAGTCTGTAATAGAATTTGTTCTGTGGAGATTCTGCTCCTCTTCATTCAAATTATCTGATGTGTTCCAATTTCTTTTGAACATTAGAGTCCCACTTTGCTGCGTTATTTACATTGCTTAATTGAAATTATTAGATAATTCAATTTTTCTGAAACACAGAAAGATGGTATCAAGAGGACACTGTAACTATGGGTTTGACCACAGACTGTAAAACCCTTTATTTTAGAAAGCAAGCCACAAGTATATTCTGATTCAGAGAACTGAGGGAGTCCAGGGGGAAATGAGACTGCTGTTTTAAGCAGTGACACAGTCCCACTCCAGTTGTGCTTTGCAGTTGTGGGTGTTTTACTCAACACAAATCCAGACCCCAAAGCAACAAATGCTCTCCGAAGGTTGAGTGATTGAATGGCTCTGCAATTTTGAGATGCTTCATTGTCCTTCCAAGAACGTGGCTGATGAGGGCTTTGCTTCTTCTCAAAAGCAGCTCCCCCGATCTTCAGGAAGGTTTCTTGCTTTATCAATGGGGCTCCATCAGGTTCCCTGTCCATCCTGCTAGGTGAGGATGACCAATGTTCATCATCTTGGGTGCATGGTAGGTACGTAGGTGACTGCTAAGGCCGCTCTGCATCCGGAAGGTTCTGCTGCAAATAGGACAGGATTCCGCAGACGACTGACTTTTGGATGAGTTGCTGGCTCAGGAGTTCCTCTCGTGTTTTCTCTCTGCCTTTGATATGCAAAGTGTTTCCTTGGACACCTTTGTCGTTGCCTGGATTCGTCTCAGATTGAGCAGTTTCCTGTCCGTGCGATATCTGATTTCGATGCCAGGATCATCATCATGGAAGGTATTGGAGAACATGGTGGAGAATAACATACTGTAGAGGTTTGGTGCTAACATGCAGCCCCATTTAACTCCACTAGTAATTACAGATGGGTCAGAAGACTCATCCGCCTCGATCCAGCACACGGTAGAGCATGCCTTCATGGAACTGTCAAATCCTTGGGACGAACTTCTCAGTGCAACCAAATTTCCCCATTACCTTCCAAAGGTCCTCGTAGCTGACTGTGACAAAGGCCTTGGTCAGATGAACAAAAGTCCATGCTCTTATCTTGGCATCTCTCCTGAAGCTGTCCAACTACAAACCCCATATCAGCAGTTCCTCGACCTTTTTTTGAAACCACACTGACTCTGGTAGCAGATCCTGGTTGAGATGTTGCACTAAATGGCTCAGAAGGATTCTGGCAAAGGTTTTGCCAGCGGTGGGGAGGAGTGAGATTCCTCTCTGATCGCTGGAAGATTGGCAACTTCCTTCGGGTTCCATCAGGCGCTCGTCACTCACAGCCCAGCCATCATGCCTGTCAGGGCTCAAGATAATTCCAGACGTTGCTGCTGCCTACCTTCCAACCACTACAGAGCTTCCAGACTGGGCGGGATTTCCCACACCCTCCCACTGCCACCATCTTCCGGTCCCGTCGCAAGTCAAAGGGCTTCTGGCTGGGGCGTCGCCTCACCCATGGTAGGCCCCTCCTGAAATGGGGCCAGAAAATCCCAGCCATGGACTTCTCCATTTTTTTACAATCTGTAGGGCCTGAAAGGACTAATTCCTGCAATGCTCTTCCTCATTTGCATGTACGTTTTCACTTGCTGTTCTGAGACTGAGGCAGCTACAACATCTTACCAGTTAATTGATAAAATTCAATCTATTGCTAGATGGCTGCAATTAAAACTGTGCATTTCAATCTCTGACTTTCTGAATCATTCTAAATAAGGATGCTAAATAACATACGCTCCTTTACATTGATGCCCAGCATTTTTACTTGGTCAGTGTAACAATCTACAGTTTCTGTAGTTCACAACGTCTTACAATTCTGGAGGAGGACCATTCAGCCCATCAAACCTGTGCTGGCTTTTTGATAGAGCTATAGAAGTAATCCCACTCCCCTCCTGCGAACCCACAGCTCTGCAAATGTTTCATTTTCAGGGACATATCCAAATCCCTTTTGAAAACCACTACCGAGTCTGCTTTCGCCACCGTTTCAGGCAGTGCACACCAGAAGTCGCTGCAAAAATAACTATCCTCATCTCATCAAAGAATATATATTAGAGCTGGAAGGAGGGGTGTCTCATGTACTGATACCCTTAAGCAGGTGAGGGAAGTGGTGATAGGTTGCTTAAAGAATTCTCTTTATTCTAATGGTACAATACCTGTGGCTGGATGTGTGAGGTCTCTCTAATGCATGACTGATTGAAGTACTAATTCTTTTATAAACAGAGATTACAAAGCCATGATTATCTTATTCAGTAACTATCGTATTGTAAAACTAGAATATACTTTACAGAGAAAGCAATAGGAAAACATAGGTAGCAGCTGAGTGGATATTAATCCCATGGGGGTATGGGGACAGGGAGGCCTTGAGGCACAATGGTAGCATCCCTACCTCTGGGCCAGAAGCTCCAGGTGCAAGTCCCACTTCAGGAAGGTCAGAGAAAATGCACACATAACATGGGCAAAGAGGTTGATTATCAGTCTGCAAATCCTTCCAAAATACATGATAGCAGGTGGCAATGAGTGGGAGTGTTCCTTGGTCAGACATACTACAGAAGGCAAAGGCAGTATATTGCCAGGAATAATCATGGACCAAATCCAAAGGAAGTCCATGGTTGCCAATGCCCTCTTCGGGCATGGTACTTGAAGGAGGAGGAATATGGGGGCTGATAGTTAAACCCAAAGAGTTTATGGGGAGTAAAGGCACCTGCTCCAAATCAAATGGGGTTATCACTTTAGCAAGCAGCTGTGTTAGCAAAGGATACTGTTAGAAATGCTATGTCAGTGATAACACATGTATTTATAGTGAACATTTTCACATTTAAATCTCTCAAAGTGCTCTCACATAATAGATTTAAAGTAGTGGTTGGGGGATGTGGTACGGTGGGGAGGGAGCCTGGTAATGTTGGAACTGAGGGAATTGTTGTCTCCTTTCTGAGTAAAGGAAATGGAAGTCTTATCATTTTGTTTAATTATGTGTTGTTGGTATGGTCTATAAGGGTCGCTGTCCAATTTAGCTTTGCATGGTCACCCAGTAATTTTGAATGTCATTATTACTAGCGAATACAGTCAGTTCAGAATAAATCAGAACCACATTGGCTGTGTTATAAAAAGTTGAATTACACCCAACACTTGGAATTCAGCAATGCAGACAACACAGCAAGATGTGCAAGTGACAAGTCCTTTGGATGAGGTGTAGAACTGAGGTCCTGCCTGTCCTCTCATGTGGATGGAACAGAACATATGGCACTATGTCAAAGAAGAGCAAGGAATTTTCCCTGGTCTCCAGGCCAATATATACCCCCTCAACCAACATTACTAAAACAGATCATGTCATTATCACTCTATTTATGGGACCTTGCTGTGTGCAAATTGGTTGGTGTGTTTCCTACATTACAATGGGAACTATAACTAAAAAGTACTTCACTGGCCGGAAAACGCTCTGGGACCTCCTAAGGGCATGAAAGCCTTTTATAAATAGAGAGTCTTTCTTTCTTTCAAAGATGGGAAGATGGTGCTAAAAATAATTGGAATTAACGGATAATTTGAATGAAGCAGCTTTGAAATGATCATCAACAGTAGTTTCTAGCTGGGAAGCAGATTGCAATCCTGTCTGCGTTTGTTCTTTTAAATTCAAAACAAAGTAGAAACATTTCACTGGGTGAAAAATATATCATGACTTTATTAAGAAGCCTAATTTCGACCATGTACTAATCTCCCTTGTTAGAGGGTCAATGATGAGGTTGCAACCTGCTAGAGAGATAGTGTGCATGCTCAAGCAAGAATGATTACTCTGTATTGAAGGCAAGCTAGGAGTTTGCCTAATATTGTCTGTTATGAAGATAAAAGCAAAAAAACTGTGGATGCTGGAAATCCAAAACAAAAACAAAAATACCTGGAAAAACTCAGGTCTGGCAGCATCTGCGGATAGGAGCACAGTTAACGTTTCGAGTCCGAATGACCCTTCAACAGAACTAAGTAAAAATAGAAGAGAAGTGAAATGTAAGCTGGTTTAAGGTGGGGGGGGGGGGAGAGACAAGAAGAGCAGGATAGAGGGCCAGTGATAAGTGGATAGGAGATAACCAAAAGATGTCACAGACAAAAGGACAAAGAGTTGTTGAAGGTGGTGATATTATCTAAAGGAATGTGCTAATTAAGGGTAGAAAGCAGGACGAGCAAGGTATAGATAGCCCTAGTGGGGGTGGGGTGGGGGGAAGGTATCGAAATAGGCTAAAAGGCAGAGATAAAACAATGGATGGGAATACATTTAAACATAATGGAAGTAGGTGGGAAAAGAAAAATCTATATAAATTATTGGAAAGAACAAAAAAGGAGGGGGAGAAACGGAAAGGGGGTGGGGATGGAGGAGAGAGTTCATGATCTAAATATGTTGAACTCAATATTCAGTTCGGAAGGCTGTAAAGTGCCTAGTGGGAAGATGAGGTGCTGTTCCGCCAGTTCAATGGCTCAACGCAATGACTAGGCACTTTACAGCCTTCCGGACTGAATATTGAGTTCAATATATTTAGATCATGAACTCTCTCCTCCATCCCCACGCCCTTTCTGATTTTCCCCTTCTTTTTTGTTTTTTCCAATAATTTATATGGATTTTTCTTTTCCCACCTACTTCCATTATTTTTAAGTGTATTTCCATCCATTGTTTTATCTCTGCCTTTTAGCCTATTTAGATCCCTTCCCCACACCCCACCCCCCACTAGGGCTATCTGTACCTTGCTGGTCCTGCTTTCTACCCTGAAGTAGCACATTCCTTTAGATAATATCTTCAACACCTCTTTGTCCTTTTGTCCGTGACATCTTTTGGTTATCTCCTATCCACCTATCACTGGCCCTCTATCCAGCTCTTCTTGTCCCACCACCCTGCCCCCCCCCCAAACCAGTTTATATTTCACCTCTCTTCTATTTTTACTTAGTTTTGTTGAAGGGTCATTCGGACTCGAAACGTTAACTGTGTTCCTCTCCGCAGATGCTGCCAGACCTGCTGCGTTTTTCCAGGTACTTTTATTTTTGTTTTGTCTGTTATGAAGGTAGGAATAAAAAGAGGTCCATTTTAAATGGGACATTAGGTTTTAAAAGCCCTGCCTACAATGGGCACACATGCAAATTCTGCATGTGAAATATTTGCCTTTGCCACCTCGGTGTAAAGTGTGGAGTGTAGAAAGAAACATCAGAGGGGGGACTTTGAAAGAACCTGCTCAAAGAACAAAGAAAAGTACAGCACAGGAACAGACCCTTCGGCCCTCCAAGCCTGCGCCGATCATATTGCCCGTCAACTAAAACATTTTGCACTTCCGAGGTCCATATCCCTCTATTCCCATCCTATTCATGTATTTGTCAAGTTGCCTCTTAAACACCACTATCGTACCTGCTTCCACCACCTCCTATGGCAGCGAATTCCAGACACTCACAACCCTCTGCGTAAAAAATTTGCCCCGTACATCTCCTTTATAGTTTTCTCCTCTCACCTTCAATCTATGTCCTCTAGTAATTGACCCTTCCACCCTGGGAAAAAGCTTCTGACTATCTATTCTGTCCATGCCACTCATAATTTTGTAAACTTCTTTCAAGTCGCCCCTCAATCTCCGTCGCTCTGGTGAGAACAATCCGAGTTTCTCCAACCTCTTCTCATAGCTAATAACCTCCAGACCAGGCAGCATCCTGGTAAACCTCCTCTACACCCTCTCCAATGCCTCCTTATCCTTCTGGTAATGTGGTGACCAGAATTGCATGCAATATTCCAAGTGTGGCCTAACCAATGTTCTATAGTATGACTTCCCAGCTTTTATACTCAATACCCCTGCCAATGAAGGCAAGCATGCCATATGCCTTCCTGACTACCTTATCCACCTGCGTTGCCACTTTCAGTGACCTGTGGACCTGTACACCCAGATCCCTCTGCCCATCAATGCACTTAAGGGTTCTGCCATTAACTGTATAATTCCTGCCTGTATTAGACCTTCCAAAATGCATTACCTCGCATTTGTCCGGATTAAACTCCATCTGCCATTTCTCCGCCCAAGACTCCAACTGATCTATATCCTGTTGTATCCTTTGACAATCCTCTTCACTATCTGCAACTCCTCCAACCTTAGTGTCGTCTGCAAACTTACTAATTAGCCCAGTTACATTTTCCTCCAAATCATTTATGTATACTACAAACAGCAAAGGTCCCAGCACTGATCCCTGTGGAACTCCATTAGTCACAGCTCTGCATTCAGAAAAGCACCTTTCCACTGCTACTCTCTGTCTTCTATGACCAAGCCAATTCTGTATCAAGATAATTCAAAATGCTTTACAACCAATTAATCCTTGCTGTGCAGTCACTTAGTGCAATGTGGCAAATGTGGCAGCCAATGCAGCAAACTGCATTGAGATAATGACAAGATCATCCTTTTAGTGATGTTGGTTGTGCAACAAGTATTGGCCACTGTACTGGAAAAGAAATGCCCTGCTTTTTTTGCCAAAGCGAGTGGCACAGATTCCACTCACGAGGACAGATGGGGCTTGCGGGAGCCTGACTTGCCTTCAATTCATTCGAGCAGGAGGACAATCAGGCAGGCTGTGCTGTGGTTTGGTGATCTGTCCTTGCCTGATATTCACCCCCGGTGCTCTGCCTAGAATGGTAGGTGCGCAAGCCTGAAACAAAAACAGAAAATGCTGGATAAACTCCGCAGGTCTAACAGCATCTGTGGAGAGACAGACAGAGTTAACGTTTCAAGTCCGTGCGGACTCAAAACGTTAATTCTGTTTTTCTCTCCACAGATGCTGTCAAAGCTGCTGAGTTTTTCCAGCATTTTCTGTTTTTGTTTCAGATTTCCAGCATCCGCAGTATTTTGCTTTTATATAGGTGTGCAAGACATTCTAACACCTTTAGATTTCACATGGTTTTTGATCTGCATCGAAATGATTCTTGGGGTCAAAGCTCATAACAATCCAAGTTGTCCAGGAATCTCTACACCTTTAAAGGGTAAAATAGATACATAGATAAAGAATAAAGGGTTAGAATGATAAGTTGATAGGGTTAGATGAAGGAGGATGGAAGAGGCTTGTATGGAGCATAAACACCACTTTGGACTTGTTGGACCAAATGGCCTGTTTTTGTGCTGTACCGTGGTATGCACTTTAATGACATCAATACCCACAGTAGGTGAAAGGATCGATTTCAGGCCAAACAACAGTGAGCACCAATCAAAAAGCAGAATACTGCTGATGCTGGAAGTTGTAATAAAAACAGAAAATGCTGGGGAAGAAGAAACTCAGCAGGTTAGGCAGCATCAGTGGAGAGAAACAGAGTTCACGTTTCACACCTGTGACCTTTCATCAGAACTGGGAAAAGTTAAAAATGCAATAGGCTTTGCGGAAGGGGTGGGTGGGACAGGGACAAAAGGAAGGTCTGGGATAGGGTTGAAGTCAGGAGAGACTGAATGACAGGAGAGTTTAGTCTTCCAGGGCCAAAGGGAATGGAGATGGCGGGGGGCGGGGGGGGGGCAAGAAAAAAAAAAATCATAGAAATAAAAGATGTGCTTAGAGCAGACTGAAGGAAAGTAAAATGAAACAAGAAAGGAAACAACATGGGGGACAAATTTTATGACCGGAAATCGTTGAATTCAATGTTGAACCTGGAATGGTGCATCAATGAGCACCAGCTGCTCTTTCATCCCATCTTCCCTTCAATGCTCCTCCCTCCTCTTGTGAAGATACGAACATACGAATTAGGAGCAGGAGTAGGCCACCCGGCCCCTCGAGCCTGCTCTGCTATTCAATAAGATCATGGCTGAACTGATTGCAACCCCACATTCCTGCCTACCCTCGATAACCTTTCACTCCCTTGTTAATCATGAATCTATCCACCTCTGCCTTAAAAATATTCAAAGACTCTGCTCCTGCTGAGGAAGAGAGTTCCAAACACTCACGACGCTCAGAGAAAAACATTCTCCTCATCTCTGCCTCAAATGAGCACTCCCTTATTTTTAAATAGTGACGCCTAGTTTGAGGTTCTCCCACAAAAGGAAACATCCTCTCTACATCCACCTGTCAAGACCCCTCAGGATCTTAAAGGTTTCATTCAAGTCGCCTCTTAATCTCTAAACTCCAGTGGATACAAGCCCAGCCAGTCCAACCTTTCCTCATAAGACAACCTGCACATTCCTGGTATTAGTCTAGTAAGATGTTGACTGCTTTTTGGTGTTCATCCACACAGAGTTCTCCAGTGTCTTACCCAAGTCCTCATTCTTTGGAGCAAGTGCCAACAAAGGATATGAAGATGAAGGAAGCAGCGTTAAAGCCAAGCTGATCACCTGACTCACCCATGTGTGTCTCAGCAGAAGTTGCAAGATGGTGATCAAGAATTTTGATCAATGCCTGATTTTTACCCTCCACAGCTCAGAGACACCAAGGCCAATTGTAATGGTCCTATTGCCATCCTAATTGTGACCAGCTAACAGGGTACAGGCTGGTTCAGCACCTCAGTTTTGTAGTTTACGTTATCAGTGCAACAATGAACAATGCTCTTACTAAACTGAGTCACTAAGGTGAAGCAGACTTACCTTTTGTAATTAAAACTATCTAATTAATTAGTGATTTATTCCACTATAATCATTTATTAAAATCTATATTATTTTGTGTATGTCCCCTATGTATTTTCATCTCCCTTCGACTCTTCTTTATTTTCTAAATAACTCTATAAATTCCCTTTGTGCAAGAGAAGAAATAGCAGTGAAAATAATGGTAGTTGAAGACAATATTAAGAACAACATTGTAATCCCAATACAAGTTATGGATGCACTGGGAAGAGAGTAGGGCCATTAAGACACAAATCACCTCAGGTAAAAATCACAACGTCCCACTAAGTAACAACGGCTAAAACTACATTCATCCTAACCATAGTGGTATTTTCGAATGTCAACATACCCTCCATCTCCGGTTACACTGATGCTTTATTTCTGACTCAACATGGAAATAATCCAGTCTTTCTCTGCTCTGGTGCGTATAACAGATTCAATGGCACATTTCCAAGGAAGAGCAAGGAGTGCTCTTGGTGTCATGGGAACATAGAGACTGGGGTTGTGCAGCGCACTATGAGTATTGAACACACTCACACAGATATTGCTGAAATTCTAATAATAACATTGAAAACAATCTAATGTTTTTTTCTCCCCCTTCCCATTTGTCTTAGTGCCCAGAGTGAAGAAAATATTTAATAGCTAATATCTAAACGGCGTGTTTCAGTGGAAGGTCATTCAGTCTTTCAAGCCTGCTCTACCATCCAGTTGGATCTTGGCCAATCTGTCCCTCAGCCTAACTTTCCTGCCTTTGCAGCATTTTCCTCAATCTCAATCCTGAATGTTTCAACTGACCCAGTACCCATGGCCTTTTGGGAGGGTGTTGGGAAAGAGTGCCCTGCCCAATAGTTACCCTCGAGCACACCATCCAAGCAGAGTAACTGACTGTGAACAAATTCTCTGTTCTTGTTCAGGCATGCTTCACAAGCATTCTAAGGGTTGTGAAGCACTTTTGAGCCATCCTAACCACATGAGAAAATGCTGCATAAACAGAAGTGCTTTGTCCCTTTCTCCCCACAGCATTCAGGAACCCCGAACAGAGATGAGAACCAACTGTGCAATTCATCTCTAAACATTCAAACCTTTGAGCGATGTTGAAGGTTACATGCACAAGTTACCCTCGAATAATCTTGATCCAAGATCCCACCACAGAAGGATGTGGAGGCCAAGTCACTGAACATATTTAAGAAGGAAATAGATGGATTTCTGGACTCTAAAGGCGTCAAGGGCTATGGGGAGAGTGTGGGAGTATGGCATTGAGACAGAGGACCAGCCATGATCACACTGAATGGCGGAGCGGGCTCGAAGGGCCGAATGACCTACTCTTGCTCTTAGTCTCTACATTTCTACATTTCTATGTTTCTATGACATTAAAAACTCATGTCTGACTGCAGTTTCGAATTTGTAACATTTACTATTGAAGGGCAACAGGCAGTTAGGGGTTGAAGTCCAACATCTAACTCACCTTCTAAAGATGGCATTTCTGGCTGGCATCACCTTCAGCGTTGACTGCTGTTGATGTTGCAAGATGGCAGCCCATAATGAACGGTCAACCCAGATGGGTCATGGGGTCACTATCTTTCATAACTAACCAGATGGAGGATAATTATAACAGTCCACTCAGTTCTGGCAAGACATCAAACTTGGTTTGTGCGATTCAGGGTGAATACTACATTGTGGCCTTATGCTTAAAAGGTATTTTTCTCTTTAAATCTTTCCCCAAGGAGAGCAGGGCTTTAGAGTGAGAGTGCTCAGTGGACTCAAATAGTTAAGGTATGGTGCTTAGAGCTACAGACAAGTTCCACCTGCTCTGTCGGAGCCATAACATCACTAATCTTAGCTTGCCTAAATAATGAGTGAATGTGCTTAAAAAATAAAGATTTTTCTGCTACAGCTCTTAACCCGCAGTTATAGATGGAATGATTTTAACTACTAACTAGCCTATCAAGGGATTTGAAATTCATCCTTTCTTACTTCCCAAATACAAAGCAAGAGGTTCTCTTTCCTGCAACCAAACTCACAAGAGGATAGCAAAACTTCCCATTCGTCATTTCTTAATGAAAGGAATCCATGTAAATATTATATATATTTCTTCTATTTTAATCATCGCAATGGAAATGAACTACCCTGGGATATCATTAAATCATGCTGTATGGGTGACTTATTCAAAGGTGAATCTATTAAACAAGGTTTAAGGCATTCCAAATTTCTTAAAGGAGCACGTGCTCATGTGGGAACCTGCATTGCCTGTCTCACAGTACAGAATATTTTGAGTTATACGCCCGGAAGGTTTCTGGGTGGATGAATGGGGACACCTCATGTCCACAGAATGTTAAGGAATGACTAGAATGATTCAATTAGTGCCAAATTAGTTAACTGGAGAAGAATTCAAATTGTTTTTATTGAATAAAACAGTCCCAGAGGGGGAAATGAGCAGAAATTCTTTTGACACATCAAATTCTTATGTCCTGAAATGGAAGCAGATTCAATGGGCATCCTTCTAACGAAATTTGAATATTGCTTGTAAAGGAGTGATTTGAAGGGTTATGGAGATAAAGCAGAGGATTGGGACTACTTGGATAGCTGGCACAGAGATGATGGACATAATTTAATGGTCGCTGGGGGGAGAGGTGTGGTGTCCACTGGCTGTAAAACCAATGGCAACCCCACCCCGACCATTTTGGGGAGGCCTGATGGGATTAAGTCTCGATTGGGCACTTAACCTCCCGGATCCTGTGAGGGTGCTATCTTCCCAGAAATCCTACTGTGGGGCGGATAGCCTGCCTCCGATAGCTGCCAGCTAATCAAAAGACACCAGCTTTCCAATACTGGAATGATGACCATCATTGGTACTGCACTGTGGCCTAGGCAGAGGTTTGGCGATGGGGTGTCAGGAATAAGACGTGCTGGTTCACTGGGACCAGACAGGTCCCAACGGAGGCATAGAGGGGATTCAATTTGAAGGTCAGAGGGGGTGTTATTCCTGGTCTCCCCATTCCCATGGCAGGTGCCTCCATCGGGCACAGAGTACCCAACAAGGAGGGACTCCTCCCCCCCACTCCAAGATATACACGTTAGGATATTCCTGGCAGTAGGCCCGTGTACAAGGATCCCCACTGGTCACTGTTTATATACTATCAGTGGCAGGATTAGGCCCTTAAGTGGCCACCCAAGGGCCTTAATTGGCCTTCAGGTAGGAAGCCTGCCCTCCATGGGCTAAATTGGAGAGAGAAGGTTCCGCCCCACATGTTTCCACCTGATCCCATGGGCCCTCCCCAACTCTGAACCTGCCTCTTGTGGGGGGGTATTAAATTCCACCTGATGGGTCAAATGGCCTCCTTTTGGCCTGTATCATTCTACGTAGAACAATTTTGTTTTAATGTTGCCCATCTGAATTTCTCCCTCCCTCTCTCCGGAGAGAGAGGTCCAAAAGTGGTGGGCAACCACTCATACTACAATTAAGAATTCCTTCTTCAGATCTGAGAATGAAAAGGGCAGTGGGTGCCAGTGGGCTTTTTCACCAAGAACATAGTTAAACCTAATCAAGTCCTAACCTGCGCCGTAGTTCTGAGACCCAAACTGCACTAGTTTAAAGTTTAGTGCATAACGATATAAAGTTTGATTGAGCTAAACTTTCAAACTGATAGTTAGTGTTACTTCTCCCTCCCTATGGGTGTTAGCTCTTTTAAAATTCCTTACAAATGCATCTAGGGCATATGATTTGTTCTTGCTTAGATTGTTTGATTTGCCAAAAATTTGTGCACGGGCATTAAGGTGAAGAAAGAAAAATGAGGAAAGGAACAATATTTGACAAATAGCTGCGCAGTGAGGAAAAGCTACAAGTGATCGATGCCGAAGGCAAGAAATAATTGGAAAAATAAACAAATGGATGTCACTCGCAAGGTCTTACACCTCCTGTAGTCTAAATTACCATGCTGTATACTTTTGCTTCTCCCTGTATTGACATCAATGGTGTGATTCCACAATCCCCTGCTCCCAGTGTGGAGACCAGCTCAAAAGGGAGCATGCATTAGATTTGAACCTTAACTCCATAGCCCCAATTCTCCAACCTGAACTCCCTTTCAGGCCAACTTCCAAGTGAGAGCGTAGAATCATCTGTCAATTCATGATCCCACCTTCTCATTCAGCAGAACCATAAAACGCTCTGGCACAGAAGGAGGCCATTTGGCCCATCATGCAGTGATGCCTCTTTGGTAAGGCTATCCAATTAATCACCATCCCTTGCTCTTTCCCATAACGCTGGAATCTTTCTCTCTCCAAGGGTCTGTCCAATTCTCTTTTAAAAATCACTATTGAATCTGCTTCCATCGCCCTGTCAGACAGTGCATCCCATATCACAATGACTTGTGTAAAAAAATGTTTCCTCATGTTGCCTCTGCTACTTTTACCAATCACACTAAATCTGTATCCTCTGCTTACCAGCTCTTCTGCCACTGGAAATAGTTTCCCCTTATTTAATTTTATCAAAACTATTCATGATTTTGAACAGCACTGCCAAATTATCCTCTTTGTCTGCACTCTTTCTTGCTTGAATCACAAAGTGGCTGAACTCCTCATTGCTCTCACTCCTTATTCCACCGTCTATAAGTTTCTGTAACCTACACTTGGCATTGCCTGTTCTTCCCCTTCCATTTTTCATAATCTTTTAATGGTCAGTGAGAATAGGAAGAATGGGGAGCATAAGAACAAAAGAAGACAATAACTGGGAGCAGGAGTAGGTCATTCAGCCCATCGAGCCTGCTCTGCCATTCCATAACATCATGGCTGATCTGATTGTGGCCTCAACTCCAATTTCCTGTCTATACTCTCCACCTCTCCCTCCAACCCCCGCTTTGACTCCCTTGTCAATCAAAAATCTATCTAACTGAGCCTTGACCTGGCCTCTCTGAGGAAGAGAATTCCACAGACTAACAGCCCTCTGAGAGAAATAAATTTCTCATCATCCCTGTCTTAAATGACAGACTCCTAATTTTTAAACTGTGTCCCCTAGTTCTGGACTCCACCACCCTGTCAGCATGTCAAATCCCCTCAGGGTCTCATATATTTTAATAAGATCACCTCTCATTTTTCTAAACTCCAATGGGTATCAGCTCAACTTCTGTTCAATCTTTTTCTCATTCCTTCATCCCAGGGATTCTCCAGTCTTGACTTCAGGAGCAGACAACAGGTGGTGAGCTGGACCTGTCCAGCCTCAATGCCATCGGCTGACAGATAACATGGGGCAGGCTTGATGGGTCAGTTGGCCCTTTCCTGCCCATCATTTTTTTGTTTACGGTCAACCATAGATGGAACCACAGGCCACACCCTCAGTGCTTACAGTCTAACTTTCAATTCTTTCCCCCCTGTTGCATTTTAAAGGACAAGATTAAGAAAAAAAATTTAAAGCCAGTAAATTATTAAAAAAAAATGAAATTCATAGACAGCCTAACTAACTAAGAATTAATATCAGATAATATATTTGCACCTGGATGATACATCATGCTGTTTATTAAGAATTGTTCCTCTTGACTCCGAGATTGCATCATTCCTTCCACATCTTCCAGCAAAGCAGGCCTAGAGATTCATTTACTGCGCTATATTTCACACTCAGCTTTGTGCCTTGAGGGATTGTGCCCATTATTAAACAAAAATATGTAAAAAAAAAATTCTCTTCTTCATCTGTCATTGGATTATAATTTTTTCTTTAAATTTTTTTTTTAAATTTTGGATTAAAATGCCATGGATAGTTGAGGACATGTTGCCCTGGGTTTCCTTGGGTCAGCCAAAAAATCTTCAGTAACAGCAATACAATTATGGCCATATCCTGCCTAAAACATTAAAAAGCTATTTTGCTCTAATTATTTCTTGTGCTGGCGCTCTGGGAAATTGCTTTGTTCTCTTGCAAAAATATAAAATAATATGATAGCTATATTCAGGCAATTCCACCCCTCCCCTTCAAACATTCAGCAAGTACTTCTGACAGCAATGAACTCGCAGGTTTTATGAGATGTGGGCACACTCAATGCATTTTAATATACTGGTAGACCTGGCTTAGCAATCTCATGGTCAATTAGAGGAGGTAGTGTTTCATATGGACAGGGCATCATAGAAAATTTACTCACAGAAGGAGGTCATTCAGCCCTCAAGTCTATGTTATCTAGTCTAATCCCATTTTCCAGCTCTTGTTCCATACCTCTGTAGGTTGCTGCATCTCAAGTGCCTATGCAAGTATTTTTTTTAAATACAGTGAGGGTTTCTGACTTGTGCCCCCATCCCTAACCTCTCTACTCTGGGCAGTGAGTTCCAGACCTGCCCTACTACCTAGGTGAAAAAAAAACTCCTTAACTCCCCTCCAGTCCTTCTACCAATTACTTTAAACCTACTTCTGCACTGTAAGATCCAGTGGGCTTCAACACAATATGCATCAGGGCAGAGTGCATTTGTCGATAATGAGGGCACTGAAAGGCCTTTTCCCAGAGGTGGGACTGATGCATTGACAAGAGAGGGGAAGTGATATCCTCATGGAAGCACCTCCTCTTAATACATTGGATTCTCGAATATCCGGTATGACAGAGGGCACCTGACCTGTGTACAATTGTTATTGATGGACAATTGAGAGTTCTCCTGTGTTTAGGTGAATGCATTGAGTTTTTAATTCTGATTTGAATATTTAAATTCATCAATTACCATGTGGTTGAAGACAAGACACTCAGTTTTCCATTTGAAAATGATATTTCTCCCTGCCGGCAGAAATTGCAGGCCACGTATGTCCTGTTGGCCAATTTGAGCTATTGCTAATCATCAGAGATACCTAAATATTAAACTATACCAGTAATTATACAGGTTACCCACTATAACCAGGTAGTGAGCCTTCAGGCAGGAACTAGTTCTCCTGCTGGATCTGCTTAAAAGAGAAAAAAAAATCATGTTTATTTTGTATAATTCTGATTTCCATGACAATTTCTCCAGATGGCTGAGACTATGGAGAACAGGGGAGTGAATAAACACATATGGACACTGGGAGGCCAGCTATTTCAGGACATAGATAGCTGAGAGTGTGGATAATAGGAGTGTAAATAATTGAAGGTACACTGCGAGGACCGAATTTTCTCTCTCTAGTCAGGAGTGCAGAGTTGGGAAAGTTCCTGACTCCGCAAATCCAATTCGGAAGAATTCCTGGATGTTCTAATTTTCATTCCGGGGAGGGGCTGAATGCTAACCGGAGTCAAGCCTGCTGACCCTGGAAACAGTGCAGAAGCAAAACAAAAAACATTCCTCTAGTCCTCATCCCTCACAGCCCCTCACCCTCCATCCTTACACCCCCCCACACCCCAGCCATGCCAAATCATGCCACCTCATGGCCCCCACACCCTATATCCTCCAAGCTGACCACACCCCTCTTCCCACCCCATGGCCCTTCATACCCCCTATGCCAACCTGTGCCCCTCTATCCATCCCCCATGGCTCTTCAAACCCCCTATGTCAACTTAGTACCAACTCATGCCAAATTCTGCCCCCTACTCTCACCCTTTACCCTTACACCCTCCATGCCAAGTATCTCACCCAGTATCTACCATGGGTAGACTTCAGGAGCCCTACTGAATTAAAGTAAAATAAAATAAATTGCAAAGTGTCCATAACAGACTTAATTTAAACAAAACTTATTCATAAAAACCTATTCAATGCATTTAAATTCATTTAGCTATTTAATCCCTTATAGAAGCAAACATTTAATTCAAGTACTTAGTCCATAATGCCAACACACATTTATATTCATAGCCCCACATCAAAGACTTTATCACTACTTGGAGCTGTGAACTGACAGTCACCCCACTGATAAATATAGGTTGTGGAATCAATCATGCAACACCAATTTTATAATGATAACACTCCGGCTTAAAATCGCAAGAACTGATTTTATTAAACTGCAGACTGTTTTTAAATTTAAGTGGCAGAAGATTTAAATGCCTCGCAAGCTTGACAGTTGCATGCAATTTTCCACTTCTTATGCACATTTATGTCTACTTTGACCAATGCCAAAATGCACCCTTACCTCTCCCAAAGGGTATGTGCACCTATCCAAAAGGGGTCCCTGGACCTATCCAAAAGTCAGCTGCACTGTTCAATTTGTAGCTGCCTCCATGAACCATGGATGCACAGCCTGTCCTGTTGCCCCCTGGTAAAAATGGTGCTTGCCAAGCTCCAGAAGCAGGACTCCATCACCATGTTGGCTAAGCCGGAGACCCTTTCTATCCCTGTGGAAAATTTAGGCCTGGGTTTTCTTTTCCAGAAGGAACAAAGTATCCTCCTCCTCCTCATATTATGCCCTAACCAGGCATTTGTGGCCATGGACTTCCATTGGATTGGCCCATGACTATGCATAGCAAAGTACTGCAGGGGCTTGCTATTGCCTTCTGTAGGTTCACCAGGAAACTCTCCTACTCTCACCACCTGCTATCAAATGTAATGGATGTACAGGCTGATAATCAACCTGTTTGACTATGTTGACTATGGAACACACCTTCCATGGCTGTCAAGTCCTGAAGTGGGACTTGAACCCAGAGCTTCTGGCCCAGAGGCGGGGATGCTACCCACTGCACCACAAGACCACCCCCCACCCCTACAACTACTGTATACTGAATAAAAATGATAATAATCAAAGATGAAACCAACATGGTCTATGATCTGAAAACCTGATTGCCTCTCGCTCTGCACTGCCCCTTCTTTTGAAAACATCTGCAGATTGTTCCTGATAAACTCTCATTAATGATTTTGTAAAACGATATGGCAGTCTTGTACAAGAGTCATTTATCCAAGCACTGTGTCTGCGGGAGAAAAAAACCTGCCTATGTTTAAAGTCATTTATCACTGTACTGAGACTCCATTGTGTTTACAGGGACTGCAGCAAAGCTTCAGAACATTCAACAAAGGAGCCAACATTCGAACTTTCAACTCCATGTGCGCACGACCTCTATTATACATATATATTCACACTGAGCGATGGCACTTGGGATAGGGTTAAAGGCTGCAACCAAGTCATGGGGATTTGAGATGATATTTATAGCTTTGCTCTCTCTGTTTATGAGGTCGCCTCAATTCTTAGATTAAGTTACTAGCCGTGTAACTGACTCCTGGCTATTTATTCACCTCACACATATGGCTGCTGGGTCAGCCCAGCATATTTCGTATGCTGATCCAACAGCACTGAACTTACAGGAAAGTTAGACTTCAGGCAGCCCTTGCTAAAATTGCTTGCTACAAGTGAAATCCTGCTCCTGAATCAGATTGAACTGGTTAGTTGAACGAGCAGCTAACATTTAGGTAATTGCACCATATAAAACCCCTTAGAAATGCCTCTGAACATCCCACTGAGTTACTCCAAAGTGCAGTGCTGCAAACGAGCCAGCCATTTTGAACACAGGAAGATCCCACAAACAGTGCTGAGATGAACTACCAATCAATTTGCTCTTGATGACGTTGGTGGAGTGAGGAAGGTTGGCCAAGGTATCAGAAGAATTCCCTACTCCACTTTAGTAGTGCCATGGGACAATTTGCAACCAACAAAAGCTAGCAATAGAGCCTCAGTTTAATACCTGATCCAAAAAGATAAGCACTTTCAGTTTTCCCTTAATGCTAAATGGCAGTGTCAGTCCAGATTTTATCCTGGAGTGAAGTTTGAACCAGCAACCTTTAAACTCAGTGGTGAGAGAGCTACCCATTGCAGGAATGCTGACACTTGCAGTCAGCTTCACCCTGCTCATTTCTCCAGAATAATAATACACCATGATCCTGACTGCCAGGGCTTTCACTTGGAAGCATAAGCTAAGCAACGAGAATCTTCAGCTTCGTCCTTTGGGTCAGCACACAGGGACAAAGGGACTAAATTGGACCCTCCCCATCTGGGTCTATTGTCAGACCAGATATTAAAATGGTAACAACCTTCATGGGGAAAAAAAAAATGTAATTTTTTTTATTTTGGGGAAGAGAGAAGTGTGTTAGAAGAGGATTTCATCATTTTGAGGTTTATGATTTTGGTACTCTGATAAGATGTACCTGACTGAATTTCTCTCCACTTCCTCCATGGCCTCTTCTCCTATGCTGGTACAGCCTCACCTTTTTGCCCTTTTTATACCTGCATTGTCCAACACTTAGTCCTCATATAACACCGCCAAAATAAGTTATCTGGTCATTACTGCTTTGCTGTTGTGAGAGCTTGCTGTGCACAAGGTGCATCAGTGTTTCGTACATTACAACAGTGGGGACACTTCTAAAGCATTTCTTTGGCTGCAAAGTGCTTTGGGGTGCCCTGAAATTATTGAAGGCACCATGTCAATACAATACTTTTTTTCTCACTTATTCACAAGTTTTGAATAAGCAATTTGCTAGTCCCTTAATCCACCTTCTTTTTGTATATGGTGTAATTGACAGTCCTAAGACCCTCTCTTCATTGCCTCTCCATTTTTAACCTTGCTAAACTGCAGACTTTGGTTCCAGGGAGAGGCTCAACCCTAAGCAACATGATCTTTTTTTCTCGCTTTGCAACACTGACTGTTCTACTGTCTATACATGCCATTTCTGAAGTTTAAGATACTAAATTCAGACCCAGATTTCTCACCCTGAAACTGAATGTGAAATTCTACAATGTTATGATTACTCTTACCTAGGGGATCCTTTGTTATGACTGTCAAACAGAAAAAGTTTGCTGTTTTCTTTTCCTTCTCATTTCTACAGAGCCTCATTAAAAAATAAATAAAATTGCTTTCTTTACTAATGGGGAGTTTCATCTTTTGCATTCAGTGAACCGAACTATCTAGATTAAATTTGCTATTGACGATTCTCACTCTTCAACTGGGTAGCAGTATTCTGTCACACTTCTAGGTGGCGTCGCTATAGAAATTGCCCATTATTGAGCTGCCTGTCACACCTACAGTTGCACCAATGAAGAAACTTCACTTTGCCCTTACTTTGCGTGAGTAAGAAAGATTTGAATTTATTGATTGTCTTTCATGACCACAGGATGTCTCAAAGTACTTTATGGCCAACGGGGGAAGTGGAGGGAAATTCTTGCCAAAGTAGCAAAATCACAACACTCAAAAAATGATGAAATCCTCTTCTAACACACTTCTCTCTTCCTCCACAGAAAATTATATTGATTATCTTTTTTCTCATGAAGATTGTTATCATTTTAATATCTGGCCTGGCAATAGTCCCAGGTGTGGAGGGTCCAATTTAGTTCTTTTGTCCCCGCGTGCTGACCTAATGGATGAAGCTGAACTCTCTTGTTGCTTAGCTTATGCTTTTGTTGGACTGCAGTCAATGTTTGGATGTATGAAAGACGGCAGCCAATTTGTTTACAGCAAGCTCCCACAAAAGAGACGTGACAATGTCTGTTCTAGCAGGGCTGCTTGAGGGAGAAGTATTGCAGAACTCCCCTGCTCTTCTTCAAAATCGTGCCGTGGGATCTTTTACATCTGCCCGAGAGGGTAGTTGAGGCCTTGGTTTAACATCTCACGCAAATGACAGCGTCTCTTTCGGTACTGCACTGGAGCGGCAGCCTCGATTTTTGTGCTCAGGTCCGTGGAGTGCGACTTGACCACAACCTCCTGGCTCCAAGGCAAGACGGCAACCCACTGCGTCACAGCTGAGACAAGGAGGCAGTAAACATCTTTAAAGACAAGCATGTGCCCAGGGGATAAATTACAGCTCTTGATTAGATGGATCGCACATCATTTGAAAAGGGGAACAATATTTGTTACCAAGTAGAAAAAGAAGGTTTGAATAGCTGCAGCTCATTTTTGTCACTAACCAGTTGACAAGCAGCGCCACATTCAAATGTAAATTGCATTTGTGTGCGGATGAATGCTAGATAACAATTTGCCAAGCATTTTTTTCATTAAAGGTAGTGCCTCTTTAAACAAACAAGGCTCATCAAACAATGTGCACTACTTGGGGTCATAAAGCAGCCTTTTTAATCATTTTGATTTAAAGCCAGAACTATGCCTGGGTTCCAGGAGATGGTTGGCATTCAGTTGTTATAAATGGTTTGAGTGCAAAAGGTTTTTTATTTCCTTGCAAGGACATAGACACCACGTTGTTTAGATGTATCCCACCCTTCAATTGTTTGGGAGTAATTTAGTGATTTAACATTCCAGTTTCAGGATCCAAAACCAAATGAAATACAGTCCATAACTTAGTTATCGATTTAGTGCGCCGTTTTATAGCAGAACTCAATTAAGTCAAAATGACTTGTTTACAGCATGATGCTGAGACAGGCGACACATGCATAAACATCGAAATAATAGAGGCCATCAACATAATCTGACATTATACACGCAATTAACATTCTTGATATTACCAAGGAAACCGTCCAATTCAGGGAAATATATCAAGGCGAGAAAATTCTCAGTTAACGCACGCAACAGATTTATCCACCTCGCTCTCTCTGGTGGCCACACCTTAAGCCTGGAAGTGGGACACTTACTTATTGAAGGGTTTGAGCTGTATTTTCAATTGTAACAAAAAGAAATGACCTTTAAGATGCATTTTCATACTGTGCACACAATCAATCGGACTGCCAAGTTTCTGAGCTCATTCCTTTCTCTATCTTGCTCTGGAGTAGACAGGGACCAGACATCAGCTAGCTTGCTGCAGACGAGGTAAAGAATGTAAGATTCATTTGCTGTTGGTTCCTGCTCATCTCTCGTTGACTTGCTCAGGGCTTGAACATTAAGATGATGTCCAGGATTTGGTTTCACAACCTTCATTATTGGAAGGACACTTGGTTGGATGAGGAAGATAAATAGTTCCTTTGCTTTGAGAGAATGAGTTCTACAATGAAATGAACACTGCACAGTCGGTGACACTTGGAGGAGGGAGAGTGTGCAGCTGTGACCTATTTGGTTCTCGTCATGACCCTCCATCTTATTTCCCTTCCTCATTCCAGGTGGAAATATCCAACTACCCAGGCTTACCCACTCTACAAAAAAACAGAGTGGAAAAAGGATGACCAACGAATAAGAAAAGAAATAAGGGACAATTGAACCAGTGCCAGAGACCTTACCCAAGGGAGCAAAGCGATCACGGTTTGGGTGTGGGGGGTAGTGTGGGAGTGATAGGGGGTTTTCCCCCTCTCCCTCTGTCAGAGGCTACAACATTTTTCACCTTGAAATGGTGCTGTCTGGTGCATTTGTTTTCTTTAATTTCATGGAAAACAGATATTCAGTCAAGACTGGAAAATATGTACAAGATAGCCTCTTTCCACAGAAAATATTGCCTACATGGCTCAAGGGTAGTGAAATAATGTTGATTTATTTATGCAATCTGGATTCATACACTCACTTTAACTCTGTAATTTCACCTGTGAATTGAACCGGACATTGTTTTTACAGCCACCATTCAATTTAGACCAAATATGGTTATACTTTCAAGTATATAATTGGTGTTGCTATTCCATTTTGTAGGATTCATACAATTCTTTCCATAGCTGATCCAATAAAAGCTTGATGTAAATGTGAAATCTTGCAGTAAATGTTCCTTTATTGTGATCCTTTGTATTTGGTTAAACTCATTACACATTTGACTGTCATAATTTGGAAATGTCTGGTGAAATCGCTTGTTAAGATACTTTTCTTCTGATGCTACAGCTTTTGCAAAGGCTATAAGTTCACCATGTGACATTCGGTAATTTCACTTTGTTTGCAGCTCAGCCTTTATGGGATTAATAGGACACCTATTACTACACTATCCCCACCCTTGGCCCGAAACTGTGCAAACATACATTTTAAGCTGGTTGGGAGACCCCTAGGTGTCATCAGGGTCAGTCTTGTAAGTCTGGATCTCTCCTCTCCCTGGTGCCCTCTCGAAATCATCGCTGCCTCTGTTACCTGGCAAGGCCTTACCGGGCCATTATTCTCCCCACGCACCCTCACCTTGCACCATCTTCACTCCTTCTCTTCGTGACGGGAGTGGCCAGCCTAGTGTGCCTGTGCCCTAACGGCAAAGCGCTGAAGGCGGCCGACAAGAGGGGGCTCTGGCATCGCCCCCGCAGCCACAAAACTTATCAACTCACCAGCGACACCAGGCTTCAGGGCGCAAGTGGAAATATGGGACAAATGACGCCCTGGTGAGATTTCCTACAGAACACGGGACAAATGTTAAAAGTATGGGATAATGTCCTAAAACGCCGAACAGTTGGGCACCCGGAATGGAAATGTCACTGGGAGTTCAGCAATTGGTCATTACTTCTCTTAACTGGATTCTTGTGCTTTTTCTAGCCTTTAGTAGTGCTATCCGGCACGTTTCTCCTTCTCCTGTATATTCAGTTGGTGGCACTCTTGTCTCAGAGTCAGAAAGTTGTGGGTTCAAGTCCCAGTCCAGCGACTTGAGCAGAAAATTCAAGCTAACACTCCGATTGCAATACTGAGGGAGTGCTACTTTCCTTACGGTGCTGCATTTCTGGCCAGAGATCCGAGATCCTGTCTGCTCTCTCAGGTGGTCTTAAAAAGATATCAGCGGAACATATGAACAGGAGTAGAGTGTTTAGCCCCTCAGGCCTGTCCTGCCCTTCAATGAGATCGTGGATGACCCGTGACCTTAATCCACATACCCACCATTGCCCCATACCCCAGGCTAAAACATCCTACCAATTTCAGATTTAACATTAATAACTGATCTAGCATCAATTGCCATTTGCAGAAAAGAGTCTCACACTTCTCCCACCCTTCGCACAAAGTAGTTTTTCATGCCTTCACTGCTCTAATTTTTAAGCTATGGCCCCTACAGACCTATGGCATTATTTCAAAGAAGTGCAGGGGAGATATTCCCCGTGTCCTGGTCAAAATTGATCAATCAATCAACATCATTAAAAACTGAAAGATATATCAAATTATCTGGTCATTATCACGTAGCTGTGTGTGGGAGCTTGCTGTGCACAAATTGGAAGTCATGTTTCCTAAATTACAACAGTGACTACATTTCAGAAGTACTTCATTGGCTGTAAAGCATTATGAGGCGTCCTGTGGTCGTGAAAGGTGCTATGTAAATGCAAATCTTCCTTCCTTCATTTCTTTTTCAGCTGAAGCCAAACTTCAAAACACTCTAGATAAAAACAAAAAACTGCGGATGCTGGAAATCCAAAACAAAAACAGAATTACCTGGAAAAACTCAGCAGGTCTGGCAGCATCGGCGGAGAAGAGAAGAGTTGACGTTTCGAGTCCTCATGACCCTTCAGTCCAGCTCTGTTGAAGGGTCATGAGGACTCGAAACGTCAACTCTTTTCTTCTCCGCCGATGCTGCCAGACCTGCTGAGTTTTTCCAGGTAATTCTGTTTTTGTTTTTCATCACACTCTAACCTATTCATGCTCAGGACCTCGAGCTGCTATTGTTGAAGTGCTCAGACCCACTGGGATCCTACTTCTCGGCCCCAGCCAGTTCTGAAGTTAGATGGTGGGATGGGTATTTAATTCTAAAACCCAGCTATGCCAAACTTGGCATCTCTGTTTCCAGGGTAAGCATGGCCTCAGAGGCTAGGAAGTCCTTGTGTTTCAGCTCAAGTCAACAAGGCAGCAGACTGTGCTTGCAAAACCCAAAACAAAATGTCTATTATTAGCTGTGATTCTGTGAGTGGGCAGCACTTGCTGCACAATCCTGATTGTGTTAATAGCCACACTAACAACCAATTTAAGATAATCAGTTGTGCTCGTAGCATGGCTTATTTATGCTTGCTAGAAGCAAATTACAGTCATACGCCATTCTCTGCAAATATAAGGATTTTGTTCAACCTTTGCACCTCTTTTGAATTACCTGGGAGCTTGGAGAGCCTACAGTTCTCTGTCGCTTTCCCCATAGAAACTCCTCACCAATCAGTGTTGACTTGCCAACCATTCTGCACCCTTTTATCCTGTCCTATAAATTGTTGTGATAATTTGAAATTTGGCATCCTTCTGTTTGTCCTGATGAGTGCAAGACAAAAAGCTTTGGCAACATGCCTTCTCTTTTCAGCACTATTCAAGTTCTATGCTGCCAAGTGTCTGCGTTTCATCCTTTAGTCCTGTCCAGCTGACAGTGTGGGTTATGTGTTTTAAGTGAAGTGTGGTGCAAGCAAGTCTGTCGCAGGGCCGGGCATGATAAATAGTGTGGACCCAGGAGTGGGGAAGGGGATGGGCCAAAGTTATGCATCGAAGCCCTGTGATGGGAGTACCAGGAAACTATTTCTTCTAGCTGACTGGGATAAGAGCACCTGGACGGCTCAGGTACGTGGAGACGGGTGTCTGAACACATGGAGGGGGAGCATGCATCTGACCTTTTCCTTTTACCCTGATTGGGAGAGTTGCATGTGAACTTGGAGAGACTGAAGTGTCTGAAGTTTGGTGAAGGGGATAACATGTCTAAGCACGAATCCACCGCAGGGAAACGGAGAGTAGAATCCTGAAGGAGGGTTGTTAAAGAACTGTTCTTTGCTGGGAGGGGGAGAAAATCACCTGAATCTGTGGGGAGAACACATTTCTGACTATTACCGCGATCAAGGACTTAAAGGGGACAACAGGTCACAGGAGGCAAACAAGTATCTCCCCACCATGTGGTGCTATACACTACTGCTCAAATTCAACTGCATAATTTAAGACATAAAAACTGCAACAGATGAGAATTGGGAGATGACAGCAGGGTTTAGCAACAGCTCTATAAAAAGAATCTTTCTCTCCCCTTCCTTATCATCAAACTTGTGTTATGACATTGCTAGTCATATTTCAGACAGTTTACAGTGATGACCCAGAAACAAACCATCTTACTTTGTAGTTGGGAAATGGTTTCTTTTTGAGGCATTAAGTCATTAGCATAATGAGCACATCATATTAATTTATAATACTGTGGTGATTAAGATCTGTGTCTGTTTTTCCTCAAACACTGGCAGCTCCATTATTCAGTGCTTTAACTCAACTGCTTGTCATGTAGTTTTTCCATATTCCGGATTTTCACCAGGCTGACATTTCTAGTGCAGTGCTGAGAGGGTGCCGCACTATTGGAGGTGCCACATTTCAGATTAGGCATTAAACCCCCATCTGCCCTCCCAAGCTGCACACAAAATGACACAATTCCAAAGAAAAGGAAAGGAGTTCTCCCTGGTGTCCGGGACAATGTGTATCCCTCAATCAACCTCACAAAAAAGCAGAATATCTGGTCATTAGCACATCTTGGTCTGTGGGTATTTGCTGTGTGCAAATTGGCTGTCACGTTTCCTACCTTATAACCATGACCGCACTTCAGGAGGTGCTTCATTAATTGTCAAGTACCTTGGGACATCCTGAAGGCATTGTACAAATGAAAGTGCACATGGTCTTTTACACAGAATGAAATACTTGCATTTATGTAGCACTTATCATGATCACCGGACATCTCAAAGTGCATTGCAGTCAACTGAGTATTTTTGAAGGGCATTCACTGCTGTAATTTAGGAAAGGGAGCAAGTTGTGCACAGCAAGCTCCCACAAACAGCTATGTGATACTGTTGATTGAGAGATAAATATTGGCCAGAAGTAATTCCCCTGCTCTTCTTCCAAATGGCATCGTTTACATCCACCAACCAGATGGGGCCTCTGTTTAACATCCCATCCAAAGGGTGGCACCACTGACAGTACAGCACTCCTTCAGTACTGAGATAGAGTGTCAGCCTTGATTTTCATGCTCAATTCCTAGAGTGGGGCTTGAACCCTGAACCTTGTGCCTCAGAGGTGAGCGTACTACCAGCGGCTGACACTGTCACTTTGCCCCTGTGTTGTTGATTCACTGCTTTGCAAGCCCATGCAGATTCGAATGCTTTAAACTGCACAAGCGAGCTCCTGTCTCCCTGAGAATATCAATTTGGTAAGTTTTCAGCTTGTGTGCTGAAATAAGACTACTCAAATGTCAAGGTTAGTTTTATTTCTGTAATATTTGCTCTTAACAACATTTAAAAAAAAAAATGTCCTTGCAATGTGAGTGGCGCTGGCAAGGCCAGCATTTATTGCCCATCCCTGATTGCCCTTGAGAAGGTGGCGATGAGCTGCCTTTATGAACCACTGCAGGCCAGGTGGTGTAGACACACCTCGAGCGCTTTTCTCTGTCGCAGTTTGACACAACTGAGTGGCTTGCTTGGCCATTTCAGAGGGTGGTTAAGAGTCAACCACATTGCTGTGGATCTGCAGACACAGGAAGGCCAGGCTGAGTAAGAATAGCAGATTCCTTCCCATGGAAGACATTAATGAACCAGATGGGATTTTATGACAATCCAATAGTTTATTATAAATGACACAACCATTTTATTCCAGATTTTGTTAATTAAACATAAATTCCCCCCATTGCCAGGGTGGGATTTGAACTCCTGTCTCCAGAGCATTAGACTGGGCCTCTAGATTACTTGTTCAGTGACATGGCCCCTAAAAGTTCAAAATATGAGGCACCGAAAGCACATTAATTTTGCAATTTTTCCTTTGCTTTCCTTTCTGTTCTTTCCACCTTCCCCTATTCCTGCTCTGCGCTCAGTCCAACATTCCTGCCAACTGAGAAACTTCCTTGGCAGCTCCATAGGAGGCAGCCTGTTCACTAACTGAGTCACTAGAGAGTCAAGATGATGCACCTTAATGGAAGGCGTTGGAAAGTTGTCAATCCTTAGGAGATTAAGAATGCCTTTGGAGAAAAAAAAAATCTGCTGCACAGGTCTCATTTGAATGCCTATAATTATTCCATCTCGTTGTAGCAATCAACTCAATCACAGTGTTGCTTCCAGTATCAATACACAGAGATTACTAGTTATTTGATTTTGCGCTGATGAAATTGACCTGAAATTAACAAGTAGATCATCGGCAAATTGGATACTGTAACTTTAATTGGGTTTCGCTGAGTCACAGCACTTCTGGTCCTTGAAGTGCATCATATCCCGGCACCGACAAAAGTAACAGGGCTTCCGCGAGGAACACTAACAGCTGGAGGAGGCTTGGAATGTTTGATATAGTGTCCTTATAGCCATCATTGTTAAGAGGAGATCTGAGGGAAGTTGTTAAAATGAGGGGCTTTCATAAGGTTAATCAAGAAAAATTATATTTCCACTGACTGGCAGGTCCTGAGCTACAGGAAATAAAGTTAGCATCATTACTAAAGGAATGAAGGAAGAGCTTTTATGACGGTAGTTTTCAACCTTTTCTTTTGGTTCAGGAGCCCTATAATATATTGTAAAATTCTGTGGAACCCCAACTCTCTCCTTCCTCCCCTCCCACTATATACATATACTATAAAAGAAAAATGAAACCAAAGTAAAACACTATTGAATGAATAAATGAAAATGCAAAAAAAAATTAACAATTACTTTGCATTAAATGTAAGAACTCTCTTCAGGCGCCACGCCCTAGGAGGGTTGGTGACCATGGGCCTCCATGTTAACCTTCTTCTGGAGGTGTGGATCATCTCCATTGGCAGTACATTCATCCAGTTTGCAAGGCTCTTTAGATCATGCTTTGTCTACCTCAACGTTTTACCAACGATCTTTCCCATCAGCATCAGACTTTCTAAATCATGAGTTCTTATTACTTGCCCAAGGGAAGAATTTTACTGTCGGTGAGCAGGGGGGTGGGGCCCACTCGCCGACATGTAAAATGACGCGTGGTGACCCCGGGCGGGTGTCCCAATGTCACTGCGCATCATTTAGATTGTCAGTTTGGTGGGCGCGCAGCCACACCCCCACTGAACTATCAAAGGCCTATTAAGGCCCTCAGGAAAGTCATTACAGCTATTAAGAATGCTACACATCTGACCTTAAGGTTGGTGGGCAGGCAAAGAGCCCAGGCGGCCTTCACATTTTTCATGGAACCTTCATGAAGTGTTTTAAAATATAATAATAATTTATGCTTTTATTCTTTGACATGTCCCAGCTCATGTGATGGTGTCACATGAGGGGACATGTTTTAAAAGTGGTACAAACCTTCATTTCAAACTTTAGCACTGAAACCAATCTCCCTATGGCACCTCCCTATCTCGGGGAGATCTCCGCACAGGGAACCACTCATGGAATCCACCCCCACTCCCCCACGACCCCCCACCCTCCCCCTCCCCCTGCGCACAAGGAACGCTCAGCGCTTCTGGGTGTGTGTCATACTGAGCGGGCCTGAATTGGCCAGCTCTCATAAAATGGCGGTGTGGACCCGATCAGGGGCGCCGATCAGGTTCCCACTTGCTCCTGCTCGCCCCCCACACAACATCCCCCCAATGGGGGAAAAATTCTCCTCCAAGAAATTCCAACTGTCTCTTCCTGATCATAAGAACAATATATATATACTGAAAAATTTGGCAGTTTCAAATGAGCTGAAAATTGCACTGAACCTTTTAGGGATGCTCGGTGAAAACCATGACTTAGTATTTGTGCACACACACATACACATACACACATCTCTGTAAAATACCATGCTCATAGTATACACAGGGCATTATGCCCATAGCATATACAGGCACTATAGACTGAATATTAACTCAGAGAGGGTGGCAGGGAGTTTGGCATGAATTATAAGAACACTTTTGCGAAGTTCCTGCCAATTTTAATGGCGGGACCTGATTAACATGCTCTTGTCTCTGCTTAACGGGTGCAGCCGGCCAGACTGAAAGACTTGCTGACTCGTCGAGTAACCAGAGAGCAGAGGTGAGCTGGGGAAGATTGTAGAGCCGGATCAGGGCTTGCTAGGGCTATAAGAGTTAGGAAACACCAGTGAGGCTGGAGTGGGTGTAGATCAGAAGAGTCAAGTACAGGTCGGTGGCGGGGGGGGGTGGCGGTGGGGGGTGGGGGTGGCGGGGGGGGGGGGGGTGGGTGGCGGGGGGGGTGGGGGGGGGGGGGTGGCGGGGGGGGTGGGGGGGGGGGGGGGAGAGGAGCTCCAATCAGAGACGGGAGACCCAGCAAAATGGAAAAGCACTCAACCTTCTGGAACCTTCCCTGCTTTAAGCTGTCGGGCTTCCCTGCTCCTGGAAAACTCAGCTGGCCAGGCTTAAATATAAAATGGTCATTAAATATGAGGCACACAGCTTCATTATAATATTAAAATTGGCGGCTCACCTCCTGGGAGTAGGTTGGATTCCCAGCTCCTGTTTAAACCAGAAGTGGGTGGGTTGGGGGTTGGAATTAGGATTTTTAACATCCCACCCAACTCAAAACCAGCCCCTTTTTGGGAATTAAAATCCATTCCAAAACTCTGTAAAATAACATGTTTATTGTACACACAGAGCTTAGGAATTAGGAGCAGGAGTAGGTCATTCAGCCCCTAGAGCCTGCTCTGCCGTTCAATAAGATCATGGCTGATCTGGTTGTGGTCTCCCCTCCCAATAACTCTTGACTCCCTTGTCTCTCAAAATGTTGTCCAACTTTGCCTTGAATTAATTCCATTACCCAGCCTCTATTGCATTCTGGGGAAGAGAATAGCAGAGACTAACAACCCTTTGAGAAAAAAAAATTCTCCTCATCCCTGCCTTAAACGGAAGACTTCTTATTTTTAAACTGTGTCCCCTGGTTCTAGTCCCTCCTACAAGTGGAACATCCATGTATGCAGCCTGTCAAATCCCCTCAGGATCCTACATGTTTCAATGAAATCACCTTTCATTCTTCCAAACTCCAATGGGTATAGGCCCAACCTGCTCAACCTTTCTTCATAAGATAAACCCCTTGTCCCAGGAATGAATTGAGTGAAACTTCTCTGAACTGCTTCTAGCACAATGTCATCTTTTTGCAAATAAGGAGACTGAAACTGTACACAGTGGGGAGAATTTTCTCCCTGTCGGTGGGGAGTGGGGGAGGTTGTGGGGGGGGAGGGTGTGGGCGGTGTGCAGCTGATAGGCGCCCCCAATTGGCTGGGTGCCGCCATTTTACGTTGGCGGGCCAATTAATGCCCGCTCAGCATGACTCCTGCCCGGAAGCGCTCAGTGCTCAGTGCCTCCTGTGTGAGTGGGGTTGGGGTGGGGTGGTGGGGTGGGGGTGGTGGTGTTGCCTGGGCCAGAGAGTGTGTTCACTCATGCGCAGAAATCTCCCTGGGGCACAGAGCTGCCTCAAGGAGATTAGCTTCATGTATAAAACATTGAATAAAGGGAGAAAAAAATTTTAAGGACATGTCCCCTCATATGAAACTGTCACATGAGCTGGGACATGTCCACTAATGTTAATAAAAGTCTTTCCAACATTTCAAAAATGTTCATGAAACCTCATCTCGCCCATGGATGAGATTCCATGAAAAATGTGAAGGCCGCCTGGGCTCTTCTCCTGCCCGACAACCTTAAGGTTGGTCGGGCAGCTCAGTTCAATGATTGAATTGATTGTTAAATGGCCCTAATAGGCCTTTGACAGTTTGGCAGGAGCACAGCCGAGTTGGCTGCACACCCGCTGAACTGAAAATCTGAATGACGCGCGGTGACGTTCGGATGCACCCCCGGCATCACCCCGCGTCATTTTATGCCTCGGCGAGCGGGCCCCTCCCCCACTCACCAAGCCGAAGATTCTACCCAGTATCCCAGATGTGGTCTCACCAAGGCCCGGCACAGCAATGATGAGAACAGATAAAGCAGCATTACTGGTCTGAGAGGCACTGGGCTTAAAAATCTGCTCTGGTGTTCCACTTGTGTTTCACAATTATTGCTACAAAGTAAGAATGAGTGTGAACAGTCATGGCACATGCACCACTCTCTGGCCTCTCCTTATCCATTTTATTAACTCTGGGGCAGTACTAAGCATCGCTCTTCAAGTCTTTTGTGAATGTGGGGTCGACACAATAGGCTACAGAACAAAGTCAGCATTTTTTAAGACGCGCAGCCCAGTAACCAAGATATTAGCGTTAAGTCTTTGTACACTGGTCAAAAATTGAATGACTGTCTTTCAGGGTGTTTTAGCAGGTAGCAGGCCTATATCATCAGGGGTGCAAAGAATCATCCACAGGAGGCTGTTCACTCTGACTTCTTTTAGAAATTAGCACTTCTCCGTTCTAAACATTCTTGCTGGATGTGAGGAAAATGTGTTTTTACTTCCCCAGTTCATTATTTGGCTTTCCCTTGTGTCCTCCTCCAACGAAATCAGTTCCAAAGTTTTTCCATCTCCACCTGTCCATATGGGCATAAAATGAATGTGAAATGGAATGAATTGCACCAGAAAGGGAAGATGTTGTTACAAAGGTAGTTGCAGTTCAATGTCATTGGAGAGAGTCCAGGGAGAATTTAAACGAGGCAAATCAAGCTGTCTGTCCCAACACTTAAAATAGAGTGTCACACTGCTATAAAGCAGCATGATTGCAATATATGCATAGCAGCATTAAACTTCTATAAAATACACAGAAGTGTTAGATCATTGTGAAATAGGAATACACGGGCATTTCACCTCTGTATTATAGAGGGACTATAATGTAAGGAGGCGTGTTACACTGCTGTAAAATGGTATGACTTTAATATTATATCTCTGTAAAATAGACATACATATCACACTTTTATAAATTGATGATTTATAAGAGATTGAATAGCACAGGAGCTATACGAGTTTTACACATGACAACGAAGAAATATGTGAAACATTGTAACGATTCAATTAATTCTTAAATAGCTCTGCCACAATATTTAACTTCAAAAAGGTTGTGCTTAAATAAACATATTTAAATTCAGGACTTTTAATCAGAACCTCCCTGCAAAGCTGAATAATATTGTAATCCTTGCAGTATTTCTGCTGTCTATTAATCATTTTACTTGGTGACTCCTCATGCTTTACCTTGTTTTGATATACTCTTAAACTGAGTATTGCTGGCATTGCTCCTTGAGTGGTTCCATCATCAATAATTTCCATTGATATGCAATCGTTAAAAATAATTAGGAATTGTAGGCACAGATACATGCTGGATGTTTTCGTTTGCCAGCCTGTTGAAACTCATTGTTCAGCCCAGCCTCTTAAGTTTTCCCATTCTCTGCAGAGAATTAACATCAACAAACAGACCATTTGCCCCGACTGATCCTTACCAGCTATTGTGCTCCACGTGAATCTCCTCCCACCACTCTTCCCCTAACCCTCTCAGCGTAACCTCCAGGTGCTCAGCAAGCCTCCCCTTAAACGCATGTGAGGGATTTGCTTCAACCACTCCATGTGGTAGCGAGTGCCACATCGCACCACTCCTTGGGTGAAGAGTGACATGTCCAAATTTGACAAATGTGCATAAAAGAAAAGGTTCCTACTGACAGGATTGGCCTGGAGTCTCCAGGAATTGAAGATCAATCTCCAGGACACTGCTGTCTGCAACACTGGAGGAAAAAAAAAAAATCTCCTTTCAACATTTCTCATTATCAGATGTAAAAATAATGAAAACGGAGGAAAGCTTGGGGGGTGGAGGAGGAGGGGGTGTGGCTGTTTGTCTGACGTTCAAGCATCATCCAATTAGGTAATGAGTCTTATTTTTGCTTTCCAATTGGTGAAGGAAAACAGTGCGTCACAAACCTATATGTGTTGGCCGACTAATGGCTGGAGCATGGGGGAAAGTCATGTGTTGAAACCTCCAGGAGTGCATTTAATCACTGTTGGCAATGCTATGGATAGGTGAGGAAATGCACTGAATTGGCACTTAACAGGAGCTCCCATAATTCAATCCCTAGTCTGTCCATAGTGAGCTGACCCCAGATAGAGTAACAGCACTGCTGCTCTAGGAGCGAGATAATCCAGCCCAGCGTTCCCTACCTCCAGGGCCTGATTTGAGCCCCTTGTTGGGAGAGGGAATGGAGGCAGGTGGGCCCTGGTACCCCAGCTTCACTTGCCCTCCACTGGGCCACGTTCCTGGATTTGGGGCCGGCCGATTACACTAACCAATGGCTACCTAATGCCAATTGAAGGAGGCTGACTGGCATTTTCTGTCAGCCTCCGGGTTCCTGCAGGTAGCGAGGGGCAGGCTTAGTTGCCTGTAGGTGGGGTCCTGATGGTAGATCAAGGGTCCAGTGCTCCAGGCAGGCCCAGAGGATTCAATGCTGGCCTGGGTGTTGCATCAGCCGCAGGTCACCCTGTAGAGGGGCTCCTGCCACACAGTGGTGGCTGCAAAAGGCCATTTGTGTTTTTATATTTTCAATTTAGAAAAATTGGAGAGAGGTCGCCTCCATTTTGAAGCTTGCCTTGAATTGCATCCTGCTACTGCTTTCAAGCTAGGTTGGCCCTCCAGCATTTGAGAGCCCACCTGTCATCCTTAATTGAAGGTTCAGCCTACCCTCCGACCATTAATTGGCCGCTTTGGAGAAATCACACTGAGTGTCCATTCCCCACACAGCGGCTGTTGTTAAGTCAGTCCCAAGCAAATTGGTGAAGAATGAAACTCGACACGAATATTTTTCCTAATAATAGGTTTATTTATAGAATGCAGCATTACATATGTCTGCTTCCCACCTACTACCCACCTGTATCCCAGCAGTCTCTCTTTATAAGTGCTCCAGGTAAGTAATTAAACAATGGCCTCCACCTGTGTATGTTAACAATATAGTTAACACACCATTAACAGCCGTCAGCATTTGAGCCTGACAGCAGGGTTCAGGGGTCCGTAGGCAAAATCCAGCCCCTGGTGTCTTCCCGATGACCCTTGCTAGAAAGAGGGCACGTGCAGAGAGGTCAGGAGAGAATGAGATCTGCATGTCATGCATGTTTCCCATAAGAATGGAAGAGGATACTAAAACCCATTGTTTGAGCTAGTATATTAAAAGAATGGTGATTAAACTGCCTCCACAGTGAGTGTGTGTCTCTCTCCGCTCCCGAGAGCAAGGGGGATACTCTGAAGAACAAACCTGCCCACAGAGTCACAATGGCTGTCATTTCATGAAAACATCGTTGCAAAGCACTGCTAAGGCTCTGAGGGGAGAGGCAGGGAAGTGGCGATAACTGTTGCCGGGGAAGGGGGTGGGGGGGTGGTGGGGGTGGGGGAGTGCAGTGTGGGCCTGTAATCTTGCCAAGTAGTGGTCTAGGTAATTGAATGACTGTCACACAGCACTTCTGTCAGCCTCTTAGACAGGCTTAGGATCTTCATCTGCAGGAGATGAGATGTAAATGTCAATCAATCCTCATTGCAGGAGAACCCGAATGCGACAAAAGGTCACATCGCTTTCCCACAGATCAAAGCGAACCGTCCATCAATAGCCTCGCGCGTCAATTGTCAAATTAAGCTGCGTGCAACTGCATTGCTTTATCAAGCTCTCAACTGGCTCTTAGCAAAGTTACCATCTCCCACTACAAACACAAGGTAACGGGTTGCAGGGGAGGGGTGAGGGTCCGGGCTGGTGGGGAAGGGAAGGAATCGAAAAGCTTCTCCAACAGGCTTTATGTCAACAAAAAAATCTCGTCTTAGCCAGTGAAGATAGGTTTTGAAGTCGCTTGCTAATAAGGCACTGCAGTATTTACTGCATGGTTGGCCCTGACTGTGTTTTTCTCACCTGGGAATACATGTAATTAGTATAGAATAATAGTATATGGAAGACCGTTTGAAGCAAATCATCTCCCTGCCACTGAGCTGGAGACTCAAAGGAACAGAATTATACAGAAACTTGTTGGGAAGAAGAAAAGGAAACAGGTTCGGGGTTTGATTCGGTGTGCCTGAGCCAGAATACGGGCAGTATATTCAGGCTTCAGTGGGCTGTGTGGAGCAATTGGGCCAGGAATCACAGAATTATAGAACAGCACAGAGCAGACCGAGGCCATTCGGCCCATTGAGTCTGTGCCAGTTCTTTCAAAAAGCAATCTAGTTAGTCTCACACCCGCTGCTTGTTCCCTGTACCCCTGCAATTATTTTTCTCCATCAAATATTTACTCAATTCTCCTTTGAATGTCACTGAGAATCTGTTTCCAATGGCTAGGTCCTAATCACCCAGTGCGGTAAAACGATTTTCCTCAAGTCATAACCAGTTCGTTTCACAATCACCTTAAATCTGTGCCCTTTGGTTCATCGTGATCTTTGTCCTGTTCTCACCTGATGACACCAGCAGTGATTCCCCAGCCCCACACCAATGAAAAGTGTCCCCATCAGGCATGGGGAGGGTGAGGATTGGTAACATAAGCTGCCCACAAAGGTGGAACAAGAGAAATGGCCACTTAGAAAGGTCAGGGTGGGCAAAACAACAACCATGCATCATATCCCAGCAAGACTTGGTCCCTGCCAGGGGAAAGGAGGGAGACAATTAGCGAAAAGGAGGAAAGTAAAGCAATATTCTGCGAAAAGAGAGAACTGCAATTTTCTCTCTTTGTTCTCAGCTGGCAAGAGCTCATTTATTGCCCATTCTCAGAGTGAACTGCCAGAACGCTTTGGAGGGCACTAAGAGTCAGCCATACATTTCTTCTGCTTGGCTGAAGGGCAGAGCACTTGCATTTCTCTACCATCTTTTTTAAACACTTCACCTTGCTCCAAAGCATTTCTTTTGACGAGTGCTCTTTGTTGTAATGTGGGAAGCAGAGAAATCTGGAATTCCCTCCTTCAACAGGCTGGGGGTGCTGGGGGACAACCGAAGCTTTCGAGATTGAGATTGATCGATTTTTTTTGTTGGATACGGGTATCAAGAAAAGGCGGGGAAATGGAGTTGAGGTGTAGGTCAGCCCTGTTGTGGCTGAAAGGCCTGTTCCTAATATTAGTTTGCTGCCCTATCAGGTATTGAGTCTATTTTCTTGGGGGTTCCACAAGTGGGAGGGAGCCTAAGGTGACGATTCAGGTCACTGGCTGAGTTTGCAAAACAGCCCAAGCTGCTTTCGCAGCCACTCCATAGGTTGCAAGATTTATTAAATCCAATATTTACAACTTTCCAGGGTAGAATTCAGATTCACAACTTCTAGGCTACAAATCAAGCACCATAACCATAACTTTATTATACCCCTAAGCTCGTTGCACATCACTTTGAAGTACTCTGAACTTAGCAATACTTCAAAATATCAGGAGAAGAAAGTTAATTTCGTTGTACCAACAAATTTATAACAAATATCACCGGGAGCAGATTCAAAGTTGATGTGTTCCTTTGGTCAAATGAAAACAGATAAGCAGAGATTAAAAATGGGGAGCATTTCTGTCCATATTTTTATTTCCAGGTGTCTATTCAATTTGAATATTCTTTATTACATCTTCCCATTTATTAGTTTAGTTTGAACGGTAAGAGTTGATGGCACGTTCAGCCGAATCAGTTCTGAAAAAGTGATCGAGCCCAATGGAGCAAGACAACAGAAATTAACATGCAGAGTGGAAATGATACAATTGCTGGAGTAGCATGGGGTTAATGAGTGTATCTGCTGATGTTAATTCAGGTCCCTCACATTGTCAGGCTCAGTAATTCCTCAAAGCTGTCTGTCTGATGATTTTTGTCCAGACACGTGGTTTCAAAAAAATATATATATGCCTGCACATCTGTATAGGTACACCTGATATAACATATACCTGCACATCTGTATAGGTACACTTGATATAACATATGCTTGCACATCTGTATAGGTACGTCTGATATACATATACCTGCACATCTGTATCGGTACACCTGGTGTAACATATACCCGCACATCTGTATAGGTACACCTGATATAATATATACCTGCAGATCTGTATAGGTACACCTGATATAACATATACCTGCACATCTGTATAGGTACACCTGATATAACATATACTTACACATCTGTATAGGTACTCTTGATATAACATATAAGTACACCTGATATAACACAGCAACAGAAATAGGCTGAAAAAGGCTATTAATTACAATTTTTCATAAATGGTATTCAAGGCAAAACTGATATTGAATATCTTTATTTAAACTATTGACATTCTAAACTCATTATAGCATTAATATTAATACAAATACTAATGCTGCATTTGGCCTACCCAGCTATCTCTCAAATCTCCAATCCATGGATCTGATAGCAACCAGAACTTGCAAATTACTGAAAAGGTATCTATTTCCCATCTTGCGCATTTATAATGAAAGCTGCTTAAGTAAGTTTGTCAGACTGTAATTGCATCTTCCCCCCAAAGGAGGGGCTGCAACCACACCACTGACAGGAAGGTCTAATTATAGCAGGGCAAGTTTATAAAGGCAATGCTTCCATTATAACGAGGGACAGAGGCATTCAGAATGGAAATAGGGAATCGAGAAGAGAATGTGTGATTTTAAAATGGAAGCCAGATTACTTCTGGTCTTGTTATTCCTGAGCTTATAGCCTGAAGACTATGCTACATCTTCACACCCCATGTACAATGTCAAAGAAAGACAAGTAGATCATTAAAAATTCTGCCGTATCATATATAATTCCTTTCCGCAGGCTTTATTCCTGTTGCCACGATGCTTTGTTACACTTATCAGTTAAAACACAACATTGCAAATTATTAGTTCTGTTGAAGGGTCAGGAGGACTCGAAACGTCAACTCTTTTCTTCTTCGCCGATGCTGCCAGACCTGCTGAGTTTTTCCAGATAATTCTGTTTTTGTATTGCAAATTATTGTCAACATTTCCCATTGAATTTTGCTATGTAAGCTGTCACAATGCAGTGTAAGCTCTGGCCACTAGGTGATTCTATGAATTGGCTTTAAATCTCCCTACCAATTCACTTGCCACCTTATATTTGTTTATCTATGTAGGGAATCGTTGTACCTTTCTGAATGTAAGGGATATACACAGAGGTACAGTGAGGGCTGAGACATTGATCATCACCTTACATTGAAACAGAAAAATTAGGGCACAGAAGGAGGCCATTCAGCCCATTGTGTCTGGGCTGGCTGAAAAAGAATGATCCAATCTAATTCCAGTTTCCAGCTTTTAGGCAGTAGCTCTGGAGGTTACGGTACTTTAAAATGAAATAAGGGTTTCTGCCTCTACCACACTTCGAGACAGTGGTTTTCAGACCCCCACCATCTTCTGGATGAAATGAAATGTCTCCAACCTCCCTCTAATCCTGCTGCCAATTACTTTAAATCCACACCCCGCGCCCCCACCACCTCCCCCAACCCCCACCCCGCCCCCGGTTATTGATCTCACTGCTAAAGGAAATAGGTCCTCCCTATTCACTCTATCTAAGCCCCTCATGTTTTTACACCTCAATTAAATCTCCCCTCAACCTGCCAATAGGTCTTGTGACACAGTGGATAGTGTGCCTACCTTGGAACCAGGAACTCCAGGTTGAAGTCTCACACCCCCCCTCCCCCCCCCCCCACTTTCCTGCCAAGGACATGATGGCCAAGGAAGGTTTGTAGTGCAGCCAAACACAATCTGCAAATTCTTCCAATGTGCACCCATAGCAGATGGTTAGAGCAGGAGAGATTCCTGGTCAGTAATGTGAATGGAAAGCAAGTTGGGGCCTCTACCATAGCTCCAGGCTATAACATGCATGTAAAAGTGCATGTGCCACAGCAACCTGGCCTCCCTGAATGATCTGCAACACCCCACACTGCTGGATGCTGGTATTGTGATTGATCAGCGTTGGATTGATGGTGACTGGCTGGATTGTGCTGCACTCTGGATTTCTGTCCCCTGAGAGCAGCTGGCAGGGTTGGACAGAACTGTTCAGACTCAGTAGGGGAATTTAATGGAGATGGGTTCATTCCCTCTCACTCAGTCTCATAGGCCTTTTCTCTAGTTTCACCCACTCAATCCACACTACTGGCTTTCCATGATGTCACTTTCGCTGACATCTCTTGGGATATGTTCCAAAGAGGAAAAAAAAAAATACCTTCATATCTAAAATTCTCCATTCTTTGCAGCATTCTTGGAAATCTCCTCTGCACCCTCCCTAGGGCTATCATATTTTTACTGTAAAGTGGTGACCAGCAATGTACACTGTGGCCTAACTTGTTTTATACAGTTCTACAGTAATGATACCGCTCTTAAATTCTATGCCCCGGCTAATAAATGAAATATCCCACCTGCCTTCTTCACCACCTTATCCACCCGTCCAGCTACCTTTGGGGATCTATGGACATGTGCTCCCTATGCTACTCTACACTTCTCCAAATCCTACCACCTACTGTGCTTTCCTTTGCCTTATCTGTGACTTTTTTTTCAACACAATAAGTGAAGATCAATTTGCAGAATTATAGTCTGTGAAAGAGAGAATTAAATGTGATATTTAGGCAAAAAGACGTAACTATGCCAGGAAGATAAGACCTCGATACGTTTAGAAACAGGTTCTATCTTTACCTACTTTATCATTCAAATGTTTCTGAAAAATAATTTAATTTATTCAGCTAAAAACTGGACTGTAAATAGTCCAAAGAGACTTCTGTTTGCTATAGATAAACCCCATTGAAGTTTAAATCAAGTAATAGTCTCCATGTAATTTTATTTAGAACAAAGGGAGCATGAATTTATCACTACAGAATCTATATTTTTTTCTTTTGCTGGCACGCTCATCATTGTCTGTATTTTTAAGCAAGAAATCCTGAAGGATTAGGTTTTACAATGGGATTATGCAGCAGTATTTCTCAAATGTAGTTCTGCATCGAACTTACAAAAGATATTTGTGGGAGAGTGTGTTTTTTTTTAAATTGAAGCATTAACCACTTTGTCTCCCGTGCTCACTTGCCCTTTCCTCTATTTCAGCTTTTTTTTTTTTGTCACCTTGGTTCAAATCTCATGTTTCACCACTTACTTTACTGGGCTTAACTGACTAAGACTAAGTGCTGCTTTTGCTAAAACCTTCTTTTTCTATTTCCAGCAACTGTAATTTAGCGTGTGGTGTAACGCGTAGAAAATATATGGAGGGATGGATCACATGCATACAAATTATCTCAACTGTGTTACGTTCAACTCCTCTGCCCTTGACCAACCCCCTGCCCCCCTGCTCCCCCATTACTTTAATTACCCCAACACCTCGCGCACCCCCCGCCCCCCCCCCCCCCCACCTTTGATCTACAAATTTCCCGGAATATTTTTCCAAGTCAAAAAAGAGACCGGAAAGCTCCAATTATATTGGAGAAAAGAACAGCTTTAACACGTTTCAATTTTTCAGCAAGCGTCTGACTTTTTTCTGTTTCCAATGGTGAGTATGGAACATGACAAAATGCTGCTTAGCCTTGGAACATAGGAATTGGTGCTGGCTGTCTAGTAAGTCCTACTAGAAAGTGGACACTGAGTGAGGGCAAAATTAAGCACATCTACAGTGCCCCCACTTCACTAAATCAGACAGGCCACTTCCCTCATTCAACTTTCAAATGAATAAACAAAAAAAAAAAAACAATGTCCCCCCAAATAGTTCACCTACCAACCTGAGCATCACGAATTTGCGTGTCATCCTTGCATGGTACAATGATAATTGAGTAGTTAACTAGCCTATAACTAGTGGCCCATGTCAGCTGTGGCTCAGTTAGCTAATTACACTAAAGCAATGAACAGTCCGGAACATGAAGAAATACATAACTGGTTTGCGAACGAAGCCCCGCGAATTCAGCCGCTGGCAAGGCCAAAATCAAAGAACTTCTGTAACTCCGAGTGATTTTTTTTTTTTAAAAAGTTATTCAACGTGCTCCGAAGGTGTTTTGGATCTGAATCACAGGGTTCTGGGTTCAAGTCCCACTCAAGGGTGGCGCTCCAGTGCAGCGCTGAAGGAGTGCTGCACTGCTGGAGGAGCTGCTTTTTGGATGAGGCACTTCATCTGCTTCCTAAGGCGGCCTTAAAGGATAGCATGGCACTACTTTGAAGAAGATCAAGGGGGTTCTCCCTGGAGTCCTGGTCGATATTTATCCCTCAACCAACATCACAAAAACAGAATACCTGGTCATTATCACATTTCTGATGGTGGGAGCTTGCTGTGTGGAAATTGGCTGCTACATTTTCTACATTACAACAGCAACTACTCTTCAAAAGTATTTCATTGACCGTAAAGCACTTTCAGGGGTCCAGTGATCATGAAAAGTTCTATTTTATTTCATTATTCTTTCATCATATTATGGGTGTTGCTGGCAAGGCCAATATTTATTGCCCATCCTTAATTGCCACAACAGGAGGCTTGCTAGGTGATTTCGGAGGACAATTCTAAAATTAACCACATTGCTGTGGGTCTGGAGTCACATGTAGGCCAGACAGGTAAGGATGGCAGATTTCCTTCCCTAAAAAGGACATTAGTGGAACAGGTAAGTTTTTATAGCAAGCAATGATAGTTGCTATGGTCACCATTACTGAGATTAGTTTTATATTCCAGATTATTTTATTAAATTTAAATTCTACTAGCTGTTGTGGTGGAGATTTGAACCTTTGCCCCCAGACCATAAACCTAGGCCTTTGGATTACTAGGCCCTGTAGCATTACCACTATGTCACCACGTCTCTTGAATACATAAATGCAAGATTTTCTTTTCTTTTACCCCATCGTTGAGCAGTGAGAGAGTCGGAAAGTTTAGGATCTGCAAGAATATATTGTACATCTGCAGCTTGAATATGTTGCAGAATTGGTAGCCTGAACTAGGAGGCCAGACCTTTAGTGATTTATTTTTAATTCACTACAGCTAATTTATTGAAACGAGAACATAAAGGAAACCTATTGTGGCTAAGGGGGTCAATAGAAAAACTCAAAACTAAGAGGGAGGTAGTGGCATAGTGGTGTTGTCACTGGACTGGTTTAGGGACCCAGGGACCCAGGGTAATGCTCTGTGGGACTCAGGTTTGAATCCTGCCATAGCAGATGGTAAGATTTGAATTCAATAACAATTTGGAATTAAGTTTAAAGATGACCATGAAACCATTGCCAATTGTTGTAAAACCCCATCTGGTTCATTAATGTCCCTTTAGAGAATGAAATCTGCATTCCCTTACCTGGTCTGGCCCTCATGTGACTCCAGACCCACAGCAATGTGGTTGACCCTTAAATGCCCTCTGAATAAGGGCAATTAGGGAGGGGCAATACGTGTGGGCCTAGCCAGTGACACCCTCATCCTGTGAATGAATCTTAAAAAAATTGATACAATTTTTGTCGGGCAAGGGTATTAAGAGTTAAGGAAGCCAGGTAGGCCCCAGATACAGATTAGTCTTGGTCTAACTGAATAGTCAAACAGGCTCAAACAGACGAATGGCCTACTCCTGTTCCTATGTTCCTATATTTCAGAGGGAGTGCCATGATAGAGGACTGTTATCTTCCCCTTGTATTTGTTCTCTTTCTTCAGTTCTATATTCCACTTGCTAGGTACAATGGGGCACAGGTAAGTGCAGAAGCAAGCCGTAGGCCTTCTTAAGAGGCAAAGCCTCAAATAGCAAAGTTAAACTTCAACTGCTAAAGCACAGGCTAGAATTGATCTAGGATGGGCAATAGGAACTAGCTATAATTTCTAATGAGTTCAGTAATGAGTGACCTCCTCTACTGGAATGGGCATCAGAAGAGGGCTGGAATGGATTTGGGTTCAATTTGAGTGAGAATAGCCCAGCTGACGTGCAATGTCTTAGCTCACAGATGGGAAAACAGTTTGTTCAGTCAGAAACCACAGGGTCAAAGGTATCGGAGAAGGTTAACCCCAGCACCTTCAGGAAAGTAGCAATTGGAAAGTTGGAAAAACCAGGGTCAGATATCTTAAAACTGACCCCAGACAGGAATTGCTGCCATTTTATTCTACACTTTCCCCACTTTATTCCCATGTTTGAGTCCCCATCTGAGCCTTCGTCTTTGTCTTGGTTAAAAAAAAATGCTAGCATTCTATATTGTATTCGCACTTTCCTGCATAAAATTGCCAAAGAGAAACTGCATTTAATTTGTGCAAGCGTGACGCTCCACAATGAGAACACTTGTGAATCCTAACACTCGCTGCCTGCAATTTAACCTGCTGCCCAGTGAGTGAAAATGGTAGCTTCTGTTCAGATCGGATAGGGAACAAATCTCTTGCTGCATCAGTCACCACACATATAATGCTCCAAATGTGGCAGCAATAAGGCATCTATTTTGTTAGCTGGAACAATTCTAATAGACAAAAGCGTAATCCGTACTTGTCAATCCCGTTTAAACGCCTCAACTAACTCGTTGACTACAATTTGGCAACTAATCTCGATCTTAAAATGAGGTGTACACATGATATGAGAGGTTAGTTCTGACTAATCCTGTAGAAAATGAGACAGCACAACTTTACCGGCAGGAGAGAAAAAAACAGAAGGGCTTACATTTATATAGTACTTTTCACAACTTCTGGATGTCTCAAAGCCAATGAATTACTTTTGAAGTGTAGTCACTATTGTTATGTAGGAAATGCAGCAGCTAGTTTGCACACAGCAAACTCCCCCAAACAGCAATGTGATAATGACCAGATAATCTGTTTTGCTGTGATTTGCTTAAGGGTCAAACATTGGCCAGGACACCAGGGTTTAGCACCCCTGCTCTTCTTCAAAGTAATCTTCAAAGGGGTCCTTTATGTTCACCCAGGCAGGCAGGTGGGGCCTTGGTTTAATGTCTATTTCAAAAGATTGCATCTCCAACCGTGCAGCACTCCCTCAGTCCTGCAGTGAAGTATCAGCCTTGACTTCTGTGTTCAAGCCCTGGCTGTAGTGGAATTTGAACCTGGAACCTTGCATCTCCGAGTTGGGAATGCTACTAACCGAACCTTACTTGACACAAAGTCCATTTTAATTTTGATGAGAATCCACAAGATGGATTCCACAGCAATATAATATTTTCCAAAGTAATCAGCTAACCTGATTTTAAAGGAGCACCCTTTGTGAAACTATTCCCCTGTTGTTTCAGCAGTCAAAGAGGCAGATAAAGCTGTTGGCAATTTTGCTAGGGTCAGCAGTATCGGCTTGGCTCAGCTGGGAGCACTCTTGTCTGAGTTCGAGCGTTCAAGCTCAGTTCCAGAGACTTGGCTACATAATCGAGGCTGACAGAGCAGTACCAATGCTGAGGGAGTGCAGCACTGTCAGAAGTGCCATTCAATCAGATGAGACAGTGAACCGAATCTGCTGCGTTATTTGAATGCTGATTTTCAATGGAGTTGTGTACCATTGGCTCCCGGTTCCCAAGTCTTGTGCAAATATCAGCAACCTTCAAATGAACCTGACAGATGTGTTCCAGCTGCCCTTCGGCAAGATCCAGTCTAGAAATACTCACCTGGCAGCTGGTCTAAGTGAATCCCCTGAGTTTATTTTAGCATTGATGTTGGCTGTACAAAAAATATGCGTATCCAGGACTGGGAACACACCCAGAGGTCTTCCAGAAGAAAGAGAGAGCTTGCATTTATATGGCGTCTTTCACAATCTCAGGATGTCCCAGGATCACTTTACAACCTGATTTGTATTTGCTATTTTAAAAGTGTAGTCACTGTTGTCAATGTCTTATTAATTACTTTGTTAAGGTTTGTTAATGTCAATTACATTGTTAAGGGAAATAGGTGACGGGTATTTGAGCACATGTAAATAGGGGATAGCTGGGACACTGGGTGAATGTGAGGAATGTTGATACTGCAAAAAGGTTGGGTGTGGAGATGATGTTTCCTCTTGTGGGAGAATCTATAACTAGGGGTTGCTTACTTAAAATAGAGGTGAGAAGAATTTTTTTCTCTCAGAAGGTTGTGAGTCTTTGGAACTTTCTTCCTTAAAAGGCAGTGGAAGCAGAGTCTTTGAATATTTTTAAGGGAGAAATAGACAGATTTCTTGATTAACAAGGGGGTGAAAGGTAGTTGGGGGTAGGCAGGAATATGGAGAGGTAACAATCAGATCAGCTATGATCTTATTGAATGGCGGAACAGGCTCAAGGAGGCAAGTGAACTACTCCTGCTCCTAATTCGTAAGTTCGTATGTATAAACTCTCTCAGCAAGGAAAGGCTCTGTGTCTTAGTTTTGACTTCACCAACTGGCATGAGTCCAGTTAATGACTGTTGTAATACAGGAAACATAGCAGCCAATTTATGCATAGCAAGCTCCCACAAACAGTAATGAGGTAATAACCAGGTAAATTTTATTTTAATGAAGGGAGAAACATTTGCAGGGTTATAGGAAAGGAGCACGAGGCCTAACACTGTATCTCATTCAAAGATCCAGCACAGACTTCGTTCCTTGCTATATGATTTCATTCTGTTTGTTAAGGGATCAATGTTGGCCAGGACATTACGGAGAACTCCCTGACCCTCTTCGAAGTTGTGTCATGATATATTTTATGTTCACCTGAGAGGACAGATAGGGCCTTGGTTTAACCTCTGACAGTGCAGCACTCCCTCAGTGCTTGAGTGCCAGCCTGGGTTATGTGCTCAAGTCTCTGGAGTGGGGACGTTGTCATGACAAGGCAGATGATGTGTACCAGGCAGATCAAATCAACGAGGGAAACTGGATCATGCGGTCACAACAATTTTGCAGTTTGTGCTTTATTTCGAGATGCGTGCCTTGAATTCAGTGGTAATAAGGCCACTGAGACTTCAAGGCTTTTTTTAAACAAAACTAAATTAAACATTTATTCATAGCAGAAAAGATTTTAAGCACATACATAGATCTACAAATTACTACTATAAGCACTCCCAACTCCCCTATTTAATCTTAAACCAGTTCACCTCCGTTAAGGCAATAGTAAAACAAAATATTTCAACAGACCCAGCTAAAGCACACAATACTCTGGACAGTGCTATTCCAAGTGAGTTTTCTTAGCTTCGGTTCCTATGGACAGCAACTTGATGAACAGAGGCTGGAAGCTTTTCACCCTTGTGTTAGGTCTTAGAAAGTCTTCCCCTTACACAAAATCTCATCTCCTTTATACACATTTTTCCCTTTTAATATAAATTCCCTTGTTCCAATATGTCTTTGCAACTCTATTTTTCTCGTAATATAAATCTTTCATAGTGCTCATATTATCAGTAACCTTTGGGAAAGATAAACACACTGTTTGGCTTAGCTTCTTTTAGCTAAGTGTAACATCCTACCATCTCTTTGAAATTCAAACTACTCTAATTTATCTAAAAATGCAAATTTCCCTCACAACCTCACATTCTAAAACTTCAGCCATGTTCACATATTTAGCATTTCAAACCTAGCTTCCCTTCTGATAACTCAAGAGCTCCAGACCAGCTGTCTCCAATTCAAACAAACCCCTGTCCCCACACATACACACACATCCACACAGAAAAACTAATCCAAACCCCACTATTAACCTACATTTACAATAAATCACAATAATATTATGAAAGTTATTATATTTACATGACAATGTGAACCGAGATGCCAGCAGAGCAGTGAGTTAGACTGGGATCCTGCCAAGCACTCCTCTCTCAACCAAAATCACTCTCCTGGTCACTCATCTCTTTGCCGCTTATGGGAGCTTGCTGTGCACAAAATATGTAACCTTGTCCGATCTGCCTACATAATTGAAGATACATTTAAAAAATGATTCATTTTGTGTTAAGAGCCTTGCAATGAGGCAAGATCAGAAAAGTAAGTTTCACTTTGTCTCATTTTCATATCACACCTAAATTTGATGGGATTTACACAACATGCAAGCTTACAAATAAATAAATCCACCAAGCACCTTTTCTCCAAGAAAATGTTGCTAGTTTAATGCAAAAATAATCAAAGTTAGAACTTAACGATGGAGCACCAAGAAAATCTGTCTGTATTGCAGTAAAAAATATGCCCATTTAAGTCTGGAAGCATTCAAACCAGGTTGACAAACCAAATTAAATGAAAGGTGACACCTTCTTGTACATGGAGCCTCTAGTGACATTAATTTTCCAGTACATGAACTATTTTGGGCGACGACTCACGTAAAAGATCCCAAGATGTTGTGAACACAGTGGGTCCCAGTGATGGAGAAACACTCCGCGTAAAGAGACAGGTCTTAAAAATGCTGCTGCTGTGATTTGGCATTATCGAAAAGTGGAACGCTACCCTGAATATATTTGTCACCAATCTTTAAAAATTTGTTAACACAATTAATCCTCTGCCAAATAGTCTGTGGTACTGTGTCAAATGTAGACGCTAACATTTTCTTTTGGCCCATAGGTGGTTCCAATGCTTGCCCTTGTTGTAAAGGATCCTGGGTGAGGTAGAACATAGAAGACAGGAGCAGAGGTTCGTCATTTAGCCCTCAAGCCTGCCCCACCACTCAGTATGATGATGGCTGACCTTCTTGACCTTCTACCTTAACTCCAATCCCATATCCTATCCTACCCATTCCTATCCTCGTAACCTTCAATTCCCTTAATGCCTCAAAATCTAACAGTCCCAGTCTTGAATATGCTCAACGTCAAGCATCCACAATCCTTTGAGTGAAGAAGCTTCTACTGACCTCAGTCTACAATGACTGACTTCTTAGCCTGAGACTAAGGCCAGAGTTTTATGTTTACCTGCAGGTGTGTGCTCGACATGCCTGAGCGTAATATGACGCGCGATGACCTTGGGCGAGCCTCCCAAGTGGCCTTTACATTTCTTAGGAAACATCATCCACGAGCGGGATGAGGTTTCCTAAAGCTAATACACATTAAGTGAAAACTTTATTTTGAAATTAAACACATGTCCCATCTCGTGTGACACAGTCGCACGAGGGGACGTGTTTTATTAAATTTTTATCGTCGTCAGTTATTTTCTTAAAAAGCGCTTCAACGTCCCTGAGGCAGCAATGTGCACACGTGAACTGCGCACTAGGCCCGGCACTCCCTCCTCCAGCACAGGTAGTGCTGAGCACTGCCGCTTGCGACCCACACACAGGGCGGGCCTTAATCAGCCTCCCCCACCCCGTGAAATCGCGGAGCGGAGTCGATCGCGGGCGGCAGTAGCTTCTTAACCCCCCCCCTCCCCGTCCGCTCCTTCCGAGCTCACCCGACAAGGGAAAAACTCTGGCCAAAGACCTGTAGCTCTAGACTCTCCGGCTGAGGGAAACAGCTTCTCTTCTCACCTGTAAAACTTTTTTTTAATAAGTTTGAATGAGTTCACCTCCAATTTTTCTAAATACTGGAAAGTATTAACTTTTGGGAGTGGGGGTGGACCTTGTTTCAGCTGCTACTCGACACAGTTACCACAGAATGCCTGCTCGTTCATAAAAGCAGACTTTGGTTGAGGCCTGAATGAGTCAGCAGAATCTGATGAAAGAAAAGTCCGTCTGTGTTAATGCTACTGACTCCACTTGTTTTCACATGAGTCAGTCACGAAGGAGGACACAGCCATTCACGTGAAACCTGAACAGTTCCATCCATTCAACTTTACATAGATTAGTAATTTTACTCAGAGTGTTGACTTCACAAACCGATCTTGCCCACTGGACCAGCCTGATTGGTAAACTGTCAGAGCATTAAAGTTTCAGGCTGCTCGGATGTTGAACCAGCTCGTTTGAATTCTCCTTGAGCTGAGCTAGTATAAATTTAAAACTTCAGTATTTGCATTTAGCAATAATACTGCACAGATCGAGGAATTCGGCCCATCGTGCCGCTGCTGGCTCATTGAAAGAGCTATTCAAGTACTGCCACTCCCTTGCTTCTCCTCCATAACGCGATATATTTTTCCTTAAAGGGGAACTACCTTCCAGATGAGAAGTTAAACAGAGGACCCTCTGCCACCCCAGGAAGTTGGAAGCGGTCCTATGGCAATCTCTGAAGAAGAGTAGGAGAGTTTTCCCTGGTGTCTTGGCCAATATTTGTCTCTCAACCAACATCACTGAAAAAAACAGGTTAATCTAATTTGGTTTATGAGGCCATGGTACGTGCACATTTTCTCTACAGTGCAACAGTAACTACACCTCAAAAGTACTCCACGGGCTGTAAAGTGCATCGGCACGTCCCACTTGACCTCAATGCTACAATGTGGCACCAGATTCTTAACACCTCCCTGGGCTAGCCTGACAAGCCAGGCAGTTAAGGTGAGCGTTAATAGAGGCTATACCAAGGTTTCCCACGTTCGAAGAACAAATATAAAAAAAAACAAATAAAAACAAAATAAAAAAAAAAACGAATTTACTTCAACCATTAAACCCAAAGGATTTGTTGAAACAACAGGTGTGAGAATTTCACACAAACACATACTGATGGGGAAGGGTTTTTGGCCTGGAGGGCGGGCGCACTCCCGACATGCACTCGCGTGATACTTCAGTTGGCCAGCACGTACAAGAGGCAGCACCGCGCCCAGTGACAACTAAGAGGGCTATTAAACCCCTTAATCAATTGATTAAATTGAATCTTTCCTTGCCCGTCCAAACTTATGGTTGGCGAGCGGGCAAATAGACCAGGCGGCCTTTGCAATTTTTTGCAAAACCTCATCCATGGGCAGGGTGAAGTTTCGAACAGTGACTATATAAAAAAAAATAAAAATTTTTAAAACTTATATCTCACACGTCCCTGCTCATGTGACAAGAGTCACATGTTTTCCTTATTTTTAAAATCCTTATGTCTCATGTTAAAAATCTTCAGCTCCCTGAGGCACCTCTGTCCCTTCAGGGTGCTTTCACTGAGCGCGCTCCCCGCGCACACGCACGCACTTAAGCACTCGCCCTCCTCCCGCACCCCCTTCCCCCCAACCCCGGCAGCCCTGAGGCTATCAGCACGCTGTTCATGCTGGGTGACCATTAATTGGTCTGCCAGCATAAAATCACTTTTGGGGCCCAATCGTGTGCGATGGACTGTTGGGTAGCTGCTCTTACCACACCTGCCTGATGAGGAGAAAATCCTCCCCGTGATGTAGTACACTTCCAGGCCCACTGTACATAGGAGAATCAAGGCAGATCATTATTAAACCCCCAGCAATGCTAATACACTCAAACACACATGAATGTTGCCCATCTTGGTACATGGAGGTCCATCTCTTCCATGGAGCTGGACTCAGTCAGGGAGTCAATGCCTTCATACATACAAACGAGCATACAAATTGGAAGCAGGAGTAGGCCACTCAGCCCCTCGAGCCTGCTCTGTCATTCAATAATATCGTGGATGATCTGATTGTGGGCTCAACCCCACATTCCACCTACCCCCAATGACCTTTGGCTCCATTGCTGGTCAAGAATCTATCTACTTCTGCCTTAAAAATATTCACTGACACTGCCCCCCCCCCTCTCTCCGGGGAAGAGGATTCCAAAGATTCATGGCTCACTGAAAGGAAAAATTTCTTCTCATTGCCATCTTAAATGGGAGACCCCTTATTTTTTAACCTGTGTCCCATGGTTCTAGTCCCTCCCATAAGGGGGAACATCCTTTCAGCATCCACTCAGTCCAGGAAAGCAGAGAGGGACTTTCGAGAGCAAATATATCACCGGGTTTCTATTTTAACAGATGAATGTTGAGACCCATTATTTCAGACATGACAAAATCTTTTGATCAATGGTTACCATTAGTGAACTTCAATGTGAAGTTGATTCATTAATCAGTTAATGGGTTAATCGTTGGGTCACTATCGATAACTTATCGCAGCTTGAACCTACATCGCGTGGGGTCAGGGATACAATAGTTATTGCAGGGGGCGGGGTTGGGGGGTGCTGGCGGGGGGGCGGGGGGTAGTGGGTGCAGAATGTGGTAAAGAGAGGGAGGCAGAACAAAGAATCCGGTAAAGCCACAGTGGAACAAGAGCTAACAAATCTGACAGGGAAACGGAAGCACAAAGCCTTGTGGCCCTGTGACAAAATTAATTGATCATAACAGCAGCCACAGGAAGGACCATCTAAATCTGGCAGCGCATTCAATGCATCACAGAAGAAGAAAAATGAGGATTTCGAAGACACTAAAGCCCAGCTTCATTCTCATGTTGACACCAAGCTGTATTGAAGTCTTGTACGCACGTTTCATTGCACCGTGCAACTAACTTCAAAAGGATCAAATTTATTTAATGAGGTGCTGCAGTTGAAAGCAACATCACAAAAACAGATAATCTCATCAATGTCTCCTTGCTATTTCCGGGACCTTGCCCTGCGCCCATTGGCTGCAGGCATACAGGGAAAGAGCAGGTAATGGAACTGATCGGATTGCACTCTGAGAGAGCCAGCGTACACACAAAATGGGCTGAATGGTCGGCCTCCTTTGTCTTGTGCTACTCTATGCATCTACAATTCCTTTGTTCTTGGAATGTGGGAAACTCGGGCAAGGACACTGGAATTGCACCTGCACTCTATTCGTTATCCCTCTAAATAATCCGACAGGTTTATAATTTTATAGTTCAAGCCTTTCGTTTGTTTTCCAACTTGCACTTAGATAGCTAGGGCGGGGAAGATGGGAAATTCACCCATCAACGCTTATTGTAACTGGAATCTCACAAAGGTGGGCAGGGACTCAGGATAACAGGTTCCCACCCCATTTTGAGAGGAAAATGCCCAACACTAACTTAAAACTGACAGATAACTGGAGAAGAGCTAATGCAGATCAGCACACCTTTGAAGTTTAGCTATGTTTGGTGGGGGATTGACAAGGAGATGTCACACAGACAAGTTTGGACCAAATCCAAACTATAAGCCGGCCAACGTGGAGTGTGCAGAATACAGTGTAGAATTTTTTTTTGATTAGTGAACTTAATGTACAATCGCTTAAGGCACATATACCACATTCCTTGTGCGCTATTTTCAAGCAGTTCACATTTATTTTAAATAAGCGCAAATGTCATGATTCAAAAATACCACCTCAGATCTTTAAAGCTACAGCAAGCATCTTAATAGTCTTTTACTTGTCCACGCTTTAAGCGCCATGTCTTGCATTTAATTTTACCAGGGTTGTAAATGGTGTAACATCACGGTAACATCATTACAGTCACTGCTCCCATATGCTGTTAGAAGTTTTCAACTCCTATTTGAGCTCTCCCTGTGATCAGATGAATTGGCCAGAGATTAAACCAGCGAGAAGCTAAACTCCTGCATGAAGGGAGAACAGTAGTGGGGTGTAATGGAGGCCTGCTGGTTTCCTGGGCACCAGAGGGGTAAGTCCACAATCCTAGCCGGAATCTGCAGTGGCCAGCTAGCATTGGAGGGAAAAATATTATAGCCCGATCTTTAACATGCACCCTTTTCCAGCACAGATGAGATGGTCAGCCCAGGCACTGTATGTCCTCTCAAGTGGACCTGAAAAATGCTATGACACCAATTCAAAGAAGAGTCAGGAAGTTATCCCCCGGTGCCCTGGCCAATATGTATCCCTCAAGCAACATCACAAAAAAAAAGAGTATCTGGTCATTATCTCATGGCTGTTTGTGGGAGCTTGCTGTGCGCAAATTGGCTGCTGTTTTTTCCTCTATTGCAACAATGATTACACATTTCAATAATGTGTATTATTAATTAGCAGCAAAGTGACTCTGGGACGCCCTGAGTTAGTGAATGACGTGATACAATAAAACTTTCTTTTCTTTCTATCGTTCTCTGCTAGAAGAGGGATCACATAAACTGCACTGCTTATGTCAGCATGAAACCAGTAATTTTGGGGTGCAAACAAATAACGGAAAGAAAACCAAGTGGCAGGGGGTGGGGGGTGGGGTGGGGGATGTGGAGGGAGGCGAGTGTGGAAATAAATCTTCTGATAAAAGTTAAGAAATTTGTTACAACAAACCATATTTCAAGCCTTTGTTGCGCTGAATGAAAACCTGGCCACAACCAACGTTTATTTTTTAATGGGGGGTGGGCATCACTGGGAAGGCCCGCATATGTTGCCCTTTCTTACTTGCCCTTGAACTGAGTGGCTTGCTCGGTGATTTCAAAGGGCAGGTAAGAGTTAACCACGTTGCTGTAGGTCTGGAGCCTCAAATAGGCCAGACCAGGTAAGGATGGCAGGTTTCCTTCCCTAAAGGACATCAGTGAACCAGATGGGTTTTTATGACAATCCATGATGCATTCATGGTCACCATTACTAAAACTAGCTTCCAATTCCACATTTCATAAATTGAGTTTAAATTCCACCAGCTGCAGTGGTCGGAATTGAGCCTGTGTCCTCAGGGCATTTGCCTGGGCCTTTGGATCACTAGTTCAGTGACATTACCCACTATGCCACCACCTCCCTGCTGCTCAGAACTGGGATCAGTCTGTGCACTGTTCCACAAACTCAGCCTGTTCTCCAGCTTCAATGCTGCCCTTTTCATATAACCTCTCACATTATCTTGTGCAAAAAGGTCTCCGCACTTTCAATCAAGCTCCCAGTGGAGAGCTGCCCGCAGTATTGAACCAGGCTAATTGGTGCCAATCTCGTTTGAGCTGAGAGCACCATGAATATTATATGCATATGAGAGGAAGATGTCACATTAACACAACACAGGAGGGTTCCTTCAGAGGTTACAGCTCAGCAAAAGCACCCTTGTCAGCATTTTGTAGAAAAGTCACACAGTGCCTGTACTACATTCGACCAGGTCACACTGAGCCCTGGGAAGCTTTCTTCTGGTAAACAGCCATCATATAAAGTACAATTTTCCATCACTAAACTCACTGTCCTGTTCAAGCACAAGAGGTTAAAAGTAACTTGGAGCGATACTTAGCTTCCTTAATCTCTGCCGCAACTATTTATGCCCTTGGTATTACTTCAAAAAAAAATTTCTGCTATTTCAGTCCAAATGTATGTGTCTTTGGCTCAGTTGCAGCCCCCTCACCTCTGGATGGAGAAGGTTGCGGGGGAAAGCCCTGTACCGAGTTATAAGCTCCTATCCTGTTAGAGCACTGTGGTGCAATAATGTGGGAATGCTGCATTGTTGAAGGTGCCATGCGTTGGGTGATTAATGAAACTGATTCTAATCCTCATTCCGTGCCTCCTTCTGGGAGATAACTGATCGTCTTCAGCATCGATTACCCACTCCCTGCTGCACTTAGTGCCTTTTACTCAGCTCATAACAGAACCTGCGCCAGGGGGGCAGGATTCCTCAAGGATGCCCTAAGCCAGGTCACTTTGACATGGCCATGGAGTCTAGCAGGTGACCCACTCATGGCCCCGTCTCACCACAATTTAACAGCCTGGTACCTACGGTGTGAAATCTTGATGTTTCTTGGTTCTTGGTCTCCGATTCCTGGCTGAATTCCTGTCCTCACCAGAAATTTCAAGTTCAAAGTTTGGAAGAAGCGTACGCAATAAACTGAATATTCAATGTCTGAACGAGGAATGCATCATTTGTTCCATGCACAAGGAAGATCTGTGGGCTTATGCCACTTCTCCTTGATTTCAACAGATTTGCTAGTTTGATCCTGCATCGAAGTTACAGTGGACAATTAGGAAAAATCACTGTGAAAATTCTCTCCCAAATGCACAAATCCTAAACACTATTCCTTCTCCTTACAACCTCTACAGAGTTGAAACCAAAGACCCATTACCTTGTAGCCAACTGTAACTCATTCTCTACCATGGTTAACACTCCTACTTCTGAATCAAATGGATGTGAGTTCAAGTCCCACTTCAGAGCACACAGGAGTGACACTCCAGCTCCTGCACTATCAAAGGTGCCAACTTTTGGATGAGATGTAAAACTACGGCCCTCTCAGATGGACATAAAAGATCTCATGACACTATGGGCAGAATTTTACGTTTGGCGTGCAGGAATGCGTCTGAAATGCCCCAGCGTAACATGACGCACAATGACATCAGGCGTGTGTCCTGATGTCATCGCTCAATCGCGATATTTCGTTCGGCGGGCACACATCGGAGTTGGCTGCGTGCCCACCGATAATTGAAAGGCCTGTTAAAGCCATTAACAAGCTAATTAAAACCAAATTAACGCTGCTCGTCCAACTTAACGTTTGGCGGGCTGGTGAAAAGGCCAAGTGGCCTTTACGTTTTGTAGGAAGCCTCATCCACGAGCAGGATGAGGTTTCCTAAAGCTAATAAACATTAAATAAAAACATGAGCTGGACATGTTTGAAAAAAAATTTCACTATCTTTATTAATTTCCTTAAAACATGCCTCAATTGAAGCAACCTTTCACGTACATGCGCAATCTGTGCACCAGGCCCACTCTCACTCCTCCCCACCCCACCGACCGCACAGGTAGCGCTCAGCGCTGCGACTTGAAATCTACCCAGGATGGGCCTTAATTGGCCCGCCCACGCGAAATTGCGGTGTGGAGCCGATTGTGGGTGGCGGTCAGCTTCCCGCCCACCCCCACCCACTCCCGCCGAGACTGCCCGACACGGGAAAAATTCTGGCCTATGTCAAGGAAGAACAGGGGAGTTATTCCTAGTGTCCTGGCCAATAGTTATCCTTCAATCAATTATCTGTTCATTATCACATTGCTGTTTGTGGAAACTTGCTTTGTACAAGTTGGCTGCTTCATTCCCTCTATTACAACAGCGACTACACTTCAGAGTTACTTCATTGGCTGGAAAGCACTTCAGAACATTTTGAGGCCATGAAAGGTCATAAATCAAAGACATTTTTTTATGTTTCTCATCAGACTTTAAAACTTGCAATTCTTAATCTCTGGCCTTTCCTTCACCCCTACAATCTACAGACTTTTAATGGTCAAGCTTAAAGGTACCTCACACATGATTCACCTGCTTTTCCTCTCTTCTTTCTAACCTTGGTGTTCTTTAATTTAGGGCTTTATTCCAACCAGGTTACTCAAATAAAATAGACATAATGACAAATAATGATATAGGTGTGTCCCTTAATTGTTCTTGGAAAGGTTTTGATGAGCCAAATATAGTATTACTGACAGGGGAGGGGTCAGTTCAAACACCACTGATTTTCTTTTACCACCTGTCCATAAAAGAATGTTTTGCATTTGTTTGTTTGAAGGGATAAGTGGTGGCGTATTCTTTACCAGCCTCTCGATTTTTGTGTAATTCAATTTTACTAACAATCCACAGCAAACTCGAGTTAGGATCAACTCAGAGGGTTAGTTTATTTTGCATAGTCAAAGGAGTGTCTGCAACTGCCCACTTTACAGTCACACAGTAAATGGGGGATAGTGCAAAAGAAGGTTTTACAGTGCAAGGAGCACAGAAAATGGAATATTGGTTCACATAGAGTCCCAAAGTCAGAGCACACTGAGGAATTCTTTCACGTAGGGGTTTCGAGTTAGGCTATCTGGAGACTGGTGGTGTAAGATTCACTTTTCAGGTGGTGTTGATGTCACAAGATCAAGTAGGTACGCAGAGATTGTGTTGGTTCTGTAGGCAATGGTTCAAAATTTTCCAGCAGAGTCAGGTTAAATGGGCCGATTGTCCTGTCTGGACAATCTACTTTGTGGCTTGCCAGTCAGATGGTAAATCAGAAAACTGGGTGTGCAGCCCAGAAATGTAATATTAAACTGTTCAAAACACCAGAGTCTTGGGTCATCTGACCTTCCTTCTCCACAATTACTTCAAAAAGGGCTGGTTATCCAATGTTTGGAATTGGCTTTATTTTCAGGACTGATAATGTCTCAGCCATTATGGGTTGAAAGAAGTGCCATTTATGTTCAGGGTCTGGTATTTGGGGAGCCATTGTCTCAGTAGGCCCACTGACTGCTAGCAAGATTGGCTTATCAAATGCAAATTGCCCTGCCGTAGTTCCCTTTGAAACTGATCTGACCAGTCTGTCGCTAGCTCCTTACGCATAATGAGGTGTGACATTCCCGAAACTGGGAGGAGAATTCTTTTGTTCTGGAGAGTGCTGGGGATAATCCCAGGCAGAGGGCCAACCATCTTAATTGTCTTTGTTCTGCAGAAAAGTCCAGTTTAAAAATAAGAAATAGCAATAAGGATAACGTTTTTAAATATACATAGTGTTCTGTCTCAGTGCAACCAACAATAGTTTTAGGGTGGTATTGTCATGTAAGTTCTTTCGTGGGATGTGGGTGGCACTGGCAAGGCCTGCACTTGTTGTCCGAGTGGCTTGCTGGGCCATTTCAGAGGCAGTTAAGAGTCAATCACATTTCTGTGGGTCTGAAGTCACATGCAGGCCAGACCAGGTAAGGATGGCAGATTTCCTTCTGCCTAAAAGGCCTTAGTGAACCAGTTAGGTTCTTACAACAATCAACAATGGTTTCGTGGTCATCATTACTGACACTAATTTTTTAAACAAAATTACGAATTCCAGATTTATGAATTGAATAACTACCATGGTGGGAATATGAACCCATGACCCCCAGATTACTAGTACAACAACATTACTGCTACACCACCGACTCCCTCCGGTCAATTAAGCATTTGGAAAAACCATATCTGAAGGACAGTGAGGAGGCAGGGATGTTATTTCTGTGTGATAGGGTCATACTTGAATCATACGATTTATGTTGTCCTGTTGTCAATTTCTAATCACCAAAAAGATTTAAAGCATGCTTTATGCATCACGGGTTTCATTTACTACACAACAGTCGCTACATTTCGGAAGCACTTCCGTGTCTGTAAGGCACTTGGGGACATCCCAAGGTAGTGAAAGAAGCTATGTAAACACAAGTCCTCTCTTTCAGTTGCTATTTTCTATGTTTATTTTGTGCAGTCTCAGGTGCGAAGGAGATTTGTTCCTAAGACTGTATTTCTAGCATTGGACGTCATTAATACTGGGCTGATGCTGTTGTAATCAAGAATAATTATAGATCCTAGACATACTTCATCACAGTCTCTCTCTTAGCCCAGTCAAACACAAGATATAATTACACAGCACTGACTAACAAAAACAGTTTGAGAAAGGGAGCAGTTTTATAATGTAGACAAACCAGCTCACGTATTTAGCACAAGAGTCACAGAGGTGACTACAGACTCGCAATGTTCTGTTTGGGGATCTTGACTGACTGCATGTATCCCTGTATTTCCCAACAGTTGTCTTGCTATTGCTTGGTGGAGAGTGGGCAGAGTGGCAAATTGGCTTTGATAGTGTGGTAACTATAGCCTGCATATTAAAAAGGAGAGTCTGCTATTCAAACAGTTGCACTCATATAATTTTAATAGGTGGTTTTCATTGTCTCCAGGAACTCTGGGATAACCTAGCCTTCATGAGCATCTCTCACTTTGCCTCACTTTCTCACTAACCAAATGATTGGTTACAGCACAGGAGGAGGTCATTTGGCCCATTGAACCTGTGCTGGGTCTCTGCGAGAACGGTTTAACTACTTTCACTCCCGCACCACTTCCAAGATTTTTTTCCCTCAGGTGCTTAGCCAATTCCCTTTCAAAGTTACAATTAAATCTACCTCCACCATTCTCAAGCATTGCTTTCCAGATCCTAACATTCACTGCGTGAAAATGTTTTTCTCATGTTGCCTTTGATTCTTTTGCATCACTGATCATAAATCGGTGTCCTATAGTTCAACGGGGACAGTTTCTCTTCATGTACCCTGTCTAGACCAACCCCACCACCACTGCCCCTCCCTCCACCCCCCCCCAACCCCCACCACGATGCTGAGCACCCCTGTCAAACCTCTCAGCCTTCCCTTCTGTAAAGACAGCACTGAATAATAAAAAAAGGTCTCAAATCTCACTGTGAGATAGGCTGTGCAAGAAGAGAAAGAAAATAGAAGACAGGGAGAAAGAGAGAGACAGGAAAGAAGTAGAGGAAGGAAGGTATACAGGTTTTGATGAAGGGTCTACATTTACCCATCGTTGCTCTCTTCAAATGATGTGCATCTTTTCAGCCTTTTCTATTTTAATGCATCAATGGCATTATACTGATCTTGGTGACCCCTTTAACAAACACAGCATGTTGATGCTTTGGTTGCAAGTCACAGATCAGGTATATATTTCATGACTGAAAATCTCACATCTAGCATTTGACCAATGTCACTCTAGTTCTCAACTCATTTCCAGGCTTCGCTGGATGTACATTTTTCAAAGTTGTTCGCTTGAAAAAAAAAAGCTACTTGCATCAATTAGCTTCAACGTCTGTCCCCTTACCACAGAAAAAATGACCGAAGGAGTGAACTTTGGCACAAGTAGCGGGATTTGGGAAAAGCTTGCTTGGAGCATTTTGAAACAAACCTCTAACTGATTCACTCTACCTTAGGGGAGGTGTTCTTACCCGGTTTGGTCTGTATGTGACTCCAGACCCACACCAATGGAGCTGACTCACAATTATCCTCTGAAGTGTCCGAGTGAGCACCAACCCCCACCTTCCCCAGTTGCACCAAATAAAGAACTGAGAATATCAACAACACATACATCCTGAGGATGCACAGTTCTGGTCTCCAGATTACACAAAGGATACAGGGGATCTGGAGAACGTGCAGAAAAATCTTACCAGGATGATATCAGAATTGAGAGATTATTACTATCAGGAAATATTGAGAAGGATGGGGCTCTTAGGCTGCAGGAAAGAAAAAAAGGTGAGGGTTGACATGATAGAGGTCTCCAAATTCTGAAAGAATTTGATAGGGTAGAAGCAGTGAAAATGTTTCCACACGTGGGAGAGACCAAAACAGGGGTCTTGAATACAATATAATCACAAATAATTCCAATTAAAGATCGCCAAGAAATCTCTTTACCCTAAGGGTGGTCAGAATGTGGAACTTGCTACCACATGGAATAATCTTTTTTATATTCATTCATAGGACGTGAGCAGGATACTCAGCATCTGAACAGCTCTTATAGCCATAGTAATTATATGGCTAGGCAAATTAAGTTTCTGGTCAATGGTAATCCCCAGGATGTTGATGGCTGAGGTGAATAAGATAGATGCATTTAAGTGGAAGCTAGATAAGCACTTGAGGGAGAAAGGAATAACTGGCTGTGCTGATAGGGTGAGATGAAGTAGGATTAGAGGAGACTCGTGTGGTGCATCAACACTGGCATGGGCTAGATGGGCTGAATGGCTTATTTCTGGGCTGTACCTTCTATGTAATCCTATGAATTGCGGAATGCAAAACAAAAGCAACTGGAACAGAGGCACGTACAGCTTTAAATAAATACAGTTTAACCCAACAATGTCATTCACAAACAAATTAAAGCTCTTCTTTAAATTCGAGTTGGAATTCTTTTCTTCCCCCGCAGTTTCTCTGACCTGCAGACTAGTCACAACATTTGGCACAAAATAAACACACAAAATAATGCACTAGGCAAGGCTTTTCACAAGCAAAAAAATGCCCTTTGTATACTACAGCTCATAAACATATGATTAACAAAAAAATAAATTGTGTGTGATCAATCTCCCTTAAAACCATGCCCCTCATGTAAAACGCATGTAAATATTTGAGTATTGCTGAAGAAAAGAGACATGCTATCAAAGATTTTCATCTTGCACTCATCAGGATAGCGTGCAAGAAATGACCAAACAGTAACAGGGGAGCAACAATTTATACTGTATGAGAAAAGAGTGCTGATTGGCTGGCAAGTGGCCTGGGATTGGTGGAAGCGTTGCAATGGAGAATGCAGCATGGAACAGTTAACTGCCCAGCTTTGCTCAAATTCAACTGGGCAGGTCAACTTGGTTCCATGATGCTCAAAACCCTTGCCTAGCAAAAAAATAAATAAATTCAACAATCTTGATTTTTGAAATGGCGAGTTATCAGCAGATGGCGGGAACCGAGTAACATGCTTTCCTGCAGAGAGAGGAGGAGTGGGAATTTTTAACAAACAGAACACGCAGCGCTAGTTACATGACATAATGCACAACATTGTAACTGGAAGGAGGAACTGGACTGAAAGAAAAGGAGAAATCTCCTTTTCAGCCCTGCTCCTCCCTACGGTCAAGAAACTGAAATTGTAGAGGACATAACGTGGTCTCAAATATATAACACATGACATGCCATAAACTAACAAGCCAGAAGCAGTGTGTTCTGTGTGTTGTACAGGGGTTTGGGACAAATGAGTTAACTCTCTAGGTAGCATGTCCTCTGCCATCGTCAAAGCTGCACTGAGAAGAGGGATAAAAACAACAAAATAAAACAACTTCAGGCTCCTCAGAGGCACTTAAAATGAAAATGGGTTCACAGGATTGGCAGATGACGTGATCTTGCTTTTGTTTCATTCCTGCAAAGCATCTATTATTTCCCTTCTGTTTCTCTTTGTCCTAACATCCCAAACATCATTCTCCTCCATTCTGTTAAGATATCCCAGCACCAACATCCAGCAAAGAAGGTTAAAGTCTTTGATCAGTCTTAGTCACAGGCTGCCCAGCTGTAGAGGTGTTGAGGACCATTTCAGCTCCATCCCTCCTCACCAAGATCAGACCAGACCAAAACAAACATTGCATTTGTGTGGGAGGGACCATTAATATTGTTAATAAGATCCAGGCTTGTTGGTGGAGTTAAAACTAAGACACAGCTGCTTTCTTTGTTGGAGAGCATTTATTGACTTAGTTCACAGTCAACACCACTCCAACCCCCCCAGTGTCCCAGCTATCCCCACTTATAGGTGTTAACAATGTAAATGCCATTAAATCCTACCAATGTAATTAATAAGACATTGACAAATACAAGATAGTCACTAATAAATCCAATAAAGAATTCAGGAGAAACTTTTTTTACTTGGAGGGTGTTAGAATGTGGAACTTGGCACTACAAGAAGTATTCAAGGTGAATATAATTGATGCATTTAAGGGGATGCTAGAGGGAGAGGAATAGAAGATTAAGTTGAATAGACGAGGTGAAGTAGGTTGGAAGGAGGTAGGTTGGGAGGACGCTTTTATGGACCAGGTGGGCCAAATGGTCTGTCTTTGTGCTTTAACTACTATGTAATCCTACATCATTTGCATTGATATAGCACCGTTCATGCAAAAAGCCCCTGAAAAGACTTCACAGAAGGGAACCAAAAGACGAGTCAGAAAAGGAGAGGTGAGGAAAGGGTTTGACTGAAGAGATGACGAGGTTTTCAAGGAAGGCAGTGGAAGTTTCAAGGTGGCATTCCTGAGAACAGGGAAGAGTTTGAACCTGGAACCTCCCTGGTGTGTGCGAGTCAGTACTATGCTTTGTGGTGAAAATATGACTGGGGGATTGAAAGATCTCTGAAATCTGTCTTTAAGTAATCTACTTTATTATTTTAATTAGTCAACTGTCCTGTGGTACAGACAGCACATGTGAAAGGGAGCTGTGGACAGTGATTTATATCTCACTCCATAGCAATAACCATCATTCTCAATGCAGTAACTTGCATTAGACCAGCTCACACAATTAACATAAATCCTAAGATAAAAGCAAAATACTGCGGATGCTGGAAATCTGAAATAAAAACAGAAAATGCTGGAAAAACTCAGCAGCTCTGGCAGCATCTGTGGAGAGAGAAATAGAGGTAACATTTTGAGTCCACATGACTCTTCTACCCTGACTGCTTCTCATCCTGATCATATCCCACACTTGCCTGTAGGCTCAGAATCTTAAGAATATAGAAATAGGCCACTTGGCCGCCCATGTCCTATGTTGATAATTAATAATGATTACTTAGGATAGAATTCTTGAATTTCAAGGGGTCCTTGACTTTATTCAAGGCTGAGTTTGATTGACAAGGGAATAAAGGGTTATGGGGGTGCAGACAGGAAAGTGGAGCTGAGACCACAACCAGATCAGCCATGACCTTATTGAATGGTGGAGTAGACTCAAAGAGCCAAATGGCCTAATCCTGCTCCTATGTTCCTAATCATAGAATGGCCATTTGACCCATCCTCTCTGTGCTGGCTCTCCACAAGAACAATTCACCAAGTGCCACTCCCCACCTTCTCCCCACAGCCGTGAAAAATTTTCCTCATCAGACAATTATCTAATTATCTTTTGAAGTCCACAAATGAATCTGCCTCCACCACACTCTCAGGCAGCACATTCCAGATCCTCACCACTCGCTGCATTAAAAAAAAAGGCTTTTCCTTGTATCACCTTTGCTTTTTTTTTAAACCAATTACCTTAAACTGGGTTCCTCTAGTTTGCAATCCTTCCACCAAGGGAACAGCTTCTCCCTGTCTACTCTGTCCAGACCCCTCATGATTTTGAACACCTCTATCAAATCTCCTCTCAACCTTCTCTTCTCCAAGAAGCTTCTCCAATCAACGTGCAGAATTGAAATTCCTCATCCCTGGAACCATTCTCATGTATCTTTTCTGCACTCTCTCTAATACCCTCACATCTTTCCTGAGGTGCGGACAGAATTCTCCAGCTGAGGCCAAACCAGTGTTTTATACTTGTGAGTAATGATGAATATTTAACAAGCAATTAATGCATTGCCAATTTAAATCACATCCCACTGCTCCTTGCCATGAGTCCTTAACTTAAATCGTATCCCACTGTTCCGCTGTGTGCATATTCGGTTTAAATAGCAGTCTACAGTTCCTCAGCATATATCTTCAATTTAAATTGCATTCAATAGTTCCTGATCATGTACTGTCCACTCACACCATTGTAAGCAAGTGCTCAAACCTCCGAATCCAATTTTGGAGTTCTTAGATTGTGCAGGAACCCATTTCTTTTCATCAAAACGGTTAATCTTGGGAGTAAAAGAATTAGTCTAATAAATATTAAAATTCAAGACTTATGGAGGAATGGCTAACAACCAAAAAAATACAGATACAAACTAATTGACACTGAACAATGTATTAATGGTGCAGAAAGGCCATTAATCGGTTGGTTCAGCTGGTATATGTCAAACTCTTCTGCTGATAGGGTTTTCGGTTATAAAGACCTGATACAAGACTGCAGCTCAAAGGCTTATTCTTTCTCCAGCAGCTTTAGAGAAATGAATCAGGTGCTTTGCAGGCTCCCAGCCCTTTCAAAGTTGTATCACCCATTTTGCAGAGCTCATCTTAGAGGGAAGCACAAAAAAATAAACTTCTCACAGGTTGTTTTAGAGGAAACATTTCCATTTTAACATCACCGCTGTGTCACCCACCACCACCACCACCACCACCGCCCCCCCCACCCCTCCCCCCACCCCCCCCCCCCCCCCCCCCCCCACCCCCCCCCCCCCCCCCACCCCCCACCCCCGCTCCTGCCCCTGGCAGCCATTCCGACCTGGAACACCTTTGTTAACAAATATAAAACTGGCACATCAGTGGGGGGAGTCCCTCTGTGTCACATTGTGATCATCTGTTAGACTGCTGAAGATTCCTGCTGACTCAATCTCTATTCGTTGCAATGGGATTCTAATATCATCAATAAACATCGTAGGAAGGCACAGATTTAACAGGATTGGCAAAAGACCACGGGAGCGAATTCTTTTTTTTTTACACAAGTAGGTGGTTAGGGTTTGGAATGCACTGCCTGATAGACCAGCACATACTGATTCAATAGGAGTTTCAAAAATGGAAATAACTTGAAGGAGAAAACATACAAACCTATGAATTAGGAGCAAGAGTAGGCCATTCGGCCCCTCGAACCTGCTCCGCCATTCAAAAGGATTATGGCTGATCTGATTGTGGCCTCAATTCCACGTCCTGCCTACCCCCTATAACCTTTGACTCCCTTGTTAGTCACGAATCTATCTACCATTGCCTTAAAAATATTCATTGACTCTGCCTCCACTGGGGAAGAGAGTTCCAAAGATTCATGACTCTCAGAGAAAAAAAAATTCTCCTCATCTCCACCTTAAATGGGAAACCCCTTTTTTTTAAACTCTGTCCCCTAGTTCTAGTCTCTCCCACAAGGGGAAACACCATCTCAGCATCCAACCTGTCAAACCCCCTCAGGATCTTGTGTGTTTCAATAAGATCACCTCTGAATGTTCTAAAGCCCAATGGATACAGGCCCAGCCTGCCCAACCTCTCCTCATAAGATAACCCCCATCCAAGGTTTCAGTTGTGTGAACCTCCTCTGAACTGCTTCTAATGCGGTTATATCCTTTCTTAAATAAGGAGACCAAAACTGTACACAATGCTCTAGATGTGGTCTCACTAACTTTAGTACAACTTTACAATATCCCGACTTTTATATTCCACTCCCCTTGCAATAAAAGACAATATTCCATCTGCCTTCCTAATTACTTGCTGTACCCGCGTACTAACTTTTCCTGGTTCATGTACTAGGACACCCCAATCATCTCTCTGTACCTCAGAGTTCAGCAATCACTCTCAAATAGAGATATGAGGAAATAGTGGGGGAGTGGGACAAACTGGATTGCTCTTTGAAAGAGTGAGCACAGACTGGATGGGCTGAATGGCCTCCTTCTGTGCTGTACTATCCTATGACCAACCCCCCCACCCCTCCTGTTTTTCAAGTTTAAGAAACCACAGTAATCTGTAGAATCATTACCATTTCTCCTGAATTCCTTGTTCGGTTTGTTGATGGTTTTCTTGTATTGGTAACCTGTAATTTTTGCTCTCCCTCAAAGGACATAGGGTGGAATTTTCTGTGCCCACTGGCATTGAACTTGCTTGGCGGTGTGAGCGGACAAAATGGCGAGAAGGCTGAAAATCCTTTTCCCGACGCCAGACATCAGGAACCTCACTGTAATACATTCGCATATCTTTATAAGGCCAGCCTGCTGGACTCATCTCCTGAAGCTGGATCGTCTGCCCCATGCCGAAGTCTTTCAAAACTGTACGTAAGCGATGTGTACCTGGTGGGCTGGGCTTTGTTCGGGACTTCGAGGTTTGTTTGCCTACCTTGCTTCCAGCAGCCGTGGCCATCAGCGCCAGGCTTCACAGACACCACCACATCACTTTTAGGGGGGCACACGGGCAGGTCTCTACCTACCAGACCAAGCATAATGTGGGGGTGGCTTTCCACAGCTGCAGGGCTTGCTTGGGGAAGGGGGAGAAATGGCCTCAGGCCAGGGAAGAGGCTGCAGAGTGAAGGCTGTACTGGGGAGAGGGTGGGGGGGGGGGGGTGGCGGCGGTATCCCAGGGTGTGTGTGTGGGGGCACAAGTTGATCTATGCAAGTGGTCTCAAGATGGTGAGGGCTGAGGAGGCAGTCTCCACAGGAGATGAGGCCAGGTGGACATGTGAGGGTGTGTGTGAGGGAGTGAGTGGTGATGTCCCTTGAGCTGGCAGTGAGTGAGATGCCAGTGAGTGTGTGATTTTTTGTTTATTCATTCACAGGATATGGGCTTCACTGGTTAAGCCAGTATATATTGCCCATCTCTAGTTGCGCTTAAGAAGGTGGGCTTGAGTGTATGAGTTGAGAGTGATGAGGTGGTTGCCTTACCCCGGCAATCAACCATCCTCTTTCTGCGTTGTAGCAGTAATGTTTCTGCCCCTCCTGCGGCCAGAGCGGGGGATAGGTGATGTCACAGCGGGGCTTACACGGTGTCCAAAATGATGCATCACTAAACCTGGGGGCTGTAGTCTTCTTGCCTTTTGGGGCCGTGTCTTATTTGCAGCAGCCCTGGGCTGGAAGCGCTGAGGGGTGTGCGCGCGGCTGAACTTTAAATGTGGCGCCCGGCTTCATGAAGCAGTGAGGTGATGGTATGGTGGGCGCATCAGAGCCCATCGCCATTGAATCAGCGTGTTTCCAGGGAATGCATAATTAATGCGGCGTGAGAAGCCACCATTGTGTCCAACGGGTAAAAACGTTGTTTTCCCTGCCCGCTACTGCACTTGTTGCAAATCTGGGACAATTCCACCCATTCACTCCACACTATCAAACCCTTTCCTGATCTTAAAAACCTCTTCTTGGAGTGGAAATTAAACCAATGAGCTTTGCCAGAACCCAAATAGCAGGAGAAACTTAAAATTGCTTTAAAGCCGGTCCACCTGCCAATTATGCGTTGTAGTATTTTGATGAGCAGAAAATGAGTCTATTTTTACACACGCAGCACAGAAGTAGACCATTTGGTTCATTATCAGTCCCACTCCCCTGCTCATTCACCACAGCTCAGAGAAACGAAGTCAAGAAAGGTTGCATTTCCGTTCACAATGTCCTAACCCAGAATAGAGGTGGTGAGTGAAATGATCCTTTTCTTCCAGGAGGGTCAATGCCCAAGACAAGAATGGCACCCGAGGCAGATTTAACAGCGTCTGCAATCCTTCAGTTCCAGACTCCTGAGGGTCCCTGATTTCATTGGCGGCCATACCTCCAGCTGTCCGGGCCCCGAGCTTTGGAATTCTTTCCCTAAACGTCTCCGCCTCTCCCCCTTAAAGACGTACCTTAAAACCTAGCTTTGTGACCAAGTTCACTTGTCTTAAATCTCCTTGGGCAGAATTTTAGATTCAGCGTGCCTGACTTGCCAGAAAGTAAAATGACGCGCGATAATGTCGGACCTGCATCCCAATATAATCGCGAACCTGCGCGATATTTCAGTCGGCGGGCACGTGGCTGATTCCGGTGTGCTCCTGCCGATAATTGAAAGGCCCATTAAGGCCATTCACAAGGTAATTGAATTTAATTTTATGCTGCCCGTCCAGCCTTATGGTTGGAGGGCAGGCGAAAAGGCCAAGTGGCCTTTAAATTTTTTAGGAAACCTCATCCACGAGCGGGATGAGGTTTCCTAAAGCTAACACTAATTAAATAAAAGCTTTATTTTGAAAATAAAAACATTTCCCATCTCATGTGACACAGTCACACGAGGGGACATGTTTCAGTAAATTTTTAATGCCTTTGGTTATTTCTTTTAAAAAGCGCTTCAATTGCCCTGAGGTGGTTCCGTGCCTCAGGGGGATTGAAGCTCTCTCTCGCGCTCATGTGCGAACTGTGCGCTAGACCTGCCTCTCCCTCTCCCCTCCTCCTCCTCCTCCTCCTCCTCCTCCCCCCCACAGCCGGCACAGGTTGCTACCGCTCGCGATCCACGCAGGGCCGGCCTTAATTGGCTTGCCCGCGTGAAATCGTGGTGCGGAGCCGATCGTGGGCAGTGGTCGGCTCCACGCCCGCCCCCCACCTCTTCCGGCCAAGCCCGCCGGAGGCCAGGAAAAAAAACTGCCCCTCGTGTCACTCAATGTGAAATTTTGTTCGATGCTGCTCCTGTGAAGTGCTATGGGGGGGTTTTCACTGGGTTAAAGATGGTGTAGCAATGTTGTTCTCGCACTTAGTTGCACTGTCGTGAATACTCCAGTATTGTTGCTTCAACAAGTTTAAAAAAGACCCGATTATATATACTCTCGATCAAGTAGGGGTAAATCCTGGCTGCTAATTTTTCACAGCAGCAGCAGCCAGTAACCAGAATGTGATGTGTGTTTTCGCTGGCACAATCAGAGGATTCCCAGACACCTCCGCTGTCAATGTGTCTACCGAGCCTTGCAGGTCAAGCCCAGTGCACGGCAAGACCAATGTCTAGGTTTGCGGCTGGACCCAAAACCTCACTGCTCCCGCCGGGTATCCGATAACAGCAGCTCGCCTCGGCTCATCGCAAACTCCTGTTTGATGCTGGACGTTGCTCCAACTCCCTTACAGGAGGGCCAGTTTTGGACCATCAAAAATCTAGTCCAATTAAAAATCCAGAGTCCTCTGCCAAGGTGCTTACAGTATCCCGACTTTTAAAACTAATTGAACCTCATGAAATAAAATGAATTAAATAAAAATGCGCATGGCGTATATTTTATATGGGGACCTTTGGAGACCTCTGATCCCATTGGTTTCAGGCACCAATAATTGCTCAGTCTAACTGCTTGTGCAGAAAATTAATGAAAAATCATTGGAATGCACCTAAAGCCTCAGCAGGGTTTGGTAACCCAGTATGAAGAGTTGAGGCAGCCTCAAGTCACGCAAACAACATTAGAACATAAGAATATAAGTTAGTGCAAAAGACATTTTTACACTGAAGCTATGGAAAATTGATCATCATAAATAGTTTTACTTCATTAGAGAGAACTTATGTTCTCCAAAGGCCTAGAGCCCTCTATCATTTTTTGAACTAATATCAAGGCCTTGATGGAATTGTCCTGTCATTAAAAACAGGATTACAATTGCTCACAGAATGATTGGAGATCGGTGACGGGAAAATGTCATCACCTCACCATTCTCCTCAATTTAAATGTTAATCTGAGGCAAACAACACTTGCACCTTGGAGAAAGCTGCACCCAAGTCCCTTCCCGGCAAAAAGTGAAGTCTATCTTTGTTTAACTGCGGCTGCTATCAGTAGAAGCTAAGGGCCAGATTTTCCCCACAGAATTTGGGAGCCTGATTCGAGCTCAACTGGAGTCAGGAGCCCATGCTATGAGGGAAACAGTAGCCCAGCCTTTAAGCGGCTTGAGGAGGGCTGGTCTGCTCTCGAAGCTGGTGGGCCTGTAGTAGGCTCTCCTGCACTGAAGAAGCAGTGGCTGCTTTGTCAGGTAAGTAGGGGAGAGGTGCCTCAAGATGGGGGTACTCCGTCTCCAAATTTTTAAACTTTAAAATAAAAAAAATTCCCTTAGCAGCCAGTTAGCCACCATTATGGAGGGGGAACCCCACCCCACCCCCGCACCCACCTCTCGCCCACCTCCCACCCACACCCCCCCAACCCCTCAACCCCCCAAACTCCCCCACACCTCCCCACCCACCCCCACCCATACCCCTCCACCCACCCACTCTGCCCACCCCCCACGCACCACCCACCCACCCCACCAACCACCCCCCTCCCCACCCACACCCCCCCACCCCAACCCCCAACCTCCCCCACACCTCCCCACCATGCCCCCCACCCCAACCCCCCAACACCCCCACCCCAACCCCCCAACCCCCCACACCCCCCCACTCTCCCGCCCATCCCCCCACCACCCCCACCCACACCCCCTACCCATCCCCCACCCACCCCCTACCCCCCCCACCCCCACCACCCCCCCCACCCCAACCCCCCAACACCCCCACCCCAACCCCCCAACCCCCCCACACCCCCCCACTCTCCCGCCCATCCCCCCACCACCCCCACCCACACCCCCTACCCATCCCCCACCCACCCCCTACCCCCCACCCCCCACCCACACCCGTGTCCTCACCCCACCCCACCCCCCAACCCCAGAAGGCAGCTGCAACTGAAGCCAGACAGGGTGGAGGGTCACAGAGCCTGTTTGGAGTGATGGACAGTGTTGAGATCGTCTCCAGGCAGCAGACCTGGAACCTGACTCCTGGGAAGGCCCAGAGGCCCATTGGAAAATTGCAGTCAGCCTCTGACGATAGGCCCTAATGGGCCCTTAAAGAGCCTTAATTGGCTACCCGCTGGGTACAAGCAGGTAGCTGTGCTGCCCCACCACCGCTCCCCACCACCCCCCACCGACCACCCCCCCCCCACCCCCCCAACCCCCACCATCCATCCCACCTCCAAGAAAAAGCACAGGGGTGCCATGGTGTTGGCAAACCAGGGCACTGGCCTGCAGCATGAAACTCCACATCCACCCACCCACATTCAGTGCCTAAAAATCCAGCTCTAAGTCACTCCATTCATCAAACGCCAGCATCAACTGATTTAAATCCATTGAGAAGTCAATTACTGCCTTAGAAAAACATCTTCCCACAGAGGGAACAGTCCATCAATCAAAATCCCATTATGCAACGTTGATTTTATCTTTGAATATTAAAAGTATGTATTCTTTAGATTTTTCTTAAACTGGTCTTCCAAGTCTGATTAAACAACATATAATTGAGTCCAAAATTATAGCGATAAGAAGCCAATGGAAAGTATAAAAGAGTCACTACATTAGCCATGAAGCAACAGAGTGCAACCTTCTTTGTCAGTCTTCCCATGGGAGTAGATCCCTCCACAATACACAAAGTAAGGCTTCAGTATCAGCCTTGAGCATCTCACCTCGTTAGTGTGAAAGACAGGATTACTTTTATGTATTTTAGGGCGATCAGCTTGTTTCAGTTTTCAACACGCTCACCTTGAAATCAGCAAGTTCCAACCCACGCCAAGACTTGAGCCCACAATTCACACGAGATACAAAACTGACCTACCTGTCTGCTCTGGTACAGCAACAATGCCACAATTTGAAGAAAAGCCAGCACTTCCCTCAAGGATTGCTCAGTACCTCCTCAACACCTCGAGAGCAAAGACAATCTAATCAGTCATTCATCTCATTGCTCTTTGTGAAATTCTGCCATGCACAATCTGGCCGTCACTTCTGCCTACCTAACACTTCAAAGTAGCTCATTGTATGTGAAGGACCTTGAGATGTTTCTAAGAGGTAAAGTGCGACATAAATCCAAGTTCATTTTTATAGGACTTTATCCAAAACTCTGCTGCCTGCATTTTAACTTGTAGTAAGTTATGTTCCCCTATCACCCCTGTACTCACTCATCTACATTGGCTCCTTCACCTTTGTACTCACTCATCTACATTGGCTCCTTCACCTTTGTACTCACTCATCTACATTGGCTCCTGGTCAAGCGGCATCTTGGTTTTAAAATTATTTCATCCTTGTTTTCAAATGCCTCCATGACCTCGCTGCTTCCTACCTTTGTAACCTCCTCCAGCCCCGCAACCCTCAGAGATCTGTGCTCCTCTAATTCCAGCCTCTTGTGCATTCCCGATTTTAATCACTCCACCTTTGGCAGCTGCTCACTCTGTTGGCTGGGCCCAAAGTGTTGTAATGTGCCTTTAAGGGATAGCAGTATGCCATCACTTTAAGGGAAGTATGTCATGTGATCCAGCCTCAGTTTCACTTCAGTCTGGAGCAGAACACACAGACACATAGCCCTGCAGCACTGATGTCCTCAAGTTTTCTGCCCATGTATACCTGTTCATGTTAAATTAATAAATGAACCTACAATATGTTTGCACAATTCCTCACGAGTGAATGGTGCCTTTTCTATCATTATAAAAACATAACATGGTGTGCAGCAGCAGTTCCTACATAGTACTCAGCCTGGCACCAGGATTAAGTACAGGTATGATTTGGTGAACAGTCTTAGATTGTGCTACAGAGCATGAGATGATCTTCGATGCTCTGGTCAGACCACAGCGGCATGCTGCTATCCCTTAAAGGCATATTACAACACTAAGCTCTGGAATTCCCTCCTCACATCTCTCCCCCTTTCTACCTTGCTTTCCCCTTTTAAAACACTCCTTAAAGCCTAACCCTTTGACCAAGCTTTTGGCCATCTGACCTAATATCTCCTTGTGTGGCTTGGTGTCATTCTTTGTTTAATAATGCTCCTGTGAAACACCTTGGGGTGTTTTATTAAGTTAAAGGCACCATTTAAATATAAGTTGTCAGTTTTGTTATATATCAAAGGCCATGGAGTCCCAAATTGCCTGTAACTCCAATCCATTGACCAAGTTTATGGATTTTGGATGCATGAGGAGAATAATGTTAAGCCATTTCCTTTGAACACAAAGTCAACTAGCCTTGCACTCTCAGGCCATGAGCTGTCATGGGCAGGGAAGGAAAATTTGGAGAGCCAACCAAAAGTCCATTGACTCTTCTCGGCTGCAGGCAGAACTGGAAATTCCCACCCTTAGTCCATAACAAATAATTTAGTTCTGGAGTGGCATCGTTTTTAGTCATGCTAAACCATTTTGACTGTAAGAAAGTGCATGTGACAAAATGAGATTCTTCAAGTTGAACAATGCATAAAATATGCAATAGAACTAGAAGCTAAACATTCATTACAAATGTTGGACCAATCTATATTTTTGTAAAGCTAGTATTAGGTGCATTTTGGCAGCGCTGATGCTTTTAACTTCACACCTGGCATTCACACTCAAGGCACAAGATGTAATTAAGTGGCAGATTTATTAAAACTCAAAATGCTCTTGAAAATGCTCGTCACCTTCCATCCAAATTAAGCCAGCATTCTTAGGGGGAGACGGTGGTGCCTTGCTGTCACCGGCCTACTGACCCAGGTGAATGCTCCGGGGACACGGGTTCAAATCCCAGCACAGAAGCTAATGGAATTTAAATTCAATTAACTAAATCTGGAATTGAAAGCTAGTCTTAGCAAAGGTGACCATAAAACTGTCATCAAGCGTTGTAAAAATCCATCTGGTTCACCAAGGTCCTTTAGGGGAGGAAATCTGCTGTCCTTACCTGGTCTGACCTAGATGTGACTCCAGATTCATAGCAATGTGGTTGACTCTTAAGTGCCCGAGCAAGCCACTCTGTTTAAGGGAAATTAGGGATGGGCAACAAATGCTGGCAGTGCCAGCGATGCCCACATCCCATGAAAGAATACATTTAAAAAAAAACACACTCTTAGGGCTAGCACTCAGCCTGTCCAGCTCCACCAAGAATAGCAACAACAAGTGGGCAGTCTCCAAACACTAAGGGCCAGAGATTACAGGGGAATGGGCAGTTTTGCTCATCCCAGAAGCAAAGTCGGTGTGGAGTCCACCCAAGCATAACGTGCTGCGGGTGGACTAAGCAAGGGTCGAGCGAGAGTTCCGCCTCTTACTGGGGAGGAAGCCCCTCCCTCAGAAGCGCCAAGAGTGCATTAGTGGGCGCTGCCAGGACTGCAAGAGGAGGAGGAAGAAGGCCGAGGGACCCGTGGAAACAGGTAAGTCCGGGGTCTTGGGTAGGGAGGGTTCGGGCAGCTCCGGGAGAGGAGTTGGGGGATGGGTTTAAGGTTGTGGGTGGGTAGGAATAAAGACAGGGTTCTATCTTGGAATTTGGCAAAGGGCAGCCCCCAAACATAGAACCCCCATCCTTCCCACCCTTTGAAGAGATTATTTTTAAAAATCGGGCTGCCCACTCTTGCCCAACATCCCACGTCAAACATTTTATGGCGTAGGCAGTGTACCATCAGGGTCAATTGGCTTGGTAACAAGCCTAATTGACCCTTGGTTATTTATTTAAATATGGACTGCCAATTTCAGCACCCGCCCCACCATGTTATGGGGGGCGAGCTCTAGGTAGGTAGGAAGGCGGTGGTGAGCACTTGCCCTATTTTATGTGCCCTCACACCGAAAATATGCCGGACGGTGGGGGGGGGGGGGCAAGTAAAATGCAGCCCTAAGTTTCGAGAGTCAGTAAGTTTTATAAAGGTATGTAAAATATTGATGTAAAACTTTCTGACAACCCAGACGCTGAAGGAAAAATAAAAGAACAATAAACTAGGCGTTTTATTTGAAAGATGCACCACCAAAGTAAATCAATGAGGTGCCACATCTTATATCTGTAGAAGGCTCTGAAATAAGAGAATTGTGGCTGGAGGTTTCCGAGGGACATGTTGGTCTGTGTGCCAGATGGCTTTATAATGTGAAAAGAAATTACTGCCATTGACTGTTGGTACTTGGCTGGGCAAATTGGACCTCGTCTTGTCATCCACATCAAATCCTGCAAATCCGAATGTAGTTACATGGGCTCAATGGTACATGTCAGAGCTCAGCAGAAAATGGACAAAAAAAACAAGAATGTCCATGACCGACTTAAGGGTTTGTTCATCATTGTTTCCCGGATAATCAGAAAACTTGTGACTTATATTTCCATTTTGGCTAGAAAGCATGGTCTTGATAAAATTATGGTAATTTTAAAAATTAGCCCTAAGTTATTTGGCCTTAGCAGGGCTGTTGCAATTGGCCTCAAAGCCCTGAGCTAGAGAATGGGAAATCAGCCAGTGATCCGAAGATACTTCCCAGAAACTTCAAGGGTGTGAATGCGCTGCTGACCCATGACATACTATGGTCAAATAGCCTCCTAACACGCATGGTCTCAATGCAACAACAACATGTATTTGTATAGCACCTTTAGGAATAAAATTTCCCAAGATGCTTCACAGGAGCATGGGTGAGCTGTCGCCTCACAGGAAATCACCCTCAGGTACATCCCATGGAGCTGGAAGACAGTGTAGGATGCGGGGGGGGTGGGGGGGGGTGGGGGGGGGGGAACAGCAGCAGTACAATGGGGTTGGGGGAGGTTGACTGTGAGTCAACAACAACTCTTGCGAATGCTGTGGTGCTGAGTGCCAGTCAGCTCAGCAAATGGGGCCTGAGAAAAGAAATTAAGCCCCCTCCATGAAATATGTAAGTGGCTGAACGCCTATCTTAGGCAGCCGTGGACGTTTATAAGGGCATCTCCTGACCACCAGAAATCTGGATTGCCCTTTTGCCTTGAGTAGAGAGGTCATTTGGGGAAAAGAAAAAGTAACAGCACCTTCGACACAGTGGCTCTCTCAACCACCTCCTCGCTGCCAAGGCCACACTGGAGACACCATCAGACAAGGATTGAACAGTTGGGAACAGGACAAGACACAACCACGAACTAAAAGCAACTTTCACTCCATTCACATGGCTCTTGTACTCTCCTTGATGTCATGCACCGTCAATCATTGCACCTTTAGCTTCATAAGCTGCGAGATAGCAGCACTGCTTCTGACCTGGTCTGACAGGAGTGAGGAAAGAAAATCCACTTAGAATGCACCTGACCATTTTACTATATTTTGATATCATTCTATCCATCGCTGGTGACTCTGTGCAGGTGTTTTTTTCTCTCTTTGAATTGTTTGGATGATTTCCCCATAGAATTTTGCTATCAGCTCAGAGAAGGGACATTAGACCTTATTGACATCAATATATGGTATAGCACAGCAAACAGACAGGAACAATTACGACAGAAGCAGATGCCTAGCCTCACAAACCCTTCAACACTCCCAAATACTGTTGGGGTTTAATGAGCAACTCACAGATTATACTAATGCTCCAGTAAATAATTTCAGCATGGAATTCTGTACTTGAACATATAAAGGCACAGAGGTGGGAGGTGTCAGGTGAAGGGGCTTCATTTAACTGATTTCCTTCTCAGAGACTAAAAACTCTGGAACTCTTCACCTCCCATATTCCCCCGTGATATTGGCCCAATGATTGCTGGGAAGAAAAGGGTGAGTCCATGCACACGACTTTATTAATGCATAAAATTGTTACAATTAGCACTGTTGTAAGAAGCATGGCTATCAGTTGGCACACAGCAAGCTCCCAGACAAGGCAATGAGACAAGACCAAATAATCTGCTTTTGCTGTGATGTTGAGGTATAAATATTGACCCGGATATTGGGTGGGGAATGCCACTGCTCTTCTTTATGGGATCTTTTACGCCCACTTGAGAGGACCGATGGGGCCTCAGCTTAAGGTCTCGTCAAAAGGTGGCATCTCCGACAGAGCAACACTCTCTCAGTACCGCACTGGCTGTGTCATCCAAGATTTTTCTGCTCAAGTCTCAGGAGTGGGTCTTGAATCCATGACCTTCTGACACAGAGGTGAGACTTCTAATCATTCAGCCACGGCTAACAAGGAGTAATGAAGAGCGATGAGTGGGGTGGGGGTGTGGGGGGGGAGGGGTGTGTGTGGTGGATGGGCATGGGGAGTGGTGGGGGGTAGTCACCTCTAAACAAATTGGAAACTCTAGCCATCAGGTTGTCACCAACATTATTCATACACTTTCAATAAATAGTCTTAAAATAACCACTGTACTTGGATAAACTGATTGCATTTTTCTGAAGGGCTCTATAGGTATCGCCAAGGATTCCCACAGCAGCAAACAGTACCACAAGCCATCTGTAATTTAAGTACAATTGAATTCTAACCAACATCGTCTTCTTAAAATTAAGCTAATCTGATTGGGTGTCTCTGGCCTGCTTCAATTGTTTTCCACTGCAGTGAGAATTCCAATAAACACATACTCCCTCCACAATTTATCAGCTTTGAATTGAATGTGCTCAAGGTGTTGATAGGCCTAATGTGGTGCATTCATTTGCTTCAAGTCAATGAAACTATCTGACAACCACAAACCCAAATTACCTCATCTCTCTGGAGCCTACCTCAGTCGCTCTTGTTTTCTCTCTCACACACGCAGATCACCATCTCCCTCACTCTCTCTCACACACATATCGCCATCTCTCACACACACATCAACATCTCTCTCACTCTCTCACAAACACAGATTACGATCACTCTCACTCTCTCTCACACACAGATCACCATCTCCCTCACTCTCTGTCACACACAGATCTCCATCTCTCTCACCCTCTCCCACACACACAGATACCATCTCTCTCACACACACACACAGATCACCATCTCTCTCAATCTCTCTGACACACAGATCACCATCTCTCTCACTCTCTCTCACACACACAGATCACCATCTCTCTCACACAAAGATCGCCATCTCTCTCACACACACACACACACAGATCACCATCTCTCTCACTCTCTCCCCCACATAAATCTCCATCTCTCTCACTTTCTCACAAACACACACACACAGATTATCATCTCTCTCACACACAGATCGCCATCTCTCTCACTATCTCTCTCACACACAGGTAACAACCTCTCTCACTCTCTCTCACACACACACAGATCACCATCTCTCTCACACACAGATTGCCATCACTCACACACATACACACAGGTCACCATCTCTCTCATTCTCTCCCCCATACAGATCTCCATCTCTCTCACTCTCTCACACATACACAAACACAGATCATCATCTCTCTCACTTTCTCTCACACACAGGTCACCATACCTCTCACTCTCTCACACACACAGATCACCATCCCTCTCATTCTTTCTCACACACAGATCACCATCTCTCTCACCCTCTCTCACACAAAGATCACCATCTCTCCCACTCTCTCTCACACACACAGATCACCATCTCTCTCACACTCTCACACACACACACAGATCACCATCTATCTCACACACAGATCGCCATCACTCTCAAACACACACACACAGATCACCATCTCTCTCACTCTCTCCAAAACACAGATCTCCATCTCTCTCACTCTCTCTCACACACACACACAGATCATCATCTCTTTCACTCTCTCTCACACACAGATCGCATCTCTCACTCTCTCTCAAACACACAGATCACCAACTCTCTCACTATCTCTCACACACAGATCGCCATCTTTCTCACTCTCTCTCACACAAACAGATCACCATCTCTCTCTCTTTCTATCACACACACAGATCGCCATCTCTCTCAATCTCTCTCACACACACAGATCACCATCTCTCCCACTCTCTCACACACAGATCACCATCTCTCTCACCCTCACTCACACACACACACAAATAACCATCTCTCACTCTCTCTCACACACAGATCACTATCTCTCTCACTGTCTCTCACACACAGATCACCATCCCTCTCACTCTGTCACACACACACATCGCCATCTCACTCACTCTCTCACACACACAGATCACCACATCTCTCACTCTTTCACACACACAGATCACCATCTCTCTCACTATCGCTCTCACACACAGATCGCCATCTCTCTCACTCTCTCACACACACAGATCGCCATCTCTCTCACTCTCTCACACACACAGATCACCATCACTCTCAATCTCTCACACACAGATCACCATCTCTCTCACTCTCTCACACACAGAGACAAATATCTCAATCACTCTCACATGCAGATCAACATCACTCTCAATCTCTCTCACACACACAGATCGCCATCACTCTCAATCTCTCACACACAGATCACAATCTCTCTCACTCTCTCACACACAGAGACAAATATCTCTCTCTCTCTCTAACACACACAGATCGCCATCTCTCTCACTCCCTCACACACACAGAACACCATCTCTCTCAAACTCTCTCACGCACAGAGATCACCATCTCTCTCACTCTCTCTCACACACAGATTGCCATCCCTCATTCTCTCACACACACAGATCACCATCCCTCTCACTCTCTCACACACAGATCACCATCTCTCTCAATCTCTCACACACACATATCACCATCTCTCTCACTGTCTCACACACACAGATCACCATCTCTCTCACTCTCTCATACACACAGATCACCATCTCTCTCACTCACTCACACACACAGATCAGCATCTCTATCACTCTCTCACACACACAGATCACCATCTCTCTCACTCTCTCACACACACAGATCAACATCTCTCTCACTCTCTCACACACACAGATCGCCATCTCTCTCACTCTCTCACACACACAGATCACCATCTCTCTCACTCTCTCTCACACAGATCACCATCTCTCTCACTCTCACTTACACACACAGATCACCATCTCTCTCACTCTCTCTCACACACAGATCACCATCGCTCTCACTCTCTCTCACACACTGATAACCATCTCTCTCACACACAGATCACAATCTCTCTCACTCTCTCTCACACACACAGATCACTATCTCTCTCAATCTCTCTCACACACACAACGCCATCTCTCTCACTCTCTCACATACAGATCACCATATATCTCACTCTCTCACACACACAGATCAACATCTCTCTAACTCTCTCACACACACAGATCACCATCTCTCCCACTCTCTCACACACAGATCACCATCTCTCTCACCCTCACTCACACACACACACAAATAACCATCTCTCACTCTCTCTCACACACAGATCACTATCTCTCTCACTGTCTCTCACACACAGATCACCATCCTTCTCACTCTGTCACACACACACATCGCCATCTCACTCACTCTCTCACACACACAGATCACCACATCTCTCACTCTTTCACACACACAGATCACCATCTCTCTCACTATCGCTCTCACACACAGATTGCCATCTCTCTCACTCTCTCACACACACAGATCACCATCTCTCTCACTCTCTCTCACACACAGATCAACATCACTCTCAATCTCTCACACACAGAGACAAATATCTCAATCACTCTCACATGCAGATCAACATCACTCTCAATCTCTCTCACACACACAGATCGCCATCACTCTCAATCTCTCACACACAGATCACAATCTCTCTCACTCTCTCACACACAGAGACAAATATCTCTCTCTCTCTCTAACACACACAGATCGCCATCTCTCTCACTCCCTCACACACACAGAACACCATCTCTCTCAAACTCTCTCACACACAGAGATCACCATCTCTCTCACTCTCTCTCACACACAGATCACCACACATCTCACTCTCTCACACACAGATCACCATCTCTCTCACCCTCTCTCACACACAGATCACCATCTCTCTCACTCTCTCTCACACACAGATCACCATCTTTCACACTCTCACATGCACCACAGATCACCATCTTTCTCAATCTCTCTCACACACAGTTCGCCTTCTCTCTCACTCTCCCTCACACACACAGATCACCATCTCTCTCACACTCTCACAAACAGATCACCATCTCTCTCACTCTCTCTCACACGCAGATCACCATCTCTTTCACTCTCTCTCTAACACACAGATCGCCATCTCTCACTCTCTCTCTCACACACAGATGGCCATCTCTCTCACTCTCTCTCACACACACAGATCACCATCTCTCTCACACTCTCACAAACAGATCACCATCTCTCTCACTCTCTCTCACATGCAGATCACCATCTCTCTCACTCTCTCTCTCACACACACAGATCGCCATCTCTCACTCTCTCTCTAACACACAGATCGCCATCTCTCTCCCTGTCTCTCACACACAGATCGCCATCTCTCTCAATCTCTCTCACATGCAGATTACCATCTCTCTCACTCGCTGTCACACACACAGATCACGATCTCTCTCACTCTCTCTCACAAAGGTCACCATCTCTCTCACCCTCGCCCACACACACACAGATCCCCATTTCTCAGTCTCTCTCTCACATACCGATCACTATCTCTCTCACTCTCTCTCACACACTGATAACCATCGCTCTCACTCTCTCACACACACAGATCGCCATCTCTCTCACTCTCTCACACACGCAGATCACCATCACCCTCACTCTCTCTCACACACACACACACACGGATCACCATCTCTCACTCTCTCTCACACACAGATCACCATCTCTCTCACTCTTTCACACACATAGATTGCCATCTCTCTCACTCTCTCTCACATGCAGATCACCATCTCTCTCACTCTCTCACACACAGATAACCATCCCTCTCACTCTCTCTCACACACAGACCGCCATCTCTCTCACTCACACACACAGATCAGCATCTCTCTCGCTCTCTCACACACAGATCACCATCTCTCTCACTCTCTCACACATACAGATCAATATTGCTCTCTCTCTCTAACACACACAGATCACCATCTCTCTCACTCTCACACACACAGATCGCCATCTCTCTCACTCTCTCTCACACAAACAGATCACCATCTCTCTCACTCTCTCTCACAAGCAGATCACCATCTCTCTCACACTCTATCACACAAACAAATCACCATCTGTCTCACTCTCTCTCACACGCAGATCACCATCTCTCTCACTCTCTCTCACACGCAGATCACCATCTCTCTATCTCTAACACACACAGATCACCATTTCTCTCACTCTCTCTCTCACAGATCACCATCTCTCATTCTTTCTCACACACAGATCGCCATCTCTCTCACTCTCTCTCACAATCACAGATCACCATCTCTCTCACTCTCTCACACACAGATCACTATCTCTCTCACTGTCTCTCACACACAGATCACCATCTCTCTCACTCTCTTACACACACAGATCACCATCTCTCTCACACGCAGATCACCATCTCTCTCAGTCTCTCTCACACACACAAATCACCATCCCTCTCACTCTCGCACACACAGATCACCATCTCTCACACTCTCTCTCACACACAGATTGCCATCTCTCATTCTCTCACACACACAGGTCACCATCCCCCTCACTCTCTCAGACACACAGATCAACATCTCTTTCTCTCTCTAACACACACATATCACCATCTCTCTCACTGTCTCACACACACAGATCACCATCTCTCTCACTCTCTCACACACACAGATCACCATCTCTCTCACTCACTCAGACACACAGATCACCATCTCACTCAGTCTCTGACACACATAGATCACCATCTCTTTCACTCTCTCACACACACACATCACCATCTCTCTCACTCTCTCACACACACAGATCAACATCTCTCTCACTAGCTCACACACACAGATTGCCATCTCTCTCACTCCCTCTCACACACAGATCACCATCTCTCTCACTCTCACTTACACACACAGATCACCATCTCTCTCACTCTCTCTCACACACACATCACCATTGCTCTCACTCTCTCTCACACACAGATCACCATCTCACTCACACACAGATCATAATCTCTCTCAGTCTCTCTCACACACACAGATCACCATCTCTCTCAATCTCTCTCACACACAGAACGCCATCTCTCTCACTCTCTCTCACACACAGATCACCACACATCTCACTCTCTCTCACACAGATCACCATCTCTCTCACCCTCTCTCACACACAGATCACCATCTCTCTCACTCTCTCTCACACACAGATCACCATCTCTCTCACACTCTCACACGCACCTCAGATCACCATCTTTCTCAATCTCTCTCACACACAGATCGCCTTCTCTCTCACTCTCTCTCACACACACAGATCAACATCTCTCTCACACACAGATCACCATCTCTATCACACACACACACACACACACACACAGATCACCATCTCTCGCACTCTCTCACACACACACACACACACAAATCATCATCACTCTCACTCTCTCTCACACACAGATCGCTATCTCTCTCACTCTCTCTCACACACACAGATCGCCATCTCTCTCACTCTCTCACACACACAGATCAACATCTCTCTCACTCTCTCACACACACAGATCAACATCTCTCTCACTAGCTCACACACACAGATCACCATCTCTCTCACTCCCTCTCACACACAGATCACCATCTCTCTCACTCTCACTTACACACACAGATCACCATCTCTCTCACTCTCTCTCACACACACATCACCATCGCTCTCACTCTCTCTCACACCCAGATCACCATCTCACTCACACACAGATCATAATCTCTCTCAGTCTCTCTCACACACACAGATCACCATCTCTCTCAATCTCTCTCACACACAGAATGCCATCTCTCTCACTCTCTCTCACACACAGATCACCACACATCTCACTCTCTCACACACAGATCACCATCTCTCTCACCCTCTCTCACACACAGATCACCATCTCTCTCACTCTCTCTCACACACAGATCACCATCTCTCACACTCTCACATGCACCACAGATCACCATCTTTCTCAATCTCTCTCACACACAGATCGCCTTCTCTCTCACTCTCCCTCACACACACAGATCACCATCTCTCTCACACTCTCACAAACAGATCACCATCTCTCTCACTCTCTCTCACACGCAGATCACCATCTCTTTCACTCTCTCTCTAACACACAGATCGCCATCTCTCACTCTCTCTCTCACACACAGATGGCCATCTCTCTCACTCTCTCTCACACACACAGATCACCATCTCTCTCACACTCTCACAAACAGATCACCATCTCTCTCACTCTCTCTCACACGCAGATCACCATCTCTCTCACTCTCTCTCTCACACACACAGATCGCCATCTCTCACTCTCTCTCTCACACACAGATCGCCATCTCTCTCCCTGTCTCTCACACACAGATCGCCATCTCTCTCAATCTCTCTCACATGCAGATTACCATCTCTCTCACTCGCTGTCACACACACAGATCACGATCTCTCTCACTCTCTCTCACAAAGGTCACCATCTCTCTCACCCTCGCCCACACACACACAGCTCCCCATTTCTCAGTCTCTCTCACATACCGATCACTATCTCTCTCACTCTCTCTCACACACTGATAACCATCGCTCTCACTCTCTCACACACACAGATCGCCATCTCTCTCACTCTCTCACACACGCAGATCACCATCACCCTCACTCTCTCTCACACACACACACACGGATCACCATCTCTCACTCTCTCTCACACACAGATCACCATCTCTCTCACTCTTTCACACACATAGATTGCCATCTCTCTCACTCTCTCTCACATGCAGATCACCATCTCTCTCACTCTCTCACACACAGATAACCATCCCTCTCACTCTCTCTCACACACAGATCACCATCTCTCTCTCTCTCTCTCACACACAGACCGCCATCTCTCTCACTCACACACACAGATCAGCATCTCTCTCGCTCTCTCACACACAGATCACCATCTCTCTCACTCTCTCACACATACAGATCAATATTGCTCTCTCTCTCTAACACACACAGATCACCATCTCTCTCACTCTCACACACACAGATCGCCATCTCTCTCAATCTCTCTCACACAAACAGATCACCATCTCTCTCACTCTCTCTCACAAGCAGATCACCATCTCTCTCACACTCTATCACACAAACAGATCACCATCTCTCTCACTCTCTCTCACACGCAGATCACCATCTCTCTATCTCTAACACACACAGATCACCATCTCTCTCACTCTCTCTCACATGCAGATCACCATCTCTCTAACTCTCTCTCACATGCAGATCACCATCTCTCTAACTCTCTCACACACATATCACCACCTCTCTCAATCTCTCACACACACAGATTGCAATCTCTCACTCTCTCTCACATGCAGATCACCATCTCTCTCACTCTCTCACACACATATCAACATCCCTCTCACTCTCGCTCATACACGTATCACCATCTCTCTCTCTCACACACACACACAGACCGCAATCTCTCTCAACTCACACACACAGATCACCATGCCTCTCACTCTCTCACACACAGATCACCATCTCTCTCATTCTCTCACACACACAGATCACCATCTCTCCTACTCTCTCTCACAAACACAGATCACCATCTCTCTCACTCTCTCTCACACACACAGATCACCATCTCTCTCACTCACTCACACGCAGATCACCATCTCTCTCACTCTCTCACACACACAGATCACCATCTCTCTCACTCTCTCTCACAATCACAGATCACCATCTCTCTCACTCTCTCTCACACACAGATCACCATCTCTCTCACTCTCTCACACAGAGATCACAATCTCTCACACTCTCTCACACAAAGATCACCATTTCTCTCACTCTCTCTCACAGATCACCATCTCTCATTCTTTCTCACACACAGATCGCCATCTCTCTCACTCTCTCTCACAATCACAGATCACCATCTCTCTCACTCTCTCACACACAGATCACCATCTCTCTCACTCTCTCTCACACGCAGATCACCATCTCTCTCAGTCTCTCTCACACACACAGATCACCATCTCTCTCACTCTCTCTCACAATCACAGATCACCATCTTTCTCACACTCTCTCACACACAGATCACCATCTCTCTCACTCTCTCACACAGAGATCACCATCTCTCACACTCTCTCACACAAAGATCACCATTTCTCTCACTCTCTCTCACAGATCACCATCTCTCATTCTTTCTCACACACAGATCGCCATCTCTCTCACTCTCTCTCACAATCACAGATCACCATCTCTCTCACTCTCTCACACACAGATCACTATCTCTCTCACTGTCTCTCACACACAGATCACCATCTCACTCACTCTCTTACACACACAGATCACCATCTCTCTCACACGCAGATCACCATCTCTCTCAGTCTCTCTCACACACACAAATCACCATCCCGCTCACTCTCGCACACACAGATCACCATCTCTCACACTCTCTCTCACACACAGATTGCCATCTCTCATTCTCTCACACACACAGGTCACCATCCCTCTCACTCTCTCACACACAGATCACCATCTCTCTCAATCTCTCACACACACAGATCACCATCTCTCTCACTCACTCAGACACACAGATCACCATCTCACTCAGTCTCTGACACACATAGATCACCATCTCTTTCACTCTCTCACACACACACATCACCATCTCTCTCACTCTCTCACACACACAGATCAACATCTCTCTCACTAGCTCACACACACAGATTGCCATCTCTCTCACTCCCTCTCACACACAGATCACCATCTCTCTCACTCTCACTTACACACACAGATCACCATCTCTCTCACTCTCTCTCACACACACATCACCATTGCTCTCACTCTCTCTCACACACAGATCACCATCTCACTCACACACAGATCATAATCTCTCTCAGTCTCTCTCACACACACAGATCACCATCTCTCTCAATCTCTCTCACACACAGAACGCCATCTCTCTCACTCTCTCTCACACACAGATCACCACACATCTCACTCTCTCTCACACAGATCACCATCTCTCTCACCCTCTCTCACACACAGATCACCATCTCTCTCACTCTCTCTCACACACAGATCACCATCTCTCTCACACTGTCACACGCACCACAGATCACCATCTTTCTCAATCTCTCTCACACACAGATCGCCTTCTCTCTCACTCTCTCTCACACACACAGATCAACATCTCTCTCACACACAGATCACCATCTCTATCACACACACACACACACACACACACACAGATCACCATCTCTCCCACTCTCTCACACACACACACACACAAATCATCATCACTCTCACTCTCTCTCACACACAGATCGCTATCTCTCTCACTCTCTCTCACACACACAGATCGCCATCTCTCTCACTCTCTCACACACACAGATCAACATCTCTCTCACTCTCTCACACACAGAGATCAACATCTCTCTCACTAGCTCACACACACAGATCACCATCTCTCTCACTCCCTCTCACACACAGATCACCATCTCTCTCACTCTCACTTACACACACAGATCACCATCTCTCTCACTCTCTCTCACACACACATCACCATCGCTCTCACTCTCTCTCACACACAGATCACCATCTCACTCACACACAGATCATAATCTCTCTCAGTCTCTCTCACACACACAGATCACCATCTCTCTCAATCTCTCTCACACACAGAACGCCATCTCTCTCACTCTCTCTCACACACAGATCACCACACATCTCACTCTCTCACACACAGATCACCATCTCTCTCACCCTCTCTCACACACAGATCACCATCTCTCTCACTCTCTCTCACACACAGATCACCATCTCTCACACTCTCACATGCACCACAGATCACCATCTTTCTCAATCTCTCTCACACACAGATCGCCTTCTCTCTCACTCTCTCTCACACACGCAGATCAACATCTGTCTCACTCCCTCTCACACACAGATCACCATCTCTCTCACTCTCACTTACACACACAGATCACCATCTCTCTCACTCTCTCTCACACACACATCACCATCGCTCTCACTCTCTCTCACACACAGATCACCATCTCACTCACACACAGATCACCATCTCACTCACACACAGATCATAATCTCTCTCAGTCTCTCTCACACACACAGATCACCATCTCTCTCAATCTCTCTCACACACAGAACGCCATCTCTCTCACTCTCTCTCACACACAGATCACCACACATCTCACTCACTCACACACAGATCACCATCTCTCTCACCCTCTCTCACACACAGATCGCCTTCTCTCTCACTCTCTCTCACACACGCAGATCAACATCTCTCTCACACAGAGATCGCCATCTCTCTCTCACACACACACAGATCACCATCTCTCCCACTCTCTCACACACACACACACACAAATCGTCATCACTCTCATTCTCTCTCACACACAGATCGTCATCTCTCACTCTCACACACACAGATCACCATCTCTCTCACTCTCTCACAAACAGATCACCATCTCTCTCACTCTCTCTCACATGCAGATCACCATCTTTCTCACTCTCTCTCACACACAGATCACCATCTCTCTCACTCTCTCTCTCACACACACAGATCACCATCTCTCTCTATTTCTCTCACACACACACCGATCGCCATCACGCTCAATCTCTCTCACCTGCAGACTACCATCTCTCTCATTCTCACACACACAGATCGCCATCTCTCACTCTCTCTCTCACACACGGATCACTATCTCTCTGGCTCTCTCTCACACACAGATAACCAACGCTCTCACTCTCTCACACACACAGATCAGGATCTCTCTCAATCTCTCTCACACACACACACACACACAGATCACCATCTCTCTATCTCTAACACACACAGATCACCATCTCTCTCACTCTTTCTCACACACAAATCAACATCTCTCTAACTCTCTCACACACAGATCACTAACCCTCTCACTAGCTCTCACACATAGATCACAATCTCTCTCACTCTCTCACACACAGAACGCCATCTCTCTCACTCTCTCTCACACACAGATCACCATACATCTCACTCTCTCACACACAGATCTCCATCTCTCTCACTCTCTCACACACACACACAGATCATCATTACTCTCACACTCTCTCACACACAGATCGCCAACTCTCTCACTCTCTCTCACACACACAGATCACCATCTATCTCACACTCTCACAAACAGATCACCATCTCTCTCACTCTCTCTCACACGCAGATCACCATCTCTTTCACTCTCTCTCTAACACACAGATCGCCATCTCTCACTCTCTCTCTCACACACAGATCGCCATCTCTCTCCCTGTCTCTCAAACACACAGATCGCCATCTCTCGCATTCTCTCTCACATGCAGATTACCATCTCTCTCACTCGCTGTCACACACACAGATCACGATCTCTCTCACTCTCTCTCACACAGGTCACCATCTCTTTCACCCTTGTCCACACACACACAGATCCCCATTTCTCAGTCTCTCTCTCACATACGGATCACTATTTCTCTCACTCTCTCTCACACACTGATAACCATCGCTCTCACTCTCTCACACACACAGACCGCCATCTCTCTCACTCTCTCACACATGCAGCTCCCCATCACCCTCACTCTCTCTCACACACACACACACACTCACGGATCACCATCGGTCACTCTCTCTCATACACAGGTCACCATCTCTCTCACTCTTTCACACACAGATCACCATCTCTCTCTCTCTCACACACAGATCACCATCTCTCTCACTCTCTCACACACACAAATCAATATCGCTCTCTCTCTCTAACACACACAGATCACCATCTCTTTTACTCTCTCACACACACAGATCGCAATCTCTCTCACTCTCTCACAAACACAGATCACCATCCCTCTCACTCTCTCACACACAGATCACCATCTCTCTAACTCTCTCATGCACACAGATCAACACCTCTGTCTCTCTAACACACACATATCACCATCTCTGTAACACACACAGATCACCATCACACTCACTCTCTCACACACACAGATCGCAATCACTCTCACTGTTTCACACACACAGACCGCCATCTCTCTCACTCTCTCACACACACAGATCACCATCTCTCTCACTCTCTCACACACACAAATCACCACCACTCTCACTCTCTCACACACACAGATCAACATCTCTCTCACACACAGATCGCCATCTCTCTCACACACACACACACACACAGATTACCATCTCTCTCACTCTCTCCCGCACACAGATCTTCATCTCACTCACTCGCTCACACACACACACACACACAAATCATCATCACTCTCACTTTCTCTCACACACAGATCGCCATCTCTCTCACTCTCTCTCACACACACAGATCACCATCTCTCTCACTCTCTCACAAACAGATCACCATCTCTCTCACTCTCTCTCACATGCAGATCACCAACTTTCTCACTCTCTCTCTCACACACACGTCATCATCTCTCTCACTCTCTCTCTCACACTCAGACTGCCATCTCTCTCACTCTCTCTCACACACACACAGATCACCATCACTCTCTCTTTCTCTCAGATACACCGATCGCCATCTCTCTCAATCTCTCTCTCATGCAGATTACCATCTCTCTCACTCTCTCTCACACACACAGATCGCCATCTCTCACTCTCTCTCTCACACACGGATCACTATCTCTCTCACTCTCTCTCACACACAGATAACCATCGCTCTCACTCTCTCACACACACAGATCGGCATCTCTCTCACTCTCTCACACACACACACACACACACACACACAGATCACCATCTCTCTATCTCTAACACACACAGATCACCATCTCTCTCACTCTCTCACACACAAATCAACATCTCTCTAACTCTCTCACACACAGATCACCATCCCTCTCACTAGCTCTCACACACAGATCACAATCTCTCTCACTCTCTCACACACAGAGATCACCATCTCTCTCAATCTCTCTCACACACAGATCACCATCTCTCTCACTCTTTCACACACAGATCACCATCTCTCTCTCTCACACACAGATCACCATCTCTCTCACTCTCTCACACACACAAATCAATATCGCTCTCTCTCTCTAACACACACAGATCACCATCTCTTTCACTCTCTCACACACACAGATCGCAATCTCTCTCACTCTCTCACAAACACAGATCACCATCCCTCTCACTCTCTCACACACAGATCACCATCTAACTCTCTCATACACACAGATCAACACCTCTCTGTCTCTCTAACACACACATATCACCATCTCCCTATCACACACAGATCACCATCACACTCACTCTCTCACACACACAGATCGCAATCACTCTCACTCTTTCACACACACAGACCGCCATCTCTCTCACTCTCTCACACACACAGATCGCCATCTCTCTCACTCTCTCACACACACAAATCACCACCTCTCTCACTCTCTCACACACACAGATCAACATCTCTCTCACACACAGATCGCCATCTCTCTCACACACACACACACAGATTACCATCTCTCTCACTCTCTCCCGCACACAGATCTCCATCTCACTCACTCGCTCACACACACACACACAAATCATCATCACTCTCACTCTCTCTCACACACAGATCGCCATCTCTCTCACTCTCTCTCACACACACAGATCAACATCTCTCTCACAAACAGATCACCATCTCTCTCACTCTCTCTCACACACACAGATCAACATCTCTCTCACAAACAGATCACCATCTCTCTCACTCTCTCTCACATGCAGATCACCAACTTTCTCACTCTCTCTCTCACACACACGTCATCATCTCTCTCACTCTCTCTCTCACACTCAGATTGCCGTCTCTCTCACTCTCTCTCACACACACACAGATCACCATCTCTCTCTCTTTCTCTCAAATACACCGATCGCCATCTCTCTCAATCTCTCTCTCATGCAGATTACCATCTCTCTCACTCTCTCTCACACACACAGATCGCCATCTCTCACTCTCTCTCTCACACACGGATCACTATCTCTCTCACTCTCTCTCACACACAGATAAACATCGCTCTCACTCTCTCACACACACAGATCGGCATCTCTCTCATTCTCTCACACACACACACACACACACACAGATCACCATCTCTCTATCTCTAACACACACAGATCACCATCTCTCTCACTCTCTCTCACACACAAATCAACATCTCTCTAACTCTCTCACACACAGATCACCATCCCTCTCACTAGCTCTCACACACAGATCACAATCTCTCTCACTCTCTCACACACAGAGATCGCCATCTCTCTCACTCTCTCACACACAGATCACCGTCCCTCTCACTCTCTCTCACATACTGATCACCATCTCTCTCTCTCACTCACACACACAGATCAGCATCTCTCTCGCTCTCTCACACACAGATCAACATCTCTCTCACACACCACAGATCAACATCTTTTTTAATCTCTCTCACACAGATCACCATCTCTCTCACTCTCTCTCACACACACAGATCACCATCTCGCTCCCACACACACAGATCACCATCTCTCTCACTCTCTGCCCCACACAGATATCCATCTCTCTCACTCTCTCACACACACACACACACAGATCATCATTACTCTCACTCTCTCTCACACACAGATCGCCATCTCTCTCACTCTCTCTCACACACACAGATCACCATCTCTTTCACACTCTCACAAACAGATCACCATCTCTCTCACTCTCTCTCACACGCAGATCACCATCTCTTTCACTCTCTCTCTAACACACAGATCGCCATCTCTCTCACTCTCTCTCACATGCAGATCACCATCTCTCTCACTCTCTCTCACATGCAGATCACCATCTCTCTCACTCTCTCTCACATGCAGATCAGCATCTCTCTAACTCTCTCACACACATATCACCACCTCTCTCACACTCACACACACAGATCACCACCTCTCTCACTCTCTCTCATACAAATATCACCATCTCTCTCTCTCACAAACACACACAGACCGCAATCTCTCTCAACTCAAACACAGATCACCATGCCTCTCACTCTCTAAACGCAGATCATCATCTCTCTCACTCTCTCACACACACAGATCACCATCTCTCTCACTCTCTCACACACACAGATCACCATCTCTCTCACTTTCTCACACACACAGTTCGTCATCTCACTCACTCTCTCACATACAGATCGCCATCCCTCTCATTCTCTCTCTCTCTCACACACACACACACACACAGATCACTCTCTCTCACATACAGATCACCATCTCTCTCACTCTCTCACACACAGATAACCATCTCACTCTCTCTGAAACACAGATCACCATCCCTCTCAATCTCTCACAAACACGGATCGCGATCGCTCTCACTCTCTCTCACACACAAATCACCATCTCTCATTCTTTCTCACACACGGATCGCCATCACTCATACACTCTCTCACACACAGATCACCATCTCTCTCACTCTCTCACACGCAGATCACCATCTCTCTCACTCTCTCACACACACAGATCACCATCTCTCTCACTCTCTCTCACACACAGATCACCATCTCTCATTCATTCTCACACACAGATCGTGATCTCTCATACACTCTCTCACAGACAGATCACCATCTCTCTCACTCTCTCACACGCAGATCACCATCTCACTCACTCTCTCACACACACAGATCACCATCTCTCTCACTCTCTCTCACGCACAGATCACCATCTCTCTCACTCTCTCTCACAATCACAGATCACCATCTCTCTCACTCTCTCACACACACAGATCAACATCTCTCTCACTGTCTCTCACACACAGATCCAAAATCTCTCTCACTCTCTTACACACACATATCACCTTCTCTCTCACTCTTTCACACACAGATCACCATCTCTCTCACTCCCTCGCACACACAGATCACCATCTCTCACACTCTCTCTCACACACAGACTGCCATCTCTCATTCTCTCACACACACAGATCACCATCCCTCTCACTCTCTCTCACACACAGATCACCATCTCTCTCTCTCTCTCACACACACAGATCACCATCCCTCTCACTCTCTCTCACACACAGATCACCATCTCTCTCTCTCTCTCACACACAGACCGCCATCTCTCTCACTCACACACACAGATCAGCATCTCTCTCTCTCACACACACACAGATCACCATCTCTCTCACTCTCTCACACACACAGATCAATATCGCTCTCTCTCTCTAACACACACAGATCACCACCTCTCTCACTCTCTCTCACATGCAGATCACCATCTCTCTCACTCTCTCTCACATGCAGATCACCATCTCTCTCACTCTCTCTCACATGCAGATCACCATCTCTCTAACTCTCTCACACACATATCACCACCTCTCTCACTCTCTCACACACACAGATCACCACCTCTCTCACTCTCTCTCATACAAATATCACCATCTCTCTCTCTCACACACACACACAGACCGCAATCTCTCTCAACTCACACACAGATCACCATGCCTCTCACTCTCTAAAAACAGATCACCATCTCTCTCACTCTCTCACACACACAGATCACCATCTCTCTCACTCCCTCACACACACAGATCACCATCTCTCTCACTTTCTCACACACACAGTTCGTCATCTCACTCACTCTCTCACATACAGATCGCCATCCCTCTCACTCTCTCTCTCTCTCACACACACACACACACACACACACACAGATCACTCTCTCTCACATGCAGATCACCATCTCTCTCACTCTCTCACACACAGATAACCATCTCAATCTCTCTCAAACACAGATCACCATCCCTCTCAATCTCTCACAAACACGGATCGCGATCGCTCTCACTCTCTCTCACACACAAATCACCATCTCTCATTCTTTCTTGCACACAGATCGCCATCACTCATACACTCTCTCACACACAGATCACCATCTCTCTCACTCTCTCACACGCAGATCACCATCTCTCTAACTCTCTCACACACACAGATCACCATCTCTCTCACTCTCTCTCACACACAGATCACCATCTCTCATTCTTTCTCACACACAGATCGCCATCTCTCATACACTCTCTCACAGACAGATCACCATCTCTCTCACTCTCTCACAAGCAGATCACCATCTCTCTCACTCTATCTCACACACAGATCACCATCTCTCTCACTCTCTCTCACGCACAGATCACCATCTCTCTCACTCTCTCTCACAATCACAGATCAACATCTCTCTCACTCTCTCTCACAATCACAGATCACCATCTCTCTCACTCTCACACACAGATCACCATCTCTCTCACTCTCTCACACACACAGATCAACATCTCTCTCACTGTCTCTCACACACAGATCAAAATCTCTCTCACTCTCTTACACACACAGATCACCATCTCTCTCACTCTTTCACACACAGATCACCATCTCTCTCACTCCCTCGCACACACAGATCACCATCTCTCACACTCTCTCTCACACACAGACTGCCATCTCTCATTCTCTCACACACACAGATCACCATCCCTCTCACTCTCTCACACACAGATCACAATCTCTCTCAAATTCTCAGACACACAGATCAACATCTCTCTCTCTCTCGAACACACACATATCACCATCTCTCTCACACACACAGATCACCATCTCTCTCACTCACTCAGACACACAGATCACCATCTCACTCAGTCTCTGACACACATAGATCGCCATCACTCTCAATCTCTCACACACACAGATCGCCATCTCTCTCACTCTCTCACACACACAGATCATCATCTCTCTCACTCTCTCACACACACAGATCAACATCTCTCTCACTCTCTCACACACACAGATCGCCATCTCTCTCACTCGCTCACACACACAGATCACCATCTCTCTCACTCTCTCTCACACACAGATCACCATCGCTCTCACTCTCTCTCACACACACATCACCATCTCTCTCACACACAGATCATAATGTCTCTCAGTCTCTCTCACACACACAGATCACCATCTCTCTCACTCTCTCTCACGCACAGATCACCATCTGTCTCACTCTCTCTCACAATCACAGATCACCATCTCTCTCACTCTCTCTCACACACAGATTGCCATCTCTCTCACTCTCTCACACAGAGATCACCATCTCTCACACTGTCTCACACAAAGATCACCATTTCTCTCACTCTCTCTCACATGCAGATCACCATCTCTCTCACGCTCTCTCACATGCAGATCACCATCTCTCTCACTCTCTCTCACATGCAGATCACCATCTCTCTAACTCTCTCACACACATATCACCACCTCTCTCACTCTCTCACACACACAGATCACCACCTCTCTCACTATCTCTCACACACAGATCACCATCTCTCATTCTTACTCACACACAGATCGCCATCTCTCTCATTCTCACTCACAGATCACCATCTCTCTCAGTCTCTCTCACGCACAGATCACCATCTCTCTCACTCTCTCTCACAATCACAGATCACCATCTCTCTCACTCTCTCTCACACACAGATCACCATCTCTCATTCTTACTCACACACAGATCGCCATCTCTCTCACTCTCTCTCACAATCACAGATCACCATCTCTCTCACTCTCACACAGATCACCATCTCTCTCACTCTCTCACACACACAGATCAACATCTCTCTCACTGTCTCTCACACACAGATCAAAATCTCTCTCACTCTCTTACACACACAGATCACCTTCTCTCTCACTCTTTCACACACAGATCACCATCTCTCTCACTCCCTCGCACACACAGATCACCATCTCTCACACTCTCTCTCACACACAGACTGCCATCTCTCATTCTCTCACACACACAGATCACCATCCCTCTCACTCTCTCTCACACACAGATCACTATCTCTCTCTCTCTCTCACACACACAGATCACCATCCCTCTCACTCTCTCTCACACACAGATCACCATCTCTCTCTCTCTCTCACACACAAACCGCCATCTCTCTCACTCACACACACAGATCAGCATCTCTCTCTCTCACACACACACAGATCACCATCTCTCTCACTCTCTCACACACACAGATCAATATCGCTCTCTCTCTCTAACACACACAGATCACCACCTCTCTCACTCTCTCTCACATGCAGATCACCATCTCTCTCACTCTCTCTCACATGCAGATCACCATCTCTCTCACTCTCTCTCACATGCAGATCACCATCTCTCTAACTCTCTCACACACATATCACCACCTCTCTCACTCTCTCACACACACAGATCACCACCTCTCTCACTCTCTCACACACACAGATCACCACCTCTCTCACTCTCTCTCATACAAATATCACCATCTCTCTCTCTCACACACACACACAGACTGCAATCTCTCTCAACTCACACACAGATCACCATGCCTCTCACTCTCTAAACACAGATCACCATCTCTCTCACTCTCTCACACACACAGATCACCATCTCTCTCCCTCTCTCACACACACAGATCACCATCTCTCTCACTTTCTCACACACACAGTTCGTCATCTCACTCACTCTCTCACATACAGATCGCCATCCCTCTCACTCTCTCTCTCTCTCACACACACACACACACACACAGATCACTCTCTCACATGCAGATCACCATCTCTCTCACTCTCTCACACACAGATAACCATCTCACTCTCTCAAACACAGATCACCATCCCTCTCAATCTCTCACAAACACGGATCGCGATCGCTCTCACTCTCTCTCACACACAAATCACCATCTCTCATTCTTTCTTGCACACAGATCGCCATCACTCATACACTCTCTCACACACAGATCACCATCTCTCTCACTCTCTCACACGCAGATCACCATCTCTCTAACTCTCTCACACACACAGATCACCATCTCTCTCACTCTCTCTCACACACAGATCACCATCTCTCATTCTTTCTCACACACAGATCGCCATCTCTCATACACTCTCTCACAGACAGATCACCATCTCTCTCACTCTCTCACACGCAGATCACCATCTCTCTCACTCTATCTCACACACAGATCACCATCTCTCTCACTCTCTCTCACGCACAGATCACCATCTCTCTCACTCTCTCTCACAATCACAGATCACCATCTCTCTCACTCTCTCTCACACACAGATCACCATCTCTCATTCTTACTCACACACAGATCGCCATCTCTCTCACTCTCTCTCACAATCACAGATCACCATCTCTCTCACTCTCACACACAGATCACCATCTCTCTCACTCTCTCACACACACAGATCAACATCTCTCTCACTGTCTCTCACACACAGATCAAAATCTCTCTCACTCTCTTACACACACAGATCACCATCTCTCTCACTCTTTCACACACAGATCACCATCTCTCTCACTCCCTCGCACACACAGGTCACCATCTCTCACACTCTGTCTCACACACAGACTGCCATCTCTCATTCTCTCACACACACAGATCACCATCCCTCTCACTCTCTCACATGCAGATCACAATCTCTCTCAAACTCTCAGACACACAGATCAACATCTCTCTCTCTCTCGAACACACACATATCACCATCTCTCTCCCTCTCTCACACACACAGATCACCATCTCTCTCACACACTCAGATCACCATCTCTCTCACTCACTCAGACACACAGATCACCATCTCACTCAGTCTCTGACACACATAGATCGCCATCACTCTCAATCTCTCACACACACAGATCGCCATCTCTCTCACTCTCTCACACACACAGATCATCATCTCTCTCACTCTCTCATACACAGAGATCAACATCTCTCTCACTCTCTCACACACACAGATCGCCATCTCTCTCACTCGCTCACACACACAGATCACCATCTCTCTCACTCTCACTTACACACACAGATCACCATCGCTCTCACTCTCTCTCACACACAGATCACCATCTCTCTCACTCTCTCACACGCAGATCACCATCTCTCTAACTCTCTCACACACACAGATCACCATCTCTCTCACTCTCTCTCACACACAGATCACCATCTCTCATTCTTTCTCACACACAGATCGCCATCTCTCATACACTCTCTCACAGACAGATCACCATCTCTCTCACTCTCTCACAAGCAGATCACCATCTCTCTCACTCTATCTCACACACAGATCACCATCTCTCTCACTCTCTCTCACGCACAGATCACCATCTCTCTCACTCTCTCTCACAATCACAGATCAACATCTCTCTCACTCTCTCTCACAATCACAGATCACCATCTCTCTCACTCTCACACACAGATCACCATCTCTCTCACTCTCTCACACACACAGATCAACATCTCTCTCACTGTCTCTCACACACAGATCAAAATCTCTCTCACTCTCTTACACACACAGATCACCATCTCTCTCACTCTTTCACACACAGATCACCATCTCTCTCACTCCCTCGCACACACAGATCACCATCTCTCACACTCTCTCTCACACACAGACTGCCATCTCTCATTCTCTCACACACACAGATCACCATCCCTCTCACTCTCTCACACACAGATCACAATCTCTCTCAAATTCTCAGACACACAGATCAACATCTCTCTCTCTCTCGAACACACACATATCACCATCTCTCTCACACACACAGATCACCATCTCTCTCACTCACTCAGACACACAGATCACCATCTCACTCAGTCTCTGACACACATAGATCGCCATCACTCTCAATCTCTCACACACACAGATCGCCATCTCTCTCACTCTCTCACACACACAGATCATCATCTCTCTCACTCTCTCACACACACAGATCAACATCTCTCTCACTCTCTCACACACACAGATCGCCATCTCTCTCACTCGCTCACACACACAGATCACCATCTCTCTCACTCTCTCTCACACACAGATCACCATCGCTCTCACTCTCTCTCACACACACATCACCATCTCTCTCACACACAGATCATAATGTCTCTCAGTCTCTCTCACACACACAGATCACCATCTCTCTCACTCTCTCTCACGCACAGATCACCATCTGTCTCACTCTCTCTCACAATCACAGATCACCATCTCTCTCACTCTCTCTCACACACAGATTGCCATCTCTCTCACTCTCTCACACAGAGATCACCATCTCTCACACTGTCTCACACAAAGATCACCATTTCTCTCACTCTCTCTCACATGCAGATCACCATCTCTCTCACGCTCTCTCACATGCAGATCACCATCTCTCTCACTCTCTCTCACATGCAGATCACCATCTCTCTAACTCTCTCACACACATATCACCACCTCTCTCACTCTCTCACACACACAGATCACCACCTCTCTCACTATCTCTCACACACAGATCACCATCTCTCATTCTTACTCACACACAGATCGCCATCTCTCTCATTCTCACTCACAGATCACCATCTCTCTCAGTCTCTCTCACGCACAGATCACCATCTCTCTCACTCTCTCTCACAATCACAGATCACCATCTCTCTCACTCTCTCTCACACACAGATCACCATCTCTCATTCTTACTCACACACAGATCGCCATCTCTCTCACTCTCTCTCACAATCACAGATCACCATCTCTCTCACTCTCACACAGATCACCATCTCTCTCACTCTCTCACACACACAGATCAACATCTCTCTCACTGTCTCTCACACACAGATCAAAATCTCTCTCACTCTCTTACACACACAGATCACCTTCTCTCTCACTCTTTCACACACAGATCACCATCTCTCTCACTCCCTCGCACACACAGATCACCATCTCTCACACTCTCTCTCACACACAGACTGCCATCTCTCATTCTCTCACACACACAGATCACCATCCCTCTCACTCTCTCTCACACACAGATCACTATCTCTCTCTCTCTCTCACACACACAGATCACCATCCCTCTCACTCTCTCTCACACACAGATCACCATCTCTCTCTCTCTCTCACACACAAACCGCCATCTCTCTCACTCACACACACAGATCAGCATCTCTCTCTCTCACACACACACAGATCACCATCTCTCTCACTCTCTCACACACACAGATCAATATCGCTCTCTCTCTCTAACACACACAGATCACCACCTCTCTCACTCTCTCTCACATGCAGATCACCATCTCTCTCACTCTCTCTCACATGCAGATCACCATCTCTCTCACTCTCTCTCACATGCAGATCACCATCTCTCTAACTCTCTCACACACATATCACCACCTCTCTCACTCTCTCACACACACAGATCACCACCTCTCTCACTCTCTCTCATACAAATATCACCATCTCTCTCTCTCACACACACACACAGACCGCAATCTCTCTCAACTCACACACAGATCACCATGCCTCTCACTCTCTAAACACAGATCACCATCTCTCTCACTCTCTCACACACACAGATCACCATCTCTCTCACTCTCTCACACACACAGATCACCATCTCTCTCACTTTCTCACACACACAGTTCGTCATCTCACTCACTCTCTCACATACAGATCGCCATCCCTCTCACTCTCTCTCTCTCTCACACACACACACACACACACAGATCACTCTCTCACATGCAGATCACCATCTCTCTCACTCTCTCACACACAGATAACCATCTCACTCTCTCAAACACAGATCACCATCCCTCTCAATCTCTCACAAACACGGATCGCGATCGCTCTCACTCTCTCTCACACACAAATCACCATCTCTCATTCTTTCTTGCACACAGATCGCCATCACTCATACACTCTCTCACACACAGATCACCATCTCTCTCACTCTCTCACACGCAGATCACCATCTCTCTAACTCTCTCACACACACAGATCACCATCTCTCTCACTCTCTCTCACACACAGATCACCATCTCTCATTCTTTCTCACACACAGATCGCCATCTCTCATACACTCTCTCACAGACAGATCACCATCTCTCTCACTCTCTCACACGCAGATCACCATCTCTCTCACTCTATCTCACACACAGATCACCATCTCTCTCACTCTCTCTCACGCACAGATCACCATCTCTCTCACTCTCTCTCACAATCACAGATCACCATCTCTCTCACTCTCTCTCACACACAGATCACCATCTCTCATTCTTACTCACACACAGATCGCCATCTCTCTCACTCTCTCTCACAATCACAGATCACCATCTCTCTCACTCTCACACACAGATCACCATCTCTCTCACTCTCTCACACACACAGATCAACATCTCTCTCACTGTCTCTCACACACAGATCAAAATCTCTCTCACTCTCTTACACACACAGATCACCATCTCTCTCACTCTTTCACACACAGATCACCATCTCTCTCACTCCCTCGCACACACAGATCACCATCTCTCACACTCTCTCTCACACACAGACTGCCATCTCTCATTCTCTCACACACACAGATCACCATCCCTCTCACTCTCTCACACACAGATCACAATCTCTCTCAAATTCTCAGACACACAGATCAACATCTCTCTCTCTCTCGAACACACACATATCACCATCTCTCTCACACACACAGATCACCATCTCTCTCACTCACTCAGACACACAGATCACCATCTCACTCAGTCTCTGACACACATAGATCGCCATCACTCTCAATCTCTCACACACACAGATCGCCATCTCTCTCACTCTCTCACACACACAGATCATCATCTCTCTCACTCTCTCACACACACAGATCAACATCTCTCTCACTCTCTCACACACACAGATCGCCATCTCTCTCACTCGCTCACACACACAGATCACCATCTCTCTCACTCTCTCTCACACACAGATCACCATCGCTCTCACTCTCTCTCACACACACATCACCATCTCTCTCACACACAGATCATAATGTCTCTCAGTCTCTCTCACACACACAGATCACCATCTCTCTCACTCTCTCTCACGCACAGATCACCATCTGTCTCACTCTCTCTCACAATCACAGATCACCATCTCTCTCACTCTCTCTCACACACAGATTGCCATCTCTCTCACTCTCTCACACAGAGATCACCATCTCTCACACTGTCTCACACAAAGATCACCATTTCTCTCACTCTCTCTCACATGCAGATCACCATCTCTCTCACGCTCTCTCACATGCAGATCACCATCTCTCTCACTCTCTCTCACATGCAGATCACCATCTCTCTAACTCTCTCACACACATATCACCACCTCTCTCACTCTCTCACACACACAGATCACCACCTCTCTCACTATCTCTCACACACAGATCACCATCTCTCATTCTTACTCACACACAGATCGCCATCTCTCTCATTCTCACTCACAGATCACCATCTCTCTCAGTCTCTCTCACGCACAGATCACCATCTCTCTCACTCTCTCTCACAATCACAGATCACCATCTCTCTCACTCTCTCTCACACACAGATCACCATCTCTCATTCTTACTCACACACAGATCGCCATCTCTCTCACTCTCTCTCACAATCACAGATCACCATCTCTCTCACTCTCACACAGATCACCATCTCTCTCACTCTCTCACACACACAGATCAACATCTCTCTCACTGTCTCTCACACACAGATCAAAATCTCTCTCACTCTCTTACACACACAGATCACCTTCTCTCTCACTCTTTCACACACAGATCACCATCTCTCTCACTCCCTCGCACACACAGATCACCATCTCTCACACTCTCTCTCACACACAGACTGCCATCTCTCATTCTCTCACACACACAGATCACCATCCCTCTCACTCTCTCTCACACACAGATCACTATCTCTCTCTCTCTCTCACACACACAGATCACCATCCCTCTCACTCTCTCTCACACACAGATCACCATCTCTCTCTCTCTCTCACACACAAACCGCCATCTCTCTCACTCACACACACAGATCAGCATCTCTCTCTCTCACACACACACAGATCACCATCTCTCTCACTCTCTCACACACACAGATCAATATCGCTCTCTCTCTCTAACACACACAGATCACCACCTCTCTCACTCTCTCTCACATGCAGATCACCATCTCTCTCACTCTCTCTCACATGCAGATCACCATCTCTCTCACTCTCTCTCACATGCAGATCACCATCTCTCTAACTCTCTCACACACATATCACCACCTCTCTCACTCTCTCACACACACAGATCACCACCTCTCTCACTCTCTCTCATACAAATATCACCATCTCTCTCTCTCACACACACACACAGACCGCAATCTCTCTCAACTCACACACAGATCACCATGCCTCTCACTCTCTAAACACAGATCACCATCTCTCTCACTCTCTCACACACACAGATCACCATCTCTCTCACTCTCTCACACACACAGATCACCATCTCTCTCACTTTCTCACACACACAGTTCGTCATCTCACTCACTCTCTCACATACAGATCGCCATCCCTCTCACTCTCTCTCTCTCTCACACACACACACACACACACAGATCACTCTCTCACATGCAGATCACCATCTCTCTCACTCTCTCACACACAGATAACCATCTCACTCTCTCAAACACAGATCACCATCCCTCTCAATCTCTCACAAACACGGATCGCGATCGCTCACACTCTCTCTCACACACAAATCACCATCTCTCATTCTTTCTTGCACACAGATCGCCATCACTCATACACTCTCTCACACACAGATCACCATCTCTCTCACTCTCTCACACGCAGATCACCATCTCTCTAACTCTCTCACACACACAGATCACCATCTCTCTCACTCTCTCTCACACACAGATCACCATCTCTCATTCTTTCTCACACACAGATCGCCATCTCTCATACACTCTCTCACAGACAGATCACCATCTCTCTCACTCTCTCACACGCAGATCACCATCTCTCTCACTCTATCTCACACACAGATCACCATCTCTCTCACTCTCTCTCACGCACAGATCACCATCTCTCTCACTCTCTCTCACAATCACAGATCACCATCTCTCTCACTCTCTCTCACACACAGATCACCATCTCTCATTCTTACTCACACACAGATCGCCGTCTCTCTCACTCTCTCTCACAATCACAGATCACCATCTCTCTCACTCTCACACACAGATCACCATCTCTCTCACTCTCTCACACACACAGATCAACATCTCTCTCACTGTCTCTCACACACAGATCAAAATCTCTCTCACTCTCTTACACACACAGATCACCATCTCTCTCACTCTTTCACACACAGATCACCATCTCTCTCACTCCCTCGCACACACAGGTCACCATCTCTCACACTCTGTCTCACACACAGACTGCCATCTCTCATTCTCTCACACACACAGATCACCATCCCTCTCACTCTCTCACATGCAGATCACAATCTCTCTCAAACTCTCAGACACACAGATCAACATCTCTCTCTCTCTCGAACACACACATATCACCATCTCTCTCCCTCTCTCACACACACAGATCACCATCTCTCTCACACACTCAGATCACCATCTCTCTCACTCACTCAGACACACAGATCACCATCTCACTCAGTCTCTGACACACATAGATCGCCATCACTCTCAATCTCTCACACACACAGATCGCCATCTCTCTCACTCTCTCACACACACAGATCATCATCTCTCTCACTCTCTCATACACAGAGATCAACATCTCTCTCACTCTCTCACACACACAGATCGCCATCTCTCTCACTCGCTCACACACACAGATCACCATCTCTCTCACTCTCACTTACACACACAGATCACCATCGCTCTCACTCTCTCTCACACACAGATCACCATCTCTCTCACACACAGATCATAATGTCTCTCAGTCTCTCTCACACACACAGCTCACCATCTCTCTCAATCTCTCTCACACACAGAACGCCATCTCTCTCACTCTCTCTCACACACAGATCACCATCTCTCTCACTCTCTCTCACGCACAGATCACCAACTCTCTCACTCTCTCTCACAATCACAGATCACCATCTCTCTCACTCTCTCTCACACACAGATTGCCATCTCTCTCACTCTCTCACACAGAGATCACCATCTCTCACACTGTCTCACACAAAGATCACCATTTCTCTCACTCTCTCTCACACACAGTTCACCATCTCTCATTCTTACTCACACACAGATCGCCATCTCTCTCACTCTCACTCACAGATCACCATCTCTCTCAGTCTCTCACACACACAGATCACCATCTCTCTCACTCTCTCTCACACGCAGATCACCATCTCTCTCAGTCTCACTCACACACACAGATCAGTATCTCTCTCACTGTCTCTCACACACAGATCACCATCTCTCTCACTCTCTTACACACACAGATCACCATCTCTCTCACACGCAGATCACCATCTATCTTAGTCTCTCTCACACACACAGATCACCATCCCTCTCACTCTTTCACACACAGATCACCATCTCTCTCACTGTCTCTCACACACAAATCAAAATCTCTCTCACTCTCACACACACAGATCACCATCTCTCTCACTCTTTCACACGCAGATCACCATCTCTCTCAGTCTCTCTCACACACACAGATCACCATCCCTCTCAGTCTCTCACACACAGATCACCATCTCTCTCACACGCAGATCACCATCTATCTCAGTCTCTCTCACACACACAGATCACCATCCCTCTCAGTCTCTCACACACAGGTCACCATCTCTCTCACTCACTCGCACAAACAGATCACCATCTCTCACACTCTCTCTCACACACAGATTGCCATCTCTCATTCTCTCACACACACAGATCACCATCCCTCTCACTCTCTCACACACGGATCACAATCTCTCTCAAACTCTCAGACACACAGATCAACATCTCTCTCTCTCTCTAACACACACATATCACCATCTCTCTCACTGTCTCACACACACAGATCACCATCTCTCTCACTCTCTCACACACACAGATCACCATCTCTCTCACTCACTCAGACACACAGATCACCATCTCACTCACTGTCTCACACACACAGATCACCATCTCTCTCACTGTCTCACACACACAGATCACCATCTCTCTCACTCTCTCACACACACAGATCGCCATCTCTCTCACTCCCTCACACACTCAGATCACCATTTCTTTCACTCTCTGACACACACAGATCACCATCTCTCTCACTCTCTCACACACACAGATCAACATCTCTCTCACTCTCTCACACACACAGATCGCCATCTCTCTCACTCGCTCACACACACAGATCACCATCTCTCACTCTCTCTCACACACAGATCACCATCTCTCTCACTCTCACTTACACACACAGATCACCATCGCTCTCACTCTCTCACACACAGATCACCATCTCTCTCACACACAGATCATAATGTCTCTCAGTCTCTCTCACACACACAGATCACCATCTCTCTCAATCTCTCTCACACACAGAACGCCATCTCTCTCACTCTCTCTCACACACAGATCACCATACATCTCACTCTCTCACACACAGATCACCATCTCTCTCACTCTCTCTCACACACACAGATCACCATCTCTCTCACACTCTCACACGCACCACAGATCACCTTCTTTCTCAATCTCTCTCACACACAGATCGCCTTCTTTCTCACTCTCTCTCACACACACAGATCAACATCTCTCTCACACGCAGATCACCATCTCTCTCAATCTCTCTCACACACAGAACGCAATCTCTCTCACTCTCTCTCACACACAGATCACCATACATCTCACTCTCTCACACACAGATCACCATCTCTCTCACTCTCTCACACAGATCACCATCTCTCTCACACTCTCACACGCACCACAGATCACCATCTTTCTCAATCTCTCTCACACACAGATCGCCTTCTCTCTCACTCTCACTCACACACACAGATCAACATCTCTCTCACACACAGATCACCATCTCTCTCAATCTCTCACACACACACACACACACACAGATCATCATCACTCTCACTCTCTCCCACACACAGATCGCCATCTCTCTCACTCTCTCTCACACACACAGATCGCCATCTCTCTCACTCTCTCAAACACAGATCACCATCTCTCTCCCTGTCTCTCACACACACAAATCATCACCTCTCTTAATCTCTCTCACACACAGATCGCCATCTCTCTCACTCTCTCACATACACAGATCACCATCTCTCTCACTCTCTCACATACACAGATCGCCATCTCTCTCACTCTCTCACCCACAGATCACCATTTCTCTCACTCTCTCACACACAGATCACCATTTCTCTCACACTCTCACACACAGTTCGCCATCTCTCTCGCTCTCTCACAGACACTGATCACCAGCTCTCTCACTCTCTCACACACACAGACCACCATCTCTCTCACTCTCTCACACAATCAGACCGCCATCTCTCTCAATCTCTCACACACACAGATCACCATCTCTCTCACTCTCTCACACACACACATCGCTAACTCTCTCACTCTCTCACACACACAGACCACCATCTCTCTCACTGTCTCAAACACAGAACGCCATCTCTCTCACACTCTCACACACACAGATCACCATCTCTCTAACTCTCTCACACACAGATAACCATCTCTCTAACTCTCTCACACATAGATCACCATCTCGCTCACTCTCTCAGACACACAGACTGCCATCTCTCTCACTCAGTCACACACACAGATCACCATCCCTCTCACTCTCTCACACACAGATCGCCATCACTCTCACTCTCACACACACAGATCGCCATCTCTCTCTCTCTCTCTCACACACAGGTCGCCTTCTCTCTCTCTCTCACACACACAGATCACCATCTCTCTCACTCTCTCTCACAAACACAGATTACCATCCCTCTCACTACCTCTCACACACAGATCACCATCCCTCTCACTCTCTCTCACACACATATCACCATCTCTCTCACTTTCTCACACACAGATCACCATCTCAGTCACTTTCTCACACACAGATCACCATCTCTCTCACTCCCTCTAACAAACACAGATCGCCATCTCTCACACTCTCCCACACACACAGTTCACCATCTCTCTCTCTCTCACACACACAAATCACCATCGCTCTAATTCTCCCACACACAGATCACCAACTCTCTCACTCTCTCTCACAAACACAGATCAGAATCTCTCAGTCTCTCTCACACACAGATCACCAACTCTCTCACTCTCTCTCACGAACACAGATCACCATCTCGCTCACTCTCTCTCACACACACAGATCACCATCTCTCTCACTCTCTCACATACACAGATCGCCATCTCTCTCACTCTCTCACACACACAGATCACCATTTCTCTCACACTCACACACAGGTCGCCATCTCTCTCACTCTCTCACACACACAGATCACCATTTCTCTCACACTCACACACAGGTCGCCATCTCTCTCACTCTCTCACACACACAGATCGCTAACTCTCTCACTCTCTTACACACACAGATCGCCATCTCAATCACTCTCTCACACAAACAGACCACCATCTCTCTCACTGTCTCAAACATAGAACGCCATCTCTCTCCCTCTCTCACACACACAGATCACCAGCTCTCTCTCTCACACACAGAACACCATCTGTCTCACTCTCTCACACACACAGACCGCCATCTCTCTCACTCTCTCACAAAAAACAGATCACCATCCCTCTCACTCTCTCATACACAGATCGCCATCACTCTCACACAGACCGATCGCCATCTCTCTCTCTCTCTCTAACACACATATCGCCATCTCTCTCACTCTCTCACACACACAGATCGCCATCTCTCTCACACACAGATCATAATGTCACTCAGTCTCTCTCACACACACAGATCACCATCTCTCTCAATCTCTCTCACACACAGAACGCCATCTCTCTCACTCTCACTTACACACACACACCACCATCGCTCTCACTCTCTCTCACACACAGATCACCATCTCTCTCACACACAGAACATAATGTCTCTCAGTCTCTCTCACACACACAGATCACCATCTCTCTCAATCTCTCTCACACACAGATCACCATCTCCCTCACTCTCTCACACACACAGATCAACATCTCTCTCACTCTCTCACACACACAGATCGCCATCTCTCTCACTCGCTCACACACACAGATCACCGTCCCTCTCACTCTCTCACACACAGATCACCATCTCTCACTCTCACTTACACACACAGATCACCATCGCTCTCACTCTCTCTCACACACAGATCACCATCTCTCTCACACACAGATCATAATGTCTCTCAGTCTCTCTCACACACGCAGATCACCATCTCTCTCAATCTCTCTCACACACAGAACGCCATCTCTCTCACTCTCTCTCACACACAGATCACCATACATCTCACTCTCTCACACACAGATCACCATCTCTCTCACTCTCTCACACAGATCACCATCTCTCTCACACTCTCACACGCACCACAGATCACCATCTTTCTCAATCTCTCTCACACACAGATCACCTTCTCTCTCACTCTCTCTCACACACACAGATCAACATCTCTCACAAACACAGATCACCATCTCTCGCACTCTCACTCACAAACATAGATTACCATCCCTCTCACTCTCTGTCACACACACATCACCATCTCTCTCACTTTCTCACACACAGATCACCATCTCAGTCACTTTCTCACACACAGATAACCATCTCTCTCACTCCCTCTCACAAACACAGATCGCCATCTCTTGCACTCTCCCACACACACAGTTCACCATCTCTCTCACTCTCTCACACACACAGATCACCATCGCTCTAATTCTCCCACACACAGATCACCAACTCTCTCACTCTCTCTCACAAACACAGATCAGAATCTCTCTCACTCTCTCTCACACACACAGATCACAATCTCTCTCAGTCTCTCTCACACACAGATCACCAACTCTCTGACTCACTCTCACGAACACAGATCACCATCTCGCTCACTCTCTCTCACACACAGATCACCATCTCTCTCACTCTCTCACATACACAGATCGCCATCTCTCTCACTCTCTCACACACACAGATCACCATTTCTCTCACACTCACATACAGGTCGCCATCTCTCTCACTCTCTCACACACACAGATCACCATTTCTCTCACACTCACATACAGGTCGCCATCTCTCTCACTCTCTTACACACACAGATCGCCATCTCAATCACTCTCTCACACAAACAGACCACCATCTCTCTCACTGTCTCAAACACAGAACGCCATCTCTCTCACTCTCTCACACACACAGATCACCAGCTCTCTCTCTCACACACAGAACATCATCTCTCTCACTCTCTCACACACACAGATCGCCATCTCTCTCACTCTCTCACACACACAGATCACCATCCCTCTCACACACAGATCATAATGTCACTCAGTCTCTCTCACACACACAGTTCACCATCTCTCTCACTCTCTCACAAACAGACCGCCATCTCTCTCACTCTCTCACACACACAGATCACCATCCCTCTCACTCTCTCACACACAGATCGCCATCACTCTCAATCTCTCACACACACAGATTGCCATCTCTCTCTCGCTCTAAAACACAGATCGCCATCTCTCTCAATCTCTCACACACACAGATCACCATCTCTCTCACTCTCACACACACAGATCGCTAACTCTCTCACTCCCTCACACACACAAATCACCATCTCAATCACTCTCTCACACACACAGACCACCATCTCTCTCACTGTCTCACACAAAGATCGCCATCTCTCTCACTCTCTCACACACACAGATTCCCATCTCTCTCAAACTCTAACACACACAGATCACCAACTCTTTTACTCTCTGTCAAAAAAACAGATCACCATCTCTCTCACTGTCTCTCAAACACACAGATCACCATCTCTCGCACTCTCAATCACAAACACAGATTACCATCCCTCTCACTGCCTCTCACACACAGATCACCCTCCCTCTCACTCTCTCTCACACACACATCACCATCTCTCTCAATTTCTCACACACAGATCACCATCTCAGTCACTTTCTCACACACAGATCACCATCTCTCTCACTCCCTCTCACAAACACAGATCGCCATCTCTCGCACTCTCCCACACACACAGTTCACCATCTCTCTCACTCTCTCAAACACACAGATCACCATCGCTCTAATTCTCCCGCACACAGATCACCAACTCTCTCACTCTCTCTTACAAACACAGATCAGAATCTCTCTCACTCACACAGATCACAATCTCTCTCAGTCTCTCTCACACACAGATCACCAACTCTCTCACTCTCTCTCACGAACACAGATCACCATCTCGCTCACTCTCTCTCACACACAGATCACCATCTCTCTCATTCTCTCACATACACAGATCGCCATCTCTCTCACTCTCTCACACACAGATCACCATTTCGCTCACACTCACAAACAGTTCGCCATCTCTCTCACTCTCTCACATACACAGATCACCAGCTCTCTCTCTCTCACACACAGAACACCATTTCTCTCACTCTCTCACACACACAGACCGCCATCTCTCTCACTCTCTCACACACACAGATCACCATCTCTCTCACACTCTCACACGCACCACAGATCACCATCTTTCTCAATCTCTCTCACACACAGATCGCCCTCTCTCTCACTCTCTCACACACACAGTTCACCAACCCTCGCACTCTCTCACACACAGATCGCCATCACTCTCACTCTCACACACACAGATCGCCATCTCTCTCTCTCTCTAACACACAGATCGCCATCTCTCTCTCTCTTACACACACAGATCACCATCTCTCTCACTCTCTCACACACACAGATCGCTATCTCCCTCTCTCTCACACACACAGATCGCCATCTCTCTCACACACAGATCATAATGTCTCTCAGTCTCTCTCACACACGCAGATCACCATCTCTCTCAATCTCTCTCACACACAGAACGCCATCTCTCTCACTCTCTCTCACACACAGATCACCCTCTCTCTCACTCTCTCTCACACACAGATCACCATCTCTCTCACTCTCTCACTCACACAGATCGCCATCTCTCTCACGCTCTCACACACACACACAGATCACCATCTCTCACTCTCTCTCACACACAGTTCACCATCTCTCTCACTCTCTCACGTACACAGATCGCCATCTCTCTCACTCTCTCACACATACAGATCACCATTTCTCTCACACTCACACACAGGTCGCCATCTCTCTCGCTCTCTCACACACACTGATCACCATCTCTCTCACGCTCTCACACACAGACACAGATCACCATCTCTCTCACTCTCTCACACAAACAGATCACCATCTCTCTCACCCTCTCACACACACAGATCGTAACTCTCTCTCTCTCCTACCACACACAGATCGCCATCTCAATACTATCTCCACACAAACTGACCACCATCTCTCTCACTGACTCAAACACAGAAACCGCATCCTTCACCTCTCTCACACACACCGATCACCAGGCTCCTCTCTCCCAACAGGAACTCATCTCTTCACTCTTCACACACAGGAGACCGCCATCTCTCTCAATCTTCACACACACAGATCTCCACCCTCTCACTCTTCACACACAGAACGCCATCTCTCTCACTCTCTCTCACACACAGATCACCCTCTCACTCTCTCTCACACACAGATCACCATCTCTCTCACTCTCTCACACACACAGATCGCCATCTCTCTCACGCTCTCTCACACACACACAGATCACCATCCCTCTCACTCTCTCACACACAGATCGCCATCACTCACAATCTCTCACACACACAGATTGCCATCTCTCTCTCACTCTAACACACAGATCGCCATCTGTTTCACTCTCTCACACACACAGATCACCATCTCTCTCACTCTCACACACACAGATCGCTAACTCTCTCACTGTCTCACACAAAGATCGCCATCTCTCTCACTCTCTCACACACACAGATCCCCATCTCTCTCACACTCTCACACACAGATCACCATCTCTCTCACTCTCTCACACACAAAGATCACCATCTCTCTAACTCTCTCACACACAGATCACCATCTCTCTCACACACACAGACCGCCCTCTCTCTCACTCTCTCACACACACAGTTCACCAACCCTCTCACTCTCTCACACACATATCGCCATCACTCTCACTCTCACACACACAGATCGCCATCTCTCTCTCTCTCTCTAACACACAGATCGCCATCTCTCTCTCTCTTACACACACAGATCACCATCTCTCTCACTCTCTCACACACAGATCACCATCTCCCTCTCTCTCACACACACAGATCGCCATCTCTCTCACGCTCTCACACACACACACAGATCACCATCCCTCTCACTCTCTCACACACAGATCGCCATCACTCACAATCTCTCACACACACAGATTGCCATCTCTCTCTCACTCTAACACACAGATCGCCATCTGTTTCACTCTCTCACACACACAGATCACCATCTCTCTCACTCTAACACACACAGATCGCTAACTCTCTCACTGTCTCACACAAAGATCGCCATCTCTCTCACTCTCTTACACACACAGATCCCCATCTCTCTCACACTCTCACACACAGATCACCATCTCTCTCACTCTCTCACACACACAGATCACCATCTCTCTAACTCTCTCACACACAGATCACAATCTCTCCCACTCTCTCAGACACACAGACCGCCATCTCTCTCACTCTCTCACACACACAGTTCACCAACCCTCTCACTCTCTCACACAGATCGCCATCACTCTCACTCTCACACACACAGATCGCCATCTCTCTCTCTCTCTCTAACACACAGATCGCTATCTCTCTCTCTTACACACACAGATCACCATCTCTCTCACTCTCTCACACACACAGATCGCCATCTCCCTCTCTCTCACACACACAGATCGCCATCTCTCTCACACACAGATCATAATGTCTCTCAGTCTCTCTCACACACGCAGATCACCATCTCTCTCAATCTCTCTCACACACAGAACGCCATCTCTCTCACTCTCTCTCACACACAGATCACCCTCTCTCTCACTCTCTCTCACACACAGATCACCATCTCTCTCACTCTCTCACACACACAGATCGCCATCTCTCTCACGCTCTCACACACACACACAGATCACCATCCCTCTCACTCTCTCACACACAGATCGCCATCACTCACAATCTCTCACACACACAGATTGCCATCTCTCTCTCACTCTAACACACAGATCGCCATCTGTTTCACTCTCTCACACACACAGATCACCATCTCTCTCACTCTCACACACACAGATCGCTAACTCTCTCACTGTCTCACACAAAGATCGCCATCTCTCTCACTCTCTCACACACACAGATCCCCATCTCTCTCACACTCTCACACACAGATCACCATCTCCCTCACTCTCTCACACACACAGATCACCATCTCTCTCACTCTCTCACACACAGATCACCATCTCTCTCATTCTATCACACACAGATCACCAACTCTCTCACTCTCTCTCACAAACACAGACCAGCATCTCTCTCTCTCTCTCACACACCGATCACCAACTCTCTCACTCTCTCTCACGAACACAGATCACCAACTCGCTCACTCTCTCACACACAGATCACCATCTCTCTCACTCTCTCACACACACAGATTGCCATCTCTCTCACGCTCTCACAAACACACACAGATCACCATCTCTCACTCTCTCTCACACACAGTTCACCATCTCTCTCACTCTCTCACAAACAGACCGCCATCTCTCTCACACTCTCACACACACAGATCACCATCCCTCTCACTCTCTCTCACAAACACAGATCAGCATCGCTCTCACTCTCTCTCACACACACAGATCACCATCTCTCTCACTCTCTCTCACACACAAATCACCAACTCTCTCACTCTCTCTCAAGAACACAGATCACCATCTCGCTCACTCTCCCTCACACACAGATCACCATCTCTCTCACTCTCTCACACACACAGATCGACATCTCTCTCACTCTCACACACAGATCACCATCTCTCTCACTCCCTCTCTCACACACACATCACCATCTCTCTCACTCTCTCACACACACAGATCGCCATCTCTCTCACACACAGATCATAATGTCTCTCAGTCTCTCTCACACACGCAGATCACCATCTCTCTCAATCTCTCTCACACACAGAACGCCATCTCTCTCACTCTCTCTCACACACAGATCACCCTCTCTCTCACTCTCTCTCACACACAGATCGCCATCTCTCTCTCTCTTACACACACAGATCACCATCTCTCTCACTCTCTCACACACACAGACCGCCCTCTCTCTCACTCTCTCACACACACAGTTCACCAACCCTCTCACTCTCTCACACACAGATCGCCATCACTCTCACTCTCACACACACAGATCACTCTCTCTCTCACTCTCTCACACACACAGATCACTCTCCCTCTCACTCTCACACACACACAGATCGCCATCTCGATCACTCTTTCACACACACAGCCCACCATCTCTCTCACTGTCTCACACACAGATCGCCATCTCTCACTCTCTCACACAAACAGAACACCATCTCTCTCACTCTCTCACACACACAGATCACCATCTCTCTCACTCTCTCACACACACAGATCACGATCTCTCACTCTCACACACACAGATCGACATCTCTCTCACTCTCACACACAGATCACCATCTCTCTCACTCCCTCTCACAAACACAGATCACCATCCCTCTCACTCCCTCTCACAAACAGATCACCATCCCTCTCACTCTCTCTCACACACACATCACCATCTCTCTGACTTTTTCACACACAGATCACCATCTCAGTCATTTTCCCACACACAGATCACCATCTCTCTCACTCCCTCTCACAAACACAGATCACCATCCCTCTCACTCCCTTTCACACACAGATCACCATCTCTCCCACGCTCTCTCACACACACATCACCATCTCTCTCACTTTCTCACGCACAGATTACCATCTCCCTCACTTTCTAACACACAGATCACCATCTCTCTCACTCCCTCTCACAAACACAGATCGCCATCTCTCGCACTCCCCCACATACACAGATCACTATCTCTCTCATTCTCTCACACACAGATCACCAACTCTCTCACTCTCTCTCACAAACACAGATCAGAATCTCTCTCACTCTCTCTCACACACACAGATCACCATCTCTCTCACTTTCTCTCACACACAGATCACCAACTCTCTCAGTCTCTCTCACGAACACAGATCACCATCTCGCTCACTCCCTCACATACACAGATCACCATCTCTCTCACTCTCTCACATACACACATCGCCATCTCTCTCACTCTCTCACACACAGATCACCATTTCTCTCACACTCTCACACACAGTTCGCCATGTCTCTCGCTCTCTCACACACACAGACCACCATCTCTCTCACTCTCTCACACAAACAGACCGCCATCTCTCTCACTCTCTCACACACACAGATCACCATCTCTCTCACTCTCTCACACACACAGATCGTCATCTCTCTCACTCTCTCTCACACACGGATCAACCTTTCTCTCACTCTCTCTACCATGCAGGTCACCATCTCTCTCTCTCTCTCTTACACACAGAACACCATCTCTCTCACTCTCTCACACACACAGATCGCCATCTCTCTCACGCTCTCACACACAGACACAGATCTCCATCTCTCACTCTCTCTCACACAGTTCACCATCTCTCTCACTCTCTCACAAACAGACCGCCATCTCTCTCACACTCTCACACACACGGATCACCATCCCTCTCACTCTCTCTCACGAACACAGATCACCAACTCGCTCACTCTCTCTCACACACAGATCACCATCTCTCTCACTCTCTCACACACACAGATCGCCATCTCTCTCATGCTCTCACACACAGACACATATCACCATCTCTCACTCTCTCTCACACAGTTCACCATCTCTCTCACTCTCTCACAAACAGACCGCCATCTCTCTCACACTCTCACACACACAGATCACCATCCCTCTCACTCTCTCTCACAAACACAGATCAGCAACTCTCTCACTCTCTCTCACACACACAGATCACCAACTCTCTCACTCTCTCTCACACACAGATCACCAACTCTCTCACACTCTCTCAAGAACACAGATCACCATCTCGCTCACTCTCCCTCACACACAGATCACCATCTCTCTCACTCTCTTACACACACAGATCGACATCTCTCTCACTCTCACACACAGATCACCATCTCTCTCACTCCCTCTCACACACAGATCACCATTTCTCTCACTCTCTCTCACACACACATCACCATCTCTCTCTCTCACACAGAACACCATCTCTCTCACTCTCTCACACACACGGATCGCCATCTCTCTCACACTTTCACACACACACACAGATCCCCATCTCTCTCACACTCTCACACACAGATCACCATCTCTCTCACTCTCTCACACACACAGATCACCATCTCTCTAACACTCTCACACACAGATCACCATCTCTCTCACTCTCTCACACACACAGATCGCCATCTCCCTCTCTCCCTAACACACAGATCGCCATCAGTCTCACTCTCTCACACACACTGATCACCATCCCTATCACTCTCTCACACATACAGATCGCTATCTCTCTCACACTCTCACACACACATTACCATCTCTCTCACTCTCTCACACACACAGATCACTCTCTCTCTCACTCTCTCACACACACAGATCACTCTCCCTCTCACTCTCACACACACACAGATCGCCATCTCGATCACTCTTTCACACACACAGCCCACCATCTCTCTCACTGTCTCACACACAGATCGCCATCTCTCACTCTCTCACACAAACAGAACACCATCTCTCTCACTCTCTCACACACACAGATCACCATCTCTCTCACTCTCTCACACACACAGATCACGATCTCTCACTCTCACACACACAGATCGACATCTCTCTCACTCTCACACACAGATCACCATCTCTCTCACTCCCTCTCACAAACACAGATCACCATCCCTCTCACTCCCTCTCACAAACAGATCACCATCCCTCTCACTCTCTCTCACACACACATCACCATCTCTCTGACTTTTTCACACACAGATCACCATCTCAGTCATTTTCCCACACACAGATCACCATCTCTCTCACTCCCTCTCACAAACACAGATCGCCATCTCTCGCACACTCCCACACACACAGATCACCATCTCTCTCTTTCTCTCACACACAGATCACCAACTCTCTCACTCTCTCTCACCCACACAGATCACCAACTCTCTCACTCTCTCTCACACACAGATCATCAACTCTCTCACTCTCTCTCACGAATACAGATCACCATCTCGCTCAATCTCTCTCACACACACATACCATGTCTCTCACTCTCTCACACACACAGATCGCCATCTCTCTCACGCTCTCACACACAGACACAGAACACCATCACTCTCACTCTCTCTCACACACAGTTCACCATCTCTTTCACTCTCTCACAAACAGATCGCCATCTCTCTCACTCTCTCAAACACACAGATCACCATCCCTCTCACTCTCTCACACACAGATCGCCATCACTCTCAATCTCTCACACACACAGATTGCCATCTCTCTCTCGCTCTAACACACAGATCGCCATCTCTCTCACTCTCTCACACACACAGATCACCATCTCTCTCTCTCTCTAACACACAGATCGCCATCAGTCTCACTCTCTCACACACACAGATCACCATCTCTCTCACTCTCTCACACACACAGATCGCTATCTCTCTCACTCTATCACACACACAGATCGCCATCTCAATCACTCTTTCACACACACAGCCCACCATCTCTCTCACTGTCTCAAACACAGATCGCCATCTCTCACTCTATCACGCACACAGATCACCATCTCTCTCACTGTCTCACAAAGACAGATCACCATCTCTCTCACTCTCTCACACACACAGATCACCATCTCTCTCACTCTCTCACACACACAGATCGCCATCTCTCTCACTCCCTCTCACAAACACAGATCACCATCCCTCTCACTCCCTCTCACACACAGATCACATCCCTCTCATTCTCTCTCACACACACATCACCATCTCTTTCACTTTCTCACACACAGATCACCATCTCTCGCACTCCCTCTCACAAACACAGATCGCCATCTCTCACACTCTCCCACACACACAGATCACCATCTCTCTCATTCCTTCACACACAGATCACCAACTCTCTCACTCTCTCTCACAAACACAGATTAGCATCTCTCTCACTCTCTCTCACACACACAGATCACCATCTCTCTCACTCTCTCTCACAGACAGATCACCAACTCTCTCACTCTCTCTCACGAACACAGATCACCATCTCGCTCACTCTCTCACACACACAGATAGCATCTCTCTCACTCTCTCTCACAAACAGAACGCCATTCTCTGACTCTCTCACACACACAGATCACCATCCATCTCACTCTCTCACACACACAGATCGCTAACTCTCTCACTCTCTCACACACACAGATCGCCATCTCAATCACTCTCTCACACACACAGACCACCATCTCTCTCACTCTCTCACAAACAGACCGCCATTCTCTCACTCTCTCACACACACAGATCACCATCCATCTCACTCTCTCATACACACAGATAGCTAACTCTCTCACTCTCTCACACACACAGATCGCCATCTCCCTCTCTCTCTAACACACAGATCGCCATCAGTCTCACTCTCTCACACACACAGATCACCATCTCTATCACTCTCTCACACATACAGATCGCTCTCTCTCTCACATTCTCACACAATCACCATCTCTCTCACTCTCTCACACACACAGATCGCTCTCTCTCTCACTCTCTCACACACACAGATCGCCATCTCAATCACTCTTTCACACACACAGCCCACCATCTCTCTCACTGTCTCACACACAGATCGCCATCTCTCACTCTCTCACACACACAGAACACCATCTCTCTCACTCTCTCACACAAACAGATCACCATCTCTCTCACTCTCTCACACACACAGATCACGATCTCTCTCACTCTCACACACAGATCACCATCTCTCTCACTCCCTCTCACAAACACAGATCACCATCCCTCTCACTCCCTCTCACAAACCCATCACCATCCCTTTCACTCTCTCTCACACACACATCACCACCTCTCTCACTTTCTCACACACAGATCACCATATCAGTCACTTTCCCACACACAGATCACCATCTCTCTCACTCCCTCTCACAAACACAGATCGCCATCTCTCGCACTCTCCCACACACACAGATCACCATCTCTCTCATTCTCTCACACACAGATCACCAACTCCCTCACTCTCTCTCACAAACACAGATTAACAACTCTCTCACTCTCTCTCACCCACACAGATCACCATCTCTCTCACTCTGTCTCACACACAGATCACCAACTCTCTCACTCTCTCTCACGAACACAGATCACCATCTCGCTCACTCTCTCTCACACACAGATACCATCACTCTCACTCTCTCTCACACACAGATCACCATCTCTCTCACTCTCTCTCACACACAGTTCACAATCTCTATCACTCTCTCACAAACAGAACGCCATACTCTCACTCTCTCACACACACAGATCACCATCCATCTCACTCTCTCACACACACAGATCGCTAACTCTCTCACTCTCTCACACACACAGATCGCCATCTCAATCACTCTCTCACACACACAGACCACCATCTCTCTCTTTCTCTCACAAACAGACCGCCATTCTCTCACTCTCTCACACACACAGATCACCATCCATCTCACTCTCTCACACACACAGATAGCTAACTCTCTCACTCTCTCACACACACAGATCGCCATCTCCCTCTCTCTCTAACACACAGATCGCCATCAGTCTTACTCTCTCACACACACAGATCACCATCTCTATCACTCTCTCACACACACAGATTGCTATCTCTCTCACACTCTCACACACACATCACCATCTCTCTCACTCTCTCACACACACAGATCGCTCTCTCTCTCACTCTCTCACACACACAGATCGCCATCTCCCTCTCTCTCTAACACACAGATCGCCATCAGTCTCACTCTCTCACACACACAGATCACCATCTCTATCACTCTCTCACACACACAGATTGCTATCTCTCTCACACTCTCACACACACATCACCATCTCTCTCACACTCTCACACACACAGATCGCCATCTCTCTCATGCTCTCACACACAGACACAGAACACCATCTCTCTCACTCTCTCTCACACACAGTTCACCATCTCTCTCACTCTCTCACAAACAGACCGCCATCTCTCACACTCTCTCACACACACAGATCACCATCCCTCTCACTCTCTCACACACAGATCGCCATCACTCTCAATCTCTCACACACACAGATTGCCATCTCTCTCTCGCTCTAACACACAGATCGCCATCTCTCTCACTCTCTCACACACACAGATCACCATCTCTCTCTCTCTAACACACAGATCGCCATCTCGCTCCCTCTCACACACACAGATCACCATCTCTCTCACTCTCTCACACACACAGATCTCCATTTCCCTCTCTCTCTAACACACAGATCGCCAACAATCTCACTCTCTCACACACACAGATCACGATCTCTCTCACTCACATACACAGATCGCTATCTCTCTCACTCTCTCACACACACAGATCACCATCACTCTCACTCTCTCACACACACAGATCGCTATCTCTCTCATTCTCTCACACACACAGATCGTCATCTCAATCACTCTTTCACACACACAGCCCACCATCTCTCTCACTGTCTCAAACACAGATCACCATCTCTCTCACCCTCTCACATACACAGATCGCTATCTCTCTCACTCTCTCACACACACAGATCACCATCTCTCTCACTCTCTCACACACACAGATCACCATCTCTCTCACTCTCACACACACAGATCACCATCTCTCTCATTCCCTCTCACAAACACAGATCACCATCCCTCTCACTCCCTCTCACACACAGATCACCATCCCTCTCACTCTCTCTCACACACACATCACCATCTCTCTCACTTTCTCACACACAGATCACCATCTCAGTCACTTTCTCACACACAGATCACCATCTCTCGCACTCCCTCTCGCAGACACAGATCGCCATCTCTCATACTCTCCCACACACACAGATCACCATCTCTCTCAATCCCTCACACACAGATCACCAACTCTCTTACTCTCTCTCACAAACACAGATTAGCATCTCTCTCACTCTCTCTCACACACACAGATGACCATCTCTCTCACTCTCTCTCACACACAGATCACCAACTCTCTCACTCTCTCTCACGAACACAGATCACCATCTCGCTCACTCTCTCTCACACACAGATACCATCACTCTCACTCTCTCTCACACACAGATCACCATCTCTCTCACTCTCTCTCACACACAGTTCACAATCTCTATCACTCTCTCACAAACAGAACGCCATACTCTCACTCTCTCACACACACAGATCACCATCCATCTCACTCTCTCACACACACAGATCGCTAACTCTCTCACTCTCTCACACACACAGATCGCCATCTCAATCACTCTCTCACACACACAGACCACCATCTCTCTCTTTCTCTCACAAACCGACCGCCATTCTCTCACTCTCTCACACACACAGATCACCATCCATCTCACTCTCTCACACACACAGATAGCTAACCCTCTCACTCTCTCACACACACAGATCGCCATCTCCCTCTCTCTCTAACACACAGATCGCCATCAGTCTTACTCTCTCACACACACAGATCACCATCTCTATCACTCTCTCACACACACAGATTGCTATCTCTCTCACACTCTCACACACACATCACCATCTCTCTCACTCTCTCACACACACAGATCGCTCTCTCTCTCACTCTCTCACACACACAGATCGCCATCTCCCTCTCTCTAACACACAGATCGCCATCAGTCTCACTCTCTCACACACACAGATCACCATCTCTATCACTCTCTCACACACACAGATCGCTATCTCTCTCACAGTCTCACACACACATCACCATCTCTCACACTCTCTCACACACACAGATCGCCATCTCCCTCTCTCTCTAACACACAGATCGCCATCAGTCTCACTCTCTCACACACACAGATCACCATCTCTATCACTCTCTCACACACACAGATCGCTATCTCTCTCACTCTCTCACATACACAGATCACCATCTCTCTCACTCTCTCACACACACAGATCGCCATCTCAATCACTCTTTCACACACACAGCCCACCATCTCTCTCACTGTCTCAAACACAGATCGCCATCTCTCACTCTCTCACACACACAGATCACCATCTCTCTCACTCTCTCACATACACAGATCGCTATCTCTCTCACTCTCTCACACACACAGATCACCATCTCTCTCTCTCTCACACACACAGATCGCCATCTCTCTCACTCCCTCTCACAAACACAGATCACCATCCCTCTCACTCTCTCTCACACACATATCACCATCTCTCTCACCTCTCACACACAGATCACCATCTCAGTCACTTTCTCACACACAGATCACCATCTCTCGCACTCCCTCTCACAAACACAGATCGCCATCTCTCCCACACTCCCACACACACAGATCACCATCTCTCTCATTCCCTCACACACAGATCACCATCTCTCTCACTCTCTCACACACACAGATTGCTATCCCTCTCACTCTCTCACACACACAGATCGCCATCTCAATCACTCTTTCACACACACAGCCCACCATCTCTCTCACTGTCTCAAACACAGATCACCATCTCTCTCACTCTCTCACATACACAGATCGCTATCTCTCTCACTCTCTCACACACACAGATCACCATCTCTCTCACTCTCTCTCACACACAGATCACCATCTCTCTCACACACACAGATTGCCATCTCTCTCATTCCCTCTCACAAACACAGATCACCATCCCTCTCACTCCCTCTCACACACAGATCACCATCCCTCTCACTCTCTCTCAGACACACATCACCATCTCTCTCACTCTCTCACACACACAGAAAGCTCTCTCTCACTCTCTCACACACACAGATCGCCATCTCCCTCTCTCTCTAACACACAGATCGCCATCAGTCTCACTCTCTCACACACACAGATCACCATCTCTATCACTCTCTCACACACACAGATCGCTATCTCTCTCACAGTCTCACACACACATCACCATCTCTCACACTTTCTCACACACACAGATCGCTCTCTCTCTCACTCTCTCACACACACAGATCGCCATCTCAATCACTCTTTCACACACACAGCCCACCATCTCTCTCACTGTCTCACACACAGATCGCCATCTCTCACTCTCTCACACACACAGAACACCATCTCTCTCACTCTCTCACACACACAGATCACCATCTCTCTCACTGTCTCACACACACAGATCACAATCTCTCTCACTCTCTCACACACACAGATCACGATCTCTCTCACTCTCTCACACACACAGATCGACATCTCTCTCACTCTCACACACAGATCACCATCTCTCTCACTCTCTCACACACACAGATCGCTATCTATCTCACTCTCTCACACACACAGATCGCCATCTCAATCACTCTTTCACACACACAGCCCACCATCTCTCTCATTGTCTCACACACACAGATCACCATCTCGCTCACTCTCTCTAACACACAGATCACCATCTATCTCACTCTCTCTCACACACAGTTCACAATCTCTATCACTCTCTCACAAACAGAACACCATCTCTCTCACTCTCTCACACAAACAGATCACCATCTCTCTCACTCTCTCACACACACAGATCACGATCTCTCTCACTCTCTCACACACACAGATCAACATCTCCCTCACTCTCACACACAGATCACCATCTCTCTCACTCCCTCTCACAAACACAGATCACCATCCCTCTCACTCCCTCTCACAAACCCATCACCATCCCTTTCACTCTCTCTCACACACACATCACCACCTCTCTCACTTTCTCACACACAGATCACCATCTCAGTCACTTTCCCACACACAGATCACCATCTCTCTCACTCCCTCTCACAAACACAGATCGCCATCTCTCGCACTCTCCCACACACACAGATCACCATCTCTCTCATTCTCTCACACACAGATCACCAACTCCCTCACTCTCTCTCACAAACACAGATTAGCAACTCTCTCACTCTCTCTCACCCACACAGATCACCATCTCTCTCACTCTGTCTCACACACAGATCACCAACTCTCTCACTCTCTCTCACGAACACAGATCACCATCTCGCTCACTCTCTCTCACACAGAGATACCATCTCTCTCACACTCTCACACACACAGATCGCCATCTCTCTCATGCTCTCACACACAGACACAGAACACCATCTCTCTCACTCTCTCTCACACACAGTTCACCATCTCTCTCACTCTCTCACAAACAGACCGCCATCTCTCACACTCTCTCACACACACAGATCACCATCCCTCTCACTCTCTCACACACAGATCGCCATCACTCTCAATCTCTCACACACACAGATTGCCATCTCTCTCTCGCTCTAACACACAGATCGCCATCTCTCTCACTCTCTCACACACACAGATCACCATCTCTCTCTCTCTAACACACAGATCGCCATCTCGCTCCCTCTCACACACACAGATCACCATCTCTCTCACTCTCTCACACACACAGATCTCCATTTCCCTCTCTCTCTAACACACAGATCGCCAACAATCTCACTCTCTCACACACACAGATCACGATCTCTCTCACTCACATACACAGATCGCTATCTCTCTCACTCTCTCACACACACAGATCACCATCACTCTCACTCTCTCACACACACAGATCGCTATCTCTCTCATTCTCTCACACACACAGATCGTCATCTCAATCACTCTTTCACACACACAGCCCACCATCTCTCTCACTGTCTCAAACACAGATCACCATCTCTCTCACCCTCTCACATACACAGATCGCTATCTCTCTCACTCTCTCACACACACAGATCACCATCTCTCTCACTCTCTCACACACACAGATCACCATCTCTCTCACTCTCACACACACAGATCGCCATCTCTCTCATTCCCTCTCACAAACACAGATCACCATCCCTCTCACTCCCTCTCACACACAGATCACCATCCCTCTCACTCTCTCTCACACACACATCACCATCTCTCTCACTTTCTCACACACAGATCACCATCTCAGTCACTTTCTCACACACAGATCACCATCTCTCGCACTCCCTCTCGCAGACACAGATCGCCATCTCTCATACTCTCCCACACACACAGATCACCATCTCTCTCAATCCCTCACACACAGATCACCAACTCTCTTACTCTCTCTCACAAACACAGATTAGCATCTCTCTCACTCTCTCTCACACACACAGATGACCATCTCTCTCACTCTCTCTCACACACAGATCACCAACTCTCTCACTCTCTCTCACGAACACAGATCACCATCTCGCTCACTCTCTCTCACACACAGATACCATCACTCTCACTCTCTCTCACACACAGATCACCATCTCTCTCACTCTCTCTCACACACAGTTCACAATCTCTATCACTCTCTCACAAACAGAACGCCATACTCTCACTCTCTCACACACACAGATCACCATCCATCTCACTCTCTCACACACACAGATCGCTAACTCTCTCACTCTCTCACACACACAGATCGCCATCTCAATCACTCTCTCACACACACAGACCACCATCTCTCTCTTTCTCTCACAAACAGACCGCCATTCTCTCACTCTCTCACACACACAGATCACCATCCATCTCACTCTCTCACACACACAGATAGCTAACTCTCTCACTCTCTCACACACACAGATCGCCATCTCCCTCTCTCTCTAACACACAGATCGCCATCAGTCTTACTCTCTCACACACACAGATCACCATCTCTATCACTCTCTCACACACACAGATTGCTATCTCTCTCACACTCTCACACACACATCACCATCTCTCTCACTCTCTCACACACACAGATCGCTCTCTCTCTCACTCTCTCACACACACAGATCGCCATCTCCCTCTCTCTCTAACACACAGATCGCCATCAGTCTCACTCTCTCACACACACAGATCACCATCTCTATCACTCTCTCACACACACAGATCGCTATCTCTCTCACAGTCTCACACACACATCACCATCTCTCACACTCTCTCACACACACAGATCGCCATCTCCCTCTCTCTCTAACACACAGATCGCCATCAGTCTCACTCTCTCACACACACAGATCACCATCTCTATCACTCTCTCACACACACAGATCGCTATCTCTCTCACTCTCTCACATACACAGATCACCATCTCTCTCACTCTCTCACACACACAGATCGCCATCTCAATCACTCTTTCACACACACAGCCCACCATCTCTCTCACTGTCTCAAACACAGATCGCCATCTCTCACTCTCTCACACACACAGATCACCATCTCTCTCACTCTCTCACATACACAGATCGCTATCTCTCTCACTCTCTCACACACACAGATCACCATCTCTCTCTCTCTCACACACACAGATCGCCATCTCTCTCACTCCCTCTCACAAACACAGATCACCATCCCTCTCACTCTCTCTCACACACACATCACCATCTCTCTCACCTCTCACACACAGATCACCATCTCAGTCACTTTCTCACACACAGATCACCATCTCTCTCATTCCCTCACACACAGATCACCATCTCTCTCACTCTCTCACACACACAGATTGCTATCCCTCTCACTCTCTCACACACACAGATCGCCATCTCAATCACTCTTTCACACACACAGCCCACCATCTCTCTCACTGTCTCAAACACAGATCACCATCTCTCTCACTCTCTCACATACACAGATCGCTATCTCTCTCACTCTCTCACACACACAGATCACCATCTCTCTCACTCTCTCTCACACACAGATCACCATCTCTCTCACACACACAGATTGCCATCTCTCTCATTCCCTCTCACAAACACAGATCACCATCCCTCTCACTCCCTCTCACACACAGATCACCATCCCTCTCACTCTCTCTCAGACACACATCACCATCTCTCTCACTCTCTCACACACACAGATCGCTCTCTCTCACTCTCTCACACACACAGATCGCCATCTCCCTCTCTCTCTAACACACAGATCGCCATCAGTCTCACTCTCTCACACACACAGATCACCATCTCTATCACTCTCTCACACACACAGATCGCTATCTCTCTCACAGTCTCACACACACATCACCATCTCTCACACTTTCTCACACACACAGATCGCTCTCTCTCTCACTCTCTCACACACACAGATCGCCATCTCAATCACTCTTTCACACACACAGCCCACCATCTCTCTCACTGTCTCACACACAGATCGCCATCTCTCACTCTCTCACACACACAGAACACCATCTCTCTCACTCTCTCACACACACAGATCACCATCTCTCTCACTGTCTCACACACACAGATCACGATCTCTCTCACTCTCTCACACACACAGATCACGATCTCTCTCACTCTCTCACACACACAGATCGACATCTCTCTCACTCTCACACACAGATCACCATCTCTCTCACTCTCTCACACACACAGATCGCTATCTATCTCACTCTCTCACACACACAGATCGCCATCTCAATCACTCTTTCACACACACAGCCCACCATCTCTCTCATTGTCTCACACACACAGATCACCATCTCGCTCACTCTCTCTAACACACAGATCACCATCTATCTCACTCTCTCTCACACACAGTTCACAATCTCTATCACTCTCTCACAAACAGAACGCCCTTCTCTCACTCTCTCACACACACAGATCACCATCCATCTCACTCTCTCACACACACAGATCACTAACTCTCTCACTCTCTCACACACACAGATCGCAATCTCAATCACTCTCTCACACACACAGACCAGCATCTCTCTCAATCACTCACAAACAGACCGCCATTCTCTAACTCTCTCAGACACACAGATCACCATCACTCTCTCACACACACAGATCGCCATCTCCCTCTCTCTCTAACACACAGATCGCCATCAGTCTCACTCTCTCACACACACAGATCACCATCTCTATCACTCTCTCACACACACAGATCGCTATCTCTCTCACTCTCTCACATACACAGATCACCATCTCTCTCACTCTCTCACACACACAGATCGCCATCTCAATCACTCTTTCACACACACAGCCCACCATCTCTCTCACTGTCTCAAACACAGATCGCCATCTCTCTCACTCCCTCTCACAAACACAGATCACCATCCCTCTCACTCTCTCTCACACACACATCACCATCTCTCTCACCTTCTCACACACAGATCACCATCTCAGTCACTTTCTCACACACAGATCACCATCTCTCGCACTCCCTCTCACAAACACAGATCGCCATCTCTCCCACACTCCCACACACACAGATCACCATCTCTCTCATTCCCTCACACACAGATCACCATCTCTCTCACTCTCTCACACACACAGATCGCTATCCCTCTCACTCTCTCACACACACAGATCGCCATCTCAATCACTCTTTCACACACACAGCCCACCATCTCTCTCACTGTCTCAAACACAGATCACCATCTCTCTCACTCTCTCACATACACAGATCGCTATCTCTCTCACTCTCTCACACACACAGATCGCTATATCTCTCACTCTCTCACAAACACAGATCACCATCCCTCTCACTCTCTCTCACACACAGATCACCATCCCTCTCACTCTCTCTCAGACACACATCACCATCTCTCTCACTTTCTCACACACAGATCACCATCTCAGTCACTTTCTCACACACAGATCACCATCTCTCGCACTTCTTCTCACAAACACAGATCGCCATCTCTCACACTCTTCCACACACACAGAACACCATCTCTCTCATTCCCTTACACACAGATCACCAACTCTCTCACACTCTCTCACAAACACAGATTAGCATCTCTCTCACTCTCTCTCACGAACACAGATCACCATCTCGCTCACTCTCTGTCACACACAGATACCATCTCTCTCACTCTCTCTCGCACACAGATGACCATCTCTCTCACTCTCTCTCACACACAGTTCACAATCTCTCACACTCTCTCACAAACAGACCGCCATTCTCTCACTCTCTCACACACACAGATCACCATCCATCTCACTCTCTCACACACACAGATCGCTAACTCTCTCACTCTCTCACACACACAGATCGCCATCTCAATCACTCTCTCACACACACAGACCACCATCTCACTCACTGTCTCACACAAAGATCGCCATCTCTCTCACTCTCTCACACACACAGATCCCCATCTCTCTCACACTCTCACACACACAGATCACCATCTCTCTCACTCTCTCACATACACAGATCACCATCGCTCTAATTCTCCCACACACCGATCAGCATCTCTCTCACTCTCTCTCACAAACACAGATCAGCATCTCTCTCACTCTCTCTCACACACACAGATCACCATCTCTCTCACTCTCTCTCACACACAGATCACCAACTCTCTCACTCTCTCTCGAACACACAGATCACCATCTCTCTCACTCTCTCTCACAAACACAGATTACCATCCCTCTCACTACCTCTCACACACAGATCACCATCCCTTTCACTCTCTCTCACACACACATCACCATCTCTCTCACTTTCTCACACACAGATCACCATCTCAGTCACTTTCTCACACACAGATCACCATCTCTCTCACTCCCTCTCACAAACACAGATCGCCATCTCTCGCACTCTCCCACACACACAGTTCACCATCTCTCTCACTCTCTCACATACACAGATCACCATCGCTCTAATTCTCCCACACACCGATCAGCATCTCTCTCACTCTCTCTCACAAACACAGATCAGCATCTCTCTCACTCTCTCTCACACACACAGATCACAATCTCTCTCACTCTCTCTCACACACAGATCACCAACTCTCTCACTCTCTCTCACGAACAGATCACCATCTCGCTCACTCTCTCTCACACAGAGATACCATCTCTCTCACTCTCTCTCACACACAGATCACCATCTCTCTCACTCTCTCTCACACACAGTTCACAATCTCTCACACTCTCTCACAAACAGACCGCCATTCTCTCACTCTCTCACACACACAGATCGCCATCTCAATCACTCTTTCACACACACAGCCCACCATCTCTCTCACTGTCTCACACACAGATCGCCATCTCTCACTCTCTCACACACACAGAACACCATCTCTCTCACTCTCTCACACACACAGATCACCATCTCTCTCACTGTCTCACACACACAGATCACGATCTCTCTCACTCTCTCACACACACAGATCACGATCTCTCTCACTCTCTCACACACACAGATCGACATCTCTCTCACTCTCACACACAGATCACCATCTCTCTCACTCTCTCACACACACAGATCGCTATCTATCTCACTCTCTCACACACACAGATCGCCATCTCAATCACTCTTTCACACACACAGCCCACCATCTCTCTCATTGTCTCACACACACAGATCACCATCTCGCTCACTCTCTCTAACACACAGATCACCATCTATCTCACTCTCTCTCACACACAGTTCACAATCTCTATCACTCTCTCACAAACAGAACGCCCTTCTCTCACTCTCTCACACACACAGATCACCATCCATCTCACTCTCTCACACACACAGATCACTAACTCTCTCACTCTCTCACACACACAGATCACAATCTCAATCACTCTCTCACACACACAGACCAGCATCTCTCTCAATCACTCACAAACAGACCGCCATTCTCTAACTCTCTCAGACACACAGATCACCATCACTCTCTCACACACACAGATCGCCATCTCCCTCTCTCTCTAACACACAGATCGCCATCAGTCTCACTCTCTCACACACACAGATCACCATCTCTATCACTCTCTCACACACACAGATCGCTATCTCTCTCACTCTCTCACATACACAGATCACCATCTCTCTCACTCTCTCACACACACAGATCGCCATCTCAATCACTCTTTCACACACACAGCCCACCATCTCTCTCACTGTCTCAAACACAGATCGCCATCTCTCTCACTCCCTCTCACAAACACAGATCACCATCCCTCTCACTCTCTCTCACACACACATCACCATCTCTCTCACCTTCTCACACACAGATCACCATCTCTCTCATTCCCTCACACACAGATCACCATCTCTCTCACTCTCTCACACACACAGATCGCTATCCCTCTCACTCTCTCACACACACAGATCGCCATCTCAATCACTCTTTCACACACACAGCCCACCATCTCTCTCACTGTCTCAAACACAGATCACCATCTCTCTCACTCTCTCACATACACAGATCGCTATCTCTCTCACTCTCTCACACACACAGATCGCTATATCTCTCACTCTCTCACAAACACAGATCACCATCCCTCTCACTCTCTCTCACACACAGATCACCATCCTCTCACTCTCTCTCAGACACACATCACCATCTCTCTCACTTTCTCACACACAGATCACCATCTCAGTCACTTTCTCACACACAGATCACCATCTCTCGCACTTCTTCTCACAAACACAGATCGCCATCTCTCACACTCTTCCACACACACAGAACACCATCTCTCTCATTCCCTTACACACAGATCACCAACTCTCTCACACTCTCTCACAAACACAGATTAGCATCTCTCTCACTCTCTCTCACGAACACAGATCACCATCTCGCTCACTCTCTGTCACACACAGATACCATCTCTCTCACTCTCTCTCGCACACAGATGACCATCTCTCTCACTCTCTCTCACACACAGTTCACAATCTCTCACACTCTCTCACAAACAGACCGCCATTCTCTCACTCTCTCACACACACAGATCACCATCCATCTCACTCTCTCACACACACAGATCGCTAACTCTCTCACTCTCTCACACACACAGATCGCCATCTCAATCACTCTCTCACACACACAGACCACCATCTCACTCACTGTCTCACACAAAGATCGCCATCTCTCTCACTCTCTCACACACACAGATCCCCATCTCTCTCACACTCTCACACACACAGATCACCATCTCTCTCACTCTCTCACATACACAGATCACCATCGCTCTAATTCTCCCACACACCGATCAGCATCTCTCTCACTCTCTCTCACAAACACAGATCAGCATCTCTCTCACTCTCTCTCACACACACAGATCACCATCTCTCTCACTCTCTCTCACACACAGATCACCATCTCTCTCACTCTCTCTCACACACAGATCACCATCTCTCTCACTCTCTCTCACAAACACAGATTACCATCCCTCTCACTACCTCTCACACACAGATCACCATCCCTTTCACTCTCTCTCACACACACATCACCATCTCTCTCACTTTCTCACACACAGATCACCATCTCAGTCACTTTCTCACACACAGATCACCATCTCTCTCACTCCCTCTCACAAACACAGATCGCCATCTCTCGCACTCTCCCACACACACAGTTCACCATCTCTCTCACTCTCTCACATACACAGATCACCATCGCTCTAATTCTCCCACACACAGATCAGCATCTCTCTCACTCTCTCTCACAAACACAGATCAGCATCTCTCTCACTCTCTCTCACACACACAGATCACAATCTCTCTCACTCTCTCTCACACACAGATCACCAACTCTCTCACTCTCTCTCACGAACAGATCACCATCTCGCTCACTCTCTCTCACACAGAGATACCATCTCTCTCACTCTCTCTCACACACAGATCACCATCTCTCTCACTCTCTCTCACACACAGTTCACAATCTCTCACACTCTCTCACAAACAGACCGCCATTCTCTCACTCTCTCACACACACAGATCACCATCCATCTCACTCTCTCACACACACAGATCGCTAACTCTCTCACTCTCTCACACACACAGATCGCAATCTCAATCACTCTCTCACACACACAGACCACCATCTCTCTCAATCACTCACAAACAGACGCCATTCTCTCACTCTCTCACACACACAGATCATCATCACTCTCTCACACACACAGATCACCATCTCTATCACTCTCTCACACACACAGATCGCTATCTCTCTCACTCTCTCACACACACAGATCACCATCTCTCTCACTCTCTCACACACACAGATCGCCATCTCAATCACTCTTTCACACACACATCCCACCATCTCTCTCACTGTCTCAAACACAGATCGCCATCTCTCACTCTCTCACACACACAGATCACCATCTCTCTCACGCTCTCACACACAGACACAGATCACCATCTCTCACACTCTCTCACACACACACATCGCCATCTCAATCACTCTCTCTCACACACAGATCACCATCTCTCTCACTCTCTCACACACACAGACCGCCATCTCTCTCATTCTCTCACACACACAGATCACCATCCCTCTCACTCTCTCACACACAGATCGCCATCACTCTCACACAGACCGATCGCCATCTCTCTCTCTCTAACACACTGATCGCCATCTCTCTCACTCTCTCACACAGACAGACCGCCATCTCTCTCACTCTCTCACACACACAGATCACCATCTCTCTCACTCTCTCACACACACAGATCGCCATCTGTCTCATCTTCTCACACACACAGATCACCATCTCTCTCACTCTCTCACACACACAGATCGCTATCTCTCTCACTCTCTCACACACACAGATCGCCATCTCAATCTTTATTTCACACACACAGACCACCATCTCTCTCACTGTCTCACACACAGATCGCCATCTCTGTCACTCTCTCACACACACAGATCACCATCTCTCTCACTCTCTCACACAGACAGATCACCATCTCTCTCACTCTCTCACACACACAGATCACCATCTCCTTTTCTCTCTCTCACACACAGATCACCAACTCTCTCACTCTCTCTCACGAACACAGATCACCATCTCGCTCACTCTCTCTCACACACAGATCACCATCTCTCTCACTCTCTCACACACACAGATCGCCATCTCTCTCACGCTCTCACACACACACACAGATCACCATCTCTCACTCTCTCTCACACACAGTTCACCATCTCTCTCACTCTCACAAACAGACCGCCATCTCTCTCACACTCTCACACACACAGATCACCATCCCTCTCACTCTCTCTCACAAACACAGATCAGCATCTCTCTCACTTTCTCTCACACACACAGATCGCCATCTCAATCACTCTCTCACACACACAGACCACCATCTCTCCCATTGTCTCACACATAGATCGCCATCTCTCTCACTCTCTCAGACACACAGATCACCATCTCTCTCACTCTCTCACACAGGCAGATCACCATCTCTCTCACTCTCTCACACACACAGATCACCATCTCTCTCACTCTCTCACACACACAGATCGTCATCTCTCTCACTCTCTCACACACTGATCAACATCTCTCTCACTCTCTCTAACATGCAGATCACCATCTCTCTCTCTCTCTCACACACAGATCACCAACTCTCTCACTCTCTCACACACACAGATCGCCATCTCTCTCACGCTCTCACACACAGACACAGATCACCATCTCTCACTCTCTCTCACACACAGTTCACCATCTCTCTCACTCTCTCACAAACAGACCGCCATCTCTCTCACACTCTCACACACACAGATCACCATCTCTCTCACTCTCTCTCACAAACACAGCTCACCATCTCTCTCACTCTCTCTCACACACACAGATCACCAGCTCTCTCACTCTCTCTCACACACAGATCACCAACTCTCTCACTCTCTCTCAAGAACACAGATCACCATCTCGCTCACTCTCTCTCACACACAGATCACCATCTCTCTCACTCTCTCACACACACAGATCGACATCTCTCTCACTCTCACACACAGATCACCATCTCTCTCACTCCCTCTCACAAACACAGATCACCATCCCTCTCACTCCCTCTCACACACAGATCACCATCCCTCTCAATCTCTCTCACACACACATCACCATCTCTCTCACTTTCTCACACACAGATCACCATCTCAGTCACTCCCTCTCACAAACACAGATCGCCATCTCTCACACTTTCCCACACACACAGATCACCATCTCTCTCATTCCCTTACACACAGATCACCAACTCTCTCACTCTCTCTCACAAACCCAGATTAGCATCTCTCTCACTCTCTCTCACACAAACAGATCACCATCTCTCGCACTCTCTCTCACACACAGATCACCATCTCTCTCACTCTCTCAAACACACAGATCACCATCGCTCTAATTCTCCCACACACAGATCAGCATCTCTCTCACTCTCTCTCACAAACACAGATCAGCATCTCTCTCACTCTCTCTCACACACACAGATCAGCATCTCTCTCACTCTCTCTCACACACAGATCACCAACTCTCTCACTCTCTCTCACGAACACAGATCACCATCTCGCTCACTCTCTCTCACACAGAGATACCATCTCTCTCACTCTCTCTCACACACAGATCACCATCTCCCTCACTCTCTCTCACACACAGTTCACAATCTCTCACACTCTCTCACAAACAGACCGCCATTCTCTCACTCTCTCACACACACAGATCACCATCCATCTCACTCTCTCACACACACAGATCGCTAACTCTCTCACTCTCTCACACACACAGATCGCCATCTCAATCACTCTCTCACACACACAGACCACCATCTCTCTCACTGTCTCACACAAAGATCGCCATCTCTCTCACTCTCTCACACACACAGATCCCCATCTCTCTCACACTCTCACACACACAGATCACCAACTCTTTTACTCTCTGTCACAAAAACAGATCACCATCTCTCTCACTCTCTCTCAAACACACAGATCACCATCTCTCGCACTCTCTCTCACAAACACAGATTACCATCCCTCTCACTACCTCTCACACACAGATCACCATCCCTCTCACTCTCTCTCACACAAACATCACCATCTCTCTCACTTTCTCACACACAGATCACCATCTCAGTCACTTTCTCACACACAGATCACCATCTCTCTCACTCCCTCTCACAAACACAGATCGCCATCTCTCGTACTCTCCCACACACACAGTTCACCATCTCTCTCACTCTTTCAAACACACAGATCACCATCGCTCTAATTCTCCCACACACAGATCACCAACTCTCTCACTCTCTCTCACAAACACAGATCAGCATCTCTCTCACTCTCTCTCACACACACAGATCAGCATCTCTCTCACTCTCTCTCACACACAGATCACCAACTCTCTCACTCTCTCTCACGAACATAGATCACCATCTCGCTCACTCTCTCTCACACACAGATCACATCTCTCTCACTCTCTCACATACACAGATCGCCATCTATCTCACTCTCTCACACACACAGATCACCATTTCTCTCACACTCACACCCAGTTCGCCTTCTCTCTCGCTCTCTCACACACACTGATCACCATCTCTCTCACGCTCGAACACACAGACACAGATCACTATCTCTCTCAATCTCTCACACACACAGATCACCATCTCTCTCACTCTCTCACACACACTGATCACCATCTCTCTCACGCTCTCACACACAGACACAGATCACCATCTCTCTCACTCTCTCACACACACTGATCACCATCTCTCTCACGCTCTCACACACAGACACAGATCACCATCACTCTCACTCTCTCTCACACACAGATCACCATCTCTCTCACTCTCTCACACACACAGATCACCATCTCTCTCACTCTCTCACACACACAGATCGCTAACTCTCCCACTCTCTCACACACACAGATCGCCATCTCAATCACTCTCTCACACACACAGACCACCATCTCTCTCACTGTCTCAAACACAGAACGCCATCTCTCTCACTCTCTCACACACACACATCACCATCTCTCTCACTCTCTCTCACACACAGACCGCCATCTCTCTCTCTCTCTCACACACATGGATCACCATCCCACTCACTCTCTCACACACAGATCGCCATCACGCACACACACCGATCGCCATCTCTCTCTCTGTCTCTAACACACAGATCGTCATCTCTCTCACTCTCTCACACACACAGATCGCCATCACTCTCTCTCTCTAACACACAGATCGCCATCAGTCACACTTTCTCACACACACAGATCACCATCTCTCTCACTCTCTCACACACACAGATCGCCATCTCAATCACTCTTTCACACACACAGAGCACCATCTCTCTCACTGTCTCACACACAGATCGCCATCTCTGTCACTCTCTCACACACACAGATCACCATCTCTCTCACTCTCTCTCACAAACACAGATCAGCATCTCTCTCACTCTCTCTCACACACACAGATCACCATCTCTCTCACTCTCTCTCAAGAACACAGATCACCATCTCGCTCACTCTCTCTCACACACAGATCACCATCTCTCTCACACACAGATCGCCATCTCTATCACTCTCTCACACACACAGATCACCATCTCTCTCAATCTCTCTCACACACAGATCACCATCTCTCTTACACACTCTCACACGCAAATCATCATCTCTCTCACTCTCTCACACACACAGATCACAATCTCTCTCACTCTCTCTCACACACACACATCACCATCTCTCTCACTCTCTCTCACACACAGATAACTCTCTCTCTCACTCTCTCACACAGAGATCAGCAATTCTCTCACACACAGATCGCCATCTCTCTCACCGTCTCTCACACACACACAGATCACCATCTCTCTCAGTCTCTCTCACAAGCAGATCAACATTTCTCTCACTCTCTCTCACACACACACACAGATCGCCATCTCTCACTCTTTCTCTCACACACCGATCACCATCTCTCTCACTCACTCTCACACACAGAATCACCATCTCTCTTACACTCTCAGACACCCAGATCGCCATTTCTCTCACTGTCTCACGTGCGCAGATCACATCTCTCTCACACACAGATCGCCATCTCTCTCACTCTCTCTAACACACACAGCTCATCATCACTCTCACTCTCTCTCACACACCGTTCACCATATCTCTCACTCTCTCACACACAGATCATCATCTCTCTCACTCTCTCCCACACACACAGATCACCATCTCTCTCACTCTCTCTCACACACAGATAACCATCTCTCTCACTCTCTCTCACACGATCAGCTATTCTCTTACACACAGATCGCCATCTCTCTCACTGTCTCTCACACACACACATCACCAACTCTCTCAGTCTGTCTCACAAGCAGATCACCATCTCTCTCACTCTCTCTCTCACACACACAGATCACCATCTCTCACTCTTTCTCTCACACACAGATCACCATCTCCCTCACTCACTATCACACAGAGAATCACCATCTCTCTTACACTCTCAGACACCCAGATCGCCATTTCTCTCACACTCTCACACGCGCACATCACCATCTCTCTCACTCTCTCTCTTACAAACCGATCACCATCTCTCCCACTCTCTCTCACACACAGATCGCCATCTCTCTCTCTCTCCCACACACACAGATCACCATCTCACTCACTATCTCTCATACACAGATCAATGTCTCTCTCACTCTCTCTCACACACACAGATCACCATCTCTCTCACACACAGCTCGCCATCTCTATCACTCTCTCTCACACACGCAAATCATCATCTCTCTCACTCTCTCACACACACAGATCACAATCTCTCTCACTCTCTCTCACACACACACATCACCATCTCTCTCACTCTCTCTCACACACAGATAACCCTCTCTCTCACTCTCTCACACAGAGATCAGCAATTCTCTCACACACAGATCGCCATCTCTCTCACCGTCTCTCACACACACACAGATCACCATCTCTCTCAGTCTCTCTCACAAGCAGATCAACATTTCTCTCACTCTCTCTCACACACACACACAGATCACCATCTCTCTAACTCTCTCTCTCACAAACAGATCACCATCTCTCCCACTCTCTCTCACACACAGATCGCCATCTCTCTCTATCTCACACACACACATATCACCATCTCACTCACTCTCTCCCATACGCAGATCACTGTCTCTCTCACTCTCTCTCACACACACAGATCACCATCTCTCTCACACACAGATCGCCATCTCTCGCACTCTCTCTCACCCACACAGATCACCATCTCTCTCACTCTGTCTCACACACAGATCGCCATCTCTCTCACTCTCTCTCACACACACAGATCACCATCCCTCTCACTCTCTCACACACACAGATAACCTTCTCTCTCACTCTCTCACACACACAGATCGCCATCTATCTCAATCTCTCACACACACAGATCACCATCTCTCTCACTCTCTCACACACGGATCACCATCTGTCGCATTCTCTCACACACAGATCACAATCTCTCTCACTCTCTCTCACACACATAGATCAACTTCTCTCACACACAGATTGCCATCTCTCTCACTCTCTCTCACACACACAGCTCATCATCACTCTCACTCTCTCTCACACACAGATCACCATATCTCTCACTCTCTCACACACAGATCACCATCTCTCTCAATCTCTCTCACACACACAGCTCATCATCATTCTCACTCTCTCTCACACACAGATCACCATTACTCTCACTCTCTCACACACAGATCACCATATCTCTCACTCTCTCTCACACACACAGATCACCATCTCTCTCACACACAGATTGCAATCTCTCTCACTCTCTCTCACACACACAGCTCATCATCACTCTCACTCTCTCTCATACACACAGGTCACCATCCCTCTCAGTCTCTCTCGCACACAGAACACCATCTCTCACACTCTCTCTCGCACGCAGATCACCACCTCTCATTCTCTCTCTCTCACACAGATCAGCATCTCTCACTCTCTCTCTCACACACACAGATCACCATCTCTCTCACTCTCTCACACACACAGATCACCATCTCTCGCACTTTCTCACACACACAGATCGCCATTCCTCTCACTCCCTCACACACACAGATCGCCATCTCTCATTCTTTCACCCACACAGATCGCCATCCCTCTCACTCTCCCTCACACACAGATCACCAGCTCTCTCACTCTCTCTCACACACATATCACCAGCTATCTCACTCTCTCTCACACACAGATCACCATCTCTCATTCTTTCACTCACACAGACCACCATCTCTCTCACTCTCTCACACCCACAGATCGCCATCCCTCTCATTCTCTCACACACACAGATCACCATCTCTCACCCACTCACACACACAAATCGCCATCTCTCTCTCTCTCTCACACACACAGATCACCATCTCTCACCCTCTCACACACACAGATCACCATCCCCCTCTCTCTCACACACACAGATCAACATCCCCCTCTCTCTCTCACACACAGATCACCATCTATCATTCTTTCACACACACAGACCACCATCTCTCTCACTCTCTCTCACACACAGATCGCCATCTCTCTCACTCTCTCTCACACACAGATCACCATCTCTCTCACTCTCTCTCACACACAGACCACCATCTCGGTTACTCTAACTCACACACAGATCAACATCTCTCTCACTCTCTCACACACACAGATCACCATCCCTCTCTTTCTCTCTCACATGAAGATTACCATCTCTCTCACTCTCGCACACACAGATCACCATCTCTCTCACACTCTCTCACATGCAAATCATCATCTCTCTCACTCTCTCTCACACACAGATAACCATCTCTCTCACTCTCTCTCACACGGAGATCAGCAATTCTCTTACACACAGATCGCCATCTCTCTCACTGCCTCTCACACACACACATCACCATCTCTCTCAGTCTCTCTCACAAGCAGATCACCATCTCTCTCACTCTCTCTCACACACACACAGATCGCCATCTCTCACTCTTTCTCTCACACACAGATCACCATCTCCCTCACTCACTCTCACACAGAGAATCACCATCTCTCTTACACTCTCAGACACCCAGATCGCCATTTCTCTCACACTCTCACACGCGCACATCACCATCTCTCTCACTCTCTCTCTTACAAACCGATCACCATCTCTCCCACTCTCTCACACACAGATCGCCATCTCGCTCTCTCTCTCACACACACAGATCACCATCTCACTCACTCTCTCTCATACGCAGATCAATGTCTCTCTCACTCTCTCTCACAGACACAGATCACCATCTCTCTCACACACAGATCACAATCTCTCTCACTCTCTCTCACACACAAAGATCAACTTCTCTCTCACACACAGATCGCCATCTCTCTCACTCTCTCTCACACACACAGCTCATCATCACTCTCACTCTCTCTCACACACAGATCACCATATCTCTCACTCTCTCACACACAGATCACCATCTCTCTCACTCTCTCTCACACACACAGATCACCATCTCTCTCACACACAGATCGCCATCTCTCTCACTCTCTCTCACACACACAGCTCATCATCACTCTCACTCTCTCTCACACACAGATCACCATATCACTCACTCTCTCACACACAGATCACCATCTCTCTCACTCTCTCTCACACACACAGCTCATCATCACTCTCACTCTCTCTCACACACAGATCACCATCTCTCTCAATCTCTCTCACACACAGATCACCATCTCTCTTACACACTCTCACACGCAAATCACCATCTCTCTCACTCTCTCACACACACAGATCACAATCTCTCTCACTCTCTCTCACACACACAGCTCATCATCACTCTCACTCTCTCTCACACACAGATAACCCTCTCTCTCACTCTCTCACACAGAGATCAGCAATTCTCTCACACACAGATCGCCATCTCTCTCACCGTCTCTCACACACACACAGATCACCATCTCTCTCAGTCTCTCTCACAAGCAGATCAACATTTCTCTTACTCTCTCTCACACACACACACAGATTGCCATCTCTCACTCTTTCTCTCACACACAGATCACCATCTCTCTCACTCACTCTCACACAGAGAATCACCATCTCTCTTACACTCTCAGACACCCAGATCGCCATTTCTCTCACTGTCTCACACGTGCAGATCACCATCTCTCTCACTCTCTCACACACACAGATCACAATCTCTCTCACTCTCTCTCACACACACAGCTCATCATCACTCTCACTCTCTCTCACACACAGATAACCCTCTCTCTCACTCTCTCACACAGAGATCAGCAATTCTCTCACACACAGATCGCCATCTCTCTCACCGTCTCTCACACACACACAGATCACCATCTCTCTCAGTCTCTCTCACAAGCAGATCAACATTTCTCTCACTCTCTCTCACACACACACACAGATCGCCATCTCTATCTATCTCACACACACACCTATCACCATCTCACTCACTCTCTCCCATACGCAGATCACTGTCTCTCTCACTCTCTCTCACACACACAGATCACCATCTCTCTCACACACAGATCGCCATCTCTCGCACTCTTTCTCTCACACACAGATCGCCATCTCTCTCACTCTCTCTCACATACACAGCTCATCATCACTCTCACTCTCTCTCACACACAGATCACCATATCTCTCACTCTCTCACACACAGATCACCATCTCTCTCACTCTCTCTCACACACACAGATCACCATCTCTCTCACACACAGATCGCCATCTCTCTCACTCTCTCTCACACACACAGCTCATCATCACTCTCACTCTCTCTCACACACAGATCACCATATCTCTCACTCTCTCACACACAGATCGCCATCTCTTTCACTCTCTCTCACACACACAGCTCATCATCACTCTCACTCTCTCTCACACACAGATCACCATTACTCTCACTCTCTCACACACAGATCACCATCTCTCTCACTCTCTCTCACACACACAGATCACCATCTCTCTCACACACAGATTGCAATCTCTCTCACTCTCTCTCACACACACAGCTCATCATCACTCTCACTCTCTCTCATAAACACAGATCACCATCCCTCTCAGTCTCTCTCACACACAGAACACCATCTCTCACACTCTCTCTCACACGCAGATCACCACCTCTCATTCTCTCTCTCTCACACAGATCAGCATCTCTCACTCTCTCTCTCACACACACAGATCACCATCTCTCTCACTCTCTCACACACACAGATCACCATCTCTCTCACTCTCTCTCACACGCAGATCACCATCTCTCGCACTTTCTCACACACACAGATCGCCATTCCTCTCACTCCCTCACACACACAGATCGCCATCTCTCATTCTTTCACCCACACAGATCGCCATCCCTCTCACTCTCCCTCACACACAGATCACCAGCTCTCTCACTCTCTCTCACACACATATCACCAGCTATCTCACTCTCTCTCATACACAGATCACCATCTCTCATTCTTTCACACACACAGACCACCATCTCTCTCACTCTCTCACACCCACAGATCATCATCCCTCTCATTCTCTCACACACACAGATCACCATCTCTCAGCCACTCACACACACAAATCGCCATCTCTCTCTCTCTCACACACACAGATCACCATCCCCCTCTCTCTCTCACACACACAGATCACCATCCCCCTCTCTCTCTCACACACAGATCACCATCTATCATTCTTTCACACACACAGACCACCATCTCTCTCACTCTCTCTCACACACAGATCGCCATCTCTCTCACTCTCTCTCACACACAGATCACCATCTCTCTCACTCTCTCTCACACACAGATCACCATCTCTCTCATTCTCTCTCACACACAGATCACCATCTCTCTCACTCTCTCACACACACAGATCACCATCCCTCTCTTTCTCTCTCACATGAAGATCACCATCTCTCTCACTCTCGCACACACAGATCACCCTCGCTCTCACTCTCTCACACACACAGATCACCATCTCTCCTACACACTCTCACACGCAAATCATCATCTCTCTCACTCTCTCACACACACAGATCAAAATCTCTCTCACTCTCTCTCACACACACAGATCACCATCTCTCTCACTCTCTCACACAGAGATCATCAATTCTCTCACACACAGATCGCCATCTCTCTCACCGTCTCTCTCACACACACAGATCACCATCTCTCTCAGTCTCTCTCACAAGCAGATCAACATTTCTCTCACTCTCTCTCACACACACACACAGATCGCCATCTCTCACTCTTTCTCTCACACACAGATCACCATCTCTCTCACTCACTCTCACACACAGAATCACCATCTCTCTTACATTCTCAGACACCCAGATCGCCATTTCTCTCACTGTCTCACACGCGCAGATCACCATCTCTCTAACTCTCTCTCTCACAAACAGATCACCATCTCTCCCACTCTCTCTCACACACAGATCGCCATCTCTCTCCCGATCTCACACACACACATATCACCATCTTACTCACTCTCTCTCATATGCAGATCACTGTCTCTCTCACTCTCTCTCACACACACAGATCACCATCTCTCTCACACACAGATCGTCATCTCTCTCACTCTCTCACACACACAGAACACCATCTCTCTCACTCTCTCACACACGGATCACCATCTGTCGCATTCTCACAAACAGATCACCATCTCTCTCACTCTCTCTCACACACACAGATCAACATCTCTCTCACACACAGATCGCCATCTCTCTCACTCTCTCTCACACACACAGATCATCATCACTCTCACTCTCTCTCACACACAGATCACCATATCTCTCACTCTCTCACACACAGATCACCATCTCTCTCACTCTCTCTCACACACACAGATCACCATCTCTCTCACTGTCTCCCAAACGCAGATCACCATCTCTCGCACTGTCTCACACACACACAGATCGCCATCTCTCATTCTTTCACCCACACAGATCGCCATCCCTCTCATTGTCCCTCACACACAGATCACCATCTCTCTCTCATTCACACACACATATCACCAGCTCTCTCACTCTCTCTCAAACACATATCACCATCTATCATACTTACACACACACAGACAACCATCTCTCTCACTCTCTCACACCCACAGATCGCCATTCCTCTCATTCTCTCACACACACAGATCACCATACCCCTCTCTCTCTCTCTCACACACAGATCACCATCTCACACCCTCTCAAAAACACAAATCGCCATCTCTCTTTCTCTCTAACACACACAGACCACCATCTCTCTCACACCCACAGATCGCCATCCCTCTCATTCTCTCTCACACACAGATCACCATCCACCTCTCTCTCTCACACACACAGATCACCATCCTCCCCTCTCTCTCTCACACACAGATTACCATCTCTCTCACTCTCTCACACACAGATCACCATCTCTCTCACACACAGATCACCATCTCCCTCACTCACTCTCACACAGAGAATCACCATCTCTCTTACATTCTCAGACACCCAGATCGCCATTTCTCTCACTGTCTCACACGCGCAGATCACCATCTCTCTAACTCTCTCTCTCACAAACAGATCACCATCTCTCCCACTCTCTCTCACACACAGATCGCCATCTCTCTCCCGATCTCACACAAACACATATCAACATCTTACTCACTCTCTCTCATACGCAGATCACTGTCTCTCTCACTCTGTCTCACACACACAGATCACCATCTCTCTCACACACAGATCGCCATCTCTATCACTCTCTCTCACACACACTGATCACCATCTCTTTCAATCTCTCTCACACACAGATCACCATCTCTCTTACACACTCTCACACGCAAATCATCATCTCTCTCACTCTCTCTCACACACACAGATCGCCATTTCTCTCACTCTCTCACACACACACATCACCATCTCTCTCAGTCTCTCTCACAAGCAGATCACCATCTCTCTCACTCTCTCTCACACACACACAGATCGCCATCTCTCACTCTTTCTCTCACACACAGATCACCATCTCCCTCACTCACTCTCACACAGAGAATCACCATCTCTCTTACACTCTCAGACACCCAGATCGCCATTTCTCTCACACTCTCACACGCGCACATCACCATCTCTCTCACTCTCTCTCTTACAAACCGATCACCATCTCTCCCACTCTCTCACACACAGATCGCCATCTCGCTCTCTCTCTCACACACACAGATCACCATCTCACTCACTCTCTCTCATACGCAGATCAATGTCTCTCTCACTCTCTCTCACAGACACAGATCACCATCTCTCTCACACACAGATCACAATCTCTCTCACTCTCTCTCACACACAAAGATCAACTTCTCTCTCACACACAGATCGCCATCTCTCTCACTCTCTCTCACACACACAGCTCATCATCACTCTCACTCTCTCTCACACACAGATCACCATATCTCTCACTCTCTCACACACAGATCACCATCTCTCTCACTCTCTCTCACACACACAGATCACCATCTCTCTCACACACAGATCGCCATCTCTCTCACTCTCTCTCACACACACAGCTCATCATCACTCTCACTCTCTCTCACACACAGATCACCATATCACTCACTCTCTCACACACAGATCACCATCTCTCTCACTCTCTCTCACACACACAGCTCATCATCACTCTCACTCTCTCTCACACACAGATCACCATCTCTCTCAATCTCTCTCACACACAGATCACCATCTCTCTTACACACTCTCACACGCAAATCACCATCTCTCTCACTCTCTCACACACACAGATCACAATCTCTCTCACTCTCTCTCACACACACAGCTCATCATCACTCTCACTCTCTCTCACACACAGATAACCCTCTCTCTCACTCTCTCACACAGAGATCAGCAATTCTCTCACACACAGATCGCCATCTCTCTCACCGTCTCTCACACACACACAGATCACCATCTCTCTCAGTCTCTCTCACAAGCAGATCAACATTTCTCTTACTCTCTCTCACACACACACACAGATTGCCATCTCTCACTCTGTCTCTCACACACAGATCACCATCTCTCTCACTCACTCTCACACAGAGAATCACCATCTCTCTTACACTCTCAGACACCCAGATCGCCATTTCTCTCACTGTCTCACACGTGCAGATCACCATCTCTCTCACTCTCTCACACACACAGATCACAATCTCTCTCACTCTCTCTCACACACACAGCTCATCATCACTCTCACTCTCTCTCACACACAGATAACCCTCTCTCTCACTCTCTCACACAGAGATCATCAATTCTCTCACACACAGATCACCATCTCTCTCACTCTCTCTCACACACACACAGATCGCCATCTCTCACTCTTTCTCTCACACACAGATCACCATCTCCCTCACTCACTCTCACACAGAGAATCACCATCTCTCTTACACTCTCAGACACCCAGATCGCCATTTCTCTCACACTCTCACACGCGCACATCACCATCTCTCTCACTCTCTCTCTTACAAACCGATCACCATCTCTCCCACTCTCTCACACACAGATCGCCATCTCGCTCTCTCTCTCACACACACAGATCACCATCTCACTCACTCTCTCTCATACGCAGATCAATGTCTCTCTCACTCTCTCTCACAGACACAGATCACCATCTCTCTCACACACAGATCACAATCTCTCTCACTCTCTCTCACACACAAAGATCAACTTCTCTCTCACACACAGATCGCCATCTCTCTCACTCTCTCTCACACACACAGCTCATCATCACTCTCACTCTCTCTCACACACAGATCACCATATCTCTCACTCTCTCACACACAGATCACCATCTCTCTCACTCTCTCTCACACACACAGATCACCATCTCTCTCACACACAGATCGCCATCTCTCTCACTCTCTCTCACACACACAGCTCATCATCACTCTCACTCTCTCTCACACACAGATCACCATATCACTCACTCTCTCACACACAGATCACCATCTCTCTCACTCTCTCTCACACACACAGCTCATCATCACTCTCACTCTCTCTCACACACAGATCACCATCTCTCTCAATCTCTCTCACACACAGATCACCATCTCTCTTACACACTCTCACACGCAAATCACCATCTCTCTCACTCTCTCACACACACAGATCACAATCTCTCTCACTCTCTCTCACACACACAGCTCATCATCACTCTCACTCTCTCTCACACACAGATAACCCTCTCTCTCACTCTCTCACACAGAGATCAGCAATTCTCTCACACACAGATCGCCATCTCTCTCACCGTCTCTCACACACACACAGATCACCATCTCTCTCAGTCTCTCTCACAAGCAGATCAACATTTCTCTTACTCTCTCTCACACACACCACAGATTGCCATCTCTCACTCTTTCTCTCACACACAGATCACCATCTCTCTCACTCACTCTCACACAGAGAATCACCATCTCTCTTACACTCTCAGACACCCAGATCGCCATTTCTCTCACTGTCTCACACGTGCAGATCACCATCTCTCTCACTCTCTCACACACACAGATCACAATCTCTCTCACTCTCTCTCACACACACAGCTCATCATCACTCTCACTCTCTCTCACACACAGATAACCCTCTCTCTCACTCTCTCACACAGAGATCAGCAATTCTCTCACACACAGATCGCCATCTCTCTCACCGTCTCTCACACACACACAGATCACCATCTCTCTCAGTCTCTCTCACAAGCAGATCAACATTTCTCTCACTCTCTCACACACACACACAGATCGCCATCTCTATCTATCTCACACACACACCTATCACCATCTCACTCACTCTCTCCCATACGCAGATCACTGTCTCTCTCACTCTCTCTCACACACACAGATCACCATCTCTCTCACACACAGATCGCCATCTCTCGCACTCTTTCTCTCACACACAGATCGCCATCTCTCTCACTCTCTCTCACATACACAGCTCATCATCACTCTCACTCTCTCTCACACACAGATCACCATATCTCTCACTCTCTCACACACAGATCACCATCTCTCTCACTCTCTCTCACACACACAGATCACCATCTCTCTCACACACAGATCGCCATCTCTCTCACTCTCTCTCACACACACAGCTCATCATCACTCTCACTCTCTCTCACACACAGATCACCATATCTCTCACTCTCTCACACACAGATCGCCATCTCTTTCACTCTCTCTCACACACACAGCTCATCATCACTCTCACTCTCTCTCACACACAGATCACCATTACTCTCACTCTCTCACACACAGATCACCATCTCTCTCACTCTCTCTCACACACACAGATCACCATCTCTCTCACACACAGATTGCAATCTCTCTCACTCTCTCTCACACACACAGCTCATCATCACTCTCACTCTCTCTCATAAACACAGATCACCATCCCTCTCAGTCTCTCTCACACACAGAACACCATCTCTCACACTCTCTCTCACACGCAGATCACCACCTCTCATTCTCTCTCTCTCACACAGATCAGCATCTCTCACTCTCTCTCTCACACACACAGATCACCATCTCTCTCACTCTCTCACACACACAGATCACCATCTCTCTCACTCTCTCTCACACGCAGATCACCATCTCTCGCACTTTCTCACACACACAGATCGCCATTCCTCTCACTCCCTCACACACACAGATCGCCATCTCTCATTCTTTCACCCACACAGATCGCCATCCCTCTCACTCTCCCTCACACACAGATCACCAGCTCTCTCACTCTCTCTCACACACATATCACCAGCTATCTCACTCTCTCTCATACACAGATCACCATCTCTCATTCTTTCACACACACAGACCACCATCTCTCTCACTCTCTCACACCCACAGATCATCATCCCTCTCATTCTCTCACACACACAGATCACCATCTCTCAGCCACTCACACACACAAATCGCCATCTCTCTCTCTCTCACACACACAGATCACCATCCCCCTCTCTCTCTCACACACACAGATCACCATCCCCCTCTCTCTCTCACACACAGATCACCATCTATCATTCTTTCACACACACAGACCACCATCTCTCTCACTCTCTCTCACACACAGATCGCCATCTCTCTCACTCTCTCTCACACACAGATCACCATCTCTCTCACTCTCTCTCACACACAGATCACCATCTCTCTCATTCTCTCTCACACACAGATCACCATCTCTCTCACTCTCTCACACACACAGATCACCATCCCTCTCTTTCTCTCTCACATGAAGATCACCATCTCTCTCACTCTCGCACACACAGATCACCCTCGCTCTCACTCTCTCACACACACAGATCACCATCTCTCCTACACACTCTCACACGCAAATCATCATCTCTCTCACTCTCTCACACACACAGATCAAAATCTCTCTCACTCTCTCTCACACACACAGATCACCATCTCTCTCACTCTCTCACACAGAGATCATCAATTCTCTCACACACAGATCGCCATCTCTCTCACCGTCTCTCTCACACACACAGATCACCATCTCTCTCAGTCTCTCTCACAAGCAGATCAACATTTCTCTCACTCTCTCTCACACACACACACAGATCGCCATCTCTCACTCTTTCTCTCACACACAGATCACCATCTCTCTCACTCACTCTCACACACAGAATCACCATCTCTCTTACATTCTCAGACACCCAGATCGCCATTTCTCTCACTGTCTCACACGCGCAGATCACCATCTCTCTAACTCTCTCTCTCACAAACAGATCACCATCTCTCCCACTCTCTCTCACACACAGATCGCCATCTCTCTCCCGATCTCACACACACACATATCACCATCTTACTCACTCTCTCTCATATGCAGATCACTGTCTCTCTCACTCTCTCTCACACACACAGATCACCATCTCTCTCACACACAGATCGTCATCTCTCTCACTCTCTCACACACACAGAACACCATCTCTCTCACTCTCTCACACACGGATCACCATCTGTCGCATTCTCACAAACAGATCACCATCTCTCTCACTCTCTCTCACACACACAGATCAACATCTCTCTCACACACAGATCGCCATCTCTCTCACTCTCTCTCACACACACAGATCATCATCACTCTCACTCTCTCTCACACACAGATCACCATATCTCTCACTCTCTCACACACAGATCACCATCTCTCTCACTCTCTCTCACACACACAGATCACCATCTCTCTCACTGTCTCCCAAACGCAGATCACCATCTCTCGCACTGTCTCACACACACACAGATCGCCATCTCTCATTCTTTCACCCACACAGATCGCCATCCCTCTCATTGTCCCTCACACACAGATCACCATCTCTCTCTCATTCACACACACATATCACCAGCTCTCTCACTCTCTCTCAAACACATATCACCATCTATCATACTTACACACACACAGACAACCATCTCTCTCACTCTCTCACACCCACAGATCGCCATTCCTCTCATTCTCTCACACACACAGATCACCATACCCCTCTCTCTCTCTCTCACACACAGATCACCATCTCACACCCTCTCAAAAACACAAATCGCCATCTCTCTTTCTCTCTAACACACACAGACCACCATCTCTCTCACACCCACAGATCGCCATCCCTCTCATTCTCTCTCACACACAGATCACCATCCACCTCTCTCTCTCACACACACAGATCACCATCCTCCCCTCTCTCTCTCACACACAGATTACCATCTCTCTCACTCTCTCACACACAGATCACCATCTCTCTCACACACAGATCACCATCTCCCTCACTCACTCTCACACAGAGAATCACCATCTCTCTTACATTCTCAGACACCCAGATCGCCATTTCTCTCACTGTCTCACACGCGCAGATCACCATCTCTCTAACTCTCTCTCTCACAAACAGATCACCATCTCTCCCACTCTCTCTCACACACAGATCGCCATCTCTCTCCCGATCTCACACAAACACATATCAACATCTTACTCACTCTCTCTCATACGCAGATCACTGTCTCTCTCACTCTGTCTCACACACACAGATCACCATCTCTCTCACACACAGATCGCCATCTCTATCACTCTCTCTCACACACACTGATCACCATCTCTCTCAATCTCTCTCACACACAGATCACCATCTCTCTTACACACTCTCACACGCAAATCATCATCTCTCTCACTCTCTCTCACACACACAGATCGCCATTTCTCTCACTCTCTCACACACACACATCACCATCTCTCTCAGTCTCTCTCACAAGCAGATCACCATCTCTCTCACTCTCTCTCACACACACACAGATCGCCATCTCTCACTCTTTCTCTCACACACAGATCACCATCTCCCTCACTCACTCTCACACAGAGAATCACCATCTCTCTTACACTCTCAGACACCCAGATCGCCATTTCTCTCACACTCTCACACGCGCACATCACCATCTCTCTCACTCTCTCTCTTACAAACCGATCACCATCTCTCCCACTCTCTCACACACAGATCGCCATCTCGCTCTCTCTCTCACACACACAGATCACCATCTCACTCACTCTCTCTCATACGCAGATCAATGTCTCTCTCACTCTCTCTCACAGACACAGATCACCATCTCTCTCACACACAGATCACAATCTCTCTCACTCTCTCTCACACACAAAGATCAACTTCTCTCTCACACACAGATCGCCATCTCTCTCACTCTCTCTCACACACACAGCTCATCATCACTCTCACTCTCTCTCACACACAGATCACCATATCTCTCACTCTCTCACACACAGATCACCATCTCTCTCACTCTCTCTCACACACACAGATCACCATCTCTCTCACACACAGATCGCCATCTCTCTCACTCTCTCTCACACACACAGCTCATCATCACTCTCACTCTCTCTCACACACAGATCACCATATCACTCACTCTCTCACACACAGATCACCATCTCTCTCACTCTCTCTCACACACACAGCTCATCATCACTCTCACTCTCTCTCACACACAGATCACCATCTCTCTCAATCTCTCTCACACACAGATCACCATCTCTCTTACACACTCTCACACGCAAATCACCATCTCTCTCACTCTCTCACACACACAGATCACAATCTCTCTCACTCTCTCTCACACACACAGCTCATCATCACTCTCACTCTCTCTCACACACAGATAACCCTCTCTCTCACTCTCTCACACAGAGATCAGCAATTCTCTCACACACAGATCGCCATCTCTCTCACCGTCTCTCACACACACACAGATCACCATCTCTCTCAGTCTCTCTCACAAGCAGATCAACATTTCTCTTACTCTCTCTCACACACACACACAGATTGCCATCTCTCACTCTTTCTCTCACACACAGATCACCATCTCTCTCACTCACTCTCACACAGAGAATCACCATCTCTCTTACACTCTCAGACACCCAGATCGCCATTTCTCTCACTGTCTCACACGTGCAGATCACCATCTCTCTCACTCTCTCACACACACAGATCACAATCTCTCTCACTCTCTCTCACACACACAGCTCATCATCACTCTCACTCTCTCTCACACACAGATAACCCTCTCTCTCACTCTCTCACACAGAGATCAGCAATTCTCTCACACACAGATCGCCATCTCTCTCACCGTCTCTCACACACACACAGATCACCATCTCTCTCAGTCTCTCTCACAAGCAGATCAACATTTCTCTCACTCTCTCTCACACACACACACAGATCGCCATCTCTATCTATCTCACACACACACCTATCACCATCTCACTCACTCTCTCCCATACGCAGATCACTGTCTCTCTCACTCTCTCTCACACACACAGATCACCATCTCTCTCACACACAGATCGCCATCTCTCGCACTCTTTCTCTCACACACAGATCGCCATCTCTCTCACTCTCTCTCACATACACAGCTCATCATCACTCTCACTCTCTCTCACACACAGATCACCATATCTCTCACTCTCTCACACACAGATCACCATCTCTCTCACTCTCTCTCACACACACAGATCACCATCTCTCTCACACACAGATCGCCATCTCTCTCACTCTCTCTCACACACACAGCTCATCATCACTCTCACTCTCTCTCACACACAGATCACCATATCTCTCACTCTCTCACACACAGATCGCCATCTCTTTCACTCTCTCTCACACACACAGCTCATCATCACTCTCACTCTCTCTCACACACAGATCACCATTACTCTCACTCTCTCACACACAGATCACCATCTCTCTCACTCTCTCTCACACACACAGATCACCATCTCTCTCACACACAGATTGCAATCTCTCTCACTCTCTCTCACACACACAGCTCATCATCACTCTCACTCTCTCTCATAAACACAGATCACCATCCCTCTCAGTCTCTCTCACACACAGAACACCATCTCTCACACTCTCTCTCACACGCAGATCACCACCTCTCATTCTCTCTCTCTCACACAGATCAGCATCTCTCACTCTCTCTCTCACACACACAGATCACCATCTCTCTCACTCTCTCACACACACAGATCCCCATCTCTCTCACTCTCTCTCACACGCAGATCACCATCTCTCGCACTTTCTCACACACACAGATCGCCATTCCTCTCACTCCCTCACACACACAGATCGCCATCTCTCATTCTTTCACCCACACAGATCGCCATCCCTCTCACTCTCCCTCACACACAGATCACCAGCTCTCTCACTCTCTCACACACATATCACCAGCTATCTCACTCTCTCTCATACACAGATCACCATCTCTCATTCTTTCACACACACAGACCACCATCTCTCTCACTCTCTCACACCCACAGATCACCATCCCTCTCATTCTCTCACACACACAGATCACCATCTCTCAGCCACTCACACACACAAATCGCCATCTCTCTCTCTCTCACACACACAGATCACCATCCCCCTCTCTCTCTCACACACACAGATCACCATCCCCCTCTCTCTCTCACACACAGATCACCATCTATCATTCTTTCACACACACAGACCACCATCTCTCTCACTCTCTCTCACACACAGATCGCCATCTCTCTCACTCTCTCTCACACACAGATCACCATCTCTCTCACTCTCTCTCACACACAGATCACCATCTCTCTCATTCTCTCTCACACACAGATCACCATCTCTCTCACTCTCTCACACACACAGATCACCATCTCTCCTACACACTCTCACACGCAAATCATCATCTCTCTCACTCTCTCACACACACAGATCAAAATCTCTCTCACTCTCTCTCACACACACAGATCACCATCTCTCTCACTCTCTCACACAGAGATCATCAATTCTCTCACACACAGATCGCCATCTCTCTCACCGTCTCTCTCACACACACAGATCACCATCTCTCTCAGTCTCTCTCACAAGCAGATCAACATTTCTCTCACTCTCTCTCACACACACACACAGATCGCCATCTCTCACTCTTTCTCTCACACACAGATCACCATCTCTCTCACTCACTCTCACACACAGAATCACCATCTCTCTTACATTCTCAGACACCCAGATCGCCATTTCTCTCACTGTCTCACACGCGCAGATCACCATCTCTCTAACTCTCTCTCTCACAAACAGATCACCATCTCTCCCACTCTCTCTCACACACAGATCGCCATCTCTCTCCCGATCTCACACACACACATATCACCATCTTACTCACTCTCTCTCATATGCAGATCACTGTCTCTCTCACTCTCTCTCACACACACAGATCACCATCTCTCTCACACACAGATCGTCATCTCTCTCACTCTCTCACACACACAGAACACCATCTCTCTCACTCTCTCACACACGGATCACCATCTGTCGCATTCTCACAAACAGATCACCATCTCTCTCACTCTCTCTCACACACACAGATCAACATCTCTCTCACACACAGATCGCCATCTCTCTCACTCTCTCTCACACACACAGATCATCATCACTCTCACTCTCTCTCACACACAGATCACCATATCTCTCACTCTCTCACACACAGATCACCATCTCTCTCACTCTCTCTCACACACACAGATCACCATCTCTCTCACTGTCTCCCAAACGCAGATCACCATCTCTCGCACTGTCTCACACACACACAGATCGCCATCTCTCATTCTTTCACCCACACAGATCGCCATCCCTCTCATTGTCCCTCACACACAGATCACCATCTCTCTCTCATTCACACACACATATCACCAGCTCTCTCACTCTCTCTCAAACACATATCACCATCTATCATACTTACACACACACAGACAACCATCTCTCTCACTCTCTCACACCCACAGATCGCCATTCCTCTCATTCTCTCACACACACAGATCACCATACCCCTCTCTCTCTCTCTCACACACAGATCACCATCTCACACCCTCTCAAAAACACAAATCGCCATCTCTCTTTCTCTCTAACACACACAGACCACCATCTCTCTCACACCCACAGATCGCCATCCCTCTCATTCTCTCTCACACACAGATCACCATCCACCTCTCTCTCTCACACACACAGATCACCATCCTCCCCTCTCTCTCTCACACACAGATTACCATCTCTCTCACTCTCTCACACACAGATCACCATCTCTCTCACACACAGATCACCATCTCCCTCACTCACTCTCACACAGAGAATCACCATCTCTCTTACATTCTCAGACACCCAGATCGCCATTTCTCTCACTGTCTCACACGCGCAGATCACCATCTCTCTAACTCTCTCTCTCACAAACAGATCACCATCTCTCCCACTCTCTCTCACACACAGATCGCCATCTCTCTCCCGATCTCACACAAACACATATCAACATCTTACTCACTCTCTCTCATACGCAGATCACTGTCTCTCTCACTCTGTCTCACACACACAGATCACCATCTCTCTCACACACAGATCGTCATCTCTCTCACTCTCACACACACAGAACACCATCTCTCTCACTCTCTCACACACGGATCACCATCTGTCGCATTCTCACAAACAGATCACCATCTCTCTCACTCTCTCTCACACACACAGATCAACATCTCTCTCACACACAGATCGCCATCTCTCTCACTCTCTCTCACACACACAGCTCATCATCACTCTCACTCTCTCTCACACACAGATCACCATATCTCTCACTCTCTCACACACAGATCACCATCTCTCTCACTCTCTCTCACACACACAGATCACCATCTCTCTCACACACAGAACGCCATCTCTCTCACTCTCTCTCACACACACAGATCATCATCACTCTCACTCTCTCTCACACACAGATCAGCATCTCTCACTCTCTCACACACACAGATCACCATCTCTCTCACTCTCTCACACACACAGATCACCATCTCTCTCACTGTCTCCCAAACGCAGATCACCATCTCTCGCACTGTCTCACACACACACAGATCGCCATCTCTCATTCTTTCACCCACACAGATCGCCATCCCTCTCATTGTCCCTCACACACAGATCACCATCTCTCTCTCATTCACACACACATATCACCAGCTCTCTCACTCTCTCTCAAACACATATCACCATCTATCATTCTTACACACACACAGACAACCATCTCTCTCACTCTCTCACACCCACAGATCGCCATTCCTCTCATTCTCTCACACACACAGATCACCATACCCCTCTCTCTCTCTCTCACACACAGATCACCATCTCACACCCTCTCAAAAACACAAATCGCCATCTCTCTTTCTCTCTAACACACACAGACCACCATCTCTCTCACACCCACAGATCGCCATCCCTCTCATTCTCTCTCACACACTGATCACCATCCACCTCTCTCTCTCACACACACAGATCACCATCCTCCCCTCTCTCTCTCACAGACAGATTACCATCTCTCTCACTCTCTCACACACAGATCACCATCTCTCTCACACACAGATCACCATCTCCCTCACTCACTCTCACACAGAGAATCACCATCTCTCTTACACTCTCAGACACCCAGATCGCCATTTCTCTCACTCTCTCACACGCGCAGATCAACATCTCTCTCACTCTCTCACACACAGATCGCTATCTCTCTCACTCTCTCTCACACACAGATCACCATCTCTCTCACTCTCTCTCACACACGGACCACCATCTCTATCACTCTATCTCACAAACAGATCACCATCTCTCTCACTCTCTCACACACACAGATCATCATCCCTCTCTTTCTCTCTCACATGCAGATCACCATCTCACTCACTCTCCCACATGCAGATCACTATCTCTCTCACACACACAGATCACCATCTCTCTCACACTCAAATCATCATCTCTCTCACTCTCACACACACAGATCACAATCTCTCTCACTCTCTCTCACACACACACATCACCATCTCTCTCACTCTCTCTCACACACAGATCACCATCTCTCTCACTCTCTCCCACACAGAGTTCAGCAATTCTCTCACACACAGATCGCCATCTCTCTCACTGTCTCTCACACATGCAGATCACCATCTCTCTCAGTCTCTCTCACAAGCAGATCACCATCTCTCTCACTCTCTCTCACACACACACAGATCGCAATCTCTCACTCTTTCTCTCACACACAGATCACCATCTCTCTCACTCACTCTCACACAGAGAATCACCATCTCTCTTACACTCTCAGACACCCAGATCGCCATTTCTCTCACTCTCTCACACGCGCAGATCAACATCTCTCTCACTCTCACAAACAGATCACCATCTCTCCCACTCTCTCTCACACACAGATCGCCATCTCTCTCTCCCGATCACACACACAGATCACCATCTCACTCACTCTCTCATACGCAGATCACTGTCTCTCTCATTCTATCTCACACACACAGATCACATCTCTCTCACACACAGATCGCCATCTCTCTCACTCTCTCTCACACACACAGATCACAATGTCTCTCAGTCTCTCTCACACACAGATCGCCATCTCTCTCACTCTCTCTAACACACACAGATCAACATCTCTCTCACACACAGATCACCATCTCTCTCACTCTCCCTCACACACACAGCTCATCATCACTCTCACTCTCTCTCACACACTGTTCACCATATCTCTCGCTCTCTCACACACAGATCACCATCTCTCTCACTCTCTCCCACACACACAGATCTCCATCTCTCTCACTCCCTCTCTCACACAGAGAATCACCATCTCCCTCCATCTCTCACAAACACAGATCACCATTTCTCTCACACTCTCTCACATGCAATTCATCATCATCTCTTTCATTCTCTCACACACACAGATCAAATCTCTCTCACTCTCTCTCACACACACAGATCACCATCTCTCTCACTCTCTCTCACACACAGATAACCATCTCTCTCACTCTCTCCCACACGGAGATCAACAATTCTCTTACACACAGATCGCCATCTCTCTCACTGTCTCTCACACACACACATCACCATCTCTCTCAGTCTCTCTCACAAGCAGATCACCATCTCTCTCACTCTCTCTCACACACACACAGATCGCCATCTCTCACTCTTTCTCTCACACACAGATCACCATCTCCCTCACTCACTATCACACAGAAAATCACCATCTCTCTTACACTCTCAGAAACCCAGATCGCCATTTCTCTCACACTCTCACACGCGCACATCACCATCTCTCTCACTCTCTCTCTTACAAACCGATCACCATCTCTCCCACTCTGTCTCACACACAGATCGCCATCTCTCTCTCTCTCCCACACACACAGATCACCATCTCACTCACTCTCTCTCATACGCAGATCACTGTCTCTCTCACTCTCTGTCACACACACAGATCACAATCTCTCTCACTCTCTCTCACACACAGATAACCTTTCTCTCACTCTCTCACACAGAGATCAGCAATTCTCTCACACACAGATCGCCATCTCTCTCACCGTCTCTCACACACACACAGATTACCATCTCTCTCAGTCTCTCTCACAAGCAGATCAACATTTCTCTCACTCTCTCTCACACACACACACAGATCACCATCTCTCCCACTCTCTCTCACACACAGATCGCCATCTCTCTCTATCTCACACACACACATATCACCATCTCACTCACTCTCTCCCATAAGCAGATCACTGTCTCTCTCACTCTCTCTCACACACACAGATCACCATCTCTCTCACTCTTTCTCACACACAGATTGCCATCTCTCTCACTCTCTCTCACACATACAGATCACCATCCCTCGCACTCTCTCACACACAGATCACAATCTCTCTCACTCTCTCTCACACACACAGATCATCATCACTCTCACTCTCTCTCACACACAAATCACCATATCTCTCACTCTCTCACACACAGATCACCATCTCTCTCACTTTCTCTCACACACACAGATCACCATCTCTCTCACACACAGATCGCCATCTCTCTCACTCTCTCTCACACACACAGCTCATCATCACTCTCACTCACACAGATCACCATATCTCTCACTCTCACACACAGATCGACATCTCTCTCATTTCCTCTCACACACACAGATCACCATCTCTCACACTCTGTCTCTCACACACAGATCACCATCTGTCTCACTCTCTCTCACACGCAGATCATCATCTCTCACTCTCTCTCACACACAGATCAGCATCTCTCACTCTCTCACACACACAGATCACCATCTCCCTCACTCACTCTCACACAGAGAATCACCATCTCGCTTACACTCTCAGACACCCAGATCGCCATTTCTCTCACTCTCTCACATGCGCACATCACCATCTCTCTCACTCTCTGTTACAAACCGATCACCATCTCTCCCACTCTCTCTCACACACAGATCGCCATCTCTCTCTCTCTCCCACACACACAGATCACCATCTCACTCACTCTCTCTCATACGCAGATCAATGTCTCTCTCACTCTCTCTCACACACACAGATCACCATCTCTCTCACACACAGATCGCCATCTCTATCACTCTCTCTCACACACACTGATCACCATCTCTCTCAATCTCTCTCACACACAGATCACCATCTCTCTTACACACTCTCACACGCAAATCATCATCTCTCTCACTCTCTCTCACACACACAGATCGCCATTTCTCTCACTCTCTCACACGCGCAGATCAACATCTCTCTCAATCTGTCTCTCACAAACAGATCACCATCTCTCCCAATCTCTCACACACACAGATCGCCATCTCTCTCCCCCTCTCACACACACAGATCACCATCTCACTCACTCTCTCATACGCAGATCACTGTCTCTCTCACTCTATCTCACACACACCGATCACCATCTCTCTCACTCTCTCTCACACACAGATTGCCATCTCTCTCACTCTCTCACACACACAGCTCATCATCACTCTCACTCTCTCTCACACACTGTTCACCATCTCTCTCACTCTCTCCCACACACACAGATATCCATCTCTCACACACAGATCGCCATCTCTCTCACTATCTCTCTCACACACAGATTACCATCTCCCTCCCTCTCTCACACACACAGATCACCATCCCTCTCACTCTCTCACACACGGATCACCACCTGTCGCATTCTCTCACAAACAGATCACCATCTCTCTCATTCTCTCTCACACACACAGATCACCATCTCTCTCACTCTCTCTCACACACAGATAACCATCTCTCTCACTCTCTCTCACAGAGTTCAGCAATTCTCAAACACACAGATCGCCATCTCTCTCTCTGTCTCTCACACATACAGATCACCATCTCTCTCAGTCTCTCTCACAAGCAGATCACCATCTCTCTCACTCTCTCTCACACACACAGATCGCAATCTCTCACTCTTTCTCTCACACACAGATCACATCTCTCTCACTCACTCTCACACAGAGAATCACCATCTCTCTTACACTCTCAGACACCCAGATCACCATTTCTCTCACTCTCTCACACGCGCAGATCAACATCTCTCTCAATCTGTCTCTCACAAACAGATCACCATCTCTCCCACTCTCACACACACACAGATCGCCATCTCTCTCTCCCTCTCACACACACAGATCACCATCTCACTCACTCTCTCATACGCAGATCACTGTCTCTCTCACTCTATCTCACACACACAGATCACCATCTCTCTCACACACAGTTCGCAATCTCTCTCACTCTCTCACACACACAGATCACCATCTCTCTCACTCTCTCTCACACACAGATAACCATCTCTCTCACTCTCTCTCACACAGAGTTCAGCAATTCTCTCACACACAGATCGCCATCTCTCTCACTGTCTCTCACACATACAGATCACCATCTCTCTCAGTCTCTCTCACAAGCAGATCACCATCTCTCTCACTCTCTCTCACACACACAGATCGCAATCTCTCACTCTTTCTCTCACACACAGATCGCCATCTCTCTCACTCACTCTCACACAGAGAATCACCATCTCTCTTACACTCTCAGACACCCAGATCGCCATTTCTCTCACTCTCTCACACGCGCAGATCAACATCTCTCTCAATCTGTCTCTCACAAACAGATCACCATCTCTCCCAATCTCTCACACACACAGATCGCCATCTCTCTCCCCCTCTCACACACACAGATCACCATCTCACTCACTCTCTCATACGCAGATCACTGTCTCTCTCACTCTATCTCACACACACAGATCACCATCTCTCTCACACACAGATCGCCACCTCTCTCACTCTCTCTCACACACACCGATCACCATCTCTCTCACTCTCTCTCACACACAGATTGCCATATCTCTCACTCTCTCTAACACACACAGATCAACATCTCTCTCACACACAGATCGCCATCTCTCTCACTCTCTCTCACACACACAGCTCATCATCACTTTCACTCTCTCTCACACACTGTTCACCATATCTCTCACTCTCTCCCACACACACAGATATCCATCTCTCACACACAGATCGCCATCTCTCTCACTCTCCCTCACACACAGATTACCATCTCCCTCCCTCTCTCACACACACAGATCACCACCCTCTCACTCTCTCACACACGGATCACCATCTGTCGCATTCTCTCACAAACAGATCACCATCTCTCTCACACACTCTCACACACACAGATCACCATCTCTCTCACTCTCTCTCACACACAGCTCATCATCACTCTCACTCTCTCTCACACACAGATCACCATATCTCTCACTCTCTCACGCACAGATCGACATCTCTCTCATTCACTCTCACACACACAGATCACCATCTCTCACACTCTGTCTCTCACATACAGATCATCATCTGTCTCACTCTCTCTCACACGCAGATCATCATCTCTCACTCTCTCTCTCAGACACAGATCAGCATCTCTCACTCTCTCACACACACAGATCACCATCTCCCTCACTCACTCTCACACAGAGAATCACCATCTCGCTTACACTCTCAGACACCCAGATCGCCATTTCTCTCACTCTCTCACATGTGCACATCACCATCTCTCTCACTCTCTGTTACAAACCGATCACCATCTCTCCCACTCTCTCTCACACACAGATCGCCATCTCTCTCTCTCTCCCACACACACAGATCACCATCTCACTCACTCTCTCTCATACGCAGATCAATGTCTCTCTCACTCTCTCTCACACACACAGATCACCATCTCTCTCACACACAGATCGCCATCTCTATCACTCTCTCTCACACACACTGATCACCATCTCTCTCAATCTCTCTCACACACAGATCACCATCTCTCTTACACACTCTCAAACGCAAATCATCATCTCTCTCACTCTCTCACACACACAGATAACAATCTCTCTCACTCTCTCTCACACACACAGATCGCCATTTCTCTCACTCTCTCACACGCGCAGATCAACATCTCTCTCAATCTGTCTCTCACAAACAGATCACCATCTCTCCCAATCTCTCACACACACAGATCGCCATCTCTCTCCCCCTCTCACACACACATATCACCATCTCACTCACTCTCTCATACGCAGATCACTGTCTCTCTCACTCTATCTCAAACACACAGATCACCATCTCTCTCACACACAGATTGCCATCTCTCTCACTCTCTCTAACACACACAGATCAACATCTCTCTCACACACAGATCGCCATCTCTCTCACTCTCTCCCACACACACAGATATCCATCTCTCACACACAGATCGCCATCTCTCTCACTATCTCTCTCACACACAGATTACCATCTCCCTCCCTCTCTCACACACACAGATCACCATCCCTCTCACTCTCTCACACACGGATCACCACCTGTCGCATTCTCTCACAAACAGATCACCATCTCTCTCACTCTCTCTCACACACACAGATCACCATCTCTCTCACTCTCTCTCACACACAGATAACCATCTCTCTCACTCTCTCTCACAGAGTTCAGCAATTCTCTCACACACAGATCGCCATCTCTCTCACTGTCTCTCACACATACAGATCACCATCTCTCTCAGTCTCTCTCACAAGCAGATCACCATCTCTCTCACTCTCTCTCACACACACAGATCGCAATCTCTCACTCTTTCTCTCACACACAGATCACATCTCTCTCACTCACTCTCACACAGAGAATCACCATCTCTCTTACACTCTCAGAAACCCAGATCACCATTTCTCTCACTCTCTCACACGCGCAGATCAACATCTCTCTCAATCTGTCTCTCACAAACAGATCACCATCTCTCCCACTCTCACACACACACAGATCGCCATCTCTCTCTCCCTCTCACACACACAGATCACCATCTCACTCACTCTCTCATACGCAGATCACTGTCTCTCTCACTCTATCTCACACACACAGATCACCATCTCTCTCACACACAGTTCGCAATCTCTCTCACTCTCTCACACACACAGATCACCATCTCTCTCACTCTCTCTCACACACAGATAACCATCTCTCTCACTCTCTCTCACACAGAGTTCAGCAATTCTCTCACACACAGATCGCCATCTCTCTCACTGTCTCTCACACATACAGATCACCATCTCTCTCAGTCTCTCTCACAAGCAGATCACCATCTCTCTCACTCTCTCTCACACACACAGATCGCAATCTCTCACTCTTTCTCTCACACACAGATCACATCTCTCTCACTCACTCTCACACAGAGAATCACCATCTCTCTTACACTCTCAGACACCCAGATCGCCATTTCTCTCACTCTCTCACACGCGCAGATCAACATCTCTCTCAATCTGTCTCTCACAAACAGATCACCATCTCTCCCAATCTCTCACACACACAGATCGCCATCTCTCTCCCCCTCTCACACACACAGATCACCATCTCACTCACTCTCTCATACGCAGATCACTGTCTCTCTCACTCTATCTCACACACACAGATCACCATCTCTCTCACACACAGATCGCCACCTCTCTCACTCTCTCTCACACACACCGATCACCATCTCTCTCACTCTCTCTCACACACAGATTGCCATCTCTCTCACTCTCTCTAACACACACAGATCAACATCTCTCTCACACACAGATCGCCATCTCTCTCACTCTCTCACACACACAGCTCATCATCACTCTCACTCTCTCTCACACACTGTTCACCATATCTCTCACTCTCTCACACACAGATCACCATCTCTCTCACTCTCTCCCACACACACAGATATCCATCTCTCACACACAGATCACCATCTCTCTCAGTCTCTCTCACAAGCAGATCAACAGTTCTCTCACTCTCTCTCACACACACACACAGATCGCCATCTCTCACTCTTTCACTCACACACAGATCACCATCTCTCTCACTCTCTCTCACACACAGATAACCCTCTCTCTCACTCTCTCACACAGAGATCAGCAATTCTCTCACACACAGATCGCCATCTCACCGTCTCTCACACACACACAGATCACCATCTCTCTCAGTCTCTCTCACAAGCAGATCAACATTTCTCTCACTCTCTCTCACACACACACAGATCGCCATCTCTCACTCTTTCTCTCACACACAGATCACCATCTCTCCCACTCTCTCTCACACACAGATCGCCATCTCACTCTATCTCACACACACACATATCACCATCTCACTCACTCTCTCCCATATGCAGATCACTGTCTCTCTCACTCTCTCTCACACACACAGATCTCCATCTCTCTCACACACAGATCGCCATCTCTCGCACTCTCTCTCACACACACAGATCACCATCTCTCTCACTCTGTCTCACACACAGATTGCCAACTCTCTCACTCTCTCTCACGCATACAGATCACCATCCCTCTCACTCTCTCACACACACAGATAACCTTCTCTCTCACTATCTCACACACACAGATCGCCATCTATCTCAATCTCTCACACACACAGATCACCATCTCTCTCACTCTCTCACACACGGATCACCATCTGTCGCATTCTCTCACACACAGATCACAATCTCTCTCACTCTCTCTCACACACACCGATCATCATCACTCTCACTCTCTCTCACACACAGATCACCATCTCTCTCACACACAGATCGCCTTCTCTATCACTCTCTCTCACACACACAGATCACCATCTCTCTCAATCTCTCTCACACACAGATCACCATCTCTCTTACACACTCTCACATGCAAATCATCATCTCTCTCACTCTCTCACACACACAGATCACAATCTCTCTCTCTCTCTCACACACACAGATCGCCATCTCTCTCACTCTCTCTCATACATACAGATCACCATCCCTCTCACTCTCTCACACACACAGATAACCTTCTCTCTCACTCTCTCACACACACAGATCGCCATCTATCTCAATCTCTCACACACACAGATCACCATCTCTCTCACTCTCTCACACACGGATCACCATCTGTCGCATTCTCTCACACACAGATCACAATCTCTCTCACTCTCTCTCACACACACAGATCAACTTCTCTCTCACACACAGATCGCCAGCTCTCTCACTCTCTCTCAAACACAGATCACCATCTCTCTCTCTCTCTCACACACGGATCACCATCTGTCGCATTCTCTCACACACAGATCACAATCTCTCTCACTCTCTCTCACACACACAGATCATCATCACTCTCACTCTCTCTCACACACAGATCACCATATCTCTCACTCTCTCACACACAGATCACCATCTCTCTCACTTTCTCTCACACACACAGATCACCATCTCTCTCACACACAGATAACCATCTCTCTCACACACAGATAACCATCTCTCTCACTCTCTCTCACACACACAGCTCATCATCACTCTCACTCTCTCTCACACACAGATCACCATATCTCTCACTCTCTCACACACAGATCGACATCTCTCTCATTCCCTCTCACACACACAGATCACCATCTCTCACACTCTGTCTCTCACACACAGATCACCATCTGTCTCACTCTCTCTCACACGCAGATCATCATCTCTCACTCTCTCTCTCACACACAGATCACCATCTCTCACTCTCTCACTCTCACACAGAGAATCACCATCTCGCTTACACTCTCAGACACCCAGATCGCCATTTCTCTCACTCTCTCACACGCGCACATCACCATCTCTCTCACTCTCTCTCTTACAAACCGATCACCATCTCTCCCACTCTCTCTCACACACAGATCGCCATCTCTCTCTCTCTCTCACACACACAGATCACCATCTCACTCACTCTCTCTCATACGCAGATCAATGTCTCTCTCACTCTCTCTCACACACACAGATCACCATCTCTCTCACACACAGATCGCCATCTCTATCACTCTCTCTCACACACACAGATCACCATCTCTCTCAATCTCTCTCACACACAGATCACCATCTCTCTTACACACTCTCACATGCAAATCATCATCTCTCTCACTCTCTCACACACACAGATCACAATCTCTCTGTCTCTCTCACACACACAGATCGCCATCTCTCTCACTCTCTCTCATACATACAGATCATCATCCCTCTCACTCTCTCACACACACAGATAACCTTCTCTCTCACTCTCTCACACACACAGATCGCCATCTATCTCAATCTCTCACACACACAGATCACCATCTCTCTCACTCTCTCACACACGGATCACCATCTGTCGCATTCTCTCACACACAGATCACAATCTCTCTCACACACACAGATCAACTTCTCTCTCACACACAGATCGCCATCTCTCTCACTCTCTCTCAAACACATATCACCATCTCTCATTCTTACACACACACAGACCACCATCTCTCTCACTCTCTCACACCCACAGATCGCCATACCCCTCTCTCTCTCTCTCACACACAGATCACCATCTCTCACCCTCTCAAAAACACAGATCGCCATCTCTCTCTCTCTCTCACACACACAGACCACCATCTCTCTCACTCCCTCACACCCATAGATCACCATCCCTCTCATTCTCTCTCACACACAGATCACCATCCACTTCTCTCTCTCACACACACAGATCACCATCCTCCCCTCTCTCTCTCACACACAGATCACCATCTCTCGTACTCTCTCTCACACACAGATTGCCATCTCTCTCACTCTCTCTCACACACAGATCACCATCTCTCTCACTCTCTCTCACAAACAGACCACCATCTCTGTGACTCTATCTCACAAACAGATCGCCATCTCTCTCACTCTCTCACACACACAGATCATCATCCCACTCTTTCGCCCTCACATGCAGATCACCATCTCTCTCACTCTCTCACACACACAGATCACCATCTCTCTCACTCTCTCTCACACACAGATAACCATCTCTCTCACTCTCTCTCACACAGAGTTCAGCAATTCTCTCACACACAGATCGCCATCTCTCTCACTGTCTCTCACACATACAGATCACCATCTCTCTCAGTCTCTCTCACAAGCAGATCACCATCTCTCTCACTCTCTCTCACACACACACAGATCAACATCTCTCACTCTTTCTCTCACACACAGATCACCATCTCCCTCACTCACTCTCACACAGAGAATCACCATCTCGCTTATACTCTCAGACACCCAGATCGCCATTTCTCTCACTCTCTCACACGCGCACATCACCATCTCTCTCACTCTCTCTCTTACAAACCGATCACCATCTCTCCCACTCTCTCTCACACACAGATCGCCATCTCTCTCTCTCTCTCACACACACAGATCACCATCTCACTCACTCTCTCTCATACGCAGATCAATGTCTCTCTCACTCTCTCTCACACACACAGATCACCATCTCTCTCACACACAGATCGCCATCTCTATCACTCTCTCTCACACACACAGATCACCATCTCTCTCAATCTCTCTCACACACAGATCACCATCTCTCTTACACACTCTCACATGCAAATCATCATCTCTCTCACTCTCTCACACACACAGATCACAATCTCTCTCTCTCTCTCACACACACAGATCGCCATCTCTCTCACTCTCTCTCATACATACAGATCACCATCCCTCTCACTCTCTCACACACACAGATAACCTTCTCTCTCACTCTCTCACACACACAGATCGCCATCTATCTCAATCTCTCACACACACAGATCACCATCTCTCTCACTCTCTCACACACGGATCACCATCTGTCGCATTCTCTCACACACAGATCACAATCTCTCTCACACACACAGATCAACTTCTCTCTCACACACAGATCGCCATCTCTCTCACTCTCTCTCAAACACATATCACCATCTCTCATTCTTACACACACACAGACCACCATCTCTCTCACTCTCTCACACCCACAGATCGCCATACCCCTCTCTCTCTCTCTCACACACAGATCACCATCTCTCACCCTCTCAAAAACACAGATCGCCATCTCTCTCTCTCTCTCACACACACAGACCACCATCTCTCTCACTCCCTCACACCCATAGATCACCATCCCTCTCATTCTCTCTCACACACAGATCACCATCCACCTCTCTCTCTCACACACACAGATCACCATCCTCCCCTCTCTCTCTCACACACAGATCACCATCTCTCGTACTCTCTCTCACACACAGATCGCCACCTCTCTCACTCTGTCTCTCACACACAGATCGCCATATCTCTCACTCTCTCTCACACACACAGATCACCATCCCTCTCACTCACTCTCACACACAGATCACCATCTCTCACACTCTCTCTCACACGCAGATCACCATCTCTCACTCTCTCTCTCATACACAGATCAGCATCTCTCACTCTCTCTCTCACACACACAGATCACCATCCCGCTCTCTCTCTCTCACACACTGATCATCATCTCTCTCACTCTCTCACACACAGATCGCCATCTCTCTCACTCTCTCTCACACACAAATCACCATCTCTCTCACTCTCACACACAGATCACCATCTCTCTCACACACAGACCACCATCTCTGTCACTCTATCTCACACACAGATCACCATCTCTCTCACTCTCTCTCACACACACAGATCAACATCTCTCTCACACACAGATCGCCATCTCTCTCACTCTCTCTCACACACACAGATCACCATCTCTCTCACACACAGATCGCCATCTCTCTCAGTCTCTCTCACACACACAGATCACCATCTCTCTCAATCTCTCTCACACACAGATCGCCATCTCTCTCACTCTCTCTCACACATACAGATCACCATCCCTCTCACTCTCTCGCACACACAGATCACCTTCTCTCTCACTCTCACACACACAGATCACCATCTCTCTCTCTCTCACACACACATATCACCATCTCTCTCACTCTCTCACACACAGATCGCCATCTCTCTCACTCTCTCTCTCACACACAGATCACCAAATCTCTCACTCTCTCACACACATATCGCCATCTCTCTCACTCTCTCTCACACACACAGATCACCATCTCTCTCACTCTCTCTCATACACACAGATCACCATCCCTCTCACTCACTCTCACACACAGATCACCATCTCTCACACTCTCTCTCACACGCAGATCACCATCTCTCACTCTCTCTCTCACACACAGATCAGCATCTCTCACTCTCTCTCTCACACACACAGATCACCATCCCTCTCTCTCTCTCTCACAGACTGATCACCATCTCTCTCACTCTCTCACAGACAGATCGCCATCTCTCTCACTCTCTCTCACACACAAATCGCCATCTCTCTCACTCTCACACACAGATCACCATCTCTCTCACACACAGACCACCATCTCTGTCACTCTATCTCACACACAGATCACCATCTCTCTCCCTCTCTCTCACACACACAGATCAACATTTCTCTCACACACAGATCGCCATCTCTCTCATTCTCTCACACACACAGATCACTATCTCTCTCACTGTCTCACACACACAGATCACCATCTCTCTCGCTCTCTCTCACACACACAGATCGCCATCTCTCTCACTCTGAAACACACAGATCACCATCTCTCTCACTCTCACACACAGATCACTATCTCTCTCACTCTCTCTCACACACACAGATCACCATCTCTCTCACTCTCTCACACACACAGATCACCATCCCTCTCACTCCCTCACGCACACAGATCGCCATCTCTGTCACTCTCTCACACACACATATCACCAGCTCTCTCACTCTCTCACACACACAGGTCACCATCTCTCTCACTGTCTCCCAAACGCAGATCATCATCTCTCGCACTGTCTCACACACACACAGATCGCCATCCCTCTCACTCTCTCACACCCACAGATCGCCATTCCTCTCATTCTCTCACACACACAGATCACCATACCCCTCTCTCTCTCTCACACACACAGATCACCATCTCTCACCCTCTCAAAAACACAGATCGCCATCTCTCAATCTCTCTCTCTCTCACACAGACCACCACCTCTCTCACTCTCTCAAACCCACAGATCACCATCCCTCTCATTCTCTCTCACACACAGATCACCATCCACCTCTCTCTCTCACACACAGACCACCATCTCTCTCTCTCTCTCACACACACAAATCACCATCTCTCTGACCCTCTCTCATACACAGATAACCATCTCTCTCACTCTCTCACACACACAGATCACCATCTCTCTCTCACTCTCTCACACGCAGATCACCATCTCTCTCACTCTCTCACGCACAGATCACCATCCCTCTCTTTCTCTCTCACACACAGATCACCATCTCTCTCACTCTCTCTCACACACAGATCACCATCTCCCTCACTCTCTCTCTCTCACACCCACACACACACAGATCACCATCCCTCTTACTCTCTCACACAGAAATGACCATCTCTCTCACATACCCAGATCACCATCTCTCTCACTCTCACACACGCAGATCACCATCTCTCTCACTCTCTCACACACAGTTCACCATCCCTCTCTTTCTCTCTCACACACAGATCACCATCTCTCTCACTCTCTCTCACACACAGATCACCATCTCTCTCACTCTCTCTCTCAACCACCCACACAGACACAGATCACAATCCCTCTCACTCTCTCACATACAAATCACCATCTCTCTCACACACACAGAGATCACCATCCCTCTCTTTCTCTCTCACACACACATCACCATCTCTCTCACTCTCTCACACGCACAGATCACCATCTCTCTCACTCTCTCTCTCACACCCACAGATCACAATCTCTCTCTCTCTCTCACACACACAGATCACCATATCGCTCACTCTCTCTCACACACAGATAACCATCGTTCTCACTCTCTCACATACAGATCACCATCTGTCGCATTCTCTCACACAGATCACCATCTCTCTCACTCTCTCTCACACACACAGCTCATCATCACTCTCACTCTCTCTCACACACAGATCACCATATCTCTCACTCTCTCACACACAAATCGCCATCTCTATCACTCTCTCTCACACAAACAGATCACCATCTCTCTCACTCTGTCTCTCACACACAGATCACCATCTCTCTCACTCTCTCTCACACACACATATCGCCATCTCTCTCACTCTCTCTCACACACACAGCTCATCATCACTCTCACTCTCTCTCACACACAGACCACCATATCTCTCACTCTCTCACACACAAATCGCCATCTCTATCACTCTCTCTCACACAAACAGATCACCATCTCTCTCACTCTGTCTCTCACACACAGATCACCATCTCTCTCACTCTCTCTCATACACACAGATCAACATCCTTCTCACTCTCTCTCACACACAGATCACCATCTCTCTCACTCTCTCACACACACAGATCACCATCTCTCTCTCTCTCTCACACACACAGATCACCATCTCTCTGAACCTCTCTCATACACAGATAACCATCTCTCTCACTCTCTCACACACACAGATCACCATCTCTCTCTCACTCTCTCACACGCAGATCACCATCTCTCTCACTCTCTCACACACAGATCACCATCCCTCTCTTTCTCTCTCACACACAGATCACCATCTCTCTCACTCTCTCTCACACACAGATCACCATCTCCCTCACTCTCTCTCTCTCACACCCACACACACACAGATCACCATCCCTCTCACTCTCTCACACAGAAATGACCATCTCTCTCACATACACAGATCACCATCTCTCTCACTCTCACACACGCAGATGACCATCTCTCTCACTCTCTCACACACAGATCACCATCCCTCTCTTTCTCTCTCACACACAGATCACCATCTCTCTCACTCTCTCTCACACACAGATCACCATCTCTCTCACTCTCTCTCTCAACCACCGACACAGACACAGATCACAATCCCTCTCACTCTCTCACATACAAATCACCATCTCTCTCACACACACAGAGATCACCATCCCTCTCTTTCTCTCTCACACACACATCACCATCTCTCTCACTCTCTCACACGCACAGATCACCATCTCTCTGAACCTCTCTCATACACAGATAACCATCTCTCTCACTCTCTCACACACACAGATCACCATCTCTCTCTCACTCTCTCACACGCAGATCACCATCTCTCTCACTCTCTCACACACAGATCACCATCCCTCTCTTTCTCTCTCACACACAGATCACCATCTCTCTCACTCTCTCTCACACACAGATCACCATCTCCCTCACTCTCTCTCTCTCACACCCACACACACACAGATCACCATCCCTCTCACTCTCTCACACAGAAATGACCATCTCTCTCACATACACAGATCACCATCTCTCTCACTCTCACACACGCAGATGACCATCTCTCTCACTCTCTCACACACAGATCACCATCCCTCTCTTTCTCTCTCACACACAGATCACCATCTCTCTCACTCTCTCTCACACACAGATCACCATCTCTCTCACTCTCTCTCTCAACCACCGACACAGACACAGATCACAATCCCTCTCACTCTCTCACATACAAATCACCATCTCTCTCACACACACAGAGATCACCATCCCTCTCTTTCTCTCTCACACACACATCACCATCACTCTCACTCTCTCACACGCACAGATCACCATCTCTCTCACTCTCTCTCTCACACACACAGATCACAATCTCTCTCTCTCTCTCACACACACAGATCACCATATCTCTCACTCTCTCTCACACACAGATAACCATCGCTCTCACTCTCTCTCACACACAGATCACCATCTGTCGCATTCTCTCACACAGATCACCATCTCTCTCACTCTCTCTCACACACACATATCGCCATCTCTCTCACTCTCTCTCACACACACAGCTCATCATCACTCTCACTCTCTCTCACTAACAGATCACCATATCTACCACTATCTCACACACAAATCACCATCTCCCTCACTCTCTCTCACACACACAGATCACCATCAGTCTCAAACACAGATCGGCATCCCTCTCACTCTCTCTCACACACACAGCTCATCATCACTCTCACTCTCTCTCACACACAGATCACCATATCTCTCACTCTCTCACACACAGATCACCATCTCTCTCACTCTCTCTCACACACAAATCACCATCCCTCTCTTTCTCTCTCACATGCAGATCACCATCTCTCTCACTATCTCATACACACAGATCACCATCTCACACTCTCTCTCACACACAGATCACCTTCCCTCTCTTTCTCTCTCATATGCAGATCACCATCTCTCCCACTCTCTCACACACAGATCACCATCTCTCACTCTCTCTCTCACACACACAGATCACCATCACTCTCACTCTCTCTCTCACAAACACAAATCACCATCTCTCTCACTCACTCACACACACAGATCACCATCTCTCTCACTCTCTCTCACATGCACAGATCAACAACCCTCTCACTCTCTATCACACACAGATCACCATTTCTCACTCTCTCTCTCACACACAGAGATCAACATCTCTCTCAATCTCTCTCAAACACAGATCACCATCTCTCTCACTCTCTCTCACACACAGATCACCATCTCTCTCACTCTCTCTGACACACACATCACCATCTCTCTCACTCTCTCTGACACACACATCACCATCTCTCTCATTCTCTCACACACAGATCACCATCTCTCTCACTCTCTCTCTCACACACACAGATCACAATCTCTCTCTCTCTCTCACACACACAGATCACCATATCTCTCACTCTCTCTCACACACAGATAACCATCTCTCTCACTCTCTCACACACAGATCACCAACTGTCGCATTCTCTCACACAGATCACCATCTCTCTCACTGTCTCTCACACACACAGATCGCCATCTCTCTCACTCTCTCTCACACACAGATCACCATATCTCTCACTCTCTCACACACAGATCACCATCTCTCTCACTCTCTCTCACACACAAATCACCATCCCTCTCTTTCTCTCTCACATGCAGATCATCATCTGTCTCACTCTCTCATACACACAGATCACCATCTCACACTCTCTCTCACACACAGATCACCTTCCCTCTCTTTCTCTCTCATATGCAGATCACCATCTCTCCCACTCTCTCATACACACAGATCACCATCTCTCACTCTCTCTCTCACACACACAGATCACCATCACTCTCACTCTCTCTCACACACAGATCACCATCTCTCACTCTCTCTCTCACAAACACAAATCACCATCTCTCTCACTCACTCACACACACAGATCACCATCTCTCTCACTCTCTCTCACATACACAGATCACCAACCCTCTCACTCTCTATCACACACAGATCACCATTTCTCACTCTCTCTCTCACACACAGAGATCAACATCTCTCTCAATCTCTCTCAAACACAGATCACCATCTCTCTCACTCTATCTCACACACAGATCACCATCTCTCTCATTCTCTCTGACACACACATCACCATCTCTCTCATTCTCTCACACACAGATCACCATCTCTCTAACTCTCTCTCTCACACACACAGATCACAATCTCTCTCTCTCTCTCACACACACAGATCACCATATCTCTCACTCTCTCTCACACACAGATAACCGTCTCTCTCACTCTCTCACACACAGATCACCAACTGTCGCATTCTCTCACACAGATCACCATCTCTCTCACTCTCTCTCACACACACAGATCACCATCTCTCTCACACTCTCTCACACACACAGCTCATCATCACTCACTCTCTCTCACAAACAGATCACCATATCTCTCACTATCTCACACACACATCACCATCTCTCTCACTCTCTCTCACACACACAGATCACCATCAGTCTCAAACACAGATCGCCATCTCTCTCACTCTCTCTCACACACACAGCTCATCATCACTCTCACTTTCTCTCACACACAGATCACCATATCTCTCACTCTCTCACACACAGATCACCATCTCTCTCACTCTCTCTCACACACACAGATCACCATCTCTCTCACTCTCTCTCATACACACAGATCAACATCCCTCCCACTCTCTCTCACACACAGATCACCATCTGTCACTCTCTCACACACACAGATCACCATCTCTCTCTCTCACACACACTCAGATCACCATCTCTCTCAATCTCTTTCACACACAGATCGCCATCTCTCTCACTCTCTCCCACACACACAGATCACCATCTCTCTCTCTCTCACACACACAGATCACCATCTCTCTGACCCTCTCTCATACACAGATAACCATCTCTCTCACTCTCTCACACACACAGATCACCATCTCTCTCACTCTCTCACACGCAGATCACCATCTCTCTCACTCTCACACACAGATCACCATCCCTCTCTTTCTCTCTCACACACAGATCACCATCTCTCACTCTCTCTCACACACAGATCACCATCTCCCTCACTCTCTCTCTCTCACACCCACACACACACAGATCACCATCCCTCTCACTCTCTCACACAGAAATGACCATCTCTCTCACATACCCAGATCACCATCTCTCTCACTCTCACACACGCAGATCATCATCTCTCTCACTCTCTCAAACACAGATCACCATCCCTCTCTTTCTCTCTCACACACAGATCACCATCTCTCTCACTCTCTCTCACACACAGATCACCATCTCTCTCACTCTCTCTCTCAACCACCCACACAGACACAGATCACAATCCCTCTCACTCTCTCACATACAAATCACCATCTCACTCACACACACAGAGATCACCATCCCTCTCTTTCTCTCTCACACACACATCACCATCTCTCTCACTCTCTCACACGCACAGATCACCATCTCTCTCACTCTCTCTCTCACATACACAGATCACAATCTCTCTCTCTCTCACACACACAGATCACCATATCTCTCACTCTCTCTCACACACACAGATAACCATCTCTCTCACTCTCTCACATACAGATCACCATCTGTCGCATTCTCTCACACAGATCACCATCTCTCTCACTCTCTCTCACATACACATATCGCCATCTCTCTCACTCTCTCTCACACACACAGCTCATCATCACTCTCACTCTCTCTCACAAACAGATCACCATATCTCTCACTATCTCACACACACATCACCATATCGCTCACTCTCTCTCACACACACAGATCACCATCAGTCTCAAACACAGATCGGCATCCCTCTCACTCTCTCTCACACACACAGCTCATCATCACTCTCACTCTCTCTCACACACAAATCACCATCCCTCTCTTTCTCTCTCACATGCAGATCACCATCTCTCCCACTCTCTCATACACACAGATCACCATCTCTCACTCTCTCTCTCACACACACAGATCACCATCACACTCTCTCCCACACACAGATCACCATCTCTCACTCTCTCTCTCACAAACACAAATCACCATCTCTCTCACTCACTCACACACACAGATCACCATCTCTCTCACTCTCTCTCACATACACAGATCACCAACCCTCTCACTCTCTATCACACACAGATCACTATTTCTCACCCTTCCTCTCTCACACACAGAGATCAACATCTCTCTCAATCTCTCTCAAACACAGATCACCATCTCTCTCACTCTCTCTGACACACACATCACCATCTCTCTCACTCTCTCTCTCACACACACAGATCACAATCTCTCTCTCTCTCTCACACACACAGATCACCATATTTCTCACTCTCTCTCACACACAGATAACCGTCTCTCTCACTCTCTCACACACAGATCACCAACTGTCGCATTCTCTCACACAGATCACCATCTCTCTCACTCTCTCTCACACACACAGATCGCCATCTCTCTCACACTCTCTCACACACACAGCTCATCATCACTCTCACTCTCTCTCACAAACAGATCACCATATCTCTCACTATCTCACACACACATCACCATCTCTCTCACTCTCTCTCACACACACAGATCACCATCTGTCTCAAACACAGATCGCCATCTCTCTCACTCTCTCTCACACACACAGCTCATCATCACTCTCACTTTCTCTCACACACAGATCACCATATCTCTCACTCTCTCACACACAGATCACCATCTCTCTCACTCTCTCTCACACACACAGATCACCATCTCTCTCACTCTCTCTCATACACACAGATCAACATCCCTCCCACTCTCTCTCACACACAGATCACCATCTGTCACTCTCTCACACACACAGATCACCATCTCTCTCTCTCTCTCTCACACACACAGATCACCATCTCTCTCAATCTCTTTCACACACAGATCGCCATCTCTCTCACTCTCTCCCACACATACAGATCACCATCCCTCTCACTCTCTCGCACACACAGATCACCTTCTCTCCCACTCTCTCACACACACCGATCGCTATCTCTCTCACTCTCTCACAGACACATATCACCATCTCTCTCACTCTCTCACACACAGATCACCATCTGTCGCATTCTCTCACACAGATCACCATCTCTCTCACTCTCTCTCACACACACAGATCGCCATCTCTCTCACTCTCTCTCACACACACAGCTCATCATCACTCTCACTCTCTCTCACAAACAGATCACCATATCTCTCACTCTCTCACAGACAGATCACCATCTGTCTCACTCTCTCTCACACAGATCACCATCTGTCGCATTCTCTCACACAGATCACCAACTCTCTCACTCTCTCTCACACACACGGATCGCCATCTCTCTCACTCTCTCTCACACACACAGCTCATCATCACTCTCACTCTCTCTTACAAACAGATCACCATATCTCTCACTCTCTCACACACACATCACCATCTCTCTCACTCTCTCTCACACACACAATCACCATCTCTCTCAAACACAGATCGCCATCTCTCTCACTCTCTCTCACATACACAGATCACCATCTCTCTCACTCTCTCACACACACAGATCGCCATCACTCTCTCTCTCTCACACACACACAGATCACCATTTCTCTCACTCTCTCACACACAGTTCACCATCAGTCGCATTCTCTCACACAGATCACCATTTCTCTCACTCTCTCTCACAAACACAGATCGCCATCTCTCTCACTCTCTCTGACACACACAGCTCATCATCACTCTCACTCTCTCTCACAAACAGATCACCATCTCTCTCACTCTCTCTCACACAGATCACTATCTGTCGCATTCTCTCACACTGATCACCATCTCTCTCACTCTCTCTCACACACACACAGATCGCCATCTCTCTCACTCTCTCTCACACACAAAGATCGCCATCTCTCTCACTATCTCTCATACACGCAAATCACCATCTCTCTCACTCACTCACACACACAGATCACCATTTCTCTCACTCTCTCTCACATACACAGATCACCAACCCTCTCGCTCTCTATCACACACAGATCACCATTTCAGACTCTCTCTCTCACACGCAGAGATCAACATCTCTCTCAATCTCTCTCAAACACAGATCACCATCTCTCTCACTCTCTCTCACACACAGATCACCATCTCTCTCACTCTCTCTGACACACACATCACCATCTCTCTCATTCTCTCACACACAGATCACCATCTCTCTCACTCTCTCTCACATACACACAGATCACCATATCTCTCACTCTCTCTCACACACAGATAACCATCTCTCTCACTCTCTCACACACATATCACCATCTGTCGCATTCTCTCACACAGATCACCATCTCTCTCACTCTCTCTCACACACACAGATCGCCATCTCTCTCACTCTCTCTCACACACACAGCTCATCATCACTCTCACTCTCTCTCACAAACAGATCACCATATCTCTCACTATCTCACACACACATCACCATCTCTCTCACTCTCTCTCACACACACAGATCACCATCTGTCTCAAACACAGATCGCCATCTCTCTCACTCTCTCTCACACACACAGCTCATCATCACTCTCTCTCTCACACACAGATCACCATATCTCTCACTCTCTCACACACAGATCACCATCTCTCTCACTCTGTCTCTCACACACAGATCACCATCTCTCTCACACTCTCTCACACACACATATCACCATCTGTCTCACTCTCTCACACACATAGATCGCCATCTCTCTCACTCTCTCACACACAGATCACCATCTCTCTCACTCTCTCCTACACACAGCTCACCATCCCTCTCTTTCTCTCTCACATGCAGATCACCATCTCTCACTCTCTCTCACACACAGAGATCACCATCTCTCTCAATCTCTCTCAAACACAGATCACCATCACTCTCACTCTCTCTCACACACAGATCACCATCTCTCTCATTCTCTCACACACAGATCACCATCTCTCTCACTCTCTCTCACACACACAGATCACCATCTCTCTCACTCTCTCTCACACACAGATAACCATCTCTCTCACTCTCTCTCACACAGAGATCAGCAATTCTCTCACACACAGATCGCCATCTCTCTCACTGTCTCTCACACACACACAACACCATCTCTCTCAGTCTGTCTCACAAGCAGATCACCATCTCTCTCACTCTCTCACACACACACACACAGATCGCCATCTCTCACTCTTTCTCTCACACACAGATCACCATCGCTCTCACTCACTCTCACACAGAGAATCACCATCTCTCTTAGACTCTCAGATATCCATTCGCCATTTCTCTCACTCTCTCACACGCGCAGATCACCATCTCTCTCACTCTCTCTCTCACAAACAGATCACCATCTCTCCCACTCTCACACACAGATCGACATCACTCTCTCTCTCTCACACACACAGATCACCATCTCACTCACTCTCTCTCATATGCAGATCACTGTCTCTCTCACTCTCTCTCACACACACAGATCACCATCTCTCTCACACACAGATCACCATCTCTCTCACTCTCTCTCAAACACACAGATCAACATCTCTCTCACACACAGATCGCCATCTCTCTCACTCTCTCTGACACACACAGCTCATCATCACTCTCGGTATCTCACACACAGATCACTATATCTCTCACTCTCTCACATACAGATCGCCATCTCTCTCACTCTCTCTCTCACACACAGCTCATCATCACTCTCACTCTCTCTCACACACAGATCACCATATCTCTCACTCTCTCACACACAGATCGCCATCTCCCTCACTCTCTCTCACACACACAGATCGCCATCTCTCTCACTCACTCTCACACAGAGAATCACCATCTCTCTTACACTCTCAGATATCCATTCGCCATTTCTCTCACTCTCTCACACGCGCAGATCACCACCTCTCTCACTCTCTCTCTCACAAACAGATCACCATCTCTCCCACTCTCTCTCACACACAGATCGACATCTCTCTCTCTCTCTCTCACAAACACAGATCACCATCTCACTCACTCTCTCATACGCAGATCACTGTCTCTTTCACTCTCTCTCACACACACAGATCACCATCTCTCTCACACACAGATCGCCATCTCTCTCACTCTCTCTCACATATACAGATCACCATCCCTCTCACTCTCTCTCACACACAGATCACCTCTCTCACTCTCTCACATACACAGATCGCCATCTCTCTCACTCTCTCACACACAGATTACCATCTCTCTCACTCTCTCACACACAGATCACCATCTGTCGCATTCTCTCACACACCGATCACAATCTCTCTCACTCTCTCTCAAACACACAGATCAACATCTCACTCACACACAGATCGCCATCTCTCTCACTCTCTCTGACACACACAGCTCATCATCACTCTCGGTCTCTCTCACACACAGATCACCATATCTCTCACTCTCTCACACACAGATCGCCATCTCCTTCACTCTCTCTCACACACACAGATCACCATCTCTCACACTCTGTCTCTCACACACAGATCACCATCTCTCTCACTCTCTCACACACACAGATCGCCATCTCTCTCACTCCCTCTCATACACACAGATCACCATCCCTCTCACTCTCTCTCACACACAGATCACCATCTCTCTCACTCTCTCACACACACAGATCACCATCTCTCTCACACGCAGATCACCATCTCTCTCACTCTCTCTCACACACACAGATCACCATCTCTCTCACTCTCTCACACACAGATCACCATCTCCCTCACTCTCTCTCACACACAGATCGCCATCTCTCTCACTCTCTCTCACACACAGATCACCATCTCTCTCAATCTCTCTCACACACAGACCACCATCTCTGTCACTCTCTCTCACACACACAGATCACCATCTCTCTCAATCTCTCACACACACAGATCACCATCCCTCTCTTTCTCTCTCACATGCAGATCACCATCTCTCTCACTCTCTCACACACAGATCACCATCTCTCTCACTCTCTCACAATCACAGATCACCATCTCTCTCACACTCTCTCACACGCAAATCATCATCTCTCTCTCTCACACACACACAGATCACCATCCCTCTCTTTCTCTCTCACACGCAGCTCACCATCTCTCTCACTCTCTCACACATAGATCACGATCTCTCTCACTCTCTCTCACACACAGATCACCATCCCTCTCTTTCTCTCTCACATGCAGATCACCATCTCTCTCACTCTCTCCTCCACACAGATCACCATCTCTCACCCTCTCTCACACACAGATCACCATCTCTCTCACTCTCTCTCACACACACAGATCACCATCTCTCTCACTCTCTCACACACAGATCACCATCTCCCTCACTCTCTCTCACACACAGATCGCCATCTCTCTCACTCTCTCTCACACACAGATCACCATCTCTCTCAATCTCTCTCACACACAGACCACCATCTCTGTCACTCTCTCTCACACACACAGATCACCATCTCTCTCAATCTCTCACACACACAGATCACCATCCCTATCTTTCTCTCTCACATGCAGATCACCATCTCTCTCACTCTCTCACACACAGATCACCATCTCTCTCACTCTCTCACAATCACAGATCACCATCTCTCTCACACTCTCTCACACGCAAATCATCATCTCTCTCTCTCACACACACACAGATCACCATCCCTCTCTTTCTCTCTCACACGCAGCTCACCATCTCTCTCACTCTCTCACACATAGATCACGATCTCTCTCACTCTCTCTCACACACAGATCACCATCCCTCTCTTTCTCTCTCACATGCAGATCACCATCTCTCTCACTCTCTCCTCCACACAGATCACCATCTCTCACCCTCTCTCACACACAGATCACCATCTCTCTCACTCTGTCACACACACAGATCACCATCTCTCTCACACTCTCTCACACACAGATCTCCATCTCTCTCACACTCTCTTACACGCAGAGCACCATCTCTCTCACACTCTCTCACACACACAGAGCACCATCTCTCTCACTGTCTCACCCATACGCACACACACATAGATCATCATCTCTCTCACTCTCTCACATGCACATATAAAGTTTGTCGACAAAAAATTAAATTTTAAAGAAACAATTGGAAATGTTTTTCTCCTTGCAGAATAAATATTCCTTTCGGAATACTTTTGTGATACGTAAAACATTTTGGTGTAGTCTGAATTTTTTTGGAAGTCCTAACAGGTTGCAATTTGTTTTGTGTAATATCCATGCCAGGAATGTCACCAAACAGTTTTTGTAGCTTTTAAACAAAACTATCAAAAGGACTGCCTTACTGAATAAAATCGGTGACCTGATCAGTGCTTGTTTTGTAGCTGTTGAAAATCTTATTATGCAACTGATGCCTGTGCCCAGAAAACTCTATAAACTCACAGTGGACAAATCGTGGTATACTTTCAAAATCAAACCAGCCTTTGGGTGTTTGGTTTGGAATTTAGAAATTGGCAGAATGCACAGCACAGAAACAGGTCATTTGATCCATGCCACTTCCTTTCATCCACAGGAGCCCCCTCTCCCTCAATGTGTTCATCCAGCTTCTTCTTAAATGCATCTGTGCTATCTGCCTCAATACTCCGCATAGCGGTATGGTCCACATTCTAACCTCTCCCTGGGTAATGACGTTTCTCCTGAATTTTATATTGCAATTATTGGTGACTACTTTACCTTGATATTGCCTAGTTTTGGTCTCTCCTCACGAGTCGAAATTCTCAACATATGCCATATTGAACATCTTCATAATCTTAAAAGACCTTTGTCAGGCCATCTTGACTGACAGCTAGCCAATTCATAACTTGGCCTGTTTTGGACCACCCCTGTCCACTAATCCATCCATCCCTCCCTTTCTTTTGTTCTTGCAGCTCAACACTGCGCAATAAAGCCAGCCTTAATTGCTGGACTGAGCTTGCAAGCAAAACTGCTTATTGACCAGGTCCAGCAGCACATCTGTGTCAATTTTACATCCCAAACAGATTATGAACTTTGAAACAATCGTCCAGTTAAGTGCAACCTAAAAATCAATCAGCTTGAGCTCAAGAGGATGTTACACTGCCCTCATTCCTACCCACAGGCCTTCTTACAATCTACAAGCTTCTGGTAGTCTGTGCTGGGACTGGTAGAAACTCAGTGGACATTAAGGCGAATGCTCCTCTTGCCACTGCATAACAGGGTTCAGGAACAGGCTATAGAGGTTTTGAAACAAAATATATTGGACGGACATACTGGAAGGTACATAATATGTCTGCACTGGCAACACAAATGAGCTTGAGATTCACATAAAGGCCTTGGGTTTTGTTCACCATGATAATATTTTATAATATAATTACTGCAGTTTTAATATTGTCTCCTGCATCACAATTATTCTCCAAAGACAACTGTCAGTGCCGATTCAGTTGTTACATTGCAGCAATCAATGGATTATATACAGTTAAAAAAATACACAGCCATTCTGTATTAATCAGAATTTCATTCCCTCAGTACATACTGTGGGCTGCAATGGCAGGTGGATTGGCCGGGTTTTAAGATTCCTGCTCTCTGCACTTTAACTCTAGGACTTAAGTTGCCCGCTTTTCTGGTACAGGAAATTTGCTTGTCGTATGACCGAATCCAACAAAGTGGTAAAGCTAAGCATTCTGTCTATTCAGAACCACTCCTGGGGCAGCAGACATGCTTGTGTGTTCCTGTGGCGCATATCCGTGGGCATGCATGTGTGTATGTGTCTGTGTGCACGCATGTAAAAGCGTGCCCTTACCAGTGGATGCATGTATCTTTTACACATGCAAATTATTGTTACACTTAAAGGTACATAATTTATAAAATGCAGCAAAAGACTGGCACAGAAGGGCCCAATGGGCTAATCCAGTGGGGCAATATGAACCAGTCAGACATGGAAGAATATGAGCTTTAATTCTCGGTCTCTGGTGGTTGGGTGCTGTTAAGCGTTAAGGTGATAATGGTGCTTCCCTTCGCTGCAAGGCTAGGGAAAGAAAGCCTGAGCAGGGTCATGCTCCTGCTCCCTACTGTTGGAACAGTGTGAACATATGTATGTGTAAATGAGTGTGAATGAGCGTGAGGATGTGGACATTGTGCAGGGGACAGGATCCATGTTCATGGCAATATTTCACACAGGGAGGCAGGGTGGAATAGTAGAGAGTGTCTGCGGAACTGTACAGCAGAGCCAAGCCTTCAGAAGAGGGGAGAAAGTTAACTGAGAAAATTGGCAAAAAATAAAAGGCTTAAAGTTGCATCAGCAGGTTGCATTGGAATCATGATGTTTTAGATCTCAGTTTGACAGCAGTACTGGTGATTTAAAGCTCAGGTCTTTACTGCAGCTCTTATACTGATGTCTGTGGGGTGCTTGTGCCATCAAAGCACTGGTCCAGCGTAGCCAATTGCATTGTAAGCCTACCAGAATCAATGAAGGAAATCAGGCAATGGTGTCCCCTGTATTATGGGGGCACACTTAAATAACGGAATACAAACTTTTCTTTTCTTTATCATTGGGGGTCCAGGTCTCAACCCTGACCTGAATGCAGAGATGTGTTATATTCTTATGTGGGTGTACGTGCTTGGCACGAGTAATTTCCACTTTTTGGAAGTTTGTTACAGAAACTTTTACAGCACAGAAATGCCATCAGGTGTTTATGCTCCTTGCGAGGCTCCTCCTACCGTACTGTACCTCACCCCATTAACATATCCTTCTATTCCTTTCTCCTTCATGTGCTTATCTAGCTTCTCCTTAAATGTCTCTGTACCATTCGCCAAAACCACTCTGCATGCTCCACATTCCCATTGACAGCATAATTCTGGATGACTAGCTCTGTGCTGCTCTGAGACCAGTGCTTGTAGTTTACAGCAGCCAAAAGAGGTCTTAGGTTAAAAAGGGCCAAGTCTCCACCTGCATTTTTCGAGCATTTTCTGTTTTTAATCTAAGTCTCCGCCTGCTGACTTAATTAAAAGTAACTTGCACGTTTGCTATTCTAAGTTTTTATAAGAAAGTGAGCCCATTCCTTCCTTACAGGTCAAACTTCTTTCACATTGTTACCAACTCCCCTGGCACCCCCTCCATCAAATTCACATATATGGAGCAGCAATACACAAATATAATTTTAACTTTCCCATTGAATATATATTCATGCATTATGAAAAAGGGATGTAAAATTGACTCTGATAATGCATTAGTAATGAATAGCTCAAATATTCGTTGATCAATAAGTATTGCTACTGACTCATATTGGACATGTCCCATAAGGGAATTATGTAATCAATAGTCTTATTTCATTATCTCCTTTGAATCCTTTTTACTTTTCACTTGTACAAATTAAGTTATTTTATAATCTCCTTTTCATTGTAGATCCTTCCCCCATCCACAAGCCTTTGGACCCCCATTGTGACCACATTCCAAATTCTACTCTTTACTGTATGTGCAACTGCATAACATATCACAAAACTTAATTATCAGGAATTAATTGATGAATTTCTAATTTGGCACCATTGCAAGAGCACCAATAACCCTTGCACAGTGGTGGTTTGAGAAGGTAGCCTATCTCCATATTCTCAAGGGCAACAAAGGATGGGCAATAAATGCCAGCCATGCCAGTTGATGCCTACCTGCCATAATTAAACACACAGTATACAAAGAATAGCTCCTTCCTCCATTGTAATTCACCAGGATGTTCTACAGTTGTATCATGTCTATCATGGTCATGAATCGTGGGCAGTTTTCAATCTCCTCTATCTCAGCCTGGATAAAAGCAATGCTTTGAACACTCCACATTGTGGCCACTGCTCCAACGACTAAGTGTCATAATGAACTGTCAAATGTGCAGTTGAGCTACATAGACAATGCAGTTTCATTTGTTCCTGTGGTTGACGGTTGATACTTCCAATCAAAATTCCTTTCCATGCCATCTCTATTCAATCGTTAAATCAAGGAGCTTGATCCAGTTATGTGTGGGAAATTTCCAGATTCGATTGTTGGCCTTAGTCAGCTGATGCAGATTAACCAACAAGAACACTACTAAGGAGATATAGGTTAGAAAAGAGAGGCAACAGAGGGGCAGAAATATTTGCATGGGCTCCTCAATTCTGATCATTATCCTGTAACCCCTAATGGAAAATGCATGTTAGCGTTGGGTGGATTTCCCCCTAAGCCAGTGTCCCTTTAACAGAAGACATTTTCAAACGACCCTCCATTGTAATCAGCCTTTTGAACAGTTTCAAGAATAAATTTCACTTTTACAAAGTGTTCTGATTTCATGCTAGACAACTCAATTAATCCAAAAAGTGTATTCACAATGGATATCTCTTGGGAACTTTAAAGTACAGTACAGCATGCTCGGCATAAGTCAAGATGGCACATCTTACGAGATATCTCATTATTTAGTTTGTGATACTTGTGATTTTATAATGAAGCTGAATTTCCTACAACAGTTGTCGAGCGATGCCTCAGCAAGTAGCACTAAGTCAGAAGCAGCATTTCCTCTCATTTTTATTTTTGGAGTCCGAAGGGATTTATTTCAGTGAATGGCCCCTTTAATTCCAGTGCAGTACTGAGGGAGTGCTGCACTGTTAGAGGTGCCGACTTTTGGGTGAGATGTTAAACCAAGGCCCCATCAACCTGTTCGGGAAGATGTGAAAGATCCTATGCCACTATTCTGAAGCACAGCAGGGGAGTTATCTCCAGTGTTTTGGCCAATATTTATCCCTAAATCGACATCACAAAACACAGAATATCTGGTCGTTGTCACATTGCTGTTTGTGGGAGCTTGCTGTGTGCAAATTGGCTGCTGTGTTTCCTACATTACAACAGCGAGGGCTCTTCATTGGCTGCAAAGCACTTTGAAACGTCCGATGGTTGTGAAAAGCGCTATATAAAGGCAAGTCGCTCCTCCTTCAAATGTTTTAGCACAGTAGCTTAAAGAGGCCGACTTATGCTCGAATTATCGAGTTGCTGAGTAGTCCTCACGGCTGTGAGGGAACATGGACAGATGTTTGTGGGATCAAGTCCCACTCCAGAGAATGGAGCACAAGATATAGGCAGACAGCCCCAGCGTTGTGTTGAGGGGTCACTGAGCAGCCAGAGGTGCTGTATTTTGGATGAGGCATTAAACCGAAGCCCTGTCTGGCCCCCACAGGTGCGTTTACAAGATCCCATGGCACCATTTTAAAGAGAGGGAGGGTCTACCTCGGTATCCTGGCCAATATTTGTACCTCAACTAACATCAGTAAAACAGATTGTCCGGTCATTATCGTGTTGAACTTTGTGGGAGTCTCCGTGCAAATTAATTATTCCATTAGGAAATAATTCAGCCCATCATGACTGTGCTGGCTCTTAGAAAGAACTATACAATAACCCCTGTTCCCTTGCTCTTTCTGCACAGCCTTTTTCCTTTTCAAGTCTATATGCAGCTCCCTTTTGAAAGATTGAATCTGCTTCCACCTTTCCTTTCAGGCCGCACTTACCAGAACATAAACAACTTGCTGCTTATAAAACAAATTCTCTTCATGTCCCCATCGGGGACATTTATCTTATGGATTACAGCTGACGATTGAGATGTCCCCATTCAGCTGCTCTCGTCTAATCTTAAAGAGCTGTAAGATTTTCTTTGAGAATGAATAGTGCCCTGAGAGGGAGAGATATTAAGTGTAGTATGGGTAAAAAGTAATCAAGTGAGATTGTTGACAAGAAACGGCCTTTAGACAAATGTATACTGTACCCAATACAACCCTTGAGGGGAGTAAATCACACCAATATGTCACAAAAAAAAACACACCAAGCATTTACTTAAAACGCTTTAAGATTACTCATCTGCAATGTGAAATTTTGAGTTGCCTCACAATTCAGGCTACTGGCAGGAGTTGTGACCCACACCAGTGGTCCATGAAGCATCACCATCAACAACAACAACTTGTGTTTATGTGGTGCCTTTCACACAGCCCAAAGCACTTGACTGAGACTTGAACAAAGAATTGGACACTGCGCAAAAGCATCTGTGTCCAGAATGCAACAAACAACACACCAGGTTAATCTGAAATGCATCAGAAACTACGTAAAAACAAATTAGTTATATTTCTTTTTTTTAAAAAAGTAAAAGTAAAGACTATCGGATTGGAAAAGTCATTTAGGAATTAGATGTCAAGATGGTTTGCACTTTGTGTTTAACTTGGAGTTTTGTTTTGCAGAACAGAGGGTGAGCTAATCTATGATGCTAATACGTCAACCCAAGGTTGGTTGCTGGGACAGGAGTTTCAACGTGACGAGGAACAGAAATGGATTAATGAATCTTGGGTAATTACCTTTCATCATCTCAGGCTGTGAGTCAGAAAATTCCACAAACTGGTCTGCCTGGCTTGAATGAACATCTTCAGTGCCTGGTCTATTAACAAATAAACACTTTGGGGCTCATTTTAACACAATTGTTTGGGTGGGAAACCGGATTGGGTGTCATATTGGTTTTACAGTCTGCCTGATATTATTCCCCACTGATTTCAACGGAGACCAACCTGAACCAGTGTTGCACCCAGTCCCATCAGTGCTTTGAAGATTGGGGGAAGTACAAAATGGTCCCCTTTCGTCTCACTGTTGTGGTTATTTTTTTTTTAAACTTGTGAAAATTCAATGTATCTTGAAACATAACACTTAACCGCAACCCCTTCTCAAATTATTTTGCAAAAGCAAAAGATCAAAAATTGCCAAGGTATGACCCTTACCAAAATGTGCGCTGATCTTCACGTTTTCAACTCTGACATGGAATTCTAGCAGATACACTGACCTTTTCTTTATATAAATGCTGGCTGACCGGCTATGTAATTTCCAGCATTTACTTTTTTTTGTTTCATTTCCATCTCCTCGTTGCCTTGGTGACAAGCCCTGATTCCTCTACTCCTCTCGCAAACAGCAATCTCCTCGTTTCTGTTATAGAATGCTTCAAGCAAATCTCACGCATTCTGTTTGGTGGGTGGCTAACTATACACATTATGGACTCTATATATATATATATATATAAAAAATCTTGGATGTGGCACCTTTTATTCATCACTGAAGCAATGATATGTTATACAGAGGTCTAAAGAAGAATAAAAATATGTTGTTAAAACTAGTGCATAGAATGCACAGCACAGAGGCCATTCTATTCAACCAGTCTGAGTTTATGCTTCACACAAGCCTCCTCCCACCCTAATTCATCTAAGTCCATCACTATTCCTTTCTCCCACATGTACTTGTCCCACTTTTCCTTAAATACATCTATGCTTTTCAACTCAACCAGTCCTTGTGGTAACAAGTTCCACTTTCCCAACCATTCTCTGGGTAAAGAAGTTTCCCCTGAATTTTCTATTGGAGTCAGTAGTGACTATGATACACTTATGTCCTGTAGTTTTAGACTCCTCCATGTGTGGAAAGATCATCTCTGCATCTACCCCCTCTTAAGGACCCTCAAACTACTCTCTTCTAGAGAGAAAGAAAAAACACAGCCTGCTCCATCTTCCCTGATAGTTATAAACTCTCATTTCTGGTATCGTTCTTTAAAAATCTTTTTATGCATCGTCTCCGATGCCACCAGATTCCTTCTGTACCATTGTAAGAGCCTGATATCATGTGGATGTCAAAGTGCTTCACACAGGCCAGGATTTATCAGCCCCTCCTGCCCGGCGGGATATTATGGTCCCGCCGAACTGAATGGAGATTTAAATGGCTCACCACCTCCTCCGGGGAAGAAACACCATGGCAGGGCCATAACATTCTGGCCACAATGAAATACTTGCAGGAGTGCAACCCACTTGCACGTGCAAACATCTGCAAGCAGCAAAAGATGCATGACCCAGTTAATATTATTCAAGGAGTCATTGGTTGAGGAAGGAATATTGGCCAGGACACCAGAAAGCCACCCTGCTCTATAACACATATAGCCATTGGATCTGTAAAGTCCAGCTTAACAGGCAGAAAGGATTTCCTTGTGACATATCAGTTCGTAAATGGAAAGGCACAGAGTTAAGTGCCACTTAAGAAGCAACAAGCTAAGAATTTGTCTGGTCACCTCTAGCTTTGATTAGTTGGTACCTGAGTCAGGAGACTTGTAATTCAAGCACTGGGCAAGACTTGAGGACATATTTGAGGATAATGTTTACAGTTACTGTATGAAGGGAAATAAATTGAACTTTCTTATTCCTTGGCAAAAAAAAACAGGTCCGCACTTTCATAGAAGCAGGAGTACGAAAGCAAGGCATTGATGTAGCACCTAGCATGACCTTAGAATGTCCTAAAGTGCTTAGCGGTCAATGAAGTGTGGGAATTGTTGTAATGCCAGAAATACAGCAGCCAATTTCTGCCTAGTAAGATTGCACAACTAGCAATGTAACAATGACCCGATAAATTGTTTTTAGTGATGGTTTTTGAGGGATGAATATTGGCCTGAACTCCAGGGATAATTCTGCTGTTCTTCTTTGAGATAGTGTTGTGGGATCTTTTTCATCGACCTGAGACATCAGATATTATCTCATCTGAAAGATAGCACCTCTGGCAGTGCAGCACACCTTCGGTACTGCATTGAGTTTCAGCCTAGAATCTTGTACTCAATTCTCTGGAGTAGAACCTGAATTCTTACCTTCTGACCCAGATGCAGAGGGTGCTGGCCTTTCAGTCCCTTGAGCACGTTCTTCCATTCAAATTAGATCTTGGCTGATCTGTTCTTAGCTCTATCTCCCTGCTTTGGTTCTGTCCCTCTTGCCTAACAAAAATCCAGCGATTTCAAGTTTTGTAAGTTTCAACTGATCCCCTCCCAACCCCCAACCTCAACAATTTTGGGGGAGAAGAGAATGAACCAGATATTAACTCTACCCTTCGCCTGATAATATTATCCGCTCAGAACAAAATTCAACCTACAAGAGTGAGATCTGCACATGGGCAGTCAGCCACTTTTCTGTAGAATACTGTAGAAGTAATTCATGAATGATAGCGTCAAGCAGGAGGGAGCATGCACTGTTCATTAAACGAAGGCCCAGATTTCCATGACAATGCTACATTTTCCTTCGCATATGTTCACCAGCAACAGCTGTGCAGGATATTTCATTGTCACTCACACTGCTGTCTGCCACCCTCAGCCATCTGAATACATAGACCCATTAAGCATTAAATAGCTTTTAATGCGCAATCTGCACCAGCAGATACAAATGATCAGACAGTTAAATAAAGATTATCCGAGAAACAATTCCTCCCAAATTGCCGAACTCAAAAATTCCTGGAAAATAATAGTATTATTTTAGGAGGAGAACATAGAAAGGCTTTAATTGATCCAGTTCCGGATGTTTTAATATTTTAAAACTGAATACAGTTGTTGGATATGTTTTGAATCTTGCTGAAAGGGGGAGATAATTTGCTGAAGCTTTTCACCTTGTACGCGTCAGGGCAAAATAGAGAATGCCAAATTTCAAATGATCGCAACAATTTATACTACAGGAGGAACAGGTGCTGATTGGTTGGTAAGTCAACTCTGATTTGCTGAGACGTTGTAATGGAGAAAGCAACAGGGAACTATTGGTTCTGCATCTCCTGGGTAATTCAAAAAAGGTGTGAGGCTTGAACACGTTACTTTTGTTTGCAGAGAATGAGCCCCGTATATTAATGTAGGTCATTTCTAGCAATGAGTCACATTCCGAGCTTGACTGATTATCTTAAACTGGTTGTCAATGCGCCTTTTTTGAATTACCCGGGAGCTTGGGAAGCCTAAAGTTCACCGTTGCTTTCTCCATGGAAATGCCTCAGCCAATCAGAATCAACTTGCCAACCAATCAGCACCCATTTCTCCTGCAGTATAAATTGTTGTGATTGCTTGAAATTTGGCATTCTTGTGTTTGTCCTGAGGAGTCCAAGGTGAAAAGCTTTGGCAACATGTCTCTTTTTTCAGCAATATTCAAACTCTGTACTACCAAGTAACTGCTTGGATGTATTTTCTCAGCAATCAAGCTGATCTCCTCTACTATGACTTATTAGGATTTCCAAATCTCCAGGATTAGCCTGGAGTCTCCATAAATGGAAGATTAATTGCCGGAACACATCTGTAAGCAATCATACAGGTGTTATAATCTTTTTCCTTTCATGATGAACACATTCATTTATTAAGTCTAAAAGCTATTGTAAATGGAGAGAAAGGTTGCTCGACTGACAGGTGAGAATTATTCGATGGGTAATGAAGATTTCTGTCGCTTTCCAGTTGGCCTGCAGGAAGCTGGGGCTTTGGGAGGGTTGACATGTTGGGCGATGAGCAGGGGCAGCTCAGGTGGAGGCCATATGATAAAGCCTCCAGGAATACACCTAACCAGAGTTGACAACTCACGGGGAGGCCGAGGAATGACAAACAGTTGTTTATGGGACAGGTTGGATGGGCCATGACACTTTTACCTGTCCGTCAGTGGAATATGCCTGCGACGTTTAGCTGCTCATCCCATCTATTCCTTGAAACCCATTGTAAAGCTCTTCTGTGTGATGAAATGCTCCAACTAAGTCCTGTGCTAAATTAATGTCTAATTATTATCATTATTGCTGGACGCTTCTCCAGATTGGCTCCTGTCCCTATTCCCTCAACACCCTCTCTGGCTTATCTCAAGATCAGAATACGCAGCAGGAAATGCTGGATTTCTCTTATTTTATATTAGGCTTGCCAACTCTAGGTGGTGTATTCCTGGAGGCTTAGGTCGCATGACCTTGTGCCTTAATTTGCCCTGCCCCCACACACTTGTCATACGTCTATCCTCCAAGCTCACTATCATCCCTCACCAATTAGAAATCGAACAAACTCTTTGATACTCAAATGAATAATTTTGACCATCAGTCAAACAGCTCTTTTTCCTCCATCGCCAATATTTTTTATAATTAATAGATGAAAGTGTTCAAAGAAAAAATTCTTTTTTTTTTAACGCCCTTATCATTTATCTCCCGGGTTGCTAGCAGCAGGACCTTGGAGATTAGTCTTTAATTCCTGGAGACTCTAGGACAATCCTGGAGGGTTGGCAGCTCTACTTTCTGTATGTATAATATATATATATAGCTGCTAAGTTGTGACTTGCTGCTGTTGAATGCACAGTGTGATGTTGAACTAACTTGTTTGTCAGACCTTCTGCTACAAACTCAAAAGACTGATGTGTAAAGCTCTAGTCTAACTGGCACATAATGGCACGTGAGTGCACCACAGCAGTGGTTCCACATAATTGGCGGTGCAGTCCTTCACATGGTGTGTTGAGCCACCATTGCTGGCGGCTGTATCAGCTCTCATTGCACTATTCCAAGATGCACCATCCTTCCCGATGTTCCACCCTCACAACCAACAGATTAATCCCATTATTGTTTGTGCAAGTCAAAATGGTTGCTGCATTCACCCACATAACTAGACTGGCTGCATTTCAAACTAGTTCATTGTATTCAATTTAAGGTGATTGGCAACAACAAAGAATCAAGATGACGAAGGACTTTTGAGGCAATGACTGGTCAGGATTTTGAATACACAGCCTGATGGGGTGGTGGGGATTCAGTAGTAAACATCAAAAGGGAACTAGATAAATACTTGAAGGAGAAAGGATTGTGGGGATATTGGGAAAGCGAGTGGGAGTAACCGGGTCGTTCGTCAGAGGAATGGGCTCAGACTCGATGGGCCGAATAGTCTCTTTCTGTGCTGTGATTCCATGTTTGAGGGATAAATGTTATTCACAATATAAGCGTATATGATAACATGTTATAATAAAACATTGTGCAATTGAGATAACAGCTCGGTCATCTTTGGAAACTCCATTCCCACTCATTGAAAAACTCCATTGATTTTAGTCACTTTGTACACAAGTGACTTGTTTCTCATACTTATGCCCCATTTATTAGTCAAAAGATCCTATATCACTCAGGTCTGCTTAGAAGCGGACATTTTCACACATGTATGTGTGAAAATTAATGTGGTTTGATAGTGAATGTCATGGCAACAAAGCACTTGTCCTAATCATTAGTATTAAGGAACAGCTTCCACTTTGAGTATTCACCTGTGGCCAGACCAAAGTTAAGCCAAGTTTACCTCCCTATGTGCTGCTGTGTTAAAAACCAGGTGTACCTTGGGTTTTGTGCATGTGGTTTATATTCATGATGTTCAAAATGTTGGCATTTACCACCAAGTGTTTACCATGCCCCAGTGGGTAGCCCTTTTCCCCATCAGTCAAAAAGTTGTGGGTTCAAATTCTACTCCAGAGACTTGAGCACACAATCTAGGCTGATACACCAGTGCAGTATTGAGGGAATGTTACAGTGCCGGGGGCACTGTCTTTCAGACGATATGTCAAACCAGGCCCTCTCAGGTGAAAGTAAATGATCGCACAGCACTATTTTGAAGAGCAGGGGTGTTCTCCCCAGAGTCCTGGCCGATATTCATTCCTCAATCACCATCACTAATAAACAGTTATCTAGTCATTGCTGTCTTGTGGGAGTTTGCTGTGCGCAAATTGGCTGCTGCATTTCCTATATTACATCAGTGACAATACTTAAAAAAAATACTTCATTGGCTGGAAAGCCCATCGGGCCATCCTGAGTTTGTGAAAGTCACTATATAAATGCAAGTCTTTCTTTACAAATTCAGCACTGAGCAGGGACTGAGTGTGGGATCTTCAACACATCTGGTGCTTTTCCCAACTGGTGCCACCTGATTGTTTCCAAAACACTTCTCAAATTCATTACCAAAACCGCTCAACTCTGTGGCATTGCTCCTGATTCACTCTGGCATGGAGGAGGGAGGGAGCATATGATGCGGTATCTCAGGTGCTGAAGGCAGTGACCCTGCAATGCAGTGTGAGTGACAGCGCAAGAGCCCTGTGCAGTAAATGAGTCGAAGTAACTACTGTCAACCGAATGCAACATCTCAATGAGAGGCATCATTCTTCCAACCTGTTTACAGCACCCATCTCTTTACACAGCTGTCAGTTGCAAATCAGTCATCCTTATGTCACGCAAACACTCCGCTCGACATTCAACATGCTTCTGAGGTCTTTGATGAGTTGGTATTTTAAATTATCTTCCATCCAGGATCCAATTTGTCAGAACCCTGGGTGATTTATTGTTAATTTAACAAGTTCTGCTTGAGTTCATGTTTCCAGGAAAAAGCCAAGGCCAGGAGCCGTGAGGAACTTTACAGCTTTCATTTAAAGTAAATAGGTTCTGTTCCAGCTAGAAAACTAAACCTCCAAAATAATTCACATCGAGAGAGGAAAAAAAAACAAGGGGGAAGAAAAAAAATATCGGTTCCCGACTGAACAGGAAGCAGCTTTTACTTTGGGTTTGTTGTTGTGCGTCTTCAATTTAAAAAAAAACGTGAAGGACAAAAAATGTAACTCTGAATATTGCTTAAGGGTTAGGAAATCACTGAAAGCTTCACCGTAATCAGATTCACAAGGACAGTATTTAATGGGATTAGACATTGGCAACACAGGCCATGCCTTAGTCATGGAGCAAACCACTGCACCGCGCGGGCTGACAGTCTCAAAAGTGAATTGGGAGGGCTCTCTCCCTGTCCCCCCACAATTCAGAGGAGGTGATGGCACAGTGGTCGTGTCTCTGGACTATAATAACCAAGAGGCCCAGGCAAATACTCTAGGGACATGGGTTCAAATCTCCTCAGGGCGAATGGTGGAATTTACCTTCAATTAATAAAACCTGGAATTGAAAGCTAGCCTCAGCAATGGTGACCATGAAGCTATCGGGGGTTGTTGTAAAAACTCACCTGGTCGACAGGCAGATGAGATGGCTGCCTAAATTGGAATTTATCCAAGTTGGGGTCCTAAGACAATGTACTTTTAACCTGAGCCATCACAGCATTCCCACTGGGTGAAAAAAGGTTCACTAATGCCCTTTAGGGAAGGAAATCTGGCCTACACGTGACTCCAGACCCACATTGACTCTTAGCGTTTCCTCTGAAATGGCCTCGCAAGCCATTCAGTTCAAGGGCAAATAGGGATGGGCAGAAAATGTTGGCCTTGCCAACGATGCCCATGCGCCCAAAAGAATATATTTTAAAAATAACTTTTTCTCCTGCCATCTTGACTCAGCTGAGGGCACTTTTGACTCAGAATCAGGAAGCAG